>NC_135901.1:54724580-55924580 GCF_964194155.1 Cetorhinus maximus | reverse complement strand
AAGTCACTCGGTAACACAAATCCCCTGGTGCTCATTTTCAGATTCACAACAGTCAGCTTTTCAATAAAATGAAGGAAGTTAACAGTGAAAAGTTTAGAAAGTTGGTGCGATTTTTATTTGTGACTCACTCACTCGAGAATTCTGTAAATGCTGCCCGGAGGTTTAGTGACCGGGATAGAATCTACCTGTGTTTTACCTGAGCTTGTGCTCGGTGTATTGGGATGTTTGGCCCGGTTTGGAGTATCTCACGTCCCAGGAATGGGCAGTAACCCGCTGATTGAAGCTGAAGTTGCTGCTTTCTGCTGGCAGAGGGTGCTTGGAGAATGCGGGGCCGGAATATTGCTGCTTTGCTGCTTTTCCCTGTCTCACTCACTGTGGAGCTGAGGAATAGAGAATAATTGAGGGGTTCGTTTGATTCTAATAATTTCATGAATTTATAATGGGTTAAATGAAGGTACAGAGTGGGTCCAAATCTTTTCTCACTGTATTTGACAGAAAACGTAATTTTAAAAAGAAGCTGTTTTTGTGGGATCTCACTGGACAACAAAAGACCTGCCACCGTTTGGGGAAGATATCTTGCAGCCCAAGTACCCAATGACAACCTGGAACTGTGTGGCAATGAATGGTGATGAGGGGGAAAAACAGTAAAAATCTTCACCCCCTGGGTGGTCTTGAATGACCAACCTTTCAGTTAACAGGCAAACACGCTGACCAATTGCGCTACAGACTCTTACACAAACCTAACTGACAAGGTATATCAACCAGGGTGTCAGTGAGTCTAATCTTCAGATTGCCACTACCCAGATGGCTATCGTGCACTATCAGTTTTACTCTTCCAAAATAAATGGTGGGACATTCATCCCAGATACATGGAATCAGTCTGATCCCACCCACTGCAGACACATCCATGTCACCGGGAACCAGCTCTCCTACAACCGGTGCCATCTCCCTTCGAGCCTTTCATTGTCTTGTCTGATACCAAGTATTCTGATTGTCCTGAAGCCGATATTAGGTTTGAATTCCTGATGTGCAGTAACGAGAATCCTTTCAATGTCTCAAATCAGTTAATTTCACTGATAACATTAGAGTCATTCTTCCAGCGTCTTAAAGAAGGGAAAGGTGCCTTGACTGTCTCTGGTCAGTCGGGCAGTTCACCTTTCATTCGCATTGGATTCCATTCCTCAAAGTGGATTTTCATTTCCTTCTTGAGTTCCCTCACTACATCTGGCAGCATCTTTGGATTGAGATGCATTATTAACATTTCAGAAGAATTGCAGTTCTGATGAAAGGTTACAGACCTGAAATGAAAACCATGTCTCTCTCTCCACAGTCACTCCCAGATCTCCTGAGAATTCCAGCATTTTCTGTTTTTATTTCAGATAACCAGCATCTGCAGTATATTTGCTTTACTTTACCTGATCAGTGAAACATATAAGATCCTCAGGGGACTTGACAGGGCGGATTTGGAGAGGATGTTACCTCTTGTGAGATAATCTAGAACTCGGAATCGCTGTTTAAAAACAAGGGGTCACCCATTTAAAATGGAGATGAGGCGATTTTTCTTCTCTCAGAGGGTCGTGAAACTTTGGAACTCTGTTCCTGAAAAGGCTGTGGAAGCAAAGTCTTTGAATATTTTTAAGGCAGAGTTCGATATATCCTTGGTAAGCAAGGGGGTGATAGGTTATCAGTGATAGGTGGGATACGGATTTCAGGTGACTAACAGGTCAGCCATGATCTTATTAAATGGCGGAGTAGGCTTGAGGGGCCGAATGGCCTACTCCTCCTCCTTTTTCTTATGTAGTGCTAAGAATGTGGAACCCATTACCAGTCGATTTCGAGATCCATGTATGAGCTGAAAATGTGTAGGTAAACTCACACTGTAAACAGATTGTTCACCAGTTAAAATTGAAAAGGGATTCACTCTCATGCCATTTACTGACACAGCAACACAGTCTTGCTGGTGGGAGACCATTCAGATACTTCACATGTGCAAAGGGCTTTATTCAATTTGCCCACACGTTAACACTCCAACTTTAAAAGTTCAAAAAATTTAATCCAAAATCAGAGCAGAGATGCTGGCAAGACATGGTTTAAATGTTCTATGTATTGGGGGAAATGTTACTAGCTCACCCCATCTGCTGAGACTACACCGAGTTCAGATCTAACTGTCGGGGTTTGTTCTGCATCCAGGCGAGAATTGCGGTGGACCCCAGAGCAATTTGGCTGCTGTATCATTGATTCAACAATTTTATGTCTTTCCCCTATGGCACCCATCGTATTCTGATGACAGGACAGAGGTTTCTGTTCTACAACGTGATCTTACAATGGCGGAGCGGCCACCCAGCATTCACTGCGGGTCAGAATATGCCCTATCTTCACAACAGCATGGCCATACGCATGCGTAGTGCTGAGAGTGCTGGGGCATGCGCATTGCGGTCGGATCCATGAGCATGCGCAGTGCTGGTCTGTGGCAGAAGCTATTCAGAGTGGGTGGAAGAATGTCGAGTGGGCGCAAACTAACAGAGTTAGTGGGTGTGTGAGGAGGAATGGAGTCAGCGGAGTGGGAAGAGAGGCTTCATAAAGACACAGTGCAGGCCGAAGACCCCAAATAACAAGGTTCCGGTCTTGTATTTGCAAAGAACGAGCCGAAAAATTCTGGATTTCTCCCTTCGCCAGGCCCGGGGTAACCGCCGCCATCTTTATAGGGGCAATGTGCAGCGGGGCGCATGCGCGGTCATCCTGGTCCAGGTAGCAGGAGGAGAGAATGTTGTGAAATTCTATCCCGGACTGACAGGGATGGATTTTGGAAACTCCTTTTACAGGGGGTTAGAAGGGGAGGATTTACACACAGCAAACTCAAACCAAGAGAAACGTTTGTTCTTTCTGAATTTCAATCCTAGATTGACCTTCATGGACTTTTTGAATTCCATTTACAGGATGTTTGAAGAGGAGGAACTCAAGGGATACTTGAGGGAGATGAGAAACTGAAACCAAACATCACGACAAAATCTGAAAGTCTCTTGATTCACCAGGACCTGAATAGCACCAGCCTTTGAATGTAAGCATTGAGGTCATTTTCAGTTACTGGGTAAAAAATCTCTTCCTCACATTGTGGATCTTACCTAAAATCTTAAATCTCTGTCCCTTAATCCTTTCATAATCAGCTAATGGGAACAGCTTTTATTTAACTGCCTTTTAGAATCCTGTACACCTCTATCAAATCTCACCTGAAGCTCCTTTACTCCAAGGAGAACAACCTCAATTTCTTGAATTTAATCTTACAATTAAAATCCCTCATCCCTTGACCCATTCTGATAAATCTCCTCTGTCCCCTCTCAAGGCCCCTCACATCTTTCATAACGTTTGGTGATCACTGGTTTGCACAGACCCAGATGTTCTGTGTCTGTGACATCATCACACATCAACAATTACACGGTGACATCACCCCGCTCCCCGGGTATTTCCTCAACTGGGAGATTTTTCTCTGACTCCGGTGCTTCTGCTATCTTTCCAGCTGCAGGCTCCAGCAGGAGAGTTTAAAGTTGAAAATGGTGATATTGTTTCAGAGGTGAGTATTTTTCACCATCCATCTACAATTTAGAGCTTTTAGTGCTGTGCTCTGTTTTCTGTGAGAGGTTCCAAGTCTCTGGGACTGGTGTGGCTCCTTTACTGAGGATCTGAATCCATGTCCATCCATTGCTCTGTTTCACCTCTGCCCTCCCTGATCACCTCTCTGCCATTGTCTAACTTCCTCTGTCTCTAATAATGGATCTATTTGAGTTATGTTTAGTATTTTATTGTTACTTCTGCTGACTGTGTCTCAATGAGGTTTCCTCCACTGCCCATCCCCTGACCATGTGCTGCTGGGTTCCCAGCTTTATCTTCCCACAGTATCTTTCATAGTCAGGAATTGTTTTTCCTGCACTCTAGTCCATTTCTATTCCACTTCTGAGCTTATATTGATCATCAAATTCTGCAGCATTTTTACTCCCTGTAAATCATTCTGCGAACCCTGAAATGTTTACTCTGTTTCCCTCTCCACAGATACCAGCAAATATTGCCAATCCCCAGTTGCCTGTGGAGAAGATGATGTTTGACCTTCTTGAACCGCTGCAGTCCGTGTGGTGAAGGTGCTCCCACAATGCTGTTAGGTAAGGAGTTACAGGTTATTCACCCAGTGATGATGAAGGAACAATGATATATATCCAAATCAACAAGAACAATTTGTATTTATAAAGCACTTTTAATGTAAGACAATGTTTCAAGGCATTTCACAGAAATGTTACAAAGCAAGGTTTGACACTGAGCCACATGAGGAGATATTAGGGCAGGTGATCAAGCGTTTGGTCAAAGAAGTGGGTTTTACGGAGTGAATTAAAGGAGGAAAATGAGGTAGAAAATGGGAGAGGTTTAGGGAGTGAATTCCAGAGCTTGGAGCCTTGGAAAATGACAGAATGAGCACGAATGTGGAATAATAGAAATCAGGAACGCTCAGCATGCCAAATTAGAGGAGCGCAGATATCTCCGAGGGTTGTGATGCTGGAGGAGATTCCAGCAATAGGGAGCAGCCATGCAGAAATTTGAAAATAAGGGGTGGAGTCGGGCGATGTTACTGAGGTGGAAATAGGCGGTCTTGGTGATGATGTGGATGTGTGGTTGGAAGCTCATCTTGGGGTGAAATATTTCACCATGGTTGTGAACAGTCTGGTTCAGTCTCAGACAGTTGTCAGGGAGAGGGATGGAGTTGGTGTCTAGGGAGTGGAGTTCGTAGTGGGGACTGAAGACAATGGCTTCAATCTTCCCAATATTTAAATGGAGGAAATTTCTGTTCATCCAGTACTGGATGTCAGACAAGTCAGGACGGTGTGTGACTTGGAGGGGAACTTGGAGGTGATGGTCTTCACATATACCTGCTACCCTGGTCCTTCTGGGTGGTGGAGGTTGAGGGTTTGGGAGATTCTGTCAGTGCTCTGGTTGTGTTGCAGATGTTTGAAATCTTTCTCCTTCCACCCTGCTTCCATCTTTCTCTCTCTCTTTTTATTCGTTTGGGAGGGAGCGATGGATCCTGCAGCTGGATGGATGTGGGCTTCACTGGCTGGGCCAGCATTTCTTGCCCATCCCCAGTTGCACTTGAGAAGTTGTTGGTGAGCTGCCTTCTTGAACCACTGCAGTCCATGTGGTGTAGGTACATCCACAGTGCACTTAGGAAGGGAGTTCCAGGATTTTGACCCAGCAACAGTGAAGGAATGGTGATATGTTTCCAAGTCAGGACGGTATGTGACTTGGAGGGGAACTTGGAGGTGATGGTGTTCACATACACCACCTACCCTGGTCCTTCTCGGGGGTAGAGATTGAAGGTTTGGGTGATTCTGTCAAAGTTCTGGTCTATTTGTAGGTCTATGAAAAGCCCTCTCCTCACCCCTGCCTCTCCCACTCCCCTCTCTGACTTTCTCTCTCCTTTTCTCCTTGTCACGTAGAATTCTCCAGCCCAGCAGGTTGTGGATGCTCCATCATTGAATATATTTCAGGCTGCGATGGGGAGATTTTTGGTCTCTCAGGGAGTCGAGGTTATGGGGAGTGGGTGGGAAAGTGGAGTTGAAGCCCAAGATCAGCCACAATCGTATTGAATGACGGAGCAGGCTCGAAGGGCCATGTGGTCTCTTGCTGCCCCTAACACTTGTTTTATTATTGAAACCAGAGTCTTGCGTAGGCCCAGACTGGGTGGCAGGTTCCCTTCCCTGAAGGACATTAGTTGAACCAGTTGGGTTTTTATGACAATCCAGCAGTTTTCATGGTCACTTTTTCCTCGTGCCGGCCCCACAAATTCCCAGATTCATTCAGCTCAATTTCACAACCTGCCTTTGTGTTTCTGTGGGTTCTCTCTCACTCCCTTTTTTCTGTTTTAAGTCAATTCCACAGGGTGTTAGAAAGGGAGGATTTGCAGTCGGGAAATTCAAACCAAACATCACATCAGGATCTGACGGAGTCGCCCAATTTATCATAACCTGAATATCATTGGATTATGAACATGGAAGGAAAAAGCACCGTTCACAGTGGGGAGAAACCGTACACGTGTTCTGTGTGTGGACGAGGCTTCAGTCAATCATCTGCTCTGTCAAAACATAAATGCAGTGAGAATTGGGAGAAACCATGGAAATGCGGGGACTGTGGGAAGGGATTCAATTACCCGTCTGAACTGGAAACTCATCGGCACAGTCACACCGGAGAGAGACCATTCACCTGCTCCATGTGTGGGAAAGGATTCACTTGTTCATCCCATCTGCTGACACACCAGCGAGTTCACACTGGGGAGAAACCATTTACCTGCTCCGTGTGTGGGAAGGGATTCACTCAGCCATTCAACTTGCTGAAACATGAGCGACTTCACACTGTGGAGAGACCATTCACCTGCTCCATGTGTGGGAAAGGATTCACTCAAACATCTGACCTGTTGGCACACCAGCGAGTTCACACTGGGGAGAGACCATTCACCTGCTCAGTGTGTGGGAAGGGATTCACTCAGTCAACTAACCTGCTGAAACACCAGCGAATTCACACTGGGGAGAGACCATTCAAATGCTCAGACTGCGGGAAGTGCTATAAAAGCTCCGGGGAACTGATGTCCCATCAACGTGTTCACAATGACGAGAAACCATTCAGGTGCTCTCAATGCAGGACTGGGTTCAGGTGGTCATCTCAACTCACAGTACACCAGCGAGTTCAAAGCGGAGAGAGGCCGTTCACCTGCCCCGCGTGTGGGAAGGGATTCACTCAGTTACCCAACCTGTTGACACATAAGCGTGTTCACACTGGAGAGAGACCGTTCATCTGCTCCGAGTGTGGGAAGGGATTCACTCAGTTATCCCACCTGCTGAGACACCAGCGAATTCACAACTGACTACAGGGACTGGATTTTGCTGTTAATTGCATCCTGGACTGAACCATGTTGATTGGGGTCTGTTTCTACTAATGTTAATCAATTCCAAACCAGTTATAGCTGTTAATATTCTGAATAAAGTCAAATAAATCAGCTCTGTGTTAAACATACAAGTTAGTTCCTTTTGAAGGGCTCTCCCTCTCCCCTGTCTCCTCCATCCTCACCTCCAACAACAAGTGTGAGGAGCTCATGGAGCTTCTTTGTCGCTAAGATTGAGACAATCCGATCAGCTGCCTCTGCTGCTTCCCTCCCTTCCGCTAGCCCACCGGGACAATCTGTAAAATTTCCCCATGCCCGAGCCCTGAACTCACCTCTTTCTCCAGATTCTCCCCCATCTCCCCTCGTGCCCTCTTAGTGCTCATCTTGTCCATGAGACTCACTTTCTGCTGTACTGACCCCACTCTCACTGAACCACTGATCACCCAACTTCTCCATGTTAGCTGATATTTTTCACAGTTTTCTCTCTCTCTCTTCTGGCACTGTCCCTCTCACCTTTAAACCCACCGTCCTGACTCATCCCAAAAACGGGATCTACTCCTATTTACCATCTCCATCCTACCACTAGGTGACATCATCCAAAAGCACCGTGTTAGTTTTCACATGTACACTGACAACACCCAGCTCTACCTCACCACCATCCCTCTCCATTCCTCCACTGTTACTAAATTATCAAACTGCTTATCCCACATCCAGTACTGGATGAGCAGGAATTTGATCCAATTAAAAATCGAAGACAAAGTCCATTGTCTTCAATCACTACTACAAATTCCACCCTGTAACCACTGAGACCATCCTTATGAGTTATCATAGGGAAACATTGTCCTATGTTTATCAACCCAGGAATCTTTCTTCCTAAACAAGGGGGAGAGAGAGAGAGAGAGAGAGAGAGCTATTCTTGTAATGTTCAATACGTTTCTGAAGATTTTATAAGGTTATTAGACAGTGATTTCTCACAGATCTCCCCACCTTGAGAAGGGAATATCCTTTCTGACTTCTCACAATTGATTTCTGACTAACCTCACTATTTCTAAGCTACGAGCTTGTTTTCCTAATTTCTTGATGACAAACCGTAGATAGCATACTAAAGTTACTAGAATGATCAGAATCAGCAACACAAACCCTTGAGCCGCCACCAAGAATAAATGTCAAAACTTTTCCACTAAAATGTGATAACTATCGACTTAGATTCATCCTCCCCATCCATCCCACACAATTCTAAATTATTGACATGTTGTAATTACATCTGGTTCAAACAAAAGTTCATGCATGGACTTTAAAGATTCTCCAGCTCTCTGTTAACCTACATCCTCTTCGTGGGTATTTTCTAAATCCAGATTCTATTTCCTTCTTCAAATTAATTTGACTCACTTTGATATGTTCAATGTGTTTAATTCTTTCCTGAATGTTTGAGAGACAACTTTTCTATGGAATATGTGTTCATGTCTTGATAATTTAAAACGTTGTTTCTTTCTACTGGCCACAATAATCACTCATGTTCTGTTTTTCTTTTATTCATTCATGGGGTATGGGCTTCGCTGGCTGGGCCAGCATTTGTTGCCCATCCCTAGAGAAAGTGGTGATAAGCTGCCTTCTTGAACCGCTGCAGACCATGTGTTGTAGGTACACACACAGTGCTGTTAGGAAGGGAGTTCCAGGATTTTGACACAACGACAATGAAGGAATGGCAATATATTTCCATTTCAGGATGATGAGTGACTTGGAGGGGAATTTCCAGGTGGTGGTGTTCCCATTTATCTGCTGCCCTTGTCCTTCTAGATGGTAGTGATCATGGGTTTGGATGGTGCTGTCGAAGGAGCCTTGGTGAATTCCTGCAGTGCCCGTCATCAAACCTCATCTCCTCTTATCCATTTTCCACCACTTAGCCCGTACTCCTGTAAGCTGTGGTGTTTCAAGTGTTCATATAAATACTTCTTAAATGTTGTGAGGGCTCCTGCCTCTACCACTCCCTCAGGCACTGAGTCCCACATTTCACCTGGGCCTGGGGATTTATCCACTTTTAAGGCCGCCATTAGAGACTGAGTCTCAGTTAATCATTGTCTGAATCTGGGGATGGGAGGGGCAGATTCTGTTAGCAAATGGATTGAAAAATAAGAAAAACCAAGTTCCAGCTCATACCATTCGCACCTTATGATAACATAGTTATGGGATAATCTTGAGGATGGATAGAGTTGTATTAGAAGCATTTCAGGGAAGGTTCACTCAGTTGATTTCTGGGATGAAAGCGTTGTCTTTCTTTTAAAATTCATTCATGGGATGTAGGCTTCACCGGCAGGTTCCAGATAGCCCCCACCCTCTGGGTGAAAAGAAAATCCTCAAATTCCCTCTAAACCTTCTACCCCTTAACTTAAATCTATGCCCCCCTGAGTATTGACCCCTCCACTAAAGAGAAAATGTCTTCCTATCCGCCCTATCTATGCCCCTCATAATTTTGTACACCTCTATCAGGTCCCCCCTCAGCCTTCTCTGCTCTGAAGAAAACAACCCCAGCCTATCTAGTCTCTCTTCATTGCTGAAATGTTCCAGCCCAGGCAACATCCTGAGTGAATCTCCTCTGCACCCTCTCCAGTGCAATCACATCCTTCCTATAGTGCGGCAAACAGAACTGCACAGAGTACATCAAATGTGGCCTAACTAATTCTTTATACTGCTCCACCATAACGTCCCTGCTCTTGCATTCAATGCCTCGACTAATATGTCGACAACGCTTGACACGAAGCTGATTTATTTAACCTTTATCCAGAATATTAAAGTCCAGCTCAGTTACAGGGATTATTAACATCAGCAGAAACAAACCCCAACTGTTGGGAAGAGCATGGTTCAGTCCTGGATGTAATTAACAGCAGCAATAACAGCAGAGTCCAACCCCGGGAGTCACTTCTGAATACACTGGTGTATCTGCAGGGTGGATGAATGACTGAATCCCTTCCCACACACGGAGCAGGTGAACAGTCTCTCTCCAGTGTGAACTCGCTGGTGTGTCAGCAGATCCATTTTGCTTTTATAGCTTTTCACACAGTCGGCACATTTAAAAGGACTCTTTTCAGAATGAACACGTTGATGTGAAGTGAGCTGGGTTAGTTGAGTGAATCCCTTCCCATACTTGGAGCAGTTGAATGGTTTCTGCCTAGTGTGAACTTGCTGGTGTGTCAGCAGAATCTTTCTGCTATTAAAGCACTTTTCACAGTCAGAACGTTTAAAAAGTCTCTTGTCAGAGTGAACAAGTTGATGTGAAGTGAGGGTACTTATCTGAGTGAATCCCTTCCCACAGTCAGTGCAGGTGAACGGCCTATCCACAGTGTGAAGTCGCTTGTGTGTCAGCGGGTTGGATAACTGAGTGAATCTCTTCCCACACTCAGAGCAGATGAATGGCCTCTCCCCAGTGTGAACTCGCTGGTGTATCAGCAGATTCCTTTTGCTTTTAAAGCTCTTCTCATAGCCGCAACATTTAAAAGGTCTCATGTCTGAGCAAATAAGTTGATGTGAAGTGAGGTGGGTTAGGAGAGTGAATCCCTTCCCACACTCGGAGCAGATGAAAGGCCTCTCCCCAGTGTGAGTGCGCTGATGAGTTTCCAGCACAGATGGGGATCTGAATCCTAACCCACAGTCCCCACATTTCCACGGTCTCTCCATGGTGTCAGTGTCCCCATGTCTCTCCATGCTGGACAATCAGTTGAACCCTTGTCCACACACAGAACACTTGCACAGTTTCTCCCCGCTGTGAATGGTGTGATGTTTTTTTCAGATAGTGTAACAGGTTAAAGCTCTTTCCACAGTCAGCTCACTGGAACACTCTCACTCGGGTGTGTCTGTGTCTCAGTGCTTTCCCAGTCACACTGATGTTTGAAATCTTTTCCCACAGACAGATGAGACAAATATTTCTCCTTCCACAGTCAAAGATCAATGATATTCAGGTCCAACGACGGGAATTATAGACCAGTCAGCCTGACGTCAGTAGTGGGGAAAATTCTAGAGTCCATTATAAAAGATTTAATAGCTGAGCACTTGGAAAAATAAAGTGGCGGAATGGGACAGAGTCAGCGTGGATTTATGAAAGGGAAATCATGCTTGACAAATCTACTGGAATTTTTCGAGGATGTAACGAGTAGAGTTGATGAGGGGGATCCAGTGGATGTGGTTTATTTGAACTTTCAGAAGGCTTTCGACAAAGTCCCACATAACAGATTAGCGTGTAAAATTAGAGCACATAGGATTGGAGGTAGTGTATTGAAAGGTATAGAAAACTGGTTGGCAGACAGGAAACAAAGAGTAGGAATAACTGGGTCTTTTTCCAAATGGCAGGCAGGCAGTTACTAGTGGGGTAGCACAGGGATAGTTACTGGGACCCCAGTTATTCACCATATATATCAATGATTTAGATGAGGGAATTAAATGTAATATCTCCAGATTTGCAGATGACACAAAGCTGGCTGGGAGGGTGAGCTGTGAGGAGGATGCAGAGATGCTTCAGTGTGATTTGGACAATCTGAATGAGTAGGTAAATGCATGGCAGATGCAGTATAATGTGGATAAATGTGAGGTTATCCACTTTGGTAGCAAAAACAGGAAGGAATATTATTATCTGAATGGCTATAAATTGAGAGAGGGGAATGTGCAACGAGACCTGGGTGTCCTCGTACACCAGTTGCTGAAGGTAAGCATGCAGGTGCAGCAGGTGGTAAAGAAGGCAAAAGGTATGTTGGCCTTCATAGCGAAAGCATTCAAGCACAGGAGCAGGGATGTCTTGCTGCAATTAAACGGGGCCTTGGTGAGACCACACTTGGAATATTGTGTGCAGTTTTAGTCTCCTTATCTGAGGTAGGATGTTCTTGCTATAGAGAGAGTGCAGCGAAGGTTTACCAGACCGATTTCTGGGATGGCAGGACTGACACATGAGGAGAGTTGGAGTTGGTTAGGATTATATTCACTGGAGTTCAGAAGAATGAGGCGGGATCTCATAGAAACCTATATGCAGAAGGATCTTCCCGATGGTGGGGGATTCCAGAACCAGGGGGCACAGTCTGAGGATATGGGGTAGACCATTTAGGACTGAGATGAGAAGATTCTTCACCCAGAGAGTGGTGAGCCTGTGGAATTCGCTACCACAGGAAGTAGTTGAGGCCAAAACCTTGAATGTTTTCAAGAAGGAGTTACAAATAGCTCTTGGAGCGAAAGGAATCAAAGGGTATGGGGAGAAGGCGGGAGCAGGCTATTGAGTTGGATGATCAGCCATGATCATAATGAATGGTGGAGCAGGCTTGAAGGGCCGAATGGCCTGCTCATGCTCCTATTTTCTATGTTTCCTGGTGAGTCGAGTGACACTGTCAGATCTTGATGTGATATTTGGTTTGAGTTTCCTATCTGCAAATCATCTCTCTCTTGTACCCTATAAAGGAGTTTACAAAAATCTTCATCGTAAGTACGGGATAGAAATTCAAAACAGAAAATTCGAGTTTCTTTGGTACATTCTTCACCCAAACAGGTGGTCCAATCAAACTGAAAGAAGTTCAAATCAGCAACAAAGTCCCAACAAAAGCAAAGGGAACCTTCCTAAGTAAGCCAGAATGTTGTTTCCAATGTCTATGAGACACTCTGTACCCTGAGGTGCCCACCGATTGTGGGAGGTATCAAGCGTACCGGTGGATATTGCATGTTCCCTCACCAGGGACACCCAGACACGGACAAGACCACGGAAGAGAGGTCGGCAGCCAGTGTGACCAGACCCATCCTGGATCTAGAAATCCCTGTGTTAAATAGGCCCATGAACAGTTACAGGAGAAGATTCTCTGATTTATCCACACCCCCCACCACCTCCGCCCCCCCCCCCCCCCCCCCCCCCACCCCAACCCCCACTTTACACTGGGCAGCCAGAGATTAGGATTGTGAGGTTGAAGTATCGCCAGAGGTTGAGGATCAGCACCTCTCACCCTGAATATGTAAATGGCCCATGGACTCACTCACTGTTACATCCACAAGAAGGCCGCACATGAAACTGTCTGAAACGCAGAATAGAAACCACATGGAACAAAATACTGACAAATACTAAACTGTTGGCTACAAATAAATAAAAATATATATTGGGGGAGACGGTGCCACAGTGAGAATGTTACTGGACTAATAATCCAGAAAACCAGCTTGATGCTCTGGGGACAGGGGTTCAAATCCCACCACAGCAGCTGGCGGGATTTAAAATCAATTATTAAATCTGGAATTGAAAGCGAGTCTCAATAAGGGCAACAATTGAGCCATTGTCGATTGTCATAAAAACCCACCAGGTTCACTAATGTCCTTTTGGGGAGGAAATCTGCCGTCCTTACCTGGTCTGACATGTGACTCCAGATCCACACTGAAATGTGGTTACTCTTAATAACCCTCTGAAATGGTGTGGCAAGCACTTGCTTCAAGGGCAACAAATGCTGTCCCTGCCCACATTCCATGAAAGAAAGTTTTTAACATCACCGCCACTGAATGGTTACAATTTCGGAAGGAAGTGAAGACAGAGGGTCCAGAAAAGATGCAAGAAAACGGTTCCCCTTCCAAGGATAACAAACCAACTTCACCGAACCTAATTGAAGTTCTTATCTCTTGTGAATCTTTCCTCCACACTCTCACATTCTTCGTAAAGCTCAGAATTGGACACAATACTGCAGTTGGGTCTAAACCAGTGTTTTGTTCAGGTTCATTCTAACATGGTTGATTTTGTACTTTATTCCCGTATTCATAAAGCCCAGGATTCCACATGCTTTATTCAATAATTTCTCAGCCTGCCCCGCCATCTTCAATGATTTGTGCACATATAGCCCCAGATTACGCTGCTCCTTTTACAATTGTATCCTTTATTTTATATTGCCTCTCCTTGTTCTTCCTACCGAAATGAATCACTTCACACCTCTCTGAATGAAATTTTATCTGCCACCTGTCTGCCCATTCCACCATCGTGTCTATGTCCTCTTGAGGTTAATCACCATCCTCCCCACTGTAAAGACAACTTGAAAATTTGGTGTCGTTTGCAAATTTTGAAATGCAGCCCTGCACACACAAGTCTAAATCATTAATATATATCAAGAAATGAGTGGTCTGACGACCGACCCCTTGTGATCCCACAGTAGACTTTTCCTCAATTTTAAAATGCAACCGTTCACCATGCATGTTGTTGCCAGTCACACAGCCAATGCTGCCTCTGCCCCATGGATTTTAACTCTGCTGACATGCCTGTTACTTGGCACTGTATCAAATGCCGTTTATCAGTTCATGTGCACATCAACCGTGTTACCCTCATCAACATTCTCTGTTGCCTTATCAAAAACTCAAGAAATTTAGTTCAATACGATTGTCCTGAACAAATTGTACAAGTGACCTAATTTTGACCTGAATTGCCCCTTCTAAATGCTTTCCCACACAAGAGGTTAAACTGACTGGTCTGTCAATGCTGGGCTGACCCTTCCATTTAAGATTACTAAGGATTTAATATTAGTGCCAGGAAGTGTGGGGAAATCGTGAGAAGTTGTGAAATTGTAACTTTTAAAGACACTAATAACTGATAAATAGCTCAATAAATAATCAGTTTTCAAGACATAAAGTACAGATAAATTAATTTATGAATAACTGAATTGAATTATTAATAATGTCAGGTAGAGTGCTTGGAATGGAGAAACGAAAATTACTGCAATGCTTAAAACATGAAATGAAAAGATTAAAAACTGGAAACACTCAGCAGGTCTGGAAGAATCTGTAGAGAGAGAAACACAATTAACGTTTCAGGTCTGTGAGCCATTGAAAGGTGGAAGAGGAACAGAAGGGAAGGTCTATGAAAGGCTGCAGGGCGAGAGAGATTAACTGACAAAAGGCTTCATAATGCAAGGTCAAAGGGAGTGGTAATGGGACAATTAAAAACACAAAAGCTGTTTCTAGATTAGGTGTGAATGGCACGATAACAACAGTCTGAATGCACCTGAAGCAAATGGGAGAAATAAGAAAGGAAAACTAGGACTCAAAGAAATAAGGAACAAATGAGGGCAGAGATAATTACTTGGTTAAACAGGGATCCAGGGACAAAAGCAGAAGGTGGGAATCACTTTGAGTGGAGCAGCGGGATGGAGACAAGTCAGAGAATCATAGAATGGTTGCAGCAAAAGGAGGCCATTCAGCCAGTCGTGTCTGTATTAGGCCTCTGAAGGGACAATTTACCCAATGCCACGTCCCTGCCTTTGCCCCATAGCCCTGAACAAGTCTTAAACAAAACTTGTATGAAACAAGATGTTTACGTGAAGGGGCAGCAGAAAAAAAGAAAAACAACTTGTTTACAGAGTGTATCGGGGGTGGGGAGCAGCATAATGTACCTGTGCAGGTCAGTGAGGATCCCCAAGGTCCATCAGCCGTCTGCATGCAGTGTTTAGTGGGCCTTGGGGGAGGGGGGGATGGAACCATTTGGGACACAGCACAGGGCTGGAGCTCACCCCTCCCCCACTGTCCTGATAACACAAATGACTCACCTTGGACTGTCCCACACCTGGGCCGGGCGGGGTCAAGGTGCAGGAAGCTGCAAGCTGGTAGGTTGAGCTGTGAACTGGGCGGAGTTGGGGGTTTGAGTGACAGGTCTGGGGCTATATCAGAGCAGGCACAGTCACTGCTCCCCCTCTCCTCGTGGAAGTTTGACTGGAATCGTGTTGGTGAGTGTTTCTAAACTCTGTCTCACTATCCCGGGAATGGAGGTGGTTTGGAGGTTGCTGTGAGTGTTGGATTATATTGTTTTTCCTGATTTTTCCCGCTTCTCCCACTCCCAGTTCCAGGCTGCAGGTCCCGGTGATTCTGGATGCGGGACAGTTGTTAGTCCCGGCCCTGGTGTTGGTGCGCAAGCGCAGATGCGCGGCTTCTTGTTCTGTAATAATGGCGGGTGATTGTCCTCCGGTATTTTGCTGCAGTTCTTCACCTCCTTGACTCTCCCGGCGCCATAGTTGCTACCTGCCGATTGCGGCAACCGACCTTCGATCAGGAAATTAACAACTTTTAGTTAGAGCGGTTTCTGGGGCGCTTAGCATTGTGGGAACATTGCCCGCCATTAGTCGGCGGCCGTCGCCGAGAGTTATCGTGCAGTCTGAAGGCAGGTCAGCGACCTGAGCCCCAATTTATGTTTCTTTATCTGTTCATGCTGTCTGATCTGCTGGATATTTAAAATATTTTATCTCTTAATTTCTGATCCAGCCTTGCAGAGCTTTGCTTTCATGTAGTTTTTTAGAACCGAGTCTCGAAACACAGACAGGCCAATTAGGAGCCGGTTTGAATTAGGGTCGGTGTTGGATGGGGGACTTTTTTTGTTGCATCAGTTTTGTGATGGAGGAGAAACTGCTGGGTTTAACCCCGAGGAGTTTGCAACCCAGTCGGACCCAGCAATTTCCGGTGTGAGACTGTCAAGGGAGGTAGATCCTGGGGGGGATCAGATTGACAAACAAACTGTCCATTCAATTTAAGAGTGTTGTTTTAGTAACAAGTATTTCTACGGTCCCCTTTTATCCGAGATTTTTTTTGTTAACTCCATTCTTGGTATTCGGGTGTCACTAACAAGACCAGCAGATATTGTCAATCCCCAGTTGTCTGTTGGTCAGGTTGGTGGGCCTTCTTCCTGAATCGCTGCAGTCACTGTGGTGAAGGTGCTCCCACAATGCTGATTGGTAAGGAGTTACAGGATTTTCACTGAGCGATGATAAATATCCAAATCAACAACAACAAGATGCATTTATGTAGCACACTGATTGGAATAAAACGTTCCAAAGTATATCGCTGGAATATTATACTGGAATATTTAACACTGAAGCACATGAGGAGATATCAGGGCAAATGATCAATAGCCTGATCAAAGAGGTAGGATTTTAAGAGAGTCTGAAAGGATAAGAGAGAGAGGCAGAGATGTCTAAGTAGGGAATTACAGAGCTTATGGCCCGGGCAGCTGAAGGCTCGGTCACCAATAGTGAGTTAATTAAAATCAGGAATGCTCAACAGGCCTGAATTAGATGAGCCCAGATATCTGGGAGGGATGGAGATTGGAGGATATGATAGAGATGGTGAGGGACGAGGTCACTGTAGGATTTGAAAACAAGGATGAGAATTTGAACATTGAGGTGATGCTTAATGAAGAGCCTACGTAGCACACTGAGCACAGAGGTGTTGGATGATGGAGACATACTGCGAGTAAAGACACGGAAGCAGAGTTTTAAATGACCCCCATCGTTTATGTGGCTGGCTCGGAATGGTCCAGTTTGGTGGTAACAAAGGAATTGATGACTTTCAGCAGCACATTGGCTGAGGCAGGAGTGAAGTTACTGACGTGGAAAGAGATGGTCTTTGCGATACGAAGTCAGCTCAGCTTGGGGTGAAAATATGACACCAAGATTGTGAACAGTCTGGTTCAGCCTCGTAAGTTGCAAGAGAGATCGATGGTATTGATGGTTAGGGAGTGGAGTTTGTAGCAGAGACTGAAGACAATGACTTCAGTCTTCCCAACATTTAAATGGAGGAAATTCCTGTTCATCCAGCACTGGATGTCGGGCAAGTCAGGGCAGTGTGTGACTTGGAGGTGATTTACCTGCTACCCTGGTCCTTCTAAGGGGTGGAGGATGAGGGATTGGGAGATTCTGCCAAAGTTCTGGTAGAGTTGAGTGGGCCCAGACTGGGTGGAAGGTTCCCTTCCCAGAAGGACATTGGTGAACCAGTTGAATTTTTATGACAATGCAGCAGCTTTCGTGGTCACTTTTTCCTTGTGCCGGCCCCACACATACAGCTCAATTTCACACCCTGCCTTTGTGTTTTTGTGGGTTCTCTCTCACTCCCTTTTGCCTGTTTTAAACTATTTTCACAGGGTTTGCAGTCCGTAATTTCAAACCCAACATAACATCAGGATCTGATGGTGTCACCCAATTTATCGTAACCCACAAATCATCGAAATTTAAATATGGAAGTTAAGAGCCCTGTTCACAGTGGGGAGAAACCGTACACATGCTCTGTGTGTGAACGAGACTTCAGCCAATCATCTGCCCTGTCGAACCACAGCCGCAGTCACACTGGAGAGAATCCATGGAAATGTGGGGACTGTGGGAAGGGATTCAATTACCCGTCCCAGCTGGAAATTCATCAGCTCACTAACACTGGAGAGAGGCCATTCACCTGCTCCGAGTGTAGGAAGGGATTCACTCAGTCATCCAGCCTGCTGAGACACCAGCAAGTCCACACTGGGGAGAGACCATTTACCTGCTCTGTGTGCAAGAAGAGATTTACTTATTCATTCTCCCTACTGAAGCATCAGCGAGTTCACACTGGGGAAAGACCGTTTTCCTGCATAGTGTGTAAAAAGGGATTTTCTGATTCATCCAACCGACTGGGACACCAGCGAGTTCACGCTGGGGAGACACCATTTACCTGTTCTGATTTTGTGAAGGGATTCACTCAGTCATTCTATCTACTTAGACACCAGCGGTTTCATACTGGGGAGAGAACATTCACCTGCTCCGAGTGTGGGAAGGGATTCACTCAGTCATTCCATCTTTTACAACACCAGCGAGTTCACACCAGGGAGAGACCATTCACCTGCTCCGAGTGTGGGAAGGGATTTGTACCCTTATCAAGTCTACTGAGACACCAGCGAGTTCACAAGTAACTGCTCTTGTTGGATTTAGTTGCCAATGATATTTTTGTCCGAAGCATATTCATTGAAGTGTGTTTCTGCTGATGTTAATAAACTCCAGCCTAGTTACAGATTCTGTATGTAATTCAAATAAATCAGTTTTGCATTAAACACAGTGTGTTGAGTCGTTTTGATATCTCTAACACATTCAATTCAATTTTTATTTTTATCGAATATTATCAATTTTTACCGAATCACTGATTTGGTTTGGCGCTGAAGGAGGCTATTTGGACCATCGTATCTGCACTGGCTCTCCAAATGAGCAATTCACCCAGTCCTATTCTTCTGCCTATTCACCATAAACCTGTACATTTTTCCTTTTCAGATAACAGCCTAATTTCCTCCTGAATGCTTCAATTGGACCTGCCTCCACCACACTCCCACACAAAGCATACCAGACCCTGCGTGAAAAGTTTTTCCTCATATCATTGTTGATTCTTTTACAGATCACTTTAGAACTGTTCTCAGTCCTTTGATCGGTGGAAACAGTGTCTCCTTATCTGCTCTGTCCAGCCCCCACTTGAAAACATCTATCAAATCTCCTCTAAACTTTATTTTCTCTAATGAAAACAGTCCTGATTTCTCCAATTCACTTTCCTAAGCACTGTTCTTCCTCCCAGGAGCCAGGCTTGCGAATCTTTACAGTGCCCTCTCCAATGCATTCACATCCTTCCTGAAGTGCGGTGCCCAGAAATGGATGCAATAAACCACCTGAGGCCAAATTAATGACTTATATAAATTCAATATAACCTCCTTGCTCTTGTACTCTATGCCCTTATGAGTAAATCCCAGGATACTGTATATTTTAATAAACACCCTCTCAATGACTCTCCTGCCACTTTCAATGACTTATGGGCATATACACCCAGGTTCCTTTCTTTCCTTTCTCCTTCAACCCGTTTGGAGTTGTGCCCCTTAATTTATATTGCCCTTCATGTTCTTTCTACCAAGATGTATCACCTCACATTTCTCTGCATTGAACTCCATCTTCCACACGATTGCCCTATTCCACCAACTTGTCTATTTCTTTTTGAAGTTCTGCACTGTCCTCATCACTGTTCTCAATGCTTCCACGTTTTGCATCTTCTGAAAACTTTGAAATGTTTCCCTTTACATCAAGATCTAGGTCATTAATATATATCAGGGAAAGCCCGAGTACCAATACTGACCCCAGGCGAACGCCATTACAAACCTTCCACCAGCCTGAAAAACATCCATTAACCACTACTTTCTGTTTCCTTCCACTGAGCCAATTCCGTATCCATGTGGCTACTGTCCCATTTATTCCATGAGCTACAACTTTGCGTAAAAGTCTGTTGTGCAGCCTTGTACCAAATGCCTTTTGAAAGTCCATGTACACCACATCAACAGCATTGCCCTCATCAACCCTCTCTGTTACCTCTTCATAAAACTCCAGGAAGTTAATAAAACATTATTTTCCCATAAGAAGTCCATGGTGTCTTCCCTTAATTAACCTCCATTTGTCCATGTGAGTGTTAACTTCGTCCAAATTATAATTTCTCGAAGTTTTCCACCACTGAAGTTAAACTAACTGGCCTGCAGTTTCTGGGCTTATCCTTACACCTATTTTTGAACAAGGGTGGAACGTTTGCAATTTTCCAGTCCTTCGGCACTTGAGTCTAAGGCACAATGAAATATTATGGTCAATGCCTCTCTAACTTCCACTGTTATTTCTCCCTTGGGTGCATCTCACTTGGCTCAGGTGACTTCACAACTTTAAAGTAAAAGCAAAATACTGCGGATGCTGGAAGCCTTAAACAAAAACAGAAAATGCTGGAAAAACTCAGCAGGCCTAACAGTATATGTGGAGAGAGAAAAAATCTGTTAACGTTTCGAGTCCGTAACATTAATTGTTTTTTATTTCTTTCCACAAATGCGAACAGAATCTTCCCCTTGCTTTCCCAGATTCAGACAAAGATTAACTGAGACTGGGTCTCTAATGGCGGCCTGAATACCCATAATCCCATGCGCCTCAGAAACCGCTCTATCTGCCGTGGATTGTCCGAGTCGATAGCGCATGCTCGGAGCCTCCTGCTCTCTTTGCTTGAGGTTGGTGCCGGAGAGAAGCCGGAAGCGGCGGATGGTGAGAGTAGAGAATGTTCATTGGTTCAGATTCGGCTCTGGGGCCGCATTCGGGATTTGTAAACCCCGCCCCCCGACACTGACCTCTCACCTGTCAGCTCACAATGCCCGGCTGATTGACGGCAGTTCCGGACCAATAGGAGGAGTAGGCGGGGCTGGAGGACCGATTTGGAGCAGCTGCTCCTCCAACCAATCAAAGTGAATGAGGGGCGGGGCTGAGTCCGGTTCTCCCTCATTGGCTGAAACTCTGCATCATTCTGAAAACTGATTTGTCTCAAACTCCAGGAGCAAATTGGACCTTTCTGTTTGTGACTTGAAACAGATGAAACCCTGTGGGTGTGGAGCAGACATTTCAACAATTGTTACTGAAAGGTGGGAACATGATTAAACAATGTATACATAAAATATATATTAGGGAAGACGGTGGGAATGTTACTGGACTAATAATCCAGACAACCAGTTTGATACTCTGGGGACAGGGGTTCAAATCCCACCACAACAGCTGGAGGGATTAAAAATCAATTATTTAATCTGGAATTGAAAGCGAGTCTCAATAAGGGTGACAATTAAGCCATTGTCGATTGTTATAAAAACCCATCTGGTTCACAAATGTCCTTTCGGAAAGGAAATCTGCCGTCCTTACCTGGTCTTACATGTGACTCCAGATCCACACTGAAATGTGGTTACTCTTAATAGTCCTCTGAAATGGTGTGGCAAGCATTTGCTTCAAGGGCAACAAATGCGGTCCCTGCCCACATTCCATGAAAGAAAGTTTATAACACCACCGCCACTGAAAGGCTACAATTTTGGAAGGAAGTGAAGGCAGAGGGTCCAGAAAAGATGCAAGAGAACGGTTCCCCTTCTAAGGATAACAAGCCTAACTTCACTGAACCTAATTGAAGCTCCCATCTCTTGTGGATCTTTCCTGCACACTCCCTAATGCCTCACATTCTTCCTAAAGCTTAGAATTGGACACAATACTGCAGTTGGGTCCAAAACAGTGTTTTATTCAGGTTTATTCTAACTTGGTTGACTTTGTACTTTATTCCCACATTCATAAAGCCCAGGATTCCACATGCTTTATTCACTGCTTTCTCAGCCTGCCCCGCCATCTTCAATGATTTGTGTACATATAGTCCCAGATTACGCTGCTCCTGCACCCTTTTACAATTGTATCCTTTATTTTATATTGTCGCTCCTGGTTCTTCCTACCAAAATGAATCACTTCACACCTCTCTGAATGAAATTTTATCTGCCACCTGTCTGCCCATTCCACCATCTTGTCTGTGTCCTCTTGAGGTTTATCACCATTCTCCCCACTGTAAACAGAACTTGAAAATTTGGTGTCATTTGCAAATTTTGAAATGTTTCTCTGCACACACAAGTCTAGATCATTAATATATATCAAGGAATCAGTGGTCTGACCACCGACCCCTTGTGATCCCACTGTATACTTTTCCTCAATCTGAAAAAAACAACAGTTCACCATGCGTATAAAAACAAAAAACTACTGTGGATGCTGGAAATCCAAAACAAAAACAGAATTACCTGGAAAAACTCAGCAGGTCTGGCAGCGTCGGCGGAGAAGAAAAGAGTTGATGTTTCGAGTCCTCATGACCCTTCAACAGAGCTCCATGTTCACCATGCGTGTTGTTTCCTGTCACGCAGCCAATGCTGCCTCTGCCCCATGGAGTTTAACTTTGCAGACAAGCCTTTTACTTGGCATTGCATCAAATGCCTTTTAGCAGTTCATGTGCACATTAACCGTGTTACCCTCATCAACATTCTCTGTTACCTTATCAAAAACTCAAGAAATTTAGTTCAACACGATTGTTCTGAACAAATTGTACAAGTGGCGTAATTTTAACCTGAATTGCCGCTTCTAAATGCTTTCCCACACAAGAGGTTAAACTGACTGGTCTGTCAATGCTGGGCTGACCCTTCCATTTAAGATTACTAAGGATTTAATATTAGTGCCAGGAAGCGTGAGGAGAATGTGAGGAGTTGTGAAATTGTAACTAAATTTAAAGACACATAACTGATAAATAGCTCAATAATTAATCAGATTTCAAGACATAAAGTACAGATAAATTAATTTATGAATAACTGAATTGAATTGTTAATAATGTCAGGTAGAGTGCTTGGAATGGAGAAACGAAAATTACTGCAATGCTTAAAACATGAAATGAAAAGAGTAAAAACTGGAAACACCCAGCAGGTTAGGAAGAATCTGTAGAGAGAGAAAGAGAATTAACGTTTCAGGCCTGTGAGCCATTGAAAGGGGGGAGATGGAAGAGGAACAGAAGGAAAGGTCTATGAAAGTCTGCAGGGTGGGAGAGATTAACTGACAAAAGGTTTCATGATGCAAGGTCAAAGGGAGTGGCAATGGGACTATTAACAACACAAAAGACGTGCCGAAATGAGGTGTGAACGGCAAGATAACTTTCTGAATGTAACGTGAAGATAATGATAGAGATGAGAAAGGAATAAAAGGACTCAAATAAACAAGAAAACAATGAGGGCAGAGAGTGTGAAAGAAAATTGTTGAACTCAATTTTGATACCCGAAGTCTGTAAAGTGTCTCCTTTTGACCTGGTAATGGACTGTTAGATTTCTATATATTCTCTGGTCAGATGAAAGGTCACAGAGCAGTCACGTTAACTCTGTTTCTGTTGCGACAGATGAAGGCCTGACCTGCTGAGGAATTCCAGCAATTTCAGATTCATGCCGGGATTGTAGACTGTGAGAGTTTGTAAAGTTAGAGATTGTCCAAAATTAATTTGCCACATCGATAACAGAAGTCTCGGTCTCATGAAACTCCAGTCTCATTGTTTTATATTCGGGTCTGGGGGATAATGTTCACTGTTTTATATTCGGGTCTGAGGGATAATGTACACTGTTTTATATTCGGGTCTGGGGATAATGTTCACTGTTTTATATTGGGGTCTGGGAGGATAATGTTTACTGTTTTATATTCGGGTCTGGGGGATACTGTTCACTGTTTTATATTCGGGTCTGGGAGGATAATGTTCCCTGTTTTATATTCGGGTCTGGGGGATAATGTTCACTGTTTTATATTCGGGTCTAGGGGGATAATGTTCACTGTTTTATATTCGGGTCTGGGGGATAATGTTCACTGTTTTATATTTGGGTCTGGAGGATAATGTTCACTGTTTTATATTCGGATCTGGGAGGATAATGTTCCCTGTTTTATATTCGGGTCTGGGAGGATAATGTTCACTGTTTTATATTCGGGTCTGGGAGGATAATGTTTACTGTTTTAGATGCTGGTCTGGTGCGGAATAAAATGAAGAGCCTCTTTAATTGAGGACAGTAACTGCATTTTTGGCTCTGAATTTAAACACAAGAATCTATCCTGTTGTGTGGGACAAAAATTTTCAGTTTTGCTGATTTCAATTAAGGCGAGTTTGAAGCTAAATCCAGGAATTCTGTAAATTTAAACTAAAACCAGATAAGCAGAAAGCTACTGATGGTTGAAGGGGCCGGGGTGGTGGCGGGGGTAGGTGTCCAGAGGACGTCTGACATACACACTGCACAGGGTGAGCAGGGGAATGGGGAGGAATTATTTGGTTAAACAGGGAGACAGGGACAAAAGCAGAAGGTGGGAATCACTTTGAATGGAGCAGCGTGATAGAGACAAGTCAGAGAATCATGGAATGGTTACAGCAAAGAAGGAGGCCATTCAGCCAGTCGTGTTTGTATTAGGCCCCTGAAGGGACAATTTACCTAATGCCACGTCCCTGCCTTTGCCCTATAGCCCTGCAATTAAACATGATTGAACAAGTCTTAATCAAAACTTGTATGAAACAAGATGTTTACGCGAAGGGGCAGCAGAAAAAAAGAAAAGCAACCTGTTTACAGAGTGTATCGGGGGTTGGGTGCAGCATAATGTACCTGTGCAGGTCAGTGAGGATATCCAAGGTCCTTCAGCCGTCTGCATGCAATGTTTAGTGGGCCCTGGGGCAGGGGGTGATGGAGCCATTTGGGACAAAGCACAGGGTGGGAGGTCACCCCTCCCCCACTGTCCTGGTCACACGAAGGACTCACCTTGGACTGTCCCACACCTGGGCCGGGCGGGGTTAAGGTGCAGGAAGCTGCAAGCTGGTAGGCTGAGCTATGAACTGGGCGGAGTTGGGGGGTTTGAGTGACATGTCTGGGGCTTTATCAGAGCAGGCAGTCACTGCTCCCCCTTTTCCTCGTGGAAGTTTCACTGGAATCGTGTTGGTGAGTGTTTCTAAGCTCTGTCTCACTATCCCGGGAATGGAGGTGGTTTGGAGGTTGCTGTGAGTGTTGGATTATATTGTTTCTCCTCATTCTTCCCGCTTCTCCCACTCCCAGTTCCAGGCTGCAGGTCCCGGTGATTCTGGATGCGGGACAGTTGTTAGTCCCGGCCCTGGTGTGGGTGCGCAAGCGCAGATGCGCGGCTTATTGTTCTGTAATAATGGCGGGTGATCGTTCTCCTGTATTTTGCTGCAGTTCTTCACCTCCTTGACTCTCCCGGCGCCATATTTGCCACCTGCCGATTGCGGCAACTGACCTTCGATCAGGAAATTAACAACTTTTAGATAGAGCGGTTTCTGGGGCGCATAGCATTGTGGGAACATTGCCCGCCATTAGTTGGCGGCCGTCGCCTAGAGTTTTCGTGCAGCCTGAAGGCAGGTCAGCGACCTGAGCTCCTACTTCTGTTTCTTAATCTGTTCATGCTGCCTGACCTGCTGGATATTTAAAATAGTCTATCTCTTAATTTCAGATCCAGCCTTGCAGTACTTTGCTTTCTATTTATTGTTTTATGGAACCAAGTCCAGAAACACAGACAGACCAGATAGGAGCCGGTTTGAATTAGGGTGGGTGTTGAATGGGGATCTTTTTGCTGCATCAGTTTTGAGCTGGAGTAGAGCTGGAGGAGAAGCTGCTGGGGTTAACCCCGAGGACTTTGGAAACCAGTCAGGCCCAGCAATTTCCAATGTGAGACTGTGACGGGAGGTAGATTCTGGGGGTGATCGAGTTGCTAAACGGACACTATCCATTCAATTTAAGGATGTTGTTTTGGAAACAAGTATTTCTAAAGTGCCCTTTTATCAGATTTATTGTTAACTCCATTCTTGGTATTTGGTGTCACTAACAAGACCAGCAGATATTGTCAATCCCCAGTTGTCTGTTGGTCAGGTGTTGGTGGGCCTTCTTCCTGAACCACTGCAGTCACTGTGGTGAAGGTGCTCCCACAATGGTACGATAAAAACAAAATACTGCGGATGCTGGAAATCTGAAAGAAAAACAGAAAATGCTGGAAGAACTCAGTGGGTCTAGCAGCATCTAAAGAGAGAGAAACAGAGTTGACGCTTCAAGTCCATATGACCCTTCTTCAGAGCTCAAGAAAAGTGAAATGTGATGAAATTTATACTGTTTAAGTGGTGGTGGGGGGAGAGGGGGTGGTGGGCGGTAGTGGTGGGCCAGATGGAGCTGGATGGATCACTGACTGATGATGATGATATAAGTCCAATTCAACAGCAAGCTGCATTTATATTGCAAGCTAAATATAATAAAATGGTCCAAAGTATATTGGAATATTTAACCCTGAAGCACATCAGGAGATATCACGGCAGATGATCAACAGCTTGGTCAAAGAGGTAGGCTGTAAGGAGAGTCTTAAAGGATGAGGAAGAGGCAGAGAGGTCTAAATAGGGAATTCTAGAGCTTATGGCCTGGGGATCTGAAGGCACGGCCACCAATGGTGGGTCAATTGAAATCAGGGATGCTCAATAGGCCAGAATTGGATGAGTCCAGACATCTGGGAGGGATGTAGATTTGAGGGTATTCTAGAGATAGTGAGGGGTCGAGGTCACTGAGGGATTTGAAAACAAGGTTGAGAATTTGAACATTGATATGTTGCTTAACCAGGAGCCTATGTAGCTCAATGAGAACCATGGCATTGGATGAATGAGCCTTACTGCAAGCAAGGACACCAGAAGCAGAGTTTTGAATGACCCCATCTTTATATGGACAGCTAGGAATTGTCCAGTTTAGAGGGGAAAAATGAATGGATGAGTTTCAGAACAGATGAGCTGAGGCAGGCGTGAAGTTAGGCAAAGTTACTGAGATGGAAACAGGCAGAATTAGTGATAAGTATTCAGAAGCTCAACTTGGGATGAAATATAACACCAAGATTGTGAACAGCCTGGATCAGCCTCAAAGTTGTCAGAGAGATGGATGGCATTGATGGTTAGGAAGTGAAGACAATGGCTTCAATCTTCCCAAAATTTAAATGGAGGAAACTTCTGTTCACCCAGTACTGGATGTCAGACAAGTCAAGATGGTGTGTGACTTGGAGGGGAACTTGGAGGTGATGGTATTCACATTCACCTGTTACCCTGGTCCTTCTAAGTGGTGGAGAATGAGGGTTTGGGAGACTTTGGTAGAATTGCAGATGCATAAAACCCCATCCTTCACCCCCTGCCTCTCCGATCTCCCTCTCTATTCCTTCTAATAGGTGCTGGTGCTTTGTAAAGTCCCTGACCAGTTGTAAGGTTCCCTTCCCTGAAGGACATTAGTGACCCAGTTGGGTTTTTATGACAATCCAGGAGTTTTCATGGTCACTTTTTCCTGGAATCGCCCCCACAAATTCCCAGATTCATTCAGCTCAATTTCACAACCTGTTTTTGTGTTATTGTGGGTTCTCTCTCATTCACATTTGTCTTAAACTATTTTCCCAGGATTTTCAATCGGGAAACCCAACATTTCATCAGATCTGACCATGTTGCACAATTTGTCATAATCTGAATTTCATCGGATTTTAAGCATGAAAGATAAAAGCGCGTTTCACGGTGGGGAGAAACCGTTTACGTGTTCTGCGTATGGACGAGGTTTCAGCCGATCATCCGACCTGTCAAAACACAAGCACAGTCACACTGGAGAGAATCCATGGAAATGTGGGGACTGTGGGAAAGGATTGAATTATCCATCCCAGCTGGAAACTCATCAGCGCGCACACACTGCGGAGAGGCCATTCACCTGCTCCAAGTGTGGGAAGGGATTCACTCAGTCATCCCATCTGCTGACACACCAGCTAGTTCACACTGGGGAGAGGCCATTTACCTGCTCCGAGTGTGGGAAAGGATTCACTCAGTTATTCAACCTGCTGACACACCAGCGAGTTCACACTGGGGATAGACCGTTCACCTGCTCACAGTGTGGGGAGGGTTTCATTCAGTCATCCCACTTGCTGAGACACCAGCGAATTCACACTGAGGAGAGGCCGTTCAGCTGTGGGAAGGGACTCATCTGGTCATCCCAATTGATGATACGCCGGTGAGTTCACAAATAACAAACAGCATTTTGCTGTTAAACACATCCAGGACTGAACCATGTTCATTGGGGTCTGTTTCTGCTGTTGATAATAAACTCCAGCCCAGTTACAGGGGCTAAAGTTCTGGATAAGGTCAAATAAAATATCTTTGCGTTAAATACAGCATTTCGAGTCTTGTCAACGTCTCTAACATAAGTTAGTTCCTTTTGAAGGGCTCTCTCTCTCGTCTGCCTCCTCCATCCTCATCTCTAACAAGTGTGAGGAGCTCATGGAGCTTCTTTGTGACTATGATTGGGACAATCTGATCTGCTGCTTCCCTCCCTCTCACTCGCCCACTGGGACAAACTGTCTCTATAACGTTCCTCCTTGTCCAAGCCGTGAACTCACATCTTTCTTTAGTTTCGATCCCATCCCCCATCCTGCTTTCTCAGTGCTCATCTTGTCCATGAGACACACCTCCTGCACCATTGACCCTATTCCCACTAAACTGCTGATCCCCCAACTTCCCCATGTTGACTGATATTGTTCAATTTTCTCTCTCTTCTGGTACTATCCCTCTCTCCTTCAAATCATCACCCTTTCCTCAAAAAACAATTACTTGACTCTACTGTCCTGGCAAAGTATTGACCCATCTTCAATCCCCAATTCCTCTACAAACTCCTTGAACATGTTCACACCTCCCAAACCCATGTCTGTCTTTCCAAGAACTCCCTGTCTGAATCCCTCCAATGAGGTTTCTGCCACTGCCACTGTACTGAAACAGCTCTGATCAAAGCCACTAATGACATCCTATGTGACTGTGACAAAGGTAAACTATCTCTTCTCATTCTTCTCGATCTGTCTGCAGCCTATGACAATGTTGACCACACCATTCTGCTCCAACACCTCTCCACTGTCGTCCAGCTGGGTGGGGCTGCCCTCTCCTGGTTCCATGCTTCTCTATCTAATCATAGCCAGGGATTCACTTGGAATGTCTTCCCTTCCCACTCCCAAAGTTACCTCTGGTGTCTCCAAAGGATTCAGCCTTGGCCTCCTCTTATTTCTCATCAACATGTTCCCCACAGCGACATCATCTGAATACACAGTATCAGTTATCACATGCACGCTGACAGTGCCCAGCTCTACCTCACCACCACCTCTCTCCACTTCACTATGGTTAAATTATCAGACTGTTTGTCTGATATCCAGTGATGGATGTGCAGAAATTTCCTTCAATTCAATATTGGGAAGATTGAAGCCATTATTTTAATTCCCCAGCTACCAACTCCATTCTTTATCCTATTTCTATCAGGTCATCTCTCAGCCTTCTCTTTTCTAGAGAAAAGGGCTTCAGGCTGTTCAGCCTTTCCTGGTGATTATAACCTATCCGTTCCTGTAACATTTGTGATTGAACTTTTATTTTCCTGTTCATTGAGACGTCCAACAGCAGTATAAACAGTTCCCAATGTCCGAGGGATTTCAGTTTGGTCTATTTGTATTTACCAATTCATCCTCTCAATGTGTCCATTGCCTTAACCACTTGACCACAAGGACTCGGTGTCTGTCTGGTTAAATGTTGCTCAGTGACAATTTCCACCATCCTCCACCTTGAAACTTTTGGGCACTTAGAAGCTGAAATGTCTCCACTCAAAAAATAAAACAGAAATAAACCTTCTCTTGCATCTTTTAAAACTGCTCTTCATTGTTCCTGTGCCATTTAATATAAAGCCATAAAGGTAACGTGGATATTTGGATTGCAAAATGGGAAACAACCACATTGACACACACGGAGGAACACACACAGACATATACACCGAGAATGACAGAGGTCATGGGTTTGTCTGTAAGGAGAGACAAACACCCAGAAAGCAAGCATAACACCAACCTGGCTCCGTTTTTGTTCCATTTCAGGCTGCAGCTTTTCTGAATGCTTGCAGACGAATGGAATTTGGAGAAAACTGGAGGTTTTTGGGTGGTTTTTATTCAATTTAACCAATAATTAACTCTGCAGGCACACAGTAAAATTCAGGAATGATAAGAAGAGTAGTTGGCAGGATCCCAGCCTACCTGTGGAGACCCCAGCGCATTCATAACCTGTCACCTTATCCACTCCATCGTGAATACAGGACCTGCACTGACGTCACTAATGTTTGTATAAAATCATAGACGGCTACATCAGATGGACATTCAGCATGTCGTTCACAAGCCGACTCTCTGGAAGAGCAATTCAACCACTGTAATTCCACACCCCGCCTTTTCCCCACAGCAACTCATATTTATGTTGTCTCTCCTCGTTTTTCCTATCAAAAAAAAAAGGCACATTGCCCTGGATTTAATGTGAGTTTGTCCCAATGAAGCTGCTGCGGTTCCCAAAACAGAGATCACCAGGATGTTTCGTAGTGCTGGGATTCAAACCCAAGTTTCCATAGAAACTCTGAGTTGTACTCCAGCACCTTAGGTTGTTCGACCACACAAACACATTAATAAAGTTTGTTAATCATGTCATTCACTGGTATTGCCACTGAACGACAGCAAAGTCAAATGAGTAGGCAAAATACTACGGATGCTGTAAATCTGAAACATTAACACAATATGCTGGAAAAACTCAACAGCTCTGAGAGCATCTGTGGAGAGAAAGACAGAGTTAACGCTTCGAGTCCGTGTGGCTCTGAAGAAGAATCATACAGAATTGAAACGTTAACTCTGTCTTTCTCCCAACAGATGCTGTCGGACCTGCTGAGTTTTTCCAGCATTTCTTGTTTTTGTTTCAAAGGAGTGGGAAGGGGTCATTCAGAACCTCAAACCTGCTCCATCAGTTAATCAGATCATCCTGCGCTTTGTAACAAACAGAAATCATCTCCACTCAAAAACACAATGAGCTGCAGTGAAGGGTCGGCACCATTTAAACTATCATTCAACTGGTCTGCTTCCGAATCTCCTGCTAGAAATGACAAGGAAATTCCTCACTGAATTCACTCCGGGTCTTGACTTCAGAAAGACAGGACACAAGGTAACAAAGTACATTTCGATAGAATGGGTTAGAAAATGGCAGAATGACTGGGAAAGAGCATCCGTGGTGTTGGGGAACATAAAATGACAGAGAGTTCCAGCAAAGAAAGAGGCCATTCGGCCTAGAGTGCTGCTTTCAAAGAGCAGTTGTGATTGGTTGATCAGGAGTGATATTTGTACCACTTTAAACAGCCAGCAGTAAAATCAGTTCCATTACCCCCTACTTTGAGCCTTGCAACAACATCTCTGCAGTCTGTTCATGTCTCAGGCCTTCCAGTCTGAGAGGTGATGATGTAGTGGTATTGACACTGGAATCGGGGCCAAATCCCACCATGGAATTTGAATTTTCATTCAATAAAAATCTGAATTTAGAAGTCTGATGAGGACCAAGAAACAATTGTCGATTGTTGTAAATACCCATCTGGTTCACTAATGTCCTCCAGGGGGAGGAAATCTGTCTACATGTGACTCCACAGCAATGTCCTCTGAGGTGGCCTAGCAAGACACCCAGTTGTATCAAACTGCTACAAAGTCTCAAAAAAGGAATGAAGTTGGAAGGACCACCCAGCATCGACATAGGCACTGGAAATGATAATGGCAAACTCAGCCCTGTCGACTCTGCAAAGTCCTCCTTACTAACATCTGAGGGCGAGTGTCAAAAGAGCTGCCTCCACAGACTAGTCAAGCAACAGTCATCCTCACAGAATCAGCCCTCACAGATAATGTCCCAGACACCACCATCACCAGCAGAGGTGGCAGCACAGTGACGTACAGTCGGGAGGGAGTTGCCTTTGGAGTCCTCAACATCGTTTGTGGGTCTCTTGGCATCAGGTCAAACATGGGCAAGGAAACCTCCTGCTGATTACCATGTACAGCCATCCCTCCCTGATGAATCAGTGCTCCTCAATGTTGAACAACACTTGGAGGAAGCACTGAGGGTGCAAGGGCGCTGAATGTACTCTGGGTGGGGGACTTCAATCACCAAGAGTGGCTCGGTAGCACCACTACTGACCAAGCTGGCCGAGTCCTAAAGGATATAGCCACTAGACTGTGTCTGCAGCAGGTGGTGAGGGAACCAACAAGAGGGAAAAACATACTTGACCTCATCCTCACCAACCTGCCTGCCGCAGACGCATCTGTCCATGACAGGATCAGTAGGAATGACCACCGCACAGTCACTGTGGAGACTAAGTACCTCCTTCACATTAAGGATACCCCCCATCATGTTGTGTGGCACGACTACGGTGCTAAATGGGATCAATTTCTAAAAGCTCTAGCAACTTAAGACTAGGCATCCATGAGGTGCTGTGGGCCATCAGCAGCATCAGAATAGTACTCAACCACAATCTGTAACTTCATGCCCGGCATATCCTTCACCTTATCATTACCATCAAGCCAGGGGATCCACCCTGCTTCAATGAAGAGTACAGGAGGAGGAGCAGCACCAGGCATACCTAAAAAATGAAGTGTCAACTTGGTGAAGCGACAACACAGGACTACTTGTGTGTCAAACGGCAAAAGCAGCAAGTGATAGACAGAGCTAAACGATCCCACTACAAACAGATCAGATCTAAGCTCTGGAATCCTGCAATATACAGCCATGAATGGTGGTGAACAATTAAACAGCTCACAAGGCTCCACAAATATCCCCATCCTCAATGATGGGGGAGCCCAGCACATCAGTGCAAAAGATAAGGCTGAAGTGTTTCAGCCAGAAATGTCGAGTAGATGTCCCATCTCGGCCTCCTCCGCAGATCCCCAGCATCACAGATGACGGTCTTCAGTCAATTCAATTCTCTTCGCATGATGTCAAGAAACGGCTGAAGGCACTGGATAGTACAAAGACTATGGGCGCTGACAATAGTCCAGCAATGGTACTGAAGGCTTGTGCTCCAGAACTTGCCGTACTCCTAGCCAAGCTGTTCCAGTACAGCTACAACACTAATATCTACCTGGCTATGTGGAAAATTGCCCAGCTATGTCCTGTACACAAAAAGCAGGGCACATCTAATCTGGCCAATTTCTACCCCATCAGTCTACTCTCGATGATCAGTAAAGTAATGGAAGGAGTCATCAACAGTGCTTTCAAGCAGCATTTGCTCATCTCTAACCTGCTCACTGATGCCCAGTTTGAGTTCCGCCAGGGCCACTTAGCTCCTGACCTCATTACAGCCTTGGTTAAAATCTGGACAAAAGAGCTGAACTCCAGAGGTGAGGTGAGAGTGGCTGTCCTTGACATCAAGGTGACATTTGACCAAGTGTGGCATCAAGAAGCCCTAGCACAACTGGAGTCAATGGGAATCAGGGGGAAAACTCTCTGCTGGATAGAGTCATACCTAGCACAAAGGACAAAGGTAGTGGTTGTTGGATGTCAGTCACCTCAGCTCCAGGACATCACTGCAGGAGTTCCTCAGTGTAGTGTCCTTGGCCCAACATTCATCCGTTTCTTTATTAATGACCTTCCTTCCAAGATAAGGTCAGACGTGGGGATGTTTGGGATGTTGCACATTGTTCAGCACCATTCGTAACTCCTCAGATATTGAAGCAGTGCATGTCCAAATGCAGAAAGACCTGGACAATATCCAGGCTTGGGCTGACAAGTAGCAAGTGCCGGGAAATTACCATCTCTAACAAAAGAGAATCTAACTAGCGCCCCTGACGTTCAATGGCATTACCATCACTGAATCCCCCACTATCAGCATCCTGGGGGGTTACCATTGACCAGAAACTGAACTGGACTAGCCATATAAATACTGTGGCTACAAGAGCAGGTCAGAGGCTAGGAATCCTGCAACGAGTAGCTCAACTCCTGACTCCCCAAAGCCTATCCACCATCTACAAGGTACAAGTCAGGATTGTGATGCAATACTCCCCACTTGCCTGGATGAGAGCAGCTCCCACAACACTCAAGAAGCTGTACACCATCCAAGACAAAACAGCCTGCTTGATTGTCCCCACATCCACAAACATTCACTCCCTTCACCACCGATGCAACATAGCAACAGTGTGTACCATCTACAAGATGCACTGCAGGAATTCACCAAGGCTCCTTTGACAGCGCCTTCCAAACCCACGACCACTACCATCTAAAAGCACAAGGACAGCGGTGAAGGTTCACGACAACAAAAACAGAAAATGCTGGAAAAACTGAGCAGGTCGAGCAGCATCTGTGGAGAGAGAAACAAAGTTAACATTTCGAGTCCGTATGACCCTTCTTCAGAGCTGAAGAAAGGTCATATGGACTTGAAATGTTAAGTCTGCTGAACTTCGTCATCGAGGTCTGCTCTTGTAGACAGTAGCCTCTCAAGGTTTGGAGAGTGGTCCAAGGCCTCGTTCTGGATTTTGATAACTGGGTTAGTGGAGGGCCTTTGTCTTGCTGATGTTCAGTGTATGGCCCGTGCTCTCAGTGAAGGTGCTATTGATGGCTTGGAGCTTGGCCTCAGGGTGTGCACAGACGCAGGCATTGTCTACATCCTGCAGCTCAATGACAGAGGATGGGACAACCCTGGATCTGGCCTGAAGTTGGCGGAGGTTGAACAGGTTCCTGCTTGTTCTGCAGTTTAGCTCCACTCCACCGAGAAACTTGCTGAGGGTGAGATGGAGCATTGCAGCAAGGAAGAGTGAGAAGAGTGTCAGTGCGCTGAACCAGCCTTGCTTGACCCCCATGCAAACGTGGATTGGGTCTGTGGTTTACAATTGGTTTTGTGTCATCCACAAACTTTGAAATTGCCCTCTGCACACCAAGATGTAGATCATTTATATGTATCAGGAAAAGCAAGGGTCTCAATAGCGACCCCTGGGGAACTCCCCGACAAACCTTCTTCCACCCCAAAATATACCCATTAACCATTACTCTCAGTTTCTTACCCTCAGCCAATTTTGTATCGACGTTCTACTGTCTCTTTTATTCCATGAAAGAAAACAAAGTCTCTGTTAAGAAGACCTCGCATGAAGCAAAGAAGGGAACTGACCATCCATCTCTAGCTCTAATTCCCAAACAGAAAATGCTGCCAAGAATCAGCAAGTCAGGCTGAGTCTGTGGCCGCTCTCACCATTTGAAACCGTCACAATGCCCCGACGGCAGCTCCGGACCAATAGGAAGAGGGGGCGAGACTGGAGGACCGAGCAGGAGCAGCTGGTCCTCCAGCCAATCGGAATGAATGAGGGGTGGGGCCGGGCTGGGAGTGAGGCATGCGCAGTGTGAGTAATGGCAATGGAGAGACTCTTCTTTCTCGGAGCAACAATCGGTAAGTGAAGTAACTAGCCGTAGGGAGGGAGCGATGGACCTGGCAGATGGGCGAGGCAACTTCGTAAACACTTTGTGTGATCTGCAAACCTCCCAAAAGAACTTCCCGCTCCCCCGTTTGCACCGAGCGGGGTCTCAACTCCCATCGATCGGACCAGGTTAACGGCCGCCATCTTTATTGGGGGCCGTGGGCAGCTGAGCGCATGCGCGGCCGCCATCTTTGTAGGGGGCAATGTTTTGAATGACTAGGAGGAGCTTGTTCCCCATTGTTCAGAATGGAGACAACTTGTCCATCAAGTTGCAATACCCTTTGCGTCCCAATGTCTGATTGATAAGGCACAGTAGGAAAGAAAAGGAAGCAAATCCTGCACTCTGGATCCCACTACCTCATGGGATGTCTCTGCCCCATGTGTCCAAAGATCTGTTGGTCTGTTCAGTCACACACCCGTGGCAGAAACTCACAACTCTGAGGAGACGTCATTCTCAGATCGAGGGACTGATGATGACCACAATGGGGGCCAATGTTCAGCAGGATGCATGTCCAGCCATCCTGGGCCAGGAAACAGGGGGAGTATCCCACAGTATCTTTCATATTCAGGAATTATTTTCCCTGCGCTATCATCCATTTCTCTTCCAATTCTAAGCTTATATTGACCGTCAGACTCACCATTTTTATTCCCTGTAATTCATTCTGCACACCTATTTCTCTCTCCATTGATACTGCCAGGCCTGCTGTGTACTGAGTACTGGATATCAGACATTTCAGGACAGTGTGTGACCTGGAGGGGAACTTGGAGGCGATGGTCTTCACATACATGATGCGAAGGGAATTAAGGGATATGGGGAGGGTGCAGCTAAGGTAGAAGATCAGCCGTGATCCGAATGAATGGCAGGGCAGGCTCGAAGGGCTGAATGGCCTATTCCTGCTCCTATTTCTTAAATTCATTCAACCTCAGTCTGGATCCCCAGGAGCTGCTGAGTTACCCTGAGTTACCTGGTCCTTCGAGATGGTGGAGGTTGAGAATTTGTGAAATTCTGTCAAAGTCCTGGATACATTGTAGATATATAAAAACTCTCTCCTTCAACCCCAAACTTTTTCACCTCTCTTTCTCTCTCTCTATCTCCCTCTCTATTTCTCTCTCTTGTTCTCTCCTCATTGAAGGCCAGAGTCTTGTGTAGACCCAGACTGGGTGGCAGGTTCCCTTCCCTGACGGACGTTAGTAAACCAGTTGGATTTTTATGACAATCCAGCAGTTTTCATGGTCACTTTTTCCTAGTGCCGGCCCCACAAATGACCAGATTGATTCAGCTCAATTTCACAGCCTGCCTTTGTGTTTTTGTGGGTTCTCCCTGACTCTCTTTTTTCTGTTTTAAATCAATTTCACAGGGTATTAGAAGGGGAGGACTTGTAGTTGGGAAATTGAAACCAAACATCATATCAGGATCTGACGACATTGGTTGGTTCATCGAGACCTGAATATCATCCGCTTTTGAACATGGAAGCAAAATGCACCGTTCACATTGGGGAGAAACCGTGGAAATGTGGGGACTGTGGGAAGAGATTCAATTATCCATCCAAGCTGGAAATACATAAGCGTATTCATACTGGGGAAAGGCCGTTCACCTGTTCCAAGTGTGGGAAGGGCTTTACTCGGTCAGCTAACCTGCTGACACACCAGCGAGTTCACTCTGGGGAGAGACCATTCATCTGCTCCCAGTATGGGAAAGGATTCACTTGGTCATTCAACCTGCTGACACACAAGCGAGTTCACTCCGGGGAGAGGCCGTTCATCTGCTCCAAGTGTGGGAAGGGATTCACTGATTCATCCCACCTGTTGAAACACCAGCTGGTTCACACTGATGAGAGGCCTTTTTCATGTCCAGACTGTGGGAAGTGCTATAAAAGTTCAAGGGAGCTGGTGTACCATCAACGTGTTCACACTGACGAGAGACCGTTCAGGTGCTCTCACTGTGGACTGGGTTCAGGCGATCATCTGATTTCACTATACACCAGCGTATTCACACTGGGGAGAGGCCATTCGCCTGCTCCGAGTGTAGGAAGGGATTCACTTGTTCCTCCCACCTTAAGAGACATCAGCGAGTTCATCAGTATGAGCAGGAGTTGGATCCTGCTGTTATTGCAGCTGTAAATCACATCCAGTGCTGAAACATGTTCATTCTGACAGTTGGAGTTAACTTCTGATATTCGTTGCCCCATTAGATTTGTGTTTGCCCCACAGCCTCTCTCATTCATGTGTCAATAGATGACTATGTCAACAAAGCTTTTTAATTCAAATCCACTCACAAACTGTATTGAAGTGAAGATGAGCACAGATCACAGTCCAGTCCTGCAGCTCTATATTGACAGGAGAAAATGTTCTGTAACTGGAGGATGAGGATGTGAGTTTTGAATGTTTGTAACCACAAGTAGACTTGAGCTATTTGATAGACAGGCTGTTCAAAGCTGTTAATTTGTCAAATATTGAAGGAATTCATCTTAAAGAAAACTCACCAATTTATAACCTCAGACTCTGGTCCCTGCGGTGATTAATACTCAGTATCCATTCGTGCTGACTTAGTGTGAATCTGTGAATAGCCTGTGGAATCTGTGTTCCTTGTTTTGTGAAATATCTCTCCCCATTCGTGCTGACCTGATGGATAACTCTGATGACATTTACACATGTCTATACAGAACCTGTGTGCTCAGATTTAACTGTAAGTTGTGATTTGTAACCAATAAACAAGTTAATGTCATGACTTGTAGTCTGGTGTTTGGGTGATTTGTGAAGAAAGATTTAATTCACTTTCTCAGCAGCTCATGGGGATCCAGACTGAGGTTGAATGAATATAAGAAATAGGAGCAGAAATAGGCCATTTGGCTCTTAGAGCCTGCCCTACCATTCCTTACAATCACAGCTGATCTTCTACCTTAGCTGCACTCTCCCCATATACCTTAATTCCTTTCACACTGAAAAATCTATCAACCTCCGTCTTAAATCTATTCAACAACTGAACATCCACCACTTCCTGGGGTAGAAGCTTCCAAAGATTCACAACTTATTCCGAGAGTGTAATCCCCACGTTCCAGATTCCCCTGCCAGAGGGAAACATTTTCTCAGCATCTACCCTCCAGGCCCCCTAAGAATGTTCCATGTTTCAATGAGATCACCTCTCATTCTTCCAAACTCCAATGAATATAGGTCCAGTCTCCTCAATTTCTCCTCATTGGACAATCTCCTCATACCAGGAACCAGTCTTGTGAAGAGTTGTTTCACTCCGTCTGGGGCAAGTATGTCATTCCTTAGATAAGGAGACCAGTACTGCACATAGTCCCCAGCTGAAGCCGAACCACTGTCCTGTCAAATTATAGTAAGATTTTTTTGCTCGTGTACTCCCGTCCCTTTGGAATAAAGGCACTCAGGATTAAGGAAAATCCCAAGGCCTTTTATACATATGTAAAGGGCAAGAGGGTAGCCAGGGAAAGGGTGGGCCCACTCAGGGACAGAGGTGGGAATCTGTGGAGCCAGAAGAAATGGGAGAGATACTCTCATCAGTATTCACCAAAGAGAAGGACTTAGCGATCGATTTGTCTAGGGAAGAGTGTGTAGATAGCCTGGATTATGTTGTGATTAAAAAAGAGGTGTTAGGCGTCTTGAAGAATATTATAGTGGATAAGTCCCCAGGACCAGAAGGGTACTACCCCAGAGTACTGAGCGAGGCAAGGGAGGAGATTGCTGGGGCCTTGACAGAAATCTTTGTATCCTCACTGGCTACGGGTGAGGTCCCAGAGGACTGGAGAATGGCCAAAGTTGTTCCATTGTTTAAGAAGGGTAGCAGGGATAATCCAGGAAATTACAGGCCGGTGAGCCTTACGTCAGTGGTAGGGAAATTATTGGAGAAGATTCTTCGTGACAGGACTTACTACCATTTGGAAGCAAATGGGTGTATTAGTGAGAGGCAGCATGGTTTTGTGAAGGGGAGGTCGTGTCTCACTAACTTGATCGAGTTTTTCGAGTAAGTGACAAAGATGATCGACGACGGAAGGGCAGTTGATGTTATATACATAGATTTCAGTAAGGCCTTTGACAAGGTCCCTTATGGCAGACTGGTACAGAAGGTAAAGTCGCACGGGATAAGAGGTGAGCTGGCAAGATGGATACAGACTTGGATTGGTCATAGAAGACAGAGGGTAGCAGTGGAAGGGTGCTTTTCTGAATGGAGAGCTGTGACTTGTGGAGTTCCGCAGGGATCAGTGCTGGGACCTTTGCTGTTTGTGGTATACATAAATGATTTGGAGGAAAATGTAACTGGGCTAATTAGTAAGTTTGCAGATGAGACTAAGGTTGGAGGAGTTGCAGATAGTGAAGAGGATTGTCAAAGAATACAATGTGATATAGATCGGTTGGAGACTTGTGCGGAGAAATGGCAGATGTAGTTTAATCTGGACAAATGCGAGGTAATGCATTTTGGAAGGTCTAATACAGACAGGAATTACACAGTAAATGGCAGAACCCTTAAGTGTATCGACGGGCAGAGGGATCTGGGTGTACAGGTCTACAGGTTACTGAAAGTGGCAATTCAGGTGGATAAGGTAGTCAGGAAGGCATATGGCATGCTTGCCTTCATTGGCAGGGGTATTGAGTACAAAAGCTGGGAAGTCATGCTGCAGCTGTATAGAACCTTGGTTAGGCCACACTTGGAATATTGCGTGCAATTCTGGTCACCACATTACCAGAAGGATATGGAGGCATTGGAGAGGGTGCAGAGGAGGTTTACCAGGATGCTGCCTGGTCTGGAGGTTATTAGCTATGAGGAGAGGTTGGAGAAACTTGGATTGTTCTCACTAGAGCGACGGAGATTGAGGGGCGACTTGATAGAAGTTTACAAAATTATGAGTGGCATGGACAGAGTAGATGGTCAGAAGCTTTTTCCCAGGGTGGAAGAGTCAATTACTAGGGGCATAGATTTAAGATGAGAGGAGAAAACTATAAAGGTGATGTGCGGGGCAAGTTTTTTATCCAGAGGGTAGTGAGTGTCTGGAATTCGATGCCAGAGGAGGTGGTGGAAGCAGGTACGATAGTGGTGTTTAAGAGGCAGCTTGACAAATACATGAATAGGATGGGAATAGAGGGATACGGACCCCGGAAGTGCAAAATGTTTTAGTTGACGGGCAATATGATCGGCGCAGGCTTGGAGGGCCGAAGGTCCTGTTCCTGTGCTGTAATTTTCTTTCTTTCCTCTTCTTAAAAGCTCTCAAACAATTTCCTTTCCTAATTGCTTGCTGGATCAACATGTTAACTTCCTGTGATACATGTTCGAGGAAACCTCTGAATGCAAACATTTCCCAGGCTCTCACCATTCAAAACTTTCTGCCTTTTTAAAAAGTTCCCAACCAAGATGGATAAGTTCACCACATTGTATTCCATCTGCCATGTCCTTACCCACACATCCAGCCTGTCTCCATTCCTCTGCAGACTCTGTGTTCTCACTGCTCACTTTCCGACCTAACTTGGTATCATCAGCAAACCTGGATATGTTACACTCAGTCATCCAAGTCATTGATATCGATTGTAAATTGCTGATTCCCAATTACTGATCCTTGTGGTATCCTGCTAGTTGCCGTCTGCCAACACAAAAATGTCCCATTTATTCCTACTGCCTGATTTCTACCCTTTAACCAATTCTCAATCCATACTAAGATATTACCCCAATCACGCAAAACCTAATTTTGTGTAATAACCTCTTGTGAGGCTCCTTGTCGAATGCTTTTCAAAAGTCCAAATACACGACATCAACCGTTTTCCTCGTTATCCACCTTACTCATTACACCGTCAAAAAACTCCACACAGATTGTCAAACATGATTTCACTTTCAGAAATCTGTACCGACTCTGCTTGATCAATTAATGGTTTTCTAAATGCCCTGTTACCACATCCCGAATAATAGATTCCAGCATTTTACCAATGACTGATGTTACGCTAACTGGTCAAAACTTCCCCATTTTCTCTCGTTCCCATTTCTGGAATAGTGAGGTGATGTTTACTAACTTCCAATCCTTGAGAATAGTTCCAGAATCTAAGTATTTCTGGAAGATTAAATCCAATGTATCCACCATGTTCTGTTCCCTGTGGAGATCAATGAACCAAATTAACCAAACGACCCCAACAAGAAAACCAATGGACAAGATTTCATTTCTTATTCCTTTTACTTTAACAATCAATCCAAAATCAAGATCAATGAAATATGACTGAAAAGTCAGATTGTAGTCAGTATTAAGTATAAATTACACATTAAAGAGCAGAAGAAACAAAGAAAGTTCTCATGGATTTTCTAGGCAGTCCACTCACACAACTCTTCCAATCCTCTGTGTGGATGAGGCTTCAACCGATTGTCCAATCTGGAGAGAGAATAGGAAACCCGCCCAAGGGGAAATCGCAGAGAAACTAGAGAGAGACGTGAGTTCAGCCCTAAAACAGGAGAACTTAAGAAATAGTTTGTCCCGGTGGGTTAATCGAAGAGAGGGAAACAGCAGAGGCAGCTGATCAGATTGTCTCAATCTTAGTGACAAAGCAGCTCCACAAGCTCCTCACACTTGCTGTTGGAGGTGAGGATGGAGGAGACAGGGGAGAGGCAATCACTGTAGCTGTTTGCAAATTCGCTGGAGTCTCAGCAGGTGGGATGACCGAGTGAATCCCTCCTCACACACTGAGCAGGTGAATGGTCTCTCCCCAGTGTGAACTCGGTGGTGTGCAGTGAGTTGAGATGCTCGCCTGAACCCAGTCCCACAGTGAGAGCACCTGAACGGTCTCTCATCAGTGTGTACAAGTTTATGGGACATCAGCTCCCCGGAACCTTATATCACTTCCCGCAGTAAGGACATGTAAAAGGTCTCTCATTAGTGTGAAGTTGCTGGTGTGTCAGCAGGTGGGATGACTGAGTGAATCCCTTCCCACACACGGAGCAGGTGAACGCTCTCTCCCCAGTGTGAGTGCGCTGATGCTTTTTCAGCTCAGACGGGCCATTGAATTCCTTCCCACAGTCCCCACATTTCCACAGTTTCTGCACATAGTGAACAGTGTTTTTTGTTTCCATGTTCAAAGGCCGACGATATTCAGGTCCTGATGAATCGAATGACTCTTTGTCAGATTCTGTGACGTTTGATGCCAGTTTCCCGACTGCATGTCCTCCCTTTGCAATATGCTGGAAAAATTAATTTAAAACAAGGAAAAGGAAATATGAGAGAGAACCCACAAAAACGCAAGGGCAGGTTGTGAAATTGAGCTGAATGAATCTGGGAATTTGTGGGGCCGGCACTAGGAAAAAGTGACCATGAAAACTGCTGGATTGTCATAAAAACCCAACTGGTTCACTAATGTCCTTCAAGGAAGGGAACCTGCCACCCGGTCTGGGCCAACACAAGACTCTGGCTTCTACTGGAGGAGAAAAAGAGAGAGAGAGGGAGGAGGGGGGGTAAAGAGAGAGCGAGAGCCAGAAAGAGAGAGAGAGAGAGAGAGAGGTGGAGGAGAGGAAAAAGGAGATGCAATTCATCCATTTGCAACTCAACCAGAATCACAGAATCTCCCAAACCCACAACCCCCACCACCTAGAAGCACAACAGCAGCTGGTGCAGGGAAAATCATCATCTCCAAGACACACACCAGCGAGTTCACACTGGGGAATCAACCGTTCACCTTCTCCGTGTGTGAGAGAAGGGAATTCACTGATCATTGAAACCCTCATAGGAGGTCATGTATGTTGGCAGAAGGGACAGAGAGGGGCAATAGAGATTAATGGCCTAGTTCTAAAGAGTGTACAGGGAGCTGGGACTTCATGTGCGGAGATCTTTGAAGGTGACAGCACAGATTAAGAGAGTAGTTAGCAAAGCAAATTGGATCTTGAGCTTCATAAATGGTGAAATTGAGTACAAAAGCAGGGAAGCTGTGCTGAATCTTTACAAACCTCTGGTTAAATCACAACTTGAGTATTGCGTCCACTTCTGGTGACTAAGCCTTAGGAAGGAGGCATGATCGGGAAATTTGCAGATGACACAAGAATTGGCCGTGTAGTTGAGAGTGAAGGGGACAACTGTTGTCTCCAGAATGATATCAATCTTATGGTTGAGTGGGCGGAGAAGTGGCAAACGGAGTTCAATCCTGAAAGATGTGAGCTAATACTTTTGGAGAGGACAAGTGCATCTGCCCAGTTATGTGGAAAATTGCCCAGGTACACAAAAATCAGGACAAATCCAACCCGGCCAATTACCGCCCCATCAGTCTACTCTCGATCATCAGTAAAGTAATGGAAGGGGTCAATGACAGCACTATCAAGCAGCCCTTACTTAGCAATAACCTGCTCATTAACGCCCAGTTTGGGTTCCGCCAGGGCCACTCAGCTCCTGACCTCATTACAGCCTTAGTTCAAACATGGACAAAAGAGCTGAACTCCTGAGGTGAGGAGAGAGTCACTGTCCTTGACATCAAGGCCACAGTGATACACCCAGAGTCCTGTTAGGAAGGGAGTACCAGGATTTTGACCCAGCGACAGTGAAGGAACGGCGATATATTTCCAAGTCAGGATGGTAAGTGACTTGGAGGGGAACTTCTAGGTGGACGTGTTCCCATCTATCCGCTGCCCTTGTCCATCTAGAGATAGTGGTCATGGGTTTGGAAGGTGCTGTTGGAGGAGCCTTGGTGAATTTCTGCAGTGCATCTCGTAGATGGTACACACTGCTGCTGCTGTGCGTTGGTGGTGGAGGGAGTGAATGTTTGTAGATGTGGTGCCAATCAAGTGGATGCTTTATCCTGGATGGTGTCAAGCTTCTTGAGTGTTGTGGGAGCTACACCCATCCTCACACGTAGGGAGTATTCCATCACATTCCTGACTTGTGCCTTGTAGGTGGTGGACAGGCTTTGGGGAGTCAGGAGGTGGGTTACCTGTCGCACTATTGCTAGCCTCTGACCTGCTCTTGTAGCCACAGTATTTATATGGCTAGTCCAGTTCAGTTTCTGGTCAATGGTAACCCCCAGGATGTTGATAATGGGGGGGGTTCAGTGATGTTAATGCCATTGAACATCAAGAGGCGATGGTTGGATTCTCTCTTGTTGGAGATGGTCATTGCCTGGCACTTGTGTGGTGCGAATGTTACTTGCCACTTATCAGCCCAAGCCTGGATATTGTCCACGTCTTGCTGCTTTGGACATGGGCTGCTTCAGTATCTGAATGATTGGCTAGTTTCTTCTTTTTTGCCTTTTTTGGCCGGCGCAGGCAAAATGGGCTGAATGGCCTGTTTCTGTGCCGTAACTTTTCTCTGGGTCTAGGGTTCTTTGGAATGTCTTTCAGGGAAGGGAGCCTGCCACCCAGTCTGGACCGACACAAGTTGTGGCCTAACCAGAGCTTTATGAAGATTTAGCACAGCTTCCCTACTTTTGTACTCAATAGCTCTGTTTCTGAAACTCAACATCCCATTAACTTTGCTAACTGCTCTCTTAATGTGTCCTGTTGCCATCAAAGATGTAAGAGAAAGAGAGAGAGAATGAGAGACAGACAGACAGAAAGGTGCAGGAGAGGAAAATAACATAGATTTCAAACATTTGAAACTCAACCAGAACGTTGACAGAATCTCCCAAACCCACACCCCCCACCGCCTGGAAGGACAAGGACAACTGGTGAACGGGAAAACCATCCCCTCCAAGACAGACACCAGCGAGTTCACACTGGGAGAGGCCGTTTACCTTCTCCGTGTGTGAGGAGGGATTTCATTGATTGTCCAATCTGCTGAGAATGTAGCGAGTTCACAAGTGACTGCTGGGGTTGGATTCTGTTCATTCTGACAGTTGGGGTTTGTTTCTTCTGATGTTAATAAATCCTGTAACTGGGCAAGATTTTGGGCAAGATCTACCGGAGAGATATGAGGAAGAAATTTTACACAGTGAGTGCTAATGACCTAGACCTTATTGCTTACACTCAGAGGCCGATAATATCCAGGTCCTGATGAATCGAGTGATTCTATCAGACTTTGAGGTGATGTTTGGTTTGAATTTCCCACCTGCAAAACCTCATCTTCTAGCATCCTATAAATGGAGTACTCAAAATCCATTCCTATCAGCCTAGGGTAGAAATTGAGAAGAAGGAAACATTTCTCTTGGTCTGAGTTTGCTGTGTGTAAATCGTCCCCTTCGAACCCCCTGTAAAAGGAGTTTCCAAAATCCATCCCTGTCAGTCCAGTTCACCCCTCCTGCTACCTGTACCGCGGAGACCGCGCATGCGCCCTGCTGCACATTGCCCCCTATAAAGATGGCGGCCGTTACCACGGGCCTGGCGGAGGGAGAAATCCAGACTTTTTCGGCCCGTTTTCTGCAAACACAAGACCGGTACCTTGTTATTTGGGGTCTGCGGCCTGCACTGTGTCTTTATGAAGCCTCCCTGCCCACTGCGCTGGCTCCATTCCTCCTCACACACCCACTAACTCTGTTAGTTTGCTCCACTCGACATTCTCTCACCCACTCTAAACAGCTTGTCACAGACCAGCACCGCGCATGCTCCAAAAAAACTAGCCGATTTGCGCATGCGCATTTAGATTCTCTAGTGAGTATAGGGCACATTTTGAGCCGAAGCGAATGCTGGGTGACCGCTCCGCCATTGAGCGTCGATATATAGAATCAAAATCTATGTCCTCTGATCAGAATACTATGGGGGCCATAGGGCCAACATATAAAATTGTTGAGTGAACTGATGCAGCGACCAAATTGCACTGACATCCACAACAATTCTCTCCTGGATGTAACTAGTAACAGCAGAACAAACTTTTACAGTTAGGCTTGGACTCACTAAAGTCTCAGCAGATGGGGTGAACTGATGATATTTCTTGAATATACATGGAATATTGAAACCGTGTCTTGCCAGTAGCAATGCTTCAATTGTGGATCAAATCCTTTGAACTTTTAAAGCTCGAGTGTTAACTGGTGGGCTAACTGAATAAATCCTTTCACATGCATGAAGGATCTGAATGGTCTCTCACCACGGAGACTGTGTTGCCGTCTCAGTAAATGAGTTGATATGGTGAATCACTTTCCATTTCCAACTGGTGAACAATATGTTAACATTGTTAGTTTACCTATACGGTTTCCAGTCAAACGTGGATCTCGGAGTCTACTGGTCATGGATTCCACATTCTTAGCACAAATCATTTAAATAAAATCAAAATACTGCAGATGCCGGCTATATGAAATGAAACAGAAAATGCTGGAATTCTCAGCAGATCTGATAGCGTCTGTGGAGAGAGAAACATAGCTTTTATTTCAGGTCTGCAACATTTCATCAGAACTGCACTGCATCTGAACTGTTAATTATGGCTCTCAATACAAAGATGCTGCCAAATGTGGTCAGGGAACTCAGAAGAAAAAGGACGCCCCTTTTGAGGAATCGAATTCGATGAGAATGAAGGGTGAACTGTCCAACTGAACAGAGACAATCAAGGCACCTTTCCCTTCTTTAAGATATTGGAACATTGATTCTAATGTTATCAGTGAAATTAACTGATCTGTGACATTGAAAGGATTTTCGTTACTGCAAATCAGGAATTCAAACCTAATATCAGTTTCGGGATAATCAGAATACTTGGTAACAGACAAGACACAGAAACGCTCGAAGGGAGACGGCACTGGGTGTAGGAGAGCTGGTTCCCAGTGACATGGATGTGTCTTCAGTGGGTAGGATCAGAATGTTTCCATGTATCCACAATGAATGTCCCCCTTTTGGTTAACAGCTGAACGTGCTGACCAATTGCGCCACAGAGACTAATGAAAGCATCATCAGCAATTCCTAACTTTAGCAAACTGCCTTCAGAATTAATTATCAGTTAATTGAAATAAAAACCATTCAATCATTTCCGCATTTCTTATTTCTGTTCGTTTTCAAACATTCACTAAATTTGCAATATGAAATTGAACAATAATTGGCCAAGTTGGTGACATCCTTGTTTTCGGGGTGTTTGCCTCTCCTTTGCCCTCTGTCACTCTCGGTGTATGTGTTTGTGTGTGTTCCTCTGTCTATGTCAATGTAGTTCAGTTCCCCGAGGGGTTGAACACATTTTTCCCATCACAAACTTTATTCACATTAGTTGTGCAGTTTCATATCAAAATGTCACAAAGGAAAATATCAGGATGGAAGATGCAGGAGGAGTTTGCAATTTTTGGAAGGAGGTGCAGTTAAAAAAGTGGAAGATTCAGCGAGAAGTTTTCTTCTCCTTTAACACGAGAGTTGGAAGCAGATCTGGGAGATATTTGTGCCGGTGTAAACAGTAAAAGCTCCCCTATTACCTCTATATTTTGCCTTGCACCATCATCCCGACAGTTGGTGCTATGCTACCTATCACAACCCTTCACTCATTCCATTTCTTCACCTCTGTATTTGGTTTTGACCTGTTGCACGGATGACATTTCCGGCACTGATGCAAAATTCCACTGATTCTGGCGGAGCTTTTATGCGTTTTGAGGTTTTAATCAACTAAATTTTAGCAATTTGCACGAGGGCTGTAAATCACCGTTCCCTGACCGGGAATCGAACCCAGGCCGCAGCGGTGAAAGTGCCAAATCCTGAATACTAGACCACCAGGGATGATACTTGAAAGTGTTACAACCTGGCCTGATGCCTGTATCTTCTATTTTCATTTCAGGCCTCTTTCACCAGAGGCACGTTTCTCCCACAAAATGACACGTTTATGTAAAACACAAACAACATTCATTGTCACACAGTTCAGGGTGACACTGGGTCCTTAAGCGACAAAAGAAAGAAAAGAAATTGCAACCTCTCCTGTTACCCAATGATTTCCAACAGTCATGATTTTTTCTGAGGATCAATTTCAAATATAATTTAACAACTGATCAACCATGTACCATTGCACATTCCAAATTTATGAAGTTATTGGATTCAAATAAACATTAATTATTCTCTCTTCCTCAGCTCTCCAGTGAATGAGACAGGGAAAAGCAGCAATATCCGGGCCCGCACTCACCCGCTGCCAGTTTAAAAGTACATTTACTTTGCTGAGTGTTTATTCTGTGAAATGATGCAGAGAGAGCATAACATGGTTGTAGGATACTGCGTTCAGTTAATGTTCCACAGTAAACAGGAACAATTCAACTACTTGACAACGTTTCTGCCCCAGACTCCAACCAGGGCGCCTTTATTGTGCAAGGCGAATGTGATAACCACTACACCACAGAAACACAGCAGGAGACAGTACCCCATACCCCTGATTATAATGCAGTCCTGCAGTAGCACTTTGGGTCTTTGATTTGAAGAAAGGGATTTCAGCTGTTCTCATTAGGAATGCTGGAGACAGACTGATGAACAATGCCATCATCAAATGGCACAACATGTTGGAAAATCATTAGATCATCATATCTATCCAAACCCGGGGCACGACGGTAAGAGCACTGAATCCTAACCACTAAACCGACCTGTGCCAGCTTCTGTTGTGAAGAGGAACCAATTAGTCTCAATTTACTTCTCTCTTTTCATAAACATGATGTTTATCCACTTCAATAACTGTCCAATTCACTTCCGAAGAAGCAGTTTCTGCAGAATCCATGCACAGTTTGCCTTAATTAAAATAGTTTCTCTGACCCAATGACATGGTGAGTTGGACTTAGGTTCCTGATACTGGTTTTGATATAATTATTACTTATTTACACAATTGATTTCATATTGAATTTATAAAAGACGTTTATTCTGATTCAGCATGTCCTTATTATTTCTGAGTTTATGTCTACATTCTCATTACGTTTCCTCTTCAAACTGCCAACCGAGTCTGTTACAGAACAGGGATAAAACCAAAAATACCTGGAAAACTCAGCAGGTCTGGCAGCATCTGCAGAGAGGAACACAGTTAATGTTTCGAGTCCGTATGACTCTTCATCAGAACTAAGGGATAAATAATTGTTACAGATTGTCCCTCTTCGTAGAACAGGGATAAATGATTGTTACAGATATCCAAAGGTCCGGTTCGATCACATGCTTAAACAGATAGTTTAATTGGTTTAAAATAATTTAGATCTGGGAATGGAATCTTATACAGGATAAGTATTTATCTTGGAAACAGGAAAGCGAGTCACTGTGCAATACAAATCCCACGGTGCTCATTTTGAGATTTGGTGAATGATAGTAGATGTACGGGAATGAAGGAACATGGAAGTGAAGCAGGAAAAACACACGGGAGAGTTTGGAAGGTTTTTGACTTCATTTCATCAATAATTTATTCTGGAGGCACCGAAAGGGAAGAAAAGGGAACTGCGCAGTCGACAGGATTCAAGCCTATGTGGGGAGATTTCCAATGGGTTTTGAATCCAACCTTAACCACTCGGCCACAACAATGAGCCTTCAACGAGTATTAATGTTGTTCATATAAAATCTTGGGATGGCTACAGCAGAGGAAGAGGACATTCGGCCCGATTGATTCCAGGTCACCCTGAAAATTATACTGCCTTGTTCTTCCGACCAAAATAAAGCACTGCAAACGTCAGTGCCCGGAAAACCAAGCCTGACATATTTGCTCAGGTGAGGAACCAGCTGAAGCTTTCAATATTGGTTTTCTTAACTCTGAATTTCCAAATGGGAATTGGAAAATGGCTTGAAAGCGAGAAAAAACAGGGTTAAGGAGAAAGAGAAAGGAAATTGAGATTAATTATAAAGCTCTTTGTACAAAACTGACATAGAGAGAATGGGTGGAGGTCCTCTTACTGCGCTGTGCCATTTGATGATGACATTGTTGATCAGTCTGTCTCCAGCATTCCTAATGAGAACAGCCGAATTCCATTTCTTCAAAACAAAGACCCAAAGTGCTGCTGCATGACGTCACCGCTTAACATTCCAGACAGCTCCATTGGGCTCTTTACAGCGCAGGGTTTGTAGAGGCGAGTGGGGGTCATATTTGCTTCACATGTGATAGCGCAGCAGTTTGAAACCAGGCAAGAGCATTATCCAAGCGTGTTTATTTAAATGTGAGTGGAAGTGCAATCATTTACCTTTGTTGTAAATATAAACATCCTGCTGACTAAGGTTTTTACCTTTTGTGATTTTAACCGAATTAATTATCATTTCAATAGAAGAAAACCCATCCAAATGCACATGTATTTTCTGATTTCCATTCAGGAAATTTGCTTTTGGAAATCGAACAAAAACTGAGCCAAGTTACTGAAATCCTTGCTTTCTACGCCTCGGTCTCCCCTTAGGCGTCTGTCACTCTCGGTGCATATCTCTCTGTGTGTGTTCCTCTGCGATTGTCAATGTGGTTCAGTTCCCTGAGGGGTGAAAGCGTTTTAAAAATCACAAATTTTATTTACATTAGTTGTGCAACATCGTGTTAAAAAGTTGCAGAGAGAAGCAGCAGCGTAAAAGATAAAAGAGGAGATTGGCCCTTTCTATATATGCCTTACAACAACAACTTATATTTATAAAGCACGTTTAACGTAATGAAACGTCACAAGGCGTTCCCCAGGATCATTATATTACAAAGTGTGACACTGAGCCACATATACGGTCAGATGACTAAAAGCTCTGTCAAAGGTGGAAGCTTTAAGAACTGTCTTAAAGGGAGAAAGTATCGATTTCATGTTCCAGCTAACAGCAATGGTTGGTGAAGAAGTCATTTGTGTTCAACCTAAACAGACCATTTGGTCGGAGCAAGTTGTCTCTGGTGGAAAAGATCTGAAATGAAAAAAAAAAACATGTAAACAGTAGTCTCCATAAGTCAAATTTCAAGCCTTATTGGTAGTTTCCCTCGTGGCACAGTGACTATGATTCGGCACTTTCATTGGACCAACAGCATTTAGGTTGGAAGGTTTTGGAAATTGAAAGTTGCACATGAGCAGCTTGTGGGACTATTTCACCTCACTGTCAATTTCATGTTCCAGCTCACAGCAATCGCTGTTTTCATTGGCTGAAGAAGTCGTTTTTTGTTGAACCTAAACCTCAACTGAAATGAAAAAAAGGGCAAAAGCTGTAGATAAGCCAAACCGAAAGTACGTTGGACAGCTAGTATGGTGGTCTAGTGGTTAGGATTCAACGCTCTCATAATTCAATTCCCAATCAGGGAATGAAGATTTATTGATCTTGTGAAGTTGTTAAAACAATTTCTTAGAAACATTTACCAGCCCCACCGGAATCAGTGGAATGAGGGCTGAAGCTTTGCCTCATCTGCAAATCTGACACTTGAGAACAAATACAGTGAAAAGCTTTAGAAAGTTGGTGTAACTTTTATTTGTGACTCACTAACTTGGGTATTCTGTAAATGCTGCTCGGAGGTTTAGTGACCGGGATATAATCTACCTGCGTTTCCCTGAGCCTGTGCTCGGTGTATGGGAAGGTTTAGCCCGGGTTGCTTTTCTGCTTTTCCCTGTCTCACTCACTGTGGAGCTGAGGAAGACAGCATAATTGATGGGTTTGTTTGAATCCAATAATTTCCTAGATTTTTAATGGGTACGATGATGCTATTTATTTGGCTCAAATCTTTTCTCATTATATGTGTTTGTGTGTTTGCTTTTTGTGTGGGAGTTCACTGGATAACAGTAGATCTGGCACCATTTTGGGAATATTATTTTGCAGCCCAAGTACTCAGTGACCAGCTCTCCTAATGCCGTCTCCCTTAAAGCCTTCCCCTGTATTGTCTGTTACTACATATTCTGATTGTCCCGAAGCCAATAGTAGGTTTGAATTCCTGATGTGCAGTAACGAGAATCATTTCAATGTCTCAGATCAGTTAATTTCACTGATAACGTCAGAGTCAATGTTCCAGTGTCTTAAAGAAGGGAAAGATGCCTTGACTGTCTCTGGTCAGTCGGGCATTTCACCCTTCATTTTCCTCGATTCCATTCCTCAGTGGGATTTTCTTTTTCTTCTTGAGTTCCCTGACTACACCTGGCAGTATCTTTGGATTGAGAGGAAAAATTAACAGTTCAAATGTAGTGTAGTTCTGATGAAAGGTTACAGGCCTGAAATGAAAAGTATGTTTATCTCTCCACAGACGCTAACAGATTTGCTGAGAATTCCAGCATTTTCTGTTTTTATTTCAGATAGCCAGCACCTGCAGTATTTTGCGTTTCTTTAACTCCTTAGTGAAACATATAAGATCCTGAGGGGACTTGACAGGGTTAATGTGGAGAGGATGTTGCCTCTTGTGGGAGAATCTAGAACTAGGGATTGCTGTTTAAAAATAAAGGGTCACCGATTTAAAACGGAGCTGAAGCAAAGTTCTTTTTCTCTCAGAGGGCCGTGAGTCTTTGGAATTCCCTTCCTGAAAAGATTGTGGAAGCAAAGTCTTTGAATATTTTTAAAACAGAGGTGGATATATTCTTGGTAAGCAAGGGGGTGATAGATTATCGGGGGTAGGCACGATATAGATTTCGGGTTACTTTCAGATCAGCCATGATCTTATTGAATGGTGGAGCAGGCTTGAGGGGCCGAATGGCCTGCTCCTGCTCCTTGTTGTTAGGGAGGAATACCAGTAGATTTCGAGATCCATGTCTGAGCTGAAAACATATAGGCCAACTCAAACTGTAAACAGATCATTCACCAGCTGGAAATGGAAAGGGATTTGCTCATCATCCCTTTTACTGACACAGCAAGACAGTCTCACTGGTGCGAGGCCATTCAGATACTTCATGAGTGCAAAGGGCTTTATTCAGTTTGCCCACAAGTTAACATTCCAACTTTAAAAATTCAAAGGATTTGATCCACAGTCAGAGAATCGCTGCTGGCAAGAGGCAGGTTAAATGTTGCATGTTTGGGAGAAAACAAAAGATCACCAGCTCAGCCCAACTCCTGAGACTCCACTGAGTTCAGGTCTAACTGTAGGGTTTGGTTCTGCTGTTCATTACATCCAGGAGAGAATTATGGTGGAGGCCAGGCCAATTTGGTCACTGCATCGATTTATTCAAGAAGTTTATACCTTTCCCCCTTAGCATCGTATTCTGATATGTTTCTGTTGCACATTATCGCCTTTGAATGGCGGGGTGGTCACCCAGCATTCGCTGCAGGGCAGAATGTGCCCTATCCTCATTAAAGCAGCTCCCTGCACATGCGCATTACTCTGCGTGCCTGTGTGCGTGTGTGTGTGTGTGTGTGTTTATTGCATGCGCATTTCGTCTGTTTAATGAGCATGCGCAGTGCTGGTCTGTGACTGAAGTTGCTCAGAGCGGATGATGAATGTCGAGTGGAGTAAACTAACAGAGTTAGTGGGTGTCTGAGGAGGAATAGAGTCAGCTGAGTGGGCAGGGAGGCTTCATAAAGACACAGTGCAGGCCGCAGACCCCAAATAACAAGGTACCGGTCTTGTGTTTGCAGAGAACGGGCCGAAAAAGTCTGGATTTCTCCCTTCGCCCCGCCCGGGGTAACGGCCGCCATCTTTATAGGGGGCAATGTGCAGCAGAGCGCATGCGCGGTCATCCTGGTCCAGGTAGCAGGAGGAGAGAATGTTGTGCATTTCTATCCTGGACACTCAGGGATGGATTTTGGAAACTCCTTTTACAGGGGGTTCGAAGGGGAGGATTTACACACAGTAAACTCAAACCATGAGAAACGTTTGTTCCGTCTGATATAGATCTTGTAAATTTCTTTTGCAGAATATTTGAAGGGGAGGATTTACAGACAGGAAACTCAAATCAAGAATCAAAATAAAATCTGACAGGGTCACTCAACTCCTCGGAACCTGAATGCCATCGGCCTTTGAATGCGGAAGGAATAAGGTTTATCTGTTTTGCATATGGGATAAGATTTTAAACATCTGTGTGACTGGAAATAGAGAGGAAGAGAGCATGGAGGGATTTGTAACCAAGGATGTGAATTTAAAAATTGAGATTCTGCTTAACCGGGGGCCTGTGTAGTTCAATGAGCAGAGTGGCGATGGGGGGAAGGGACTTGATGTGATTAAAATTTATTTAGTTATGATTAGAGGTATTCAAAATCAACAGGGGTCTGGACAGAGTAGATCGGGAGAGCATCAGGGGTCTGGACAGAGTAGATCAGGGGAAACTGTTCCCATTGGTGGAAAGATTGAGAATGAAAGGGAAGAGATTTAAGGCAATTGAAAAAAGAATCAATGGAGACATGAGTAGAAGCTTTTTCACACAACGAATGTTTAAGATCTGGAATGTGCTGCCTGACAGTGTGGTGGAGGCAGGTTCAATTAAGGCATTCAAGTGGGAATTGGATTATTACTTGCAAAGGAAGAATGTGCAGGGTTATGGGAAGAAGGTGGGGGAATGGCACTAAGATTCGGGCTCATTTGGAGAGCCGGTACAGACAGGACGGGCTGAATGGCCTCCTTCTTTGCTGTAACAATTCTGTGAGTCTGCGATACAGACAGTGAAGTTTTGGATGATCCCAGGTTTATCGAGCTTGAATGTGAGAGGCCGGATAGGTAAGTGTCAGCATATTCAAGTCTAGAGGAACAAAGAAATGGATGAGAGTTTCAGAAATGGTTGAGCTGAGGCAGAGGCAAAGTCGGGCGATATTACTGAGGTGAATCCACTCGAGCACAGACCTTCCCTTTTGTTCTCCCATCCCTCGCCTCCACCATCAAATCGCCCTTCCACTGACCCCAACCCATCATTTTTGTATCTTTCCAGAGTATTTCCAACATTTTCTGTTTTTATTACTGAGGTGGAAATAGGCGGTCTTGGTGATGATGTGGATATGTGGCTGGAAGGTCATCTTGGGATGAAATATTTCACCATGGTTGTTGACAGTCTGCTTCAGCCTCAGACAGTTGTCAGGGAGAGGGATGGAGTCGGTGTTTAGGGCATGGAGTTTGTAGCGGGGATTGAAGGCAATGGCTTCAGCCTTCCCAATATTTAACTAAAGGAAATTGCTGCTCATCCAGGACTGGATGTCAGACAAGTCAGGACGGTGTGTGACGTGGAGGGGAACTTGGAGATGATGGTGTGTCACAAACACCTGCTACCCTGGTCCTACTAGGTGGTGGAGGTTGAGGATTTGGGAGATTCTGTCAAAGTTCTGGTCAAGTTGTAGATGTATAACATACCTCTCCTTCAACCTTTCCTCTCCCATCTCCCTCTCTCTCTCGGTCTCTCATTCCCTCATCTCATAAAGGCCAGAGTCTTGCTTAGGCCCAGACCAGATGGCAGGTTCCCTTCCCTGAAGGACATTAGTGAACCAGTTTGGTTTTTATGACAATCCAGCAGTTTTCATGGTCACTTTTTCCTCGTGCCGGCCCCACAAATTCTCAGATTCATTCAGCTCAATTTCACAACCTGCCTTTGTGTTTTTGTGGGTTCTCTCTCACTCCATTTTTTCTGTTTTAAATCAATTTCACAGGGTAATAGAAGGGGAGGATTTGCAGTCGGGAAACTGAAGCCAAACATCACATCAGGATCTGACAGAGTCGCCCAATTTATCGTTGGATTTTGAACATGGAAGGAAAAAGCACCGTTCACAGTGGGGAGAAACCGTACACGTGTTTTGTGTGTGGACAAGGCTTCAGCCGATCATCTGGCCTGTCAAAACACAGGTGCAGTCACACTGGAGAAAAACCATGGAAATGTGGGGACTGTGGGAAGGGGTTCAGTTACCCATCCCAGCTGGAAATTCATCGGCACATTCATACTGGAGAGAGGCCATTCACATGTTCTGTGTGTAAAAAGGGATTTTCTGATTCTTCCACTCCACTGAAACACAAGCGAATTCACACTGGGGAGAGGCCATTCACCTGCTCTGAGTGTGGGAAGGGATTCACTCACTTATTCAGCCTGTTGACACACCAGCAGGTTCACACTGGGGAGAGCCTGTTTACCTGCACTGTGTGTGAAAAGGGATTTGCTGATGCATCCACTCTACTGAAGCCCAAGCGAGTTCACACTGGGGAGAAACTGTGGAAATGTGGGAACTGTGGGCAAGGATTCAATAGACCATCCCAGCTGGAAATTCATCGATGCACTCACACTGGAGAGAGGCCAGTCACCTGCTCCGAGTGTGGGAAGGGATTCACTCAGTTATCCACCCTGCAGACACACCAGCGAGCTCACACTGGGGAGCGGCCGTTCACCTGCTCCGTATGTAAAAAGGGATTTGCTGATTCATCCACCCTATTGAAACACAAGCGCATTCACACTGGGGAGAGGCCGTTTACCTGCACTGTGTGTGGGGAGGGATTCATTCAGTCATCCACACTGCTTATGCACCAGCATGTTCACACTGGGGAGAGGCCATTCACCTGCCCTGAGTGTGGGAAGAGATTCACTCGGTCATCCCACCTGCTGACACACCAGCGTGTTCACAAGTAACTGCAGGGATTGGATTTCCTTCCTAATGACATTCATGCCTGAACAATGTTCATTGGGGTCTCTTTCTGCTGATGTCAATAAACTCCAGTCCAGTTATATATTTTGGATAAAATTCAAATAAATCAGCTTTGTGTTAGGTAAACAGAGTGTCGAGCCTTTTTAATATCTCGAACATAATTTAGTTCCTTTTGAAGGTCTCTCCCTCTCCCCCGTCTCCTTCATCCTCACCTCCAAAAACAAGTGTGAGGAGCTCATGGAGCTTCTTTGTCACTAAGATTGAGACAATCCAATCAGCTGCCTCTGCTGCTTCCCTCCCTTCCACTAGCCCACCGGGACAAACTGTCTCTAAAGATCCCCCTTGTCCGAGCCCTGAACCCACATCTTTCTTTTGTTTCCCCCCATCTCCCCTCATGCCCTCTCAGTGCCCTCTGTGTGCATCACCTGCTCCATTGACCCTATTCCCACTAAACTACTGACCACCCAACTTCCCCATGTTTGCCGTCATTGTCAACGATTCTCTCTTTTCAGGTACTGGGGAGAGGGGGATCCTCTCCTTTAAATCTTCCATCATTACTGCTGACCTTAAATAAAAACAAACCCTTCACTCCTCCATCTTTGCATGCTGCCGCCCCATCTCCAGCCTCACTTTCCTCTCAAAAATCCTTAAATGTTTTGTAATCCCCCAAATCCATGTCCATCTTTCCCAGAACTCCAGGTTTCAATCCCTCCAATCAGGTTTCTGCCCTTTCCTGATCATAGTTTTTTTAATTTGCTAATCCAGTGCCAATGCCAATCAAGACAATGGCTGTGTCTAATGTGAATATGGTAGTGAGACCGAGTGAGCTCATTTGTTGGTTCCAGTCTCAGCCTCTATGGTGATGAGGGCTCAGCTCCCACCGCTGCCAAACTTTCGAGTGATTTGTTGTTTAAGGCGCTTCCAAAAAATTCTCCGTGCGGCGAAGGGGCAGCTGAGCTGTGCAGTGTTGTATTCCGGACGGAAGATTGAGGAGAGGCCGTGTAAATCCCAGGGTGACTGGGAAAAGGTGGGGCAATGGCATGGACTGGAAGGCCTTTTTCCTCTGAAACTCCCTGTATCTATTCTATTATTTATACAATATGAGTTTATTAGTGGGCAGTCCTGGCTGAGTGGTTAAGGTGATGTGTCCATTGGGGACTTTGGTTTGAGTTCTACCAATTCCCCTTCTCATCATTCCCGATTGCAGCAAGCTATCTGCAGAATTAATTATCGGTTAAATAAAATCAAGAACACCCCAGCAGCCCTGTGTTTCTAATTCCTGTTCATCTGCAAACATTCACTAAATTTGCAGTCTGAAATGGAACAATAATTGGCCAAGTTGGTGCCATCCTTGTTTTCTGGGTGTTTGTCTCTCCTGAGGCCTCTGTCACTCTCGGTGAATGTGCCTGTGTGTGTTCCTCTGTGCGTGTCAGTGTGGTTCAGTACCCAAGGGGGTGAACACATTTTTACAATCACAAGCTTTATTCACATTAATTCTGCACCTTCATGTTAAAATGTTACAGAGAAAAATATCGGGTTGAAAAATGCAAGAGGAATTTGCAATGTTTGGAAGGAGGTGCAGCTAAGAAGTGGAAGATGTGAATGATGTTACTGATGATTGAGCGGAATGTATTGCAACCTTGGGACTTTTGTAGGTCGATTACCTTCTACACTTTGAAATTCAGAACAAGCTGAGGCTCCAGGTGAAAAAACACTTTTTTTTCACTTTATGCATTGTTAGCTCAGTCTGTAGAGCCTGAGACTTTTAACCCGAGGGATGTGGGTTCCAGCCCTATGCTGGATGTTACTGTTTTTTTTCTAAACTTTGCTGCATTTATGGTTGATCCCCAGCTCTCCATTCCTCCAGCAGTATCACTGCTCAAACTGAGTCTTTCTCCATCCCGCTTTGTTAATATCACAGTTGCTGGTTTCTGAGTGAAAACTGTCCTCAGCTTCACTGGAAGTCGGAGAGTTTTGTGCTTAAGATTTGGTGCTTTCACCGCTGCAACCTAGGTTCAATTCCCAGTCAGGGAAACCTTTTCTTTCCCGCTGTGTGAACTGTCACAGTGAATAAGAATTCCTTCTTAAAAGAAACCAGGTCTGGCAGCGTCTGTGGAGTGAGAAAGAGAGTTAATCTTCCAGCTGGATGATCTTTCACCAGAGCTGGACATTCAGAGATGGAACAGGTGGAAAACAAGTCCAGAGGCGGAGAGAGGGGAGTGAAAGGCCAAAAGGGAAGGACTGTGATAGGTTACAAGGCATGAGAGAGAAACTGACTAAAGGGATGATGGTGCAAAATGCGGATGGGAATGGGACAGATTTATCTTCCAATTTTTCAAACTGGGACAAATATCACTCCTGATCAACCAGTCACAACTGCTCTTTTAAAGCAGCACGCTGGGCCGAATGGCCTCTTTCTGTGCTGTCTCTTTCTATAATTGTTTCATTTCCATCTGCACTGCTGCTGCCTTCACAGTCATTCGATAATCTTACAACCCATTCCAGCAAAATTTACCTTCTTCCCTTTGATGTCATGGGACTGAGTAAGATCAGTGCAAAGTGTTCTTGTCATTTTGCACATGATTTCGATCCAGTGGTGGAAGGTTTTTAATACACTTAACCCTGAATGAATTCAGCAGGGACATGGAGAAAGTCATGAAAGGTGAGAAGCATATCAGCGTGAGTTGAACCTGAGCGGTGAGACGCTAATGGATTTTAAAGCCACTGCCTGAAGCACAGTTCCAAACCTGAAACAGGTTGTCTGCTCATTATGACGTTGCTGTTTGTTGTGGGGGGTGGGGTGGGGTGTGAGTTTGCTGAGCGGTGATTGGCTGCCGTGTTTCCTGCATCACAACAATGACGACACTTCAAAAAGTCCTTAATTGGCTGGAAAGCGCTTTGAGACGTCCCCTGGTCCGGAAAACCCTATATAAATGCAAATCTGTCTTCTTTAATTATCATAAATCCCAGCCCTCTGGTTACTGACCCTTGTCAGTGGAAACAGTTTCTCCCTCTCTGCTCTATCAAGCCGCCCGTCCCCACCACCACCACCCCCATTATTTCGAACAGCTCCGTGAAATCTCTGTTCAATCTTCTTTGCTCTAAAGAGAACAATCCTGGTCTCTATAATCTCTCCACAAAACTGAATTTCCTCATCACTGGACATGATGCAAGGTGGAGGATTGAGGCTAAATTTTGTAAAATATTGTCAGTTGGCAGGTGGGAAAATGGAGAAGGAACCAAACCAGAAAACCCAGTCTCCAGCTTTGTGAATCTTTAGAAACTCTTTGGGAACCGGAATCAGGGAAGAATGAAGGGGGAACTGTTCGACTGACCAGAGACAGTCAAGGCACCTTTCCCTTCTTTAAGACGCTAGAACATTGACATTATTGATGTTCTCAGTGAAATTAACTGATCTGAGTTATTGAAAGGATTCTCGTTTCTGCACATCAGGAATTCCAAACCTAATATCGGCTTCGGGACAATCAGAATACTTGGTAACAGTCAAGACACGCAAAGACTCGAAGGGAGACGGCACCGGTTATAGGAGAGCTGGTTCCCGGTGACATGGATGTGCCTGCAGTGGGTGGGATCAGGCTGTTTCCATGTATCCACAATGAATGCCCCACTCTTTATTTTGGAAGAGTAAAATTGATCGAGAGAATTGTCATTCCAGTAGCAGCAATCTGAAGCTTTAACTCACTGATACTCTGGTTAGAGGCTGCATCAGTCTCTGGCGCAATTGGTCAGCGCGTTTGGCTGTTAACTGAAAGGTTGGTGGTTCGAGACCACCTAGGGGCGAAGCTTTCACTGTTTTCTCCCCATCAGCATTGATTATCACACAGTTCCAGACTGTCATTGGGTACTTGTGCTGAAACGAATGACCCCCAAAATGTTGCCAGTTCCAGTGTTAACCAGTGAGCTCCCAGGTAAGTGGCTTTTGTCGAATATTAATTTCAAATATAATGAGAAAACAATTAGTCTGACCATGTACCGATATCTAACCCATTGGAAATTTATGAAGTTATTGGATTGAAACAAATACATCAATAATTCTCTTCCTCAGCTCCACAGTGAGTGAGACAGGGAAAAACAGAAAAGCAGCAATATTCCGGCCCCGCACTCTCCAATCACCCGCTGCCAGCAGAAAGCGGCGACTGCAGCTTCAATCAGCGGGTTACTGCCCATCCCTGGGACGCAAGGTACTCCAACCAGGGCCAAACCTCCCAATACACCGAGCACAGGCTCAGGAAAACACAGGTAGATTATATCCCGTTCACTAAACCTCCGAGCAGCATTTACAGAATACCCGAGTGAGTGAGTCACAAATAAAAGTCACACCAACTTTCTAAATCTTTTCATTGTAAAATTCCTTCATTTCATTGAAAAGTTAACAGTTGTGAATCTGAAAATGAGCACCATGGGATTTGTGTTACCGAGTGACATTTTTCCATTGTTTATCCGTCAGGTTTGCAATTCAAACTGTGTTGGATATTGAAGCGATTCTGATTTCAAAATGAGTTCACAAAGCAGCTAAACATTAAATCCAGAAACAAATCCTGAGGAAAATGGATCCCAATGTTTGGAAGGAGGTGCAGCTGAGAAGCGGAAGCTGTGAATGTTGTTATTGATGAATGAGTGAAAAGCATTGGATCCTTGGTCAATCACTGTAGCCGAGTGGTTAAATGGGTGGTTCTAAAACCCATTGGAGTCTCCGCAGGTAAATTCAAACCTTACCAAATGTTCTTCTTATTATTGCTGATTTCGACCAGGTGTCCACAGAACTCCCGGATCAATGGAAGAAAACGCATCCAAAAATTCTCCTGATTTTTGGACTCTAAGGGAATGAATGGCTATCGGGATCGGGAGGGAAATTGGTTTTGTGGCTGGAGATTCGCCATGATCTTATTAAGTGACGGAGGAGGCTTGTGGGGCCCTATGAAGTATTTCTGCTACTTTGCTCCTGTTCTATTTGAGTAGCAATACCAGCCAAGGTGATGGGCACTAATATCCTGAGTTCGGTAGATTGGCTCTAGGTGGTTGAAGGTGTCACTTTTCATTGAGTGGTGAAAAATATGCTTTTAAAATCCACTGGGGTTTCCCCAGGAAAGTTCCAATCTTACCGACTGTGCTTCTTATTATTGTTGATTTCAACCAGGTGTCCACAGAACTCTCGGATCAATGGAAGAAAAACATCCAAAAATTCTCCTGATTTTTGGACTCTAAGGGAATGAAGGACGATCGGGATCGGGTGGGAAATTGGTGTTGAGGTTGGGGATCCGCCATGATCTTATTAAGTGACGGAGGAGGCTTGTGGGGCCTTATGAAGTATTGATGCTGCTTTGATTCTGTTCTGTTTCAGTAGTAATGGGCAGTAGCATCCTGAGCTCGATGATTCAGCTGAGTTGTTGTAGGTGCTGATTTCAGGTTTCACTCTTTATTGAGGCGTGGTTTCTAATCCCACTGCTGCTAACTTGTCCTATTGGTCGAAAAGATGCCAGCTCACAGTTAAAACAGGTGTGTGCGGTGTTTCACTTTAATGGGAAGAACGAGGAGACACAATAAAAATATAAATGGCTGTGGAGAAAATGTGGGGTTGTCGAATTAGCTGAATTCCTCTTCCATAAGCTGGTATGGACAGACTGGGCCGAATTTCCTCCTCCTCTGCTGTAGACATCTATAATTTTATACCAACAACACTAACCCATCCATAGGACCAGTCATCGTGGCCGAGTGGTTCAGGCAATGGAGTCCAGATCTAGTCAAGGCGATGTGGAGTAGATCGTGAGCTTGGTAGCGCAGCTGTAGTGGTTGATAATGGTTTAAGGTCTCATTCTTTATTGAGGCGTGATTTCAAATCCCACTGCTGCTAAAATTGCACTATTGGTCGAAGAAGTGCCAGCTCACGGTTAAAGCAGTGTTAATGCGGTGTTTCACATTAACAGTAACACTGAGGAGAGAGAATAAAAATATAAATGGCGACGGAGAAAAGGCGAGATTGTTGAATTAGCTGAATTCCTCTTCCATGAGCTGCCACGGACACGGTGGGCCGAATTTCCTCCTTCCCTTCTCTGCTGTGGCCGCCTATAATCTTATACCAACAAAATTACCCTGTGCATAGGGGCAGTCATTTAGGCGATGGAGTCCAAATCCATTGGGGTTTCCTGCTTCTAATTATTCCTGGTTTTAACTCTGTATCCACAGAGTTAATTGTCGGTTACATTGAATAAAATCCGTCAATACAAGCGGGCGTTTTCCTCCTTCTGTTCATTCACGAAACCTGCAGTGCAAATGGAGCAAAACTTGGTGTCATGCTTGCTTTCTGGGCGTTTGTCTCTCCTTAGAGACAAACCCTTGCCCTCTGTCACTCTCGGTGTCTATCCCTGTGTGTGTTCCTCTGTGTGTGTCAATGTGATTCAGTTTCCCGAGGAGCTGAACACATTTTTACCATCACAAACTTATTCACATTAGTTGTGCAGCTTCAGATGAAAATGTTACAGAGAAAATTATCAAGATGAAAGATACAAGAGGAGTTTGCGATGTTTGGAAGGAGGTTCAGCTAAGAAGTGGAAGGTGTGAATGATGGTATTGACGATTGACAGGAATGTATTGCAACCTTGGGGCTTGTGTATAAGACATAGGAGCTGAAATTAGGCCATTCGGCCCATCGTGTCTGCTCCGCCATTCAATCATGGCTGATAAGTTTCTCAACCCCATTCTCCCGCCTTCTCCCCGTAACCTTTGATCCCCTTACCAATCAAGAACCTTCGATTACCTTCTACACTTTGAAGTTCAGAACCAGCTGAGGCTGCAGGTGGAAAGCAACAGTTATCTCCATGTATGTTGGAATATGGGATACTTATGTCATGTGTGCCCGGCTAGTTCAACTGGTAGATCAAAGGCTCTTAATCTCAGTGTCATGGGCTCGGCACACGTTGAGTGCAGCTTCTTTCAAACAAATAACCACCAACCTCTGTTCCTTTGAAACTGGCACACGACGGACATTCACCACTGATTCAAAGCACTTCCATGTCACATCTCTTTCTGTCTCACCTCCAGCTCTCTCCGCCCTTCCAGGAGCTGTTTGACCACACACAGTCAGTTAGTGCGAGCATAATACACAACGTGATCGGTTTACAGATAACAGGCTAAAGAGACACCAGGATCTTCCTGATTCTCCAGGTACTGATTACAGGAATGTGCACAGTGCCGATTATCCACAGTCACACACTCCTTCCAGTCTTGTCTACGTTGTTCAGCTTTGAAATTTCTCGCATTTTCGCACTGGATTTCAATGTAAAGAAAACAGAGCTGTGATAAGCTTATATTGTTCAGCAGATATACTGCACGAAGTTACATAACAGGCTGATGATAACAGTGCTCTTTGGTCGCGGTGAGCTCCAGTGAAGGATTGGCACCATTAATGTGTCGTTCAATTAGTCTTGTGATTGGTTGATCCATCAGGAGTGATATTTTTGTCAATGCAAACAGTAGGCACCAGAATTTGCCCTTCTCCCACCCATATTTTGCCTGGCACCACCATCCCTATGGCCAGTGCTTTGCAAACAGCCCTTCTCTTGTCCTTCTTTCACTCCGCTTCTGTCTTTGTTCCCGGCCTGTTCTAAGTGTGATATTTCCAGCTCTGAGGCTAAACTTAAACTGATTCTGGTGGAGCTGCTAAATGTTTTCAATCAATAAGTAATTAATACTCATTTTGACAATTCCACAAGATCAATAAAACTGCATTTCCTGACCGGGAATCGAACCCGGCCGCAGCGGTGAAAACGCCGAATCCTGACCACTAGACCACCAGGGAAACTGGCAAATTTTCGTTTCCGTTTCATTTATTGACGCTGCTTTTATCCATGTTTCCATTTTAAATGCAATGAATTCTTCAGTCAATTACAACAACGGTTTCTGTGAGCTGGGACATGAAATTGACAGTGAGGTGAAATATCCCCACAAGCTGCTCATGTGTAACTGTCAGTTTCCTAAACCCACCAACCTGATCACTGCGGCTGTTGTGAAACTGACAAGGGAACATATGGCAGACATTCATCACTGAAAGTAACTGACACACTTCTAAACACTTTCATGTCGCATCTGTTTCTGCTTCTGTCCCTGCCTCGCCTCCAGCTCCCTCTGCCCGTCTAGCTACCAGGTCATTTAGCTGCTTGATGCAGACACAGTCAGTTCATGAACCCAAGCTTTCCCTGGAAAGCAGGGACAGAGAATGTGGGACCCAATGATTTTAGAAAGAATGAGTTTGCTGATGACATGGTAAAGATAATCTGGGATCTCATCTTCCTGATTCTCCCAGACACTGAAGACAGGAATGTGCAGAGTGCCGATTATCCACAGTCGCAGGCTCCTTCCAGTCTTGTGCACGTAGTTGAGCTTTGAACCCACTCGCAAAAGTGGATTATAAAATGGCAGAATAAGTGTGAAAGAAGTGGTATTTGGGAAATATCAAATTATAGAAAGTTACAGCAAAGAAAGAGGCCATTCGGCCCTGTGTGCTGCTTTCAAAGAACACCAAAGAAGAGTCACACGGAATTGAAACATTAACTTTATTTCTCTCTCCAGAAATATTGCCAGACATGCTGAATTTCCAACATTTTCTGTTTTCACTCAGATTTCCCGCATCCACAGTATTTTGCTTTTATCTCTGGGTTTCTAGCCCAGTGACAATGCCAATACGCCATCTCCTGAATGCTCTGATTTGATATGAACATGTTCTCCCTCAGGAAGTGCTGTTAGTAGCGGACGAGTGTTGAGGGCGATGGTTCTGACATCCATCGGGGTTTCCCCAATGTTGTTTTGCTGACTGCGGTTATCATTATTCCCGATGTTGACCAACAGAATTAGTTACCGGATAAATAGAATCAAACAAAAACTTCTGCGCTTTCTTATTTCCATTCATCTGCAAGGATTTGCGAAATCTGCAGACGGAAATGGAGTAAAACTGAGCGAGTTTGGAGACATCCTATCTTTCTGGGTGTTTGTCTCTCCTTAGGCCTCTGTCACTGTCGATGTGTATGTCTGTGAGTGTCCCGCTGTGTGTGTCAATGTGGTTCAGTTCCTCATTTTTAGCAATCCCCACTTTATTCACCTTACTTGTGTGGCTTCATATTAAAATCGTACAGAGAAAATAAAAACCGGTTTAAAAGGTTCAAGAGGAATTTTCTTTCTGTATTTCTGAGTGGAGACTGTTCAGTTATTAAGTGTCCGTATGTTACAAAGCGGAGGGAGATTGAAATTTTCACTGAGCAACATTTAAACAGACACCGAGTCCTTGTGGCCGAGTGGTTAAGGCAATGGACACATCGAGAGAATGAATTTGTAAATACAAACAGTCCAAACTGATACCCCTCGGACATGAGGAACTGTATTTCTTCTCGAAGCTGTTCCACGTGTGACATTTGCAGCTCTGATGTGAAACTCCAACTCTCTCTCCACTGATTCGGGCGGAGCTGTTGTGCGTTTTCCGTTTTTAATCAATAAGTAAATCACGCCTGTTTTAACAGTTTGTACCAGATCAATAAACCTTCATTGCCTGGCCGGGAATTGAGTCCGGACTACGGCGGTGAAAGGGCCGAATCCTCACCTCTAAATCACGAGGAAAGTTGTCTATAACTCTTGCAACGTGCTTTATCTGGGCCACAATTGCCATTTTTCAGACACTTTCACCAGAGGTGTTTTTAAGGGGTAGCTGCAGTGAAGGATTGGCACCAATAAAATGTCGTTCAACTGGTCTGGTTCCAAATCCTGCTCAGGAATTTAAGAAAAACTTTGAGTTTGCTCAGTGTCCTGACTTCAAAAGCGAGAATGTAAAAAAGTACATTCCCCCAAGCGTGTAATAAAATGTCGGAATGACTGGGAAATTATGCTGGGAAACATAAAATTGTAGACAGTTACAGCAAAGAAAGAGGCCATTCGGCCTGGCGCGCTGCCTTCAAAGAGCAGTTGTGATTGATTGGTCAGGAGTGATATTTGTGTCAGTGTAAACAGTCGGCAGTAAAATCTCTCACATTACCGCGGCAGACATTCATCACTGAAAACAACTGACACACGTCAACTTCTGCTGCTTTCATGTCGCATCGTTAACTTTCTGTTCTCCCTTTCAGGCATTTCCAGGTCTATCAAATATTATCCATGCAGAACGTTGTCCTGTTCCTAGTTCCACTAGGAGACTTACTGTGAGTCGGATAGCTAAAGTGGCTCCACAGCTCAGTGGTTTAGAGCACTGGTCTTGTAAACCAGGGGTCGTGAGTTCAATTCTCACTGGGGCCTGCTATTAATTTTTATGAAATTTGGTAACAAGGTAAACTTTGAGCACAGCACTGTAAAGAGATTAAAGCTGGAAATACAAAACAAAAAAAAAATACCTGGAAAAACTCAGCAGGTCCGACAGCATCTGCGGAGAGGAATAAAGTAAACGTTTCGGGTCCGTATGGCTCTTCAACAAAACCTGTATCGTAAGGTCATGTCAGTGGGCAACAAGATGGCAGATGGATTATAATGTAGGCAGGTGCGATTATGTTCACTTGGTTATAAAAATGAGAATAACAGAATGCTTTTAAAATGTGAGAAATTTGTAAGTGCTGATGTTCAAAGAAACTTGGCTGTGCTTGTACAAGCAATGTGGAAAGCTAGCATGCAGGATCAGCATGTTGGCCTTTATTGCAAGGGGATTGGAGAGCAAGAATAAAGAGGTATTGCTACAGGGTTTTGGTGAGACGGTATTTGGAATCTCGTGTGCTGTTTTCATCTCCATATTTATAAAAGAATAGACTTGCATTGGCGACGGTGCAGGGAAGGTTCACTAAATTGGTCTCTGGAATCTATTCTCTGGAGTTTAGAAGAATTAAAGCCAATCTGATTGAAACCTCTAAAATTCTGAGAGGGCTTGATAGGGTAGACACAGGGATTGTTTCTGCTGGTCAGGGAGTCTAAAACACTGGGGCACAGTCTCAGGGTAAAGGGTCGATAATTTCAGGCTGAGATGAGGAGAAATTACTTCATCCAAAGGGTTGTGAACCTTTGAATTCTCTACCCAGAGGGTTGTGGATGTTCCATCATTGAATACATTTAAGGCTGGGATGGACAGATGTTTGGTCTCTCGGGGGACTAAGGGATATGGGGAACGGGCAGGATAATGGAGTTGAAGCCAAGATCAGTCATGATCGAATTGAATGATGGGACAAGCTCGATGAGCCGTGTGATCTACTCCTGCTTCTATTTCTTGTGATCATAAGTATAATAAAAACAGAAAGTATTGGAAGTTCTCAGAAGGTTTGACAGCAAATGTGAGGGGAGAAACAGAGTGAAGGTTTTGAGTCTAATTTGACACTTTTTCAAACCATAAATTGGCTGCTAGTTATGACATTTTGCACAACATCAAGACAGAATTGAACCCAGGCGGTGAAAGAACCGAGGCTGAACCACTAGAGTGTTACCTTCCAACTGAAGGTTTAATGGTTTAAGAAAACCTAGGGTCAAGTAGACTCCCTCTCTTCCTGCTTCTACTCATATTACCGACATAATTCTGCTTTGTGTCCTTTGGCTGCAAGGAAATGTTGTCCAATCTTTGCCAGCCCTGCTGTTATTCGGTAAGTTCTCACACAAGGATTGCGTGTCTCCAAATATTGCGTGCAGTTCTGGAATCCGCGTCATAGGAAGGGTGTGATTGCACTGGAGAGAGTGCAGAGGAGATTTACCAAGATGTTGCCTGGGCTGGAGAGTTTTAGTTATGAGGAGAGATTAGATAGGCTGGGGTTATTTTTCTTGGAGCAGAGGAGATTGAGCGGGGACATGATTGAGGTGTATAAAATTATGAGGGGCATAGATAGAGTAGACAGGAAGGAACATTCCCCCTTGGTGGAGGGATCAATAACCAGGGAGGATATATTTAAGATAAAGTGAAGGAGGTTTAGAGGGGATGTGAGGAAGAATTATTTCACCCAGAGGTTAGTGGAAATCTGGAACTCACTGCCTGAAAGAGTGGTAGAGGCAGAAGCTCTCATAACATTCAAAAAGTATTTGAATGTGCACTTGCAATGCAATGGCATAGAAGGCTATGGGCCTAGTGCTGGAAAATGGGATTAGGACAGTTAGGTACTTGTTTGACGGCGCAGATTCGATGGGCTGAAGGGCCTCTTTCTGTGCTGTAGACCTCTATGACCCTATGACTAAATAGATTTATGAATATTCATTTCAAATATAGCAAGAAACTGAAACAAATATGTGCATAACATCCAACCTATTAGAAAGATTGGGTTCAAAGCAACGGATAGAAATTGACTGTCAAATTGCATATATAGAACTGGAACACACCATCACAACGAAGGAATCCATTGTCTGTTAAAATGTTGCTCAGTGAAAATTTCAATCATCCTCCGCTGTGTAACATACAGGCACTGAGTCAATAAGCAGTCTCCACTCAAATAAACACACAGGGTCAATCTCCTCTTGCAACTTTTCAACCTGTTGTTATTCTCTGTACCATTTACCATGAAGATATATAAAGAAAGTGAATAAGGTTTGCGATTGTAAAAAATGTGTTCACCCCTCGGGAAACTGAACCACATTGACACACACAGAAATATACAACGTGAGTGGTAGCGAGCAAGGGTTTATCTCTAAGGACAGAAAAAACTCTCAGAACGCAAGAATGGCACAAATTAGCTCAGTTTTGTATCATTTCTGACTGCAAATTCCGTGAATTCTTATGAATCAACAGAAATGAAGCAACACGGAAGTGAAGCAGGAAAAACACACGGGAGTGTTTGGAAGGTGCTGATTCTATTTAACCAATAGTTCATTCTGGAGGCAGCAAAACAAAGGAACAGCGAGAACCACAGTCAGCAGGACTCTAACCCACGTGGAGAGGCCCCAATGGATTTAAAACCCATCCCTTTAACCACGGCTGCAGGCCTTATACTAGCGTCATTGTTGTTCATATAAAATCATGGAATGTTTACAGCAGAGAATGAGGGCATTCAGACCCACCTATTCCCAGTCACCCTGCAATTACGACAGCCTCCCTTGTTCTACCTACCAAGACGAACTACATCATATGCCAAATACCCCAAGCCTATTCTAAGGGATTTGATGAAACGTCTGAAAGACAAACCAACTGAAACTTTGGCAATAGTGGGATTAAAATCCATGACTTAATAGGAACTGGTGCTTAAATCCAGAGCCTGAGACCACTTGCATACGCTACTGCTGGCAATATGATAGCAACCATTGCCTTGATTGGTAACGTAACAAATATCAACAGGAATAGACCATTTTGTCTTTCGAGCCCCTCACTGTACCATAAAATCAGACCCCAAAACCACATAGAGACCATTCAGCCGGGTCAGAGGAACATAGGCCATTCAGCCCTTTGACCCTGCTCAACCATTCGTTAAGATCAAGGCTGATATGTTTGTGGTCTCAACTCCACTTTCATTTCTGTCTGTCCGTCCCCACCCCCACCCTCACCGCCCCCCATAACCATTGACTCCCTTCTCTCCCAAAAATCTGTCCAAACCAGCCTTGAATAAATTCAATGACCCAGCCCCCACTGCTTTCTGGAGAAAATTCCTCAGACTAAGGACCCTCTGAAAAAACAAAAAAAAATTTTTCATCTGCGTCAGAAAAGGGAGGCCTCTTCCTCTTCTGGAATTAACTCACCTGACCCCACTCCCCTACCTTTTCCCTAAACATGTTGCAGTATTTGATCCAATTCCCTTTTGAATTCCGCTGCTGAATCTGCCATCCCCACACTCTCTATCTAACCCAGCCTCCGGATCCATCCCTACCAGGTCGCCATGTGGAAATGCATGGTGACCCTGCACTGAAGAACAGGACCCAGGCATACTCAGCTACTTGACAACAGAACAACATGAAGTGACTATTGTGGAAAATTGAATGAGACAACATTTTAAATCATCAAGATATTGACACACACTCCATAGAGAAACTGGCTTTCAAACAATCAGGATAGAATTAAACACACCAGTACCTATCAGAGGGAGTAAAATTAAAGTGAAGAGGGAAATAAACTCTAGATTTAGAAAATATCCACAAGGTGGATGAAGGTGAATAGTGAGCTAGAGAATCTTTAAAGTCCGTGCATGAACTTCTGTTTGAACCAGATGTATTTACCAATGTCAATAATTTAAAATTGTGTGAGATGATCTGCAGGTGGGGAGGATGAATCTCAGTCGATAGTTAACACATTTAGTGGATAAAGTTTTCAAATTTGCTCTTGGTGGCAGCTCAAGGGTTAGTGTTGCTGATTCTGATCGTTCCAGTAGCTTTAGTATGTTATCCACGGTTTGTCATAAAGAAATTAGGAAAACAAGCTCGTAGCTTAGAAATAGTGAGGTTAGTCAGAAATCAGTTGTGAGAAATCAATAAGGATATTCCCTTCTCAAGGTGGTTAGATCTGTAAGAAATCACTGCCTAATAACCTTATAAAATCTTCAGAAGTGTATTGAATATTGTACGAATGGCTCCTCCTCTCCCTCTCTCTCTCGCTTAGGAAGAAAGACTCCTGGCTTGACAAACATAGGACAACATATCCCAATGTTACCTCATAGGGATGGACTCAGGAGTTAGGGAATGGAGTTTGTACTGGTGACTGAAGACAATGGCTTTGATCTTCCCAATTATTAAAAGGTGCAAATTTCTGCTCAACCTGTACGGAATGTTGGATAAGCAGTTTGATAATTTAGTAACAGTGAAGGAATGGAGAGGGATGGTGGTGAGGTAGAGCTGGGTGTTGTCAGTGTACATGTGAAAAATAACATGATGCTTTTGGATGATGTCACCTCGTGGCAGCATGGAGATGAGAAATAGGAGGTATCAAGGATAGATCCTTTTTTTAGGATGGATGATGACGGTGGATTTAAAGGTGAGAGGGACAGTACCAGAAGAGAGGGAAAAAAACATGAACAATATCAGCCAACATGGAGAAGTTGAATGGTCAGCAGTTCAGTGGGAATCGGGTCACAGGAGCAGAAGGCGAGTCTCATGGACAAAATGAACACTGAAAGGTTATGAAGGGAAATAGGAAACTGGAGAAAGATCTGAGTTCAGATCTCGGACATGGGGAATCTTTAGAGACAGTTGACCTGGTGGGCTAGTGGAAGGGAGGGAAGCAGCAGAGGCAGCTGATCGGATTGACTCAATCTTAGTGACAAAGAAGCTGCATGAGCTCCTCACACTTGCTGTTGGAGGTGAGAACAGAACAGGCATGGGAGAGAGAGAGAGCACTTCAAAAGGAACTAACTTCTGTAGAGTAATGAAAAAGACTCGACACACTGTGTGTTTGACACAAAGCTAATTTATTTGACTTTTATCCAGAATTTTAACCCCTATAACTGGGTTGAAGTTTATTAACATCAGCAGAAACAGACCCCATAGAACATGGTTCAGTCCCAAATGTGATTAACAGCAAAATCCAATCCCTGTAGTTATTTGTCAACTTGAGTTAATGTTTCTAGTCCATGTGACTCTTCTGAAGAAGAGTCTATGTGGACTCAAAACGTAAACTTTGTTTTTCTGTTCACAGATGCTGCCAGACCTGCTGAGTCTTTCTACACTTTGTTTTATTTCAGATTTCCAGCATCTGCAGTATTTTATCTTTATACTTGTGAACTGGTTGTTATCTCTGCAGTGTGGATGAACAACCAAATGACTTGCCACACTCGGAGCATGAGAACAGCCTCTCCCCAGTGTAAATTCACTGGTGTACAGTGAGGTCAGAGGATTGCAGGAACCCAGGCCCATTATGAGAGCACCTCAAAGGTCTTTCGTCAGTCTGAACATGTTAATGAGGCATCAGTTGCCTGGAACATTTCTAGCACTTCCCTCAGTCCGGGCATTTAAAAGGCCTCATCAGTGTGAACTCACTAGTGTGTCTGCAGATGGGATAACTGAGTGAATCCCTTTCCACAGTTGGAGCAGTTGAATGGTCTCTCGTCAGTGTGAACATGTTGATGGGAACCAATGAACATTCTCCACTCTCACAATCCGCCACTTCCGGCTTCTCTCCGGCACCAACCTCAAGCAAAGAGAGCAGGAGACTCCGAGCATGCGTCATCCACCCGGACAACCCGCGGCCGACAGAGCGGTTTCTGAGGCGCACGGGATTGTGGGTAATCAGGCTGCCATTAGATACCGCGTTTCAGTTAATCTTTGCCTGAAACTGGGAAAGCAAGGGGAAGGTTCAATTCGCATAGGGATAGAAAATAAGAAAGATCAAGTTCCAACTCCTGCCATTCAGACTAGAGATGATAAGGGACGAAAAGGAGGATTTACACATGGGGGCAAATGGCATAGCCGAGAATCTAAATGAATACTTTGCAACTGCCTTTACAAAGGAAGAAAATGCTACGCATGGTGAAAGAGGAGGTGATTCAGATTCAGAAAGGTTTAAAATTGAATTCGAGGAGATATTTGATAGGTTATCAATACTTAAAGTTGTGAAACAAAAACAGAACATTCTGGAAAAACTCAGCCGATCTTACAGCATCTGTGGAATGAAAAAATAAACAATTAATGTTTCGAGTCCGTATGACTCACTGTTTTGTTCTCCCTCCACAGATGCTGTTAGACCTACTGAGTTTTTCCAGCATTTTCTGCTTTTGTTTCAGAATTCCAGCATCCACAGTATTTTGCTTTTGCTTTAAAGTTGTGAAATCACCTGAGCCAAAAGAGATGCACCCCAGGATCCTGGGAGAAATAAGAGTGAAATTTACAGAGGCCCTGGCTATAATATTCAATTGTGCCTTAGACTGAGGTGCCAAAGGCCTAGAAAATTGCAAAGGTTACACCCTTGTTCCACAATCGTTGTAAGGATAAGCCCAGCAACTGCAGGCCAATTACTTTAACTTCAGTGGTGAGAAACTTCTAGAAACTATAATTTGGACGAAGTTAACAGTCACATGGACAAATGCAGGTTAATAAAGGAAAAACAACATGGACTTCTTAAGAGAAACTCATGTTTAACTTCCTCGAGTTTTTTGAAGAGGCAACAGAGAGGGTTGATGAGGGCAATGCTCTTGATGTGGTGTACATGGACTTTCAAAATGCATTTGGTACAGGGCTGCACAACAGACTTTTAAGCAAAGTTATAGTTCATGGAATAAATGGGACAGAAGCCACATGGATACGGAATTGGCTCAGTGAAAGGAAACAGAAAGTAGTTAATAGATGTTTTTCAGGCTGGCGGAAGGTTTGTAATGGTGTTCGCCAGGGGTCAGTGTTGGGACTCGGGCTTTTCCTGATATATATTAATGACCTAAATCTTGATGTAAAGGGAAAAATTTCAAAGTTTGCAGAAGATACAAAAGGGGTTGAAGGAGAAAGGGACCTGGGTGTATCTGTCCATAAGTCATTGAATGTGGCAGGAGATTGATTGAGAGAGTGCTTAATAAAATATGCAGTATCCTGGGTGTTATTAATAGGGGCATAGAGTAGAAGAGCAAGGAGGTCATGTATAAGTCACTAGCTTGGCCTCAGGTGGTTTATTGCATCCATTTCTGGGCACCACACTTCAGGAAGGATGTGACGGCATTGGAGAGGGTGCAGAAAAGATTCACAAACTTGGTTCCAGGGAGGAAGGACAGCTCATAAGAAGGTAAATTGGAGAAATTAGGACTGTTTTCATTAGAGAAAAGAAGGCTGAGAGGATATTTGGCAGACTTATTCACAATCAAGTGGGGGCTGCACAGAGTAGATAAGGAAAAACTGTTCCCACTCATCAAAGGATTGAGAACAGGAGGGCATAGTTTTAAAATGATCAGTAAAAGGATCAACAATGATATGAGGAAAATCCTTTCACGCAGTATCTGGGTAGGGTCTGGAATGCTTTGTGTGGGATTGTGGTGGAGGCAGGTCCAATTGAAGCATTCAGGCAGGAATTAGGCTGTTATCTGAAAAGGAAGAATGTACAGGTTTATGGGGAAAAGGTAGAAGAATAGTACTGGTTGAGTTGCTCATCCAGAGAGCCAGTGCAGACACGATGGGCCAAATGGCCTCCTTCAGCGCCAAACCAAATCTATAATGTGGTAGAAATTATTGGTTCATTCTGACAGTCAATCTCTATCAATATGTTTGTAACAGAGCAACATCCCATTGTTCTCCCAGCTTTGCATTCTAACAGGAAGCTCCAGGTGTTTGTAGCGCTGTGATCTTGTGGTGTGGACAATAACATAGTCAATCTTGTGGAAAGGGTCTGATACATCGAGAGTGATATGGTCTGCAAGATACAATCTGTGTGAGTCATTGAAATATGATTGTGTAATAGTTCATTGAGGTCTGACCACTTACTGAATGAGTCTGTACAAGTGTGACTGAGATACACACAGCTTGTGTCATTCTCTCAGTTCCTTCGCCTCCGTTGCATATTTTCTGATGATGCTACCTTCAAAAACAGTTCCTCTGACATGTCCTCCTTCTTCCTTAACCGAGGTTTTCCACCCACGGTCCATGACAGGGCCCTCAACCGTGTCCAGCCCATCTCCCGCGCATCCACCCTCACGCCTTCTCCTGCCTCCCAGAAACATGATAGGGTCCCCCTTGTCCTCTCTTATCACCCCACCAGCCTCCGCATTCAAAGGATCATCCTCCGCCATTTCTGCCAACTCCTGCATGATGCCACCACCAAACACATCTTCCCTTCACCCCCCCTGGCAGCATTGCATTGGGCTCATTCCCTCCGGGATACCCTGGTCCACTCCTCCATCACCACCGATTCCTCAACCCCTACCTATGGCACCTCCCCATGCCCACGCAGAAGATGCAACACCTGCCCCTTCACTTCCTCTCTCCTCACCGTCCAAGGACCCAAACACTTCTTTCAAGTGAAGCAGCATTTCACTTGCATTTCCCCTAACATAGTCTACTGCATTCGTTGCTCCCAATGCGGTCTCCTCTACATTGGAGAGACCAAACGCAAACTGGGCGACTGCTTTGCAGAACACCTGTGGTCTGTCCGCATGAAAGACCCAAACCTCCCTGTCGCTTGCCATTTTAACACTCCACCCTGCTCTCTTGCCCACATGTCTGTCCTTGGCTTGCTGCATTGTTCCAGTGAAGTCCAACGCAAACTGGAGGAACAGCACCTCATCTTCCGACTAGGCACTTTACAGCCTTCCGGGCTGAATATTGAATTCAACAACTTTAGATCTTAAACTCAACCTCCCCCCATCCCCACCCCGTTTCCTCCCCCTCCCTTTTTTTTCAATAATTTATATAGTTTTTTCTTTTCCCGCCTATTTCCATTATTTTTAAAGCTACAACTAATACCTTGTCAGTCTTTCCAACCCACCCCCACTAAAGCTGTACCTTGAGTGTCCTGCCATCCATTCTTAATTAGCACTTTTCTTATAAATTATCACCACCTTCAACACCTCTTTGATCCTTTTGTCTGTGACATCTTTTGATTATGTGCTCCTATCACTGCTTGCTTGTCCTTACAACCACCCCACCCTCAACTTCTCTCCCCCCGCACCCCACCTTAAACCAGCTTATATTTCACCTCTCTTCTAACTATACTTCAGTTCTGTTGAAGGGTCATGTGGACCCGAAACGTCGATTCTTTTCTTCTCCACCGATACAGCCAGACCTGCTGAGTTTTTCCAGGTAATTCTGTTTTTGTTTTGGATTTCCAGCATCCGCAGTAGTTTTTTGTTTTTATCAGCTTGTGTCATAGTTCAGTGAGATCTGATCACTTAATGAGTGAGTCTGAATAAGTGAGGGTGAGATTCTGCTAACTTAGACATTGCAAATTAAGAATGACAAGGTCCATCTCCTACCATTTGCATCCTGCAATAATGGACATGTTGGCAAATTCTTGGTAATGAATCTGTTTCAATAAGTCTTACACAAACTAACACCCTGTTGTTCTGCTGTGCTTTATATTTTAATGGGCATTAGCAGACATTTTTATTGCTATAAGCTTGGGTAGTGGCTATGGCTTCACTCTTCTCTGTTGATCTGATCAAGAAGGGCTGCTGCAGAAAGAAGGACTTGGTCTGTCAGACGTGGTCACTGTGAAAGTGATAATGAAACATCTGTGTGTCAAAGTTCAGTGACACCTGATCACTTACCTAGTGTGAGTCAATGAAAATGTAACTCAAATAATCTCAGCTCCTGCAGGTGATTCTCTGGCTGCAATGACATAGATAAGAAAGGAATCAGGAGCATGTAGTCCCACCCAGCTGAACACCAGTGGAGAGGCATTGGAGGAGGATGGTTCAGTCAATGGTGTCAAAGACCACAGACAGGCCAAGAAGGACAAGGAGAGAGAATTTACCTTTGTCACATTCACAGAGGATGTAATTTTTGACTTTGATGAGAGCTGTTTCAATATTGTGGCAGGGGCAGTTTTCTTATTGGAGGGATTGAACCATGGAGTTTCATAAAAGATTGGCATGGATTTTGGAGGTGACCAGGACTTTGGAGAGAAAAGGGTGGAGAGAAATGGGGAGATAGTTTGCAAGGGCATTGGGGTCAAGGATTGGTTTTATTGAGGGAGTGATGATGGCAGATTTGAAGGAGAGGGTGAGCGCTTCAAAGGAACTAACTTGTGTCCGAGATATTAAAAAGACTCAACGCACTGTGTTTAACACAAAACTGATTTATTTGATTTTTATACAGAATATTAACCAGAATGACAGGGCTGGGGTTTATTAACATCAGCAGAAACAGACCCCAATGAACACGTCCTGGATGTGATTAACAGCAAAATCCAATCACTGCAGTTACTTACAAAATCACAGGTGTTTCACCCGGTTAGCTGACCGAGTGTTGGAAGGGATTCACTCAGGGCAGGTGAACAGTCTCTCCCCAGTGTGAGCTCGCTGGTGCGTCAGCAGGTGGGATAACTCAGTGAGTCCTTTCCCACATTTGGAGCATCAGAATGGCCACTCCCTAGTGTGAACTCGCTGGTGTACAGCGAGTTGAGAGGATCACCTAAACCCAGTCCCACAGTGAAAGAACCTAAGCGGTGTCTCATCAGTGTGAACCAGTTGATGGGACACCAGTTCCCCAGAACTTTTAAAGCACTTCTTGCAGTCTGGACATTTAAAAGGTCTCTCATCAGTGTGAATTTATTGAAGTGTCTGTAGGTGGGATGATTGAGTAAATCTCTTCCCACACTTGGAGCACCTGAACAACTTCTCCCCAGTGTGAACCTGCTGGTGTCTCACAAGGTTGTTTGAATGGGCGAATCTTTTCCCACACTCCGCACAGCTGAATGACCTCCCCACAGTGCGAGTTTGTTCATGTCTCAGCAGGGTGGATAACTGAGTGAATCCCTTCCCACACTCCGTACAGGTGAACGGTGTCTCGCCCGTGTGAACTCTCTGGTGCCTCAGCAGGTTGGATGAATTAATGAATCCCTTCCCAAACTCTGGGCAGGTGAACAGCCTCTCCCCAGTCTGACTGTCTCGATGAGTTTCCAGCTGAACTGCATAATTGAATCCTTTCCTACAATCTGCACATTTCCACAGCTTCTCCCCGTTGAGACTATATTTATGTTCTGACAGGTCAGATGATCGGCTGAAGTCTCGTCCACACACAGAACACATGTACGGTTTCTCCCCACTGTGAACGGTGCTTTTTCCTTCCATGTTCAAAATCCGATGATATTCAGGTTACCACAAATTTGGCGAGTCCATCAGACCCTGATGTGATGTTTTATTTCACTTCCCCAAATTAAAATCCTCCCCTTCAAATACTCTGTGAAATTGATATAAAACAGAAAAAAGGGAATGAGAGAGAACCCACAAAAACACAAAGGCAGGTTGTGAAATTGAGCTGAATGAATCTGGGAATTTGTGGGGCCGGCACGAGGGAAAAGTGACCAAGAAAACTGCTGGATTGTCATAAAAACCCAACAGGTTCACTAATGTCCTTATGGGAAGGGAACCTGCCACTTGGCCTGGGCCTACACAAGACTCTGGACTCCATCGGAGCAAATAGAGAGAGAGGTGGGAGAGGCACTGGATAAAACAGAGGGATAAACTCTAAATCTCCATCCCTAGAAGGAACAGGGTAATAGGTGTACGTGAACACCATCACCTCCAAGTTCCCCTCCAAGTCACACACCGTCCTGACTTGTCTGACATCCAGTACTGGATTTACAGGAATTTCCTCCATTTAAATATTGAGAAGACGAAAGCCATTGTCTTCAGTCCTCGCTACAAACTCCACTCCATAGTCACTGGCTCCATCCCTCTACCTTGCTGGGAGTTGGAGTGAAGCGGACCTGTGGGAGATACTCGGGAGATGAGAAGCCCCTATAAATACAGGTCGGGGATTCGAGTGAGGCCTACCTTGCTGGGAGTTAGAGCGGAGAGGACCTGCATGAGATAGTGGGGAGCTGAGGAGCCCCTATAAATACAGACCGGGGATTTGAGTGAGGAGCGTCTATAAATACAGACCGGGGATTTGAGTGAGGAATGTGTATAAATACAGACAGGGGATTTGAGTGAGGAGTGTCTATAAATACAGACCGGGGATTTGAGTGAGGAGTGTCTATAAATACAGACCGGGGATTTGAGTGAGGAGTGTCTATAAATACAGACGGGGGATTTGAGTGAGGAGTGTCTATAAATACAGACCGGGGATTTGAGTGAGGAGTGTCTATAAATACAGACGGGGATTTGAGTGAGGAGCGCCTATAAATACAGAGTGAGGATTTGAGTGACGAGCGTCTATAAATACAGACGGGGGATTTGAGTGAGGAACGTCTATAAATACAGATGGTGGATTTGAGTGAGGTACGTCTATAAATACAGACGGGGTATTTGAGTGAGGAACGTCTATAAATACCGACGGGATATTTGAGTGAGGAACGTCTATAAATACAGACGGGGTATTTGAGTGAGGAACATCTATAAATACAGACCGGGGATTTGAGTGAGGAACATCTATAAATACAGATGGGGTATTTGAGTGAGGAACGTCTATAAATACAGATGGGGTATTTGAGTGAGGAACGTCTATAAATACAGACGGGGGATTTGAGTGAGGAGCGTCTATAAATACAGATGGGGATTTGAGTGAGGAACGGGCTATTTCACTGTTGCAGCTGTTGTGAGGCAGCAGGAGTGGGGGCAAAGAGGCAACTGTGATGTCACAGGAAGCTGGGACGTTGATTGGTCGGAAAGTACTCAGTCGAAGGGACAGTGTGTGAGAAACCAGCTTAGGACAGGCAAATTCAGGTAGATCTATAAATAAAAATGACTTTACAATAATAATCAAAAATTTGAAAACTTTAAAATTCAAATAAAACAACAAAGATTTTAAAAAAGCAATAAAATAGAGTTACTTAAATAAACATCTAATACACATCCCTTGTAGTTAAGAAGCATATAATCTTTAGTTGTCAGTGGTACTAGCATTCAGTAAACACAGTAAATTGTAGCATACATAGGAAGAAAGCAATTAAAGTAAATTAACTAAAAAACATAAGTTAGAATGGTAGGACAGGGGTTATGTTTAAGCTGTAAGATGTGGGAGCTTTTGGATGCCAAGGCGATCCATGACAAACACGTCTGCAGGAAGTGTAAGCAGCTTGAGGAATACCGGATCAGGATTATTGATCTGGAAACCGAAATGCAGACACTGCGCAACATAAGGGATGTGGAGAAATACCTGGATACTTTGTTCCAGAAGACAGTCACCTTAGAAGAGGGTCATCTGTTTGATCAGCAGTGAGGGACAGGAGGATGTGACTGTCAGTGAGGCAGGTAATGGGACTGAGCAGGCAGTAGTGGAGGAGTCTCAGACTTTGCAAGTGTCAAACAGGTTTGAGGTGCTCACAACCTGTGTGGATGAAAGTGAAATGTGCAAGGTGGATGAGCTGGCTGGCCATGACACTGTGGTACAGGAAGCCATTCACGCAGGGGAGCAAAAAGGAATGTAGTGGTAGTAGGGGGTAGGATAGTGAGGGCATTGACACTGTTTTATGCAGCAAAAAGTGAGAGTCCAGACGGCTGTGTTGCCTGCCCAGTGCCAGGGTTCAACACATCTGCTCAGGGCTGGAGAGGGACTTGCAATGGGAGGGGGAGAATCCAGTTGTCGTGGTCCATGTATGTACCAATGACAAAGGTAGAAATAGGAAAGTGGTTCTGTAAAGTGAGTATGAGGAGCTAGGTACCAAATTATGTAGCAGAAACTCAAAGGTAATAATCTCTGGATTATTACCTGAGCCACGTGAAAATTGGCATCAGGCAAATAAGATTAGCGAGACCAATGCGTGGCTCAAAGATTGGTGTTGGAGAACTGGGTTCCGGTTTGTGGGGCACTGGTATCAGTGCTGGGGACAGTGGGGGCTGTACCGTTGGGACGGTTTACACCTGAACCGTGCTGGAATGAGTGTCCTCGCAAATCAAATCACAGGGAAGTAGTGAGGGCTTTAAACTAAACAAGAGCGGTGAGGGATAAATCTTGGGTAGAGGTAGCAATTCAAGGTGTAGAGTCAAGACAGGAGAGCAAAATAGTAATATGAGAAACGTGGTCAGAGAATGGCAGGAAAGGACTGAGAGAAAAAACCTAAGAATAAATCAACAATCAAGACTAAATGTTACAACGGTAACAAAAGGATAAGACTCAAAGCTCTCTATCTGAATGCACATAGCATTCAAAACAAAGTAAATGAACTGATGACCCACACAGAAGTAAATAAATATGATCTGATAGTAATTATGGAGACGTGCCTGCAGGACAACTAAGATTGGGTCCTTAATATTGAGGGGTACATGACATTCAAGGAGAATAGGAAGCTCGGTAAAGGTGGAGGGGTAGCATTGTTAATCAAAGAGGGCACTGGTGCAATAGTTAGAGATGACCTTGGATCAGGAGATCAGGATGTAGAATCAGTTTGGGTGGAGATGAGGAATAGTAGGGAAAAAATAGTCATTAGTGGGAGTGGTAGACGGGCGCCTAACAGCAGCCATAGTGTAGGACAAAGTATTCAAGAGAAAATATTGTGTGCTTGTGATAAAAGGACAGCAATAATCATGGGTGATTTTAATCTACACATTAACTGGAAAAATCAGATTGGCAGTAATAGCCTGGATGAGGAGTTCTTAGAATGCTTTTGAGATAGTTTCTTAGAGCAGCATATTCAGGAGCCAATCAGAGAGCAGGTTATATTTGACTTGGTATTGTGTAATGTAACAGGATTAATTAATGACCTCAGAGTAAGGGCACTACTAGGTAGCAGTGAGCACAATATGGTTGAATTTTACATCCAGTTTGAAAGGGAGAAGAGTGGGTCAAAGACTAGTATCATAAACTTAAATAAGGGCAACTATGTGGGGATGAAAGTTGAGCTAGCTGAAGTGAACTGGGAAACTAGCCTAGAGGATAGATGAATAGAGAAGCAGTGGCAGACATTTAAGGGGATATTTCAAAGTATTCAGAATGAGTACATCCCGACCATGAAGAAAAATTATAAGGGGAGGACCACCATCTGTGGTTAAGTAAAGAAGTTAAAGAAAGCATCAGCTTAAGGAAAAAGCAGACAACTCCGCAAAGATGAGCAGCAGGACAGATGATTGGACAGAATATAAAGAACAGTCGAAAATGGCTAAAAGGTTAATCAGGAGAAAGAAATTAGAGTGTGAGAGGAAGTTTGCAAGAAATGTAAAAATGGATAGCAAGTGTTTCTACAGGTGCTTAAAAAGGAAAAGAGTGAGCAAAGTGAGTGTTGGTCCTCTAGAGGGTGACAGTGGGGAGTTAATAGTAGATAAGGAAATGGTGGAAGAAATGAACAATATTTTGCTTCTGTGTTCAATGTAGAGAATACAAAAAACATTCCAGTAATAGCTGCAAATCAGAAGGTGACAGGAGAAAGGAACTTGGCGAAATTGAAATCACTGGGGAAATGTTACTGAGCAAATTGAAGGAGCTGCCAATGTCAAGTCTCTGGGACCCAATGAACTACATCCTAGGGTCTTAAAAGAGGCGGTTAATGCGGTAGTCGGTGCACTGGTGTTAATTTTCCAAAATTCGCTCGATTTTGGAAAGGTTCCATCAGATTGGAAAGTAGCAAATATAACCCCTCTATTCAAGAAGGGAGGGAGGCAGAAAACAGGAAACTATAAGCCAGTTAGCTTGACGTATGTCGTGGGGAAGTTATCAGAATCATTCATTAAGGAGGTTATAGCTGGGCACTTAGAAGAGCTCAAGGCAATCGGGAAGAGTCAGCATGGTTTTGTGAAAGGAAAATCATGTTTAACCAATTGATTGGCGTTTTTTTGAAGGAGTAACATGCGCAATGGATAAAGGGGAGCCTGTAGACGTACTCTACTTGGATTTCCAGAAGGCATTTGAGAAGGTGCCACATCAAAGATTATTATGGAAAATAAAAGCGCATGGTGTAGGGGGTAACTTATTAGCATGGATAGGAGATTGGCTGGCTGGCAGAAAGCAGAGAGTATGTGTAAATGGGTCTTTTTCTGACTGGCAGGATGTGACGAGTGGAGTCCCACAGGGATCTGTGCTGGGGCCTCAACTTTTTATGATTTACATCAATGTCTTAGATGAGGGGAGTGAAGACATGGTAGCTAAATTGGCACTTGGCACAAAGATAGGTAGAAAAGTATGTTGTGAAGGGGACATGAGGAGGTTGCAGATGGATATAGATAAGTTGAATGCTTGGCCAAAGATCTGGCAAATGGAGTGAAATGTTGGAAAATGTGAAGTTGGTCACTTTGGCAGGAAGAACAAAAAAGCAGAGTATTGCTTAAACGGAAAATGGCTGCATAATTCTGAGGTGCAGAGGGACCTAGGTGTTCTAGTAAATGAGTCACAAAAAGTTTGTATGCAGGTACAGCAAGTAATTAATAAGGCTAATGGAATGCTATCCTTTGTTACGAGAGGGGTTGAACATAAAAGTAAGGATGTTATGCTTCAGTTATACAGGACTGCACCTTGAATACTGTGTGCAGTTTTGGTCTCCTTACTTAAGGAAAGATATAAATGCATTGGAGGTGGTTCAAAGGATGTTCACTAGATTGATACCTGGAATGAGTGGGCTGTCTTATGAGGAAAGGTTGGACAGACTGGGCTTGTTTCCACTGGAGTTTAGAGGAGGGAGGAGTGATTTGATTGAAGTATACAAGATCCTGAATGGCCTTGACAGGGTGGACGTGGAAAGGATGTTTCTTCTTGTGGGTGAGTCCAGAACTAGGGGGCACTGTTTCAAAATTAGGGGGTTGCCCTTTTAGGACAGAGATGAGGATAATTTTTTTCTCTCAGAGGGATGTGCGAATGGGAATTCTCTGCCTTAGGAGGCGGTGGAGGCGCGATCATTGAATATTTTTAAGACACAGGTAGATAGATTCTTGTTAGGCAAGGGAATCAAAGTTAATCGAGGTTAGATGGGAATGTGGAAATTCAAAGACAAGAAGATCAGCCATGATCTTATTGAATGGCACAGCAAGCTTCAGAGGCCAAATGGTTTGCTCCCGTTCCTATTCCATATGTTCTTATGGTGTCTCTCCAGTGTGAATTCACTGGTGTATTCGTAAGTGGGATGACTGAGTGAATCCCTTCCCACACATGGAGCAGGTGAATGGTCTTTCCCCAGTATGAAACCGTTGGTGTCTCAGCAGGTGGGATGACTGAGTGAATCCCTTCCCACATTCAGAGCAAATGAATGGTCTCTCCTCAGTGTGAATTCGCTGGTGTGTTCGCAGGTGGGATGATTGAGTGAAACCCTTCCCACATTCAGAGTAAATGAATGGTCTCTCCTCAGTGTGAATTCGCTGGTGTGTTCGCAGGTGGGATGATTGAGTGAAACCCTTCCCACATTCAGAGCAAATGAATGGTCTCTCCTCAGTGTGAATTCGCTGGTGTGTTCGCAGGTTGGCTGACAGAGTGAATCCATTCCCACACTTGGAGCAGGTGAATGGCCTCTCCCCAGTGTGACTGCGTCGATGGATTTCCAGCTGGGATGGGTAATTGAATCCTTTGCCACTGTCCTCACATTTCCACAGTTTCTCCATGGTTCAAGTGCCCTGTGTCTCTCCAGGTTTGATGATCAGTTGAATCCTTGTCTACACATAGAACACGTGTACAATTTCCCCCTGTGAATTCTGTGATGTTGTTTCAGGCTGTGTAACTGTTTAAAGGTCTTACCACAGTCAGTTCACTGGAACACTCTCACTCGGATGTGTGTGTGACTCGATGTTTTCCCAGTCACACTGATGTTTGAAATCTTTTCCCACAGACAGAATAGACAAACATTTCTCCTTCCACATTCAAAGACGATAATATTCAGGTCCTGATGAATCGAGTGACTCTGTGAGATCTTGATGTGATGTTTGGTTTGAGTTCCCCCTCTGTAAATCCTCCCCTTCCGATACCCTGTAAAAGGAGTTTACAAAAGTGATCACTGTAAGAACAGGATAGAAATTCAGAGCAGACAATTCTCATTTCTATGGAACATTATTTCCTGTCTTCTACTCTCAAAGCTGCAAATCCCTGTCCCACACACTCTCCCTCCTCCCTGTGCTGAAGCCAAACAGAGTTTTGGATAATTCTTCCTGTATCTTTTAAACAAATTTGTCCAACTGAAGATAACGATATGTCTGATCATTCACTTCAGTCATTACTCATGACAAAACATTAATCTGAAACCCCCTGACCGACCTTACAGAATAGCAGACATTCACCTTGTGTCCAAAACTTACTGTGTGGAGATTTAATGAGTGATTTTGAAGGTGGTTTCTCCAAACCTCCCAGGATTTCCTTCCTTCTTTCTCTCCCCCTCTAACTAAGTTAAACCTGGGATCAGTCTCACGGTCTATTCTGGTTACTGCTTCTCTTCCTGATGACTAATTAACCCCAATTAAACACTGAGAAGACGGAAGACACTGTTTTCAGTCCCTGCTCCAATCTCCATTTCCCAGATACCAACTCCATCTCTCTCCCTGGGAACAGTCTGAGATTAAACCAGTCTGTTCATAAACTCGGTGTTACATTTGATCTCGAGATCGGATTCTGACCTCATATCTGTGCCATCACTAAAATTGCCTGTTTCCACCTCTGGAACATTACCCGCCCTCACCCTGTCTCAGTGCATCTGCTGCTGAAATCCTCATCACTGTCGTTGTTACCTCCAGACTTGAACGACTATCCCAACACACTCCTGGCTGGTCTCGCACATTCTACTCTCTGTAAACGTGAAGCCATCCAAAGGTCTGCTGTCCATGTCTTCACTCGTAGCAAGTCCTGTTCCTCTGTCACCCATTTGCTTCCTGACCTGCCTTGGATCCCGGTCAAGCAACAGATTGATTTTAAAATTCTCATCCTTGTTTTCAAATCCCTCCATGGCCTCGCCCCTCCCTATCTCTGTAATCTCCTCCAGCCCCACAACCCTCTGAGATATCTGCACTGCTCGAATTCTGGAATCTTGTACATTCTCCATTTTAACCGCTCCAGCATTAATGACCTTGCCTTAAGTTCCCTCATTCCTAAACTCTGAAATTCTCTACCTGCACCACTCCCTCTGTCGATCACATTTTCCCCCTTTAAGACACTTGAGTATTGCTAAAAAAAAGAGACATTCTGTCAAAACCTTTTATCTTGTACTCATCAGGACAGACGCAAGAACATCAAATTTCAAAGATTATCAGTTGGGCTCATAATGTGGCTCACTTACGCTTGCTAGAAGCTACATATATTCATACACAGGGAACTGTCCACTGCAGACAGAAGGAGCATGTCCAGGGATGGGGCCTTTTGTTGAATTTAACAAAAGCATGGAGGATGATAGCTCTTTGGTGCATTCTCCATGTTAATGCCTTGACCAATCAGAGCTGACTGGCCAAACCAGTCAACACCCTTTCCTTGTGCAGCATAAATTGTTGTTCGCTGAGAAAATTGTTTTTTTTGCATCTGTCTGGATGAGTGCAACATGAAATATCAGTAATATGTCTCCCTTTTTCAGCAATACTTAAATTCTGTACTGCTGAGTGACTGTGGGTTTATAATTCTATTGTTGCTGGTCTAAAACTCCTGGTGAACACACATTTTATGAATGTCTCCCTCGGGCTGTTGCTCATTGTCCCCGTGAGGATGGCGGCCGCGCATGTGCCCTGGAGCACATTGACCCAGCAAGATGGCCGCGCATGCGCCCATCCCCACATTGCCCCTATAAAGATGGCGGCTGTTAACTCGGGCGTTACTCCCGCAGCTCCGAGCAAACCCGGGACTGGTGGCTCCTTATTGAGGGTTTGGAGCCGACACCGTGAGTTTATGAAGCTTCCAAATTCATCCGCCGGCCCTATCTCTGTTCACGGATTAATTTTCGGTTCTGCATCCGCACTCGGTCTTTGTAAACCCGCATTTTAAATCCGCTCGCTCGAGTTCACCGACCGTCTGTCTCCACGGACTGCGCATGTTCCGACTCCAAATGACTGGCGACAGCTCCGGACCCATAGGAAGAAGGGGCGGGGTTGGATGACCGTGCGGGAGCAGCTGGTCCTCCAGGCAATCGGAGGGAGAGGGGCGGAGCCTGCTGGGAGTGGAGCATGCGCAATGTGGGCGCGGGACCGGGATGAAGGCGGTGGAGTTTTCCCCAATAATTGATTTAGATTTTTCTTTTCCCACCTATTTCCATTATTTTTAAATATATTTCCATCCATTGTTTTATCTCTACCTTTTGCCTATTTCAATTCCTTCTCCCCCACCCCCACTAGGGCTATCTGTACCTTGCTCGTCCTGCTTTCTACCCTTAATTAGCACATTCCTTAGATAATATCACCACCTTCAACATCTCTTTGAACTTTTGTCTGTGACATCTTTTGGTTATCTCCACCTATCACTGGCCCTCTATCCAGCTCTGCTTGTTCCCCCCACCCCCCACCCCCGACTAAACCAGCTTATATTTCACCTCTCTTCTATTTTTACTTAGTTCTGTTGAAGGGTCATATGGACTCGAGACGTTAACTGTGTTCCTCTCAGCAGATGCTGAGTTTTTCCAGGTATTTTTGTTTTTGTTGCGGTGGAATTTAAAGTCCAGCGGGTGAGAAAGGGCCGAGTGCAGGAGAGGAATGGAGCCAGAGGGTGGACTGGGAGGGTTCACAAACACCCGGTGTAGGACTCCAAACCCGGATTACAAACTCCCGGAGCCCAGTTTATACCAAGTGTTTGGAAACTCCTTTTACAGGGGGTTAGAAGGGGAGGATTTACACACAGCAAACTCAAACTAAGAGAAATATTTGTCTCTTTGGACTGACCTGCTGAAACACATTGAATTCACACTGACGAGAGGCTGTTCAGTTGCTCAGTGTGGTAAGAGCTTCAGGACATCATCCCACCTGGGACACCACATTCACACTGACAACAGACCTTTTAAATGACCAGAGTGTGAGAAGTGCTTTAAAAGGTGTGGGGAATCTTGCGGTATGTTAGAATTTCTTTTTGCTTAAATCTATGCGAACGGAATTGTATACCCTGGCACGGCACTGGAATACGGTAAAAGGGAAAGACAGTATTTTACCTTGAACATCTTCAGTGTAAGTGTGAGCTGCTGTTAAATCAAGCTGTATAGGTAGAACTTAAAAACAAAAAGGGGGCAATCACATTGTTCGGAGCCTACTATAGACCCCCAAACAGTCAGGGAGAGATAGAAGGGCAGATATGTAGGCAAATCTCAGAAGTGTCAAAATAATAGAATAATAATAGTCGGGGATTTCAACTTCCCCAATATTAACTGGGATAGACAAAGTGTGAAAACTTTGAGGGGGCTGAATTCTTCAAATGTATCCAGGAGAGATTTTTAAGCCAGCACATAGAAAGTCCTACAAGAGAGGTGCTGGACCTTCTTTTAAAGAACAAAGCTGGGCAAGTTGTAGAAGTGTCAGTGGGGGAGCAGTTCAGTGATAATGACCATAACTCCGTAAGATTTAAGTAGTTATGGAAAAGGACGAAGATAGATCGAAAATAAGGGTTTTGAATTGGGGGAAGGCCAATTTCAATATGATAAGACAGGACCTGGCCAAAGTGGACTGGGAGCAGCTACTTGTAGGAAAAACAACATCAGAGCAGTGGGAGTCATTCAAAAAGGAAATAGTGTGCAGGACCAACATTTTCCCACAAAGGACCAACAAGTCCAGAGAAACCGGGATGTTGAGGAATTGACAGGATTAGATAAGGGGGGAAAAAAGGGGAGCTTATGGTACATACCGAGGGCTCAAAACAGCAGGAGCTCTTGATGGGTAGAGAAAGTGCAGGGGGTTACTTAAAAAAGAAATTAGGAAGCTGAAGAGGGGGCATGAAAAACACAGCTGGGTGAAATAAGTTAAAATCCAAAGGCATTTTATAAGTATATTCAGGCAAGAGGATAACCAGGGAAAGATTAGGGCCCATCAGGGACCAAAATGGCAATCTGTGTGAGGAGCTGGAAGATATAGATGAGGTTTTAAATGAGTACTTTGCATCTGGAGTAACTATACAGAAGGATGATGTAGATATAGAAATCAGGGAGGGGGACTGTGATATACTTGAACAAATGAATATTGAGAGGGAGGAGGTATTAGCGGTTTTATTGGGCCTTAAAAGTGTATTAATCCCCAGGCCCAGATGAAATGTATCCCAGGTGCTGTGGGAGGCAAGGGAGGAGATTGCAGGGGCCCTGACATTAATTTTCAAATCCTCTCTGGTCACAAGAGAAGTACCAGAGGACCAGAGGTCAGTTAATGTGGTACCATTATTAAAGAAGAATGGTGGGGATACACCAGGGAGCTAATAGGCCAGTGAGTCCAACATCAGTAGTAGGGAAACCTTTGGAAACGTTCTGAGGGACAGAATTGATCCCCACGTGGAGAGGCAAGAACTAATCAAGGATAGTCAGCATGGCTTTGTCAGTGAGAGATCATGTCTAACAAATTTGATTGAATTTTTCGAGAAGGTGACGAGGTGTGTAGATGAGGATAGTTCAATTGATATAGTCCACATGGAATTCTCTAAGGCTTTTGACAAGGTCTGGCATGGGAGACAGGTCCAGAAGGTAAGAGCCCATGTGATCCAGGGCAATTTGGCAAATTGGATCCAGAATTAGCTCAGTGTCAGGAGGCAGAGGGTGATGGTCAAAGGTTGGTTTTGTGACTGGAAGCCTGTATCCAGTGGCATACTGCAGGGTTGGGTGCTGGATCCCTTGTTGTTTTTAGTGGACATTAATGATGTAGACATGAATGTAGGAGGTATGATCAGTAAGTTCACAGGTAACACAAAAAAATCACTAGTGTGGTAAATAGCGAGGAGGAAACCCTTAGACTACAGGACGATATAGATGGGCTGGTCAGATGAGCAGAACACTGGAAAATGGAATTTAATCCCAAAAAGTGTGAGGTGATGCATTTCAGGAGGACTAACTAGGCAAGGGAGTATATGATGAATGGTAGGAACCGGGAAGTACAGACCCTCGGTGTGCATGTCCATAGATCCTTGAACATAAGAACTAGGAGCAGGAGTGGGCAATTCAGCCCCTCGAGCCTGCCCCACCATTCATTACGATCATGGCTGATCTCATTTTGGCCTCAACTCCAATTTCCCTCCCTCACCCCATAACCTTTCAACCCATTACTAATTAAGTCCGTGTGGTGAAGGTGCTCGCACAATGCTGTTAGTTAAGGAGCTACAGGTTATTCACCCAGTGATGAGGAAGGGACATTGTTGTTGTTGATTTGGAGAAATATCAATTTGTGTTTATATCACACATTTATTATTATATAGTTTACCAAGACATTTCACAGAAATGTTAGAAACCAAGGAGATACTCGGGCAGGTGGCCAATAATTTGGTCAAAGAGGTCGGTCTGAAGGAATATTTTAAAGGATGCAAATGAGGTAGAGAGGCAGAGAGATTTAGGAAGGCAATTCTAGAGTCTTGGAAACTGACAGAATGGCAACCAGTGATGGAATTATTAAAATCAGTAATTCTCGAATTCGAGAAGAGCAGATATCTCAGGGGGTATTGTGAGGCTGGAGGAGGTTACAGAGATAGGAATGATCACAACCATGGAGGAAAACAAGGATGAGAATGTGAAAATTTAGGTGCTGCTTAAATGAGTGCCTTCAAATCATTTGTATAGTTTGTGAATGGCTGTGGGCCAAGCACTGATCCTTGCAGTATCCCACAAATAACTGCCTGTCATCCTGAGAATGAGACATTTATTCCAACTCTGTTTTCTGTCTGTTCACCAATTCTCAATCTATAACAGGATATTACCCCAATCCCATGCACTTGAATTCTGTTTATTGACATCCTGTGCTTTGTTTAGTAACCTTCTCTCTCTGTCTCTCCCACTCCTCTCTCTCTTACTCTCTCTGTCACATTGAATTCTCCAGCCCAGCGAGTTCTGGATGCTCCATCATTGAATATATTTCCGGCTGAGATGGAGAGATTTTCGATCTCTCGGAGTCGAGTGATATGGGAAGTGGGTGGGAAAGTGGAGTTGAAACCCAAATTCAGCCACGATTGTATTGAATGGTGGAGCAGGCTCGATGGGGTGTTAGGACTTCTCTTGTTCCTATTTCGTATGTTCTTATGGAGGCCAGAGTCTTTTGTTGGCCCAGACCGGGTGGCAGGTTCCCTCCCCTGATGGACATTAGTGAACCAGTTGGGTTTTTATCACGATCCAGCAGTTTTCATGGTCACTTTTTCCCAGTGCCGGCCTCACAAATTACCAGATTCATTCAATTTCACAACGTGCCTTTGTGTTTTTGTGGGTTCTCTCTCACTCCCTTTTTCTGTTTTAAATCAATTTCACAGGTTATTAGAATTTTTTTGCAGTCGGGAAACTGAAACCAAACATCACATCAGGATCTGATCGAGTCGCCTAATTCATCTTAAACTGAGTATCTTCAGATTTTGAACATGGAAGGAAAAAGCACCGTTCACAGTGGGGAGACACCGTACACGTGTTCTGTGTGTGGACGAGGCTTCAGCCGATCATCTGACCTGACGGAGCATAAATGCAGTCACAATGGAGAGAAACTATGGAAATGTGGGGACTGTGGGAAGAGATTGAAATCCCCATTGGAACTGGGATCTCATTGGTGCACTCACACTGGGGAGAGACCATTCACTTGCTCTGAGTATGGGAAGGGATTCACTCAATTAGCCAACCTCATGGGACACCAGCGAGTTAACACAGATGAGAGACCTTTTAAATGCCCACAGTGTGAGACGTGCTTCAAAAGTTCTGTGGAACTAAAGTCCCATCAACGTGTTCACGCTGATGAAAGACCGGTCAGGTGCTCTCACTGTGGGACTGGGTTCAGACAATCATCTGAACTCATCGCACACCAGCGAGTCCACACTGGAGAGAGACCGTTCACCTGTTCCAGGTGTGGGAAGGGATTCATTCAGTCATCCAACCTGCTGCTGCACCAGAGAGTTCACGCTGGAGAGAGGCCATTTACCTGCTCCGAATGTGGGAAGGGATTCACTCGGCCATCGCACCGGCTAAGACACCAGAGAGGTCACACTGGAGAGAGGCCATTTACCTGCTCCGAATGTGGGAAGGGATTCAGTCAGTCATCCGACCTGCTGCTGCACCAGAGAGTTCACACTGGAGAGAGGCCATTTACCTGCTCTGAATGTGGGAAGGGATTCAGTTGGTCATCCAACCGGCTAAGACACCAGAGAATTCACACTGGAGAGAGGCCATTTACCTGCTCCGAATGTGGGAAGGGATTCAGTCAGTCATCCAGCCTGCTGAGACACCAGAGAGTTCACACCGGAGAGAGGCCATTTACCTGCTCCGAATGTGGGAAGGGATTCAGTCGGTCATCCCACCGGCTGAGACACCAGCAAGTTCACAAGTAACTGTCGTGATGGGACTTTGCTCTTAATAACATTCAGGACTGAAGTATGTTCATTATAGTGTGTTTCTGTAGACACTAATAAACTCCAGCCCACTTAGATAAAAGTCAAATAAATCAGCATTGTGTTAAACACAATGCGTTGAACCTTTTTACTATTTTTAACAAGTTAGTACCTTTTTGATGTTAGTAAACTCCAGCCCAGTTACAAATTCTGTATAAAATTGGAATAAATCAGCTTTGTGATGAACAGTTGAGTCGTTTTGATATTTCTAGCACAAGTTAGTTCCTTTTGAAGGGCTCTCCCTCTCCCCTGTCTCCTCCATCCTCACCTCCAGCAACAACTGTGAGGAGCTCATGGAGCTTCTTTGTCACTAAGATTGAGACAATCCGATCAGCTGCCTCTGCTGCTTCCCTCCCTTCCACTAGCCCACTGGGACAAACTATCTCTAAAGTTCCCTCTTGTCCGAGCCTGAACTCGTGATTAAATGACAAAGGGGATGATGGTGCAAGGCAGCATTGGGTGATAATGAGACAAGGAAATAAACTAATGGGACAAGTGGAGAAACAACACAGGCCCAGAGGAGGGATAAATGGTAAAAGAAAAACCATTACCAGCACCTACTGTCAGAAAAAATGGGAGCAGTGGTTATGATGTGAAATTGTCAAAATGAATGTTGAGTCCAGAAGGATGTAACGTGTCCAATGAAAGATGGGCTGCTGTTCCTGGAGCTTCCATTGAGCTTCATTGGAACAGTGCAGGAGGCCAAGGTCAGAGTAGGAGTGGGTGGAGATTAAACTGGTAAATGACCAGAACCTCAGGAACACACTTGGAGACTGAAAGGTGATGTTCCACAAAGCAGTTACCCAATTGGGATTTAATCTCCTCAATGTAGAGAAAACTGCACTGTGGTCAGTGAATAGACAATACTGAATAGCAAGAAGTACCAGTAAATCACTGTGCCCCTTGGAAAGTGTTTTGGGCCCTGGAATGAGGGAAGGGAGGAGGTGGACGGGTGCTGCTGCATCTGCTGTGCTTGAATGGAAATGATTCACAGTGATGTTCATAAGAACACAAGAAATAGGAGCAGGGTTGGACTAAAAGGCCCCTTGAGCCTGCTCCACCATTAAATGTTCTTCCAGCTCAACTCCACTTTCCCATCCTATCACCATATCCCTTAGTGCCCAAATATTTATGGATTTCCATCTTGAACATATCAAGATGGAGAACAACAGACTCAGTGCAACTATTAATCTGGGAAATGCACAAACAAGGTGCATGTGAATTACAAATTCACCTCTTCACTGCTTGGTAATCATGTTAAATGAGCTTTACACTGGCCCCATGCTGAAATCTAGTCATTCTCTGACAGGTATTCTTAATGGTATAATTAGCAAATTTAGAATGAAAAATACCCTCCGCTTCACTGTAAGGCTGAGAGACAACTTTGTAATTGATTCATAATGTCACAGACTGGCTCATTAGATCTGCTCATTTCATCTAGTCTTATTTTCAGCTAATGGGAGAATGGCTGAAACAGCGGATGGTGAATAACAGCTCGAAACCACAGTCCCCTCTCCCACTGCCATGATGATCCTTACAACATACAGGAATTTGGGACAATGTGACTTTGATGCTCAGATTAGCTCTGCCTCCATATTATAGGAAGGAGCGAAGCACTGGGGATGGTGCAAAAAAGATTTACTGGAATGATGCCAGAATTGGAAAATATGTCAAATTCACAAAGATTTAACAGATTGAAAAGTTTTTCTCTAGAAAAGAAAGTGAGGGATGACTTGACTGAGGCCTTTAAGATAATGAAAGGGGTTGACAGGGTAGACAAGTGGAAGAGTTTTCCACTTGTAGATGGTTGAGAATAAATATACGTGAGTCATCAATAAATCTAATGCAGAATTCATATGCAACTTCTTCAATCAGAGATAAAAGCAGAAAATCATGGAAATACTCAGCACATCCAGGAGAATCTGTGAATTGAGAAATAGAGTTAAGTTTTCAAGCCTGCTCACTGATGCAGTGCAGTTCTGATGGAAAGTCACAGCCCTGAAATTTAAATACATCTTTCACTCTCCACAGACACTGCCAGATCAGCTGAAAATTCCAATATTTTGTTCTTTTTATTTCAGATTTACAGCACCACCTTTCTCTAACTGTGGTTGAGAATGTAGAGCTCATTCTCAGAAGGGATTGAGATCCCAGTGAGAGCTGAAACTCATGTTGCAAAATCTCACCATGAAATCACACCAGCTGAATGTGGAAATGGATTAATTTCGTTATTCCATTTTCTGACACAGCAGCACAGTCACACCTCTGGGAGACCATTCAGAAACTTAGTGTGTGCAAAGGGATTACTCACTGCCCACCTGCTAACACTCCAGTTTTAGAAGGTCGAAGGATTAGATCCACAATTGCTGCATTCCAACTGACAAGACAGAGTTTCAGTAGTCAGGGTATGGGAAGAAAAATCACTTGTCCGCGCCGCTGTTGAGACTCCAGTGAGTTCAGATCTAACTGTCAGGGTTTGTTCTGTTGTTAATTACACGCAGGACAGAACTATGGCGGAGTATAGTTGCCATATCAATTGACTCAATAATTTTATATATTGGCGCTATGTCGCCAATCATCATCGGATCATAAAACATAATTATCTTATCAGAAAAGGCCTTTCAATGGCGGTACGCTTACCCAGCATTCAGTGGGGGGCAGAATGTGCCCTATCCTCACGACAGGCGGTCCTTGCGCAGGCGCAGTAGCTGGCAGTGACTGGTACATGCGCATTGCGATCTCTGACTGGAGCATGCGCAGTACCATCTGTATCTGGAGCTGGTGGAAGATGCTGAGAAATGGCGAACACAGGCGATTAAAAGGAGCTGGTGAGTGGGGGAGGGATGGAGGCGGCGGAGTGGGCGGGGAGGGTTCATGAAGACCCTGTGAAGGTATGAAATCTTGAATAAGAAGCTTCCAGTCCTGCGGTTACACCGAATGGAGAGGAGACAACACTGACCGAGTCTCCTCTCGGAGACAGGCCCGAGTCAACAACCGCCATCTTCACAGGGGCGATGTGCAGCAGGGCGCATGCGCGGTCACCCTGGTCCAGTTAGCAGGAGGAGAGAATGTTGTGAATTTCTATCCTGGATTGACAGGGATGGACTTTGGAAACTCCTTTTACAGGGGGTTAGAAGGGGAGGATTTACACACAGCAAACTCAAACCAAGAGAAATGTTTGTCTCTTCTCAATTTCTATCTTGGACTGATGGTTAGTGTTTTTGTAAATATCTGATACTGGATCTTAGAAGTTAAGGGTTGACAGATGGGAAACTCAAATCAAACATCAGTTCAGATCTGGCAGAGTCACTCGATTCGTGAGGACTTGAATATCATCGGCCTTTAAATCTGGAAGGTAAACAGTTGGCCTGTCTGTCTGTGGGCAAAGGTTACTTGTAGGAGAAAGAATAATTAACTGGGGAAAGCCAACATCAATAGGGTGGGAACGGATCTGACCCAGTAAAGTGGAATCAAAGGTTGGCAGGAGAAACTGTAATTGAGGAATGGGCTGCCTTAAAGAGGAAATAGATCAGACATAGTAATGACATATTCTTACAAATGAGGAAGGTATGGCTAACATATCCACAGCTCACTAAATAAGAGAGGAGAAGAGATGAATAAGTCTGCTAACAGAGATATCAGGTGGCTAATACAACCGAGAGACAGGATAAAGAAAGAATATTCAGAGAGAAATTGGAAAAACAATGTAAGAGAAGCAAAGAGAGAGTATGAGAAGAAACTGGCAGCTAACATGGAAGGAAATCAAAACGCTTTCTCTGGCTGATACCTAGTAACAGGCCGGTAAAAGGAGAAAGGGGCTGATTAGGGATTTAAAAAAAGGTGATTTACCCATTGGGACAGGGGGCATGGATGAGGTATAAATGAATATTTGGCATCTGTCTTTACCAAAGAAGATGATCCTGCACAGGTCATGGTTAAAGAGGAGATAGTTCAAACACTTGTGGTGTTTAATATTGATAAGGAGAAGGTATTATATAGGCTGTCTGATAAAGTTGACAAGGCACCAGGACTGGATGAGATGTATCCAAGGATACTGAGGAAATTCAGAGTGGAAATTGTGGAGGCACTGACCATATTATTCCAACCTTCTTCAGACCCATGAGTGGTGACAGAGGACAGGAGAATTGCAAATCATACACCTTTGTTCAAAAAGGGTGTAATGATCAGCCCAGCAACTACCAGACCAGTCAGTTTAACCTTGGAGGTGATAATTCTGGACAAAATTAATAGTCACTTAAGCAAATGTGGGCTAATTCAGGAGAGCCAGCACAAGTTTGTTAAGGGAAAATCATGTTAAACTAACTTGCTTAAGGTTTTTCAAGAGTTAACAGTGTGGTTGATAAGGGTAATGCTGTTAATGTGGTGTACATGGTCTTCCAAATGGCATTAGGTAAAGTGCCACATAACAGACTTGTGAGCAAAGTTATAGCTCATAGAAGAAAATGGGCAGCAGCAACATGGGTACAAAATTAACTGACAGGAAACAGAGGGTAATGATTTTTCAGAATGGAGGTAGGTTGAAAGTGGATTTCCCCAGGTGTCAGTGTTAGGACTCCTGCTCCTATGACCTAGACCTTGGTGTTCAGGCACAATTTTGAAATTTATGCGCACAGACTGTGTAGAAGGTCCTTTCTCTGGTGGACCTTAGTGAACCAGTTGAGTTTTTGTGACAATCCAGCATCTTTCATGGTCACTTTTTCCTAGTGCCGGCCCCACAAATTCCCAGATCCATTCAGCTCAGTTTCACAACCTGCCTTTGTGTTTTTGTGGGTTCTCTCTCACTCCCTTTTTCTGTTTTAAATCAATTCCACAGGATATTAGAAGGAGAGGATTGGCAGTCAGGAAACTGAAACCAAACATCACATCAGGATCTGATGGAGTTGCACAGTTTATCGTAGCCTGAATATCATCGGATTTTGAAAATGGAAGGAAAAAGCACTGTTCACAGTGGGGAGAAAACTGTACACGTGTTTTGTGTGTGTGGACAAGCCTTCAGCCAATCATCTAATCTGGCAGGACATAAATGCAGTCCCAACAGGGAGAAACCGTGGAAATGTGGGGACTGTGGGAAGGGATTCAATTGCATGGAAAGACATCGGTGCAGTCAAACAGCAGAGAGACCGTTCATCTGCTCCGAGTGTGGGAAGGGATTCACTCGTTCATCCTACCTACTGAAACACCAGCGAGTTCACACTGACGAGAGACGTTTTAAATGCTTGGACTGTTGGAAGTGCTACAAAAGTTCCTGGGAACTGATGTCCCATCAACGCGTTCACACTGACGAGAGACTGTTCAGCTGCTCTTACTGTGGGACTGGGTTCAAGTGATCATCTCATCTGACTATGCACCAACGAATTCACACTGGGGAGAAGCCATTTATCTGTTCCAAGTGTGGGAAGGGATTCACTCAGTCATCCAACCTGCTGAGACACCAGCATGGTCACACTGGAGAGAGGCATTTCACCTGTTCAGAATGTGGGAAGGGATTCACTGATTCATCCCATCTGTTGACACACCAGTGAGTTCACAGTGAGGAGAGACCTTCTCAATGTCCAGACTGCGGGAAGTGCTATAAAAGTTCCGGGGGCCTGGTGTCCCATCAACGTGTTCACACTGACGAGACACCATTCAGGTGCTCTCACTGTGGCACTGGGTTCAGGCGATCAGCTAATCTTATTTCACACCAGCGAGTTCACACTGGAGAGAGGCCGTTCACCTGCTTTGAGTGTGGGAAAGGATTCACTCAGTCATCCAACCTGCTGAGACACCAGCAGGTTCACGAGTAACTACAGTGATTGAGTTTTGCAATTGAACCATGTTTCACTGGGGTCTTTTTCTGCTGATGTTAGTAAACTCCAGCCCAGTTATAGGTGTTAATGTTCTGGATAAAAATAAAATCATTAAGCTTTCTATTAAATAGATGATGTTGAATCTTATTACTGTCCCTAAGACATTAGTTCCTTTTGAAGGGCTCTCCCTATCCCCTGTCTCCTCCATCCTCACCTCCAGCAACAAGTGTGAGGAGCTCATGGAGCTTCTTTGTCACTAAGATTGAGACAATCCGATCAGCTGCCTCTGCTGCTTTCTTCCCTTCCACTAGCCCACCGGGACAAACTGTCTCTAAAGATCCCCCATGTCCGAGCCCTGAACCCACATCTTTCTCCGGTTTCTCTCCCATCTCCCCTTCCTGCCCTCTCAGAGCTCACTTTGCCCATGAGACCCACCTGCTGCTCCATCCACCCTATTCCCGCTAAACTGCTGATCACCCAATTTCCCCATGTTCACTGATATTAATGGTTCTCTCTCTCCTGGTACTGCCCATCTCTCCTTCAAATCTGCCATCATCACCTGTCCCCAATAAAACCAACAATTGACCCCACTATCCTATTAAACTCCCGCTCCAGCTCCAACCTCCTTTCGCTCTCCAAAGTCCTGATCACCTCCCAAATCCATGTCCACATTTCCCAGAACTCCATGTTTAAATCCCTCCAATAAGATCTCTGTCCCTGTCACGGTATCGAAATAGCTCTTCCCAAAGTCACCAATGACACCCGATGTGAATGTGACAAAGGAAAACTCCCTCATTGTCCTTCTCGGCCTGTCCACAGCCTCTAACAACGTGGACCAAACCGTCCTCCTCCAATGCCTCTGCACTGGTGGCCAGCTGGGTGGGACATAATGAAACAATGTACAAACAATTCAAGGGCTGACTGACTTCAAGAAATAACCGGGCAGACAGGGAATGTCACCGTTACAACAAGGAGAGTCCCTGGTTTCAGTGAATGAACCGACAGAAGGGTGTTGTGGAGAATCTAAGACACTCGACGTGAGTCAGCTGTGTGATGGAAAAGCAACATTAACGACAAATATGGGGATACAGGAGAGCTCCAAAGACATCTCATCGATACAAGTTTCTCCCGTACGTTTGGAGTATTTTGTAGACATTACAGCATTGATGATGATTACAGAATGAACCGTGTGCCTTTGTTTATAATTTCGATCCTGTACGTTCATGCCTATGTAGAAATGGTCTGCACCCATAGCTGGTTCCTCTGTTATTCCCCTCCAACCCCACACCACAAGTGCACTTCCTCTGACCTCCTTGCCTTTCTAGCTCCTTCTCACTGTCTCCCTTTCCATCAAAAATCAGTAAATTGTTAAAAAAAATCAATGTAAAAATGTCTAACCTTGTAATCCCGACATTAGCAAGAAGTCCCCTTATGTCCCCATTGGACATCTGTCCATTCGACCATACCCTAATCCTTCTGTAAATTAACCATGTCGGTCAGACAAAGCAGAATTATTAACTTGAAGCATGTATGTATTAATAGCACATTCCCCCCTTTCAAGGGTTAGGAGAGGTTAGAAAGAAGGTTCATATTGTCATCATTCAGAACAACCCAGGTTACAAAGGAACAACTGATCTCAAAGACAACCTCTTGTCGTATGTGTGGAGGGGGTGTGCTGAATCAGGTTTAAAGGGGTGAAATGACATCACATTAAAATCTGGAACTCAGATGGGGATATGGATTTGTGTTAGGTGGGAAGATCGGGATCAGTGTATTACTCCAGGAAGCCTGAAGATCAGAGGGACAGTATTTCAGAACTGATTCCTGTGATAGCAGCAATCCCATTGCTGTCTGTGAAAAAGACCAATGGAAATATTTAAAGTGGAAACCATAGGCATGTTGGAGGATGATGTACACAAGGAATTTGTGAACTATCTGAGAATAATGGTGAAGGGAAAGGAATGGATCTGGAAAGCAGCAGACGCTTCATGTTGTTCCAGGAGAAGTGGGGCCTGGTTGTGTAGATGTCAGGTTTTACACAGTACACAGTTAGCCTGTGGTTTCACCCTGGATGAAGGATCTCCGAATCGTACCATTCACATCACTGGATGGGATTCTCAGGAGCCTTGTTGTCTGCTTGGAGAGGAAGGTTTGTGTTATAGCTAATGAGAAGCAGCACAGACAACCACACACACATTCTCTGTCTGTCTCACACACTTAGACATCCTCTCCACACCCACACACATTTACACACACTTCCACACTCAGGGACACACCTGCACTCATACAAACAGACACATGACACATCCTGTCCTATCAGGTGGACAACACCAACCAAAGTGACTAATACTGGGGATAAAGTATTGGTGCCTATGAAGAACACTGTTTTTGGCACATTCAAGTCAACATCACCCTCCATAGCCTGTGAGCGGTTTTGACTATCCAATCTCACCTCTTTCTCTGAACATTAAATCTACATCGAACAACATCTGGGACAGAGGCTACAACACAATTAGAACAATGAGCTGTCTATTGCCAGCTTTGGTGACAGTGGGAGGCTGTAAAATTTCAGAACAACATCCCTGGATAATTACAGCCTCTAATTCCCTCTTGGAATGACTGAAAATGTCAATTCCTCTCATGTTGATGGTCTGTTTGATGAGAGAATTCTGAGACAGGTCACATGGAGAAAGAATATAATGTTGTTTTGACTCAGTATCCAATATTCCGCTGTGTTTGTTCATTGCTGCCCCAATGTCCTGAGACATGTTCCTATGTTCAAAAGGAACTAATTTGTGTTAGAAATATTAAAAAAGACTTAATACACCATGTGTTTAACACAAATCTGATTGTTATACAGAATATAAACCCCTATAACTGGGCTGGAGTTTATTAACATCAGCAGAAACAGACCCCAATGAACATGGTTCAGACCTGGATGTGATTCACAGCAAAATCCAATCACCTGTTAATTGTGAACTCGCTGGTGTCTCAGGAGGTTAGCGACTGAGTGAATCCCTTCCCACACTCGGAGCAGCTGAACGGCCTCTCTCCAGTGTGAATTTGCTGGTGTACAGTGAGTTGAGATGACCATCTGAACCCAGTCCCACAGTGAGAGCACCTGAACGGTCTCTCGTCAGTGTGAACACGTTGAGGGGACATCAGTTCACTGGAATTTTAAAGCACTTCTCGCAGTCTGTGCATTTAAAAGTCCACTCGGCAGTGTGAATTTGTTGACGTGTATGTAGGTGGAATGACTGAGTAAATCTCTTCCCACACTCAGAGCAGCTGAACAACTTCTCTCAAGTGTGAACTTGCTGGTGTCTCACAAGGTTGTTTGAATGGGTGAATCTTTTCCCACACTCGGAGCAGCTGAATGGCCTCCCCTCAGTGTGAGTTTGTTCAGGCTGGATAACTGAGTGAATCCCTTCCCACACTCCGTACAGGTGAATGGCCTCTCCCCGATGTGAGTGTTCTGGTGAGTTCTGATAAATATATGCTTTCTTTACCACCTGATCCACCTTTAGGGACCAGTGGACATGGACTCCAAGGTCTCTCACTTTATCTACCCCTCCCAATATTCTCATGTTTATTGTGTATTCTCCAGCTTTGTTTGCCCTCCCCAAGCATGAATTTTCTTTCTCTTTTACAGCTGATTTAAAGTTGCAGATTTTGCTCCAAAGATTAAGTTGGGATTGATATTCAAAGTTAACAATTCAATTGCAGCAGCAACTTCAGCTGGGAGCCAGTGAATTACGAGGAAAGATCCCAGACAGCGGTTCTTCAAGGTACACTGCAGGCCCGACAGCTCAATCAGCTCCACTCCCAGCTCAGGAGAGCTCAACAACTCCACATCCTGTCCACAGGGGAGTTCTCCTGGTGCAGTGGGACCAACATTCGTGCTTTAACTAACACCACCAAAAAAACTAGATTAATCAGTTAGTCTGATTGCTGTTTGTGGAATCTTACTGTGCACAAACTGGCTGTCATGAAACAGGAACAACTTGTATAAAACATCCCAAGGTGCTTCAGAGGAGTTTCATAAAGAAAAAACTGACAAGTCACAGAGGGCGATATTAGGGTCAATGGACAAAGCCGTGATTGAAGAGGTAAATTTTAACCAACATCTTTAATCAGGAGAGAGAGGTGGAGGGTTGGAGAAGTTGAGGGAGAGAATTTCAAAGCTTCACACCAGGCACAGCCATCAGTGGCGGAGTAATTAAAGTCAGGGATGCTAAAGAGGCCAGGAGGATGAGTGCTGAAATCTAGGAGGGTTGTAGGACTGGAGATTAGAGAGATAGAGAGGGATGAGGCCATGGAGGGATTTGAAACAAGTATGCAATTTTAAAATGGAGGCATTGCTTGACCAGGAGCCAATGTGGGTCAATGAGCACAGGGGTGATGGGTGAACGGGATTTGAGGTGAGAACACACAGGCACAGAGTTTTTGATGATCTCATGATTCCATGTGGGACGGGGTGAATGTGAGAGCCCGGCCAGGAATGTATTGGAATCATCAAGTCTAAAGGTAACACGGACATGGGTGAGGGTTTGAGCAGCAGATGAGCTGGGGGTGGGGTGGAGACAGGCGACGTTATGGAGATTGAAATATCTGGTGTTAGTGATGGTGTGGATATATGGTCAGAAACTCACCTTGGGGGCAAATATGACACCAAGATTGTGAACAGTGTGGTTCAGCCTCAGACAGTTCCCAGGGAGAGGGATGGACTCGGTAGTTAGGGAACGGAATTTGTAGTGCTGACCGAAGACAATGGCTTTGGTCTTCCCAATTTTTAATTGGAGGAAATTTCTGCTCATCCAGTACTGGATGTGGGACAAGCAGTTGGATAATTTAGTAACAGTGGAGGAATGGAGAGGGATGGTGGTGAGGTAGAGCTGGGTGTTGTCAGTGTACATGTGAAAACTAACACGGTGCTTTTGGATGATGTCACCGAGTGGCAGCAAGTAGATGGGAAATAGGAGGGGCCAAGGATAGATCCTCGAGGGACACCAAGTACAAGGACTTTGGAGAGGAAAGGGAGGTTGGAGATGGGGCAGTAGTTTGTGAAGACAATGGGGGATCAGAGATTTTATTTTAGGATGGGTGATGATGGTGCATTGAAAGGTGAAGAGGGACAGTCCCAGGAGAGAGAGAGAACCATTAATAATATCAGCTACATGGAGAAATTAGATGGTCAGCAGTTTAGTGGGAATAGGATCGATGGGGCAGGAGCTGGGTCTCATGGACAAGATGAGCACTGAGAGGCCATGAGGGGAGATGAGAGAGAAACTGGAGAAAGATGCGAGTTCAGTGTTTAGACAAGGGGAACTTTAGAGACAGTTCGTTTCGGTGGGTTAGTGAAAGGGAGGGAAGCAGCAGAGGCAGCTGATCGGATTGTCTCAATCTTAGTGACAAAGAAGCTCCATGGGCTCCTCACACATGTTGTTGGAGGTGGAGAAGGCAGGGGAGAGGGAGGGTCCTTCAAAATGAACTAACTTGTGTTAGAGCCACTAAAAAGATTCAACACAGTATGCTCAACACAAAGCTGATTTATTGGACTTTATCATATTATATGTTTTTTAAATATTAAACCTATAACTGGGCTGAAATTTATGAACTTCAGCAGAAACAGACCCCAATGTACATGGTTCAGTCCTGGATGTGACTAACAGGAAAATCCACTCAATGTTCTAAGTTACTTGTGAACTTGCTGATGTCTCAGCAGGCTGGATGACCGAGTGAATCCCTTCCCACACTTGGAGCAGGTGAACGGTCTCTCCCCAGTGTGAGTTCACTGGTGTATAGTGAGTTGAGATGAGGAGAGGGTGCAGAGGAGCTTCACGAGAACGATCCCAGGAATGAAAGGCTTAACATATGAGGAACGTTTGAGGACTCTGGGTCTATACTCGATGGAGTTTAGAGGATGAGGGGGGATCTGATTGAAACTTACAGAATACTGAAAGGCCTGGATAGAGTGGACGTGGGGAAGATGTTTCCATTAGTAGGGGAGACTAGGACCCGAGGGCACAGCCTCAGAGTAAAGGAAAGACCTTTTAGAACAGAGATGAGGAAAAACTTCTTTAGCCAGAGAGTGGTGAATCTATGGAATTCATTGCCACAGAAGGCTGTGGAGGCCAGGTCATTGAGTGTATTTAAGACCGAGATAGATAGGTTCTTGATTGGTAAGGGGATCAAAGATTACGGGGCAAAGGCGGGAGAATGGGGTTGAGAAACTTATCAGCCATGATTGAATGGCGGAGCAGACTCGATGGACCGAATGGCCTGATTTCTGCTCCTATGTTTTATGGTCTTATGATTCCCTGAACCCAGTCCCACAGTGAGAGCACCCGAACGGTCTCTCGTCAGTGTGAATACACTGATGGGACATCAGGTTCCCGGAACTTTTATAGCACTTCCCGCAGTCTGGACATTTAAAAGGTCTCTCGTCAGTGTGAACTCGCTGGTGTGTCAGCAGATGCGATAGTTGAATGAATCCCATCCCACATTCGGAACAGATGAACGGTCTCTCCCCTGTGTGAACCCGCTGGTGTCTGAGCAGGAAGGATGACTCAGTGAATCCCTTCCCACACTGAGAGCAGGTGAACGGTCTCTCCCCTGTGTGAACTCGCTGGTGTTGTACCAGCCCTGATGATCGCGTAAATCCACTCCCATAATCGGGGCAGGTGAACGGTCTCTCTCCAGTGTGAACTCGCTGGTGTCTCAGCAGGCTGGACGATCGAGTAAATCCCTTCCCACATACAAAGCAGGTGAACGGTCTCTCCCCAGTGTGACTGCGCCGATGAGTTTCCAGCTCAGACGGGAATCTGAATCCCATTCCACAATCCCCACATTTCCACGGTGTCTCCCCACTGTGAACGGTGCTTTGTCCGTCCATGTTCAATAGGGCGACTCCGTCAGATCCTGATGTGATGTTTGGTTTGAGTTTCCCGACTGCAAATCCTCCCCTTCTAATACCCTGTGGAATTGATTTAAAACAGAAAAAAGGGAGTGAGAGAGAACCCACAAAAACACAAAGGCAGGTTGTGAAATTGAGCTGAATGAATCTGGGAATTTGTGAGGCCGGCACGAGGAAAAAGTGACCATGAAAACTGCTGGATTGTCATAAAAACCCAACTGGTTCACTAATGTCCTTCAGGGAAGGGAACCTGCCACCCAGTCTGGGCCTACACAAGACTCTGGTCTCTTTAGGAGCATAAGTAGTAATCAAGAGAAGTCCTAACTCCCCGTCGAGCCTGCTCCACCATTCAGCACGATCGTGACTGAATTTGGGCTTCAACTCCACTTTCCCACCGACTCCCCATATCCCTCGACTCCCTGAGAGACCAAAAATCTCCCCATCTCAGCCTGAAATATATTCAATGATGGAGCATCCACAACCCGCTGGGCTGGAGAATTCTATGTGACAGAGAGAGAAGGGGAGTTGGAGAGAGAGAGAGAGAAGGGGAGTGGGAGAGGCAGGGAGAGAAGGGGAGTTGGAGAGGCAGAGAGAGAAGGGAAGGAGAGGCAGGGAGAGAAGGGGAGTGGGAGAGGCAGAGAGAGAAGGGGAGTGGGAGAGGCAGCGAGAGAAGGGGAGTGGGAGAGGCAGAGAGAGAAGGGGAGTGGGACAGGCAGGGAGAGAAGGGGAGTGGGAGAGGCAGAGAGAGCAGGGAAATAGAAGAGGCAGGGAGAGAAGGGGAGTGGGAGAGACAGAGAGAGAAGGGGAGTGGGAGAGACAGAGAGAGAAGGGGAGTGGGAGAGGCAGGGAGAGAAGGGGAGTGGGAGAGGCAGAGAGAGAAGGGGAGTGGGAGAGGCAGAGAGAGAAGGGGAGTGGGTGAGGTAGGGAGAGAAGGGGAGTGGGAGAGGCAGAGAAAGAAGGGGAGTGGGAGAGGTAGGGGATGAGGAGAGGTTCGTTATAGATCTACAACTAAACCAGAACTTTGACAAAACTTCCCAAACCCTCAACCTCCACCACCTAGAAGGACCAGGGTAACAGGTGTATGTGAAGACCATCACCTCCAAGTTCCCCTCCAAGTCACACACCATCCTGGCTTGTCTGACATCCAGTACTGGATGTACAGAAATTTCCTCCATTTAAATATTGAGAAGACTGAAGCCATTGTCTTCAGTCCCCACTAAAAACTCCACTTCCTATCCACCGACTCCATCCCTCTCCCTGACAACTGTCTGAGACTGAACCAGACTGTTCACAACCATGGGGAAATATTTCATCCCAAGATGAGATTCCAACCACATATCCACATCATCATCAAGACCGCCTATTTCCACCTCAGTAACATCGCCCGACTCCAGCCCAGTCTCAGCTCATCTGCTGCTGAAACTCTCATCCATTCCTATGTTACCTCTAGACTTAACAATCCTAATGCACTCCTGGCCGGCCTCCCACATTCAGCCTCCCTGTAATCTTGAGGTCATCCAAAACTCTGCTACCCGTGTGCTTACTCGCACCAAGTCTTGTTCACCCATCACCCCTGTGCTCACTGACCTACAAAGGCTCCAGGATAAGAGGCAAAATTTTAAATTTCTCATCCGTTTTTTCAAATCCCTCCAGGGTCTCACCCTCCCTATCTCTGTAATCCAGCCTCACAACTGTCTGAGGTATCTCAGCTCCTCTAATTCCAGCCTCTTGAGAATTCCTGATTTTAATCACTCCACCATTGCTGGCCGTTCTTTCATTTGCCTTGGCCACAAGCTCTGGAATTTCCTCCCTAAACTTCTCCACTTCTCTTTCTCCCCTTTAAGATGCTCCTTAAAACCGACCCATTTGACCAAGCTTTTGGTCACCTGTCCTAATATCTCCTTATGTGGCTCAGTGTCAAACCTTGCTTTGCAACATTTGTGAAATGCCTTGGAATATTGTCTTACATTGAGAGTGCGATATAAATACAATAATTTGTCATATATCACTGTTCCTTCATCATCGCTGGGTGAATAACCTGTAACTCCTTACCTAACAGCATTTGTGGGAGCATCATCACCACATGGACTGCAGCGGTTCAAGAAGGTCAAACATCATCTTCCCCACAGGCGACTGGGGATTGGCAATATTTGCTGGTATCTGTGGAGAAAGAAACAGAGCTAACATTTCAGGCCATGCAGAATGAATTGCAGAGAATAAAAATTATACAGAATTTGATGGTCAATATAAGCTCAGAAGTGGAAGGGAAATGGACTATAGCACGAGAAAAAGAATTCCTAACTATGAAAGATGGGAATGTAAAGCTGGGAAGCCATCAGCACATGGTCGGGGTTGGGGAGCGATGGAAACTTCATTTAGACACTGTCCGCAGAAGTAACAGTAAAATCCCAAATGGAGCTAAAATACACCCATTATTAGAGACAAAGGAAGTTAGACAATGGCAGAGAGGTGATCAGGGAGGGCAGAGGTGAAACAGAGGAATGGATGAACATGGATTTAGATCCACAGTAAAGAAGTCACACCAGCCCCTGAGGCATGAAACCTCTTACAGATAACAGAGCACAGCACTAAAGGACACGATTGTAGATGAATGGTCAAAAACACGCAGCTCTGAAATAAGTTCAGAGTTTGCAATGTTAAACTCTCCTGCTGGAGCCTGCAGCTGGAAAGATATCAGAAGCACTGGAGTCAGAGAAAAATCTCCCAGTTGAGGAAATACCCGGGGAGCGGGGTGATGTCACCGTGTAATTGTTGATGTGTGATGATGTCACAGTGTAATTGTCGAAGTGTGATGATGTCACAGACACGGACACAGAACATCTGGATCTATGCAAACCAGTGATCACCACACATTATGGAGGGTCCTTGAGAGGGGGCAGAGGAGATTTACCAGAATGGGTCGAGGGATGAGGAACGTTGTAAGGTTAGTTTGGAGAAACTGGGGTTGTTCTCCTTGGAAGAAAGTAGATTGAGGGAAGATTTGATAGAGCTGTACCAGTTTACAATTGGCTTACATAACGTAGTTAAAGCAAAGCTGTTCACAGTAACTGATTGTAAAAGGATTACAGGACTACAGATTTAAGAGATTACAGATTTAAGATTTGGGCAAGATCTACAGGGAGCATGTGAGGAAAAATTTTTACACAGTGAGTGGCAATGACCTGGAACTCGATGCTTATCCTGAGAGGCCGATAACATCAAGTTCCAATGAATCAAGTAATTCTGTCAGAGTTTAATGTGATGTTTGGTTTCTGTTTCCAATCTGCAAATCCTTCCCATTTATTATACCAGGATATTGCCTGGCATGAAACATTTAAGTTGTGAAGAAAGGTTGGATAGACTTGGGTTGTTTATGCTGGAGCAGAGAAGACTGAGGGGTGACCTGATCGAGGTGTACAAGATTATAAAGGGCATGGACAGGGTGGATAGGGAGCAGCTGTTCCCCTTAGTTGAAGGGTCAGTCACCAGGGGACATAAATTCAAAGTGAGGGGCAGGAGGTTTAGGGGGGATGTGAGGGAAAACTTTTTTACCCAGAGGGTGGTGACGGTCTGGAATGAGCTGCCTGCGAGGGTGGTGGAGGCAGGTTGCCTGACATCCTTTAAAAAGTACCTGGATGAGCAGTTGGCATGTCAGAACATTCAAGGCTATGGGCCAAGTGCTGGTAAATGCGATTAGGTAGGTAGGTCAGGTGCTTCTCACGTGTCGGTGCAGACTCGATGGGCCGAATGGCCTCTTCAGCACTGTGTGATTCAGTGATTCTGTGAAAAAGTAGTTTACAAACAATCCATCACTGTTAATCCAGGACATAAATTGAGAAGAGACAAGCATTTCTCTTGGTTTGAGTTTGCTGTGTGTGAATCATCCCCTTCTAACCTCCTGTAAAAGGAGTTTCCAAAATCCATCCCTGTCAGTCCAGGGCAGAAATCCACAACATTCTCTCCTCCTGCTACCTGGACCAGGATGACCGCGCATGCGCCCTGCTGCACATTGCCCCCTAAAAGATGGCGGCCGTTACCCCGGGCCTGGCGAAGAGAGAAAATCAGAGCTTTTCGGCTCGTTCTCTGCAACCACAAACCCCGTACCTTGTTGTTTGGTGTCTGCGGCCTGCACTGTGTCTTTATGAAGCCTCCCTGCCCACTCCGTTGGCTCCATTCCTCCTCACACACCCACTAACTCTGTTTGTTTGTTCCACTCGACATTCTCTGAGCAGCTTCAGTCACAAACCAGCACTGCGCATGCTCCTGAAACTGATCGCACTGCGCACGCTCCAAGCACATACAACAATGCGCATGTGCGATGAACTGTTGTTGTGAGAATAGGGCACATTCTGTCCCGCAACGAATGCTGGGTGACCGCTCCGCCATTGAAGGGCGAAAATGTAGTATAGAAACCTATGTTCTGCAATCAGATACGATGGGTGCCATTGGGGCAAGGCATAAAAGTGTTGAATCAATTGATACAGCGACCAAATTGCTCTGGTCTCCACCATAATTCTCTCCTGGGTGTACTGAACAGCAGAACAAGCCCCTAGAGTTAGATCTGAACTCAGCGGAATCTTAGCAGATGGGATGAGTTGGTGGCTTTCAAACTGTCTGTTGCCAGTAGCAATCCTCTGATTGTGGATCAAATCCTTTGAACCTTTAAAGATGGAGTGTTTACATGTGAGCAAACTGAATAAAGCCCTTTGCACACGCGAAGTATCTGAATGGCCTCCCACTGGTGTAATGGAGCTATTAATGTACTTAATATTTTGGAAAATACTTTTCTTTTGAAATAGAGGTTTAGTCTGTGGGTGTATCTTATTTGGATTAAGGCCAGCTAGCCTGGGTGCTTTGAAGTGTGCTAGTTTTGAGATGTAAGAGGAATTACGTGCATTTGCATTTTTTAATAGAGCATTCAAGAAGTAGAGTGAAAACGGACACCTACCTAGCAGCTACCAAGTAATATATTTATATTTTTAATAAAATTGGTATTATGAAAGGGCTTTCATTGTTAAAAGGTGTTCAAAGAGGCTGGTGGGAAAATGAGAATTTGCATTCAATCAGTGATAGTAAGTATCCAGATAACCATTTTGAGTGTGCTTAACAGAGGCAACTGAGATCAAAAGGCAGCTGCAAGCCTCCAATTGACTCCGCAAGGAACAAATGAAAAGAAACTCATTTTGAATTCGTATGGTGAAAATGCTATGCCTGGTGTCTGGTTAATTCTAAAGGTTGCTGTTGCCTTAGTGGAGATTAGTTTGGGAATTTGTTAAAAGTTCTGAGATTTGTAGCCATGTATATATATTTTAATCTGTGTAAACTAATAAAATGTTTCATTTTGTTTAATTTAAAACTTCGAGAGCTGGTGGTCTGATTCCTGAATTTAGGGTCGCATCTCAAACATAGTACCTAAAATTATAGGTTGTGACAGTTGTTTAAAGTTTCCCTCTGGGAATAAATAACTCCGCTTTACCAACTGCATCAGTTATAACACCGGCGAGACTGTTTTGCTGTGTCAGTAATTGGGATGATAGGGCGAATCCCTTTCCATTTCTGCCTGGTGAACAATCTGTTTACAGTTTGAGCTTACCTGCACGTTTTCAGCTCAGACATGGATCTCTAAATCTACTGGTAATGGGTTCCATACCCTTAACACTACATAAAAACAAGGAGCAGGAGTAGGCCATTCGGCCCCTCAAGCCTGCTCCGTCGTTTAAAAAGATCATGGCTGACCTGACAGTAACCTGAAACCTGTACCCTGTCTACCCCCGATAACCTATCAACCCCTTGCTTACCAAGAATATATCCATCTCTGCCTTAAAAATATTCAAAGACTCTGCTTCCATAGTCTTTTCAGGAAGAGAGTTCCAAAGACTCATGACTCTCTGAGAGGAAAAAAACTTTGCCTCTCTGTTTTAAATGGGTGACCGCTTATTTTTAAACAGTGACCCCTAGTTCTAGATTCTCCCACAAGAGGTAACATCCTCTCAACCTCCGCACTGCCAGGTCCCCTCAGAATCTTATATGTTTCATAATCAGGTAAAGAAAATCAACATATTGCAGATGTTGGTCATCTGAAATAAAAACAGAAAATACTGGAATTCTCAGCAGACCTGGTAGCCTCTGTGGAGAGATAAACATAGTTTTCATTTCAGGTCTGTAACCTTTCATCGGAACTGCATTACATCTGAACTATAAATTATGCCTCTCGAATCAAAGATGCTGCCAGATGTGGTCAGGGAACTCAAGGCGAAAATGAAAATCCGCTTTGAGGAATGGAATCAGTGAATGAAGGGTGAACAGTCCGACTGACCAGAGACAGTCAAGGTACCTTTCCCTTCTTTAAGGCGATGGAACATTGACTCTGATGGTATCAGTGAAATTAACTGATCTCAGACATTGAAAGGATTCTCGTTACTGCACATCAGGAATTCAAACCTAATATCGGCTTCGGGACAATCAGAATACTTGGTAACAGACAAGAAACCGAGAGGCTTGAAGGGAGACAGCATTGGTTGTAGGAGAGCTGGTTCCCGGTGATATGGATGTGCCTGCAGTGGGCGGGATCAGACTGTTTCCATGTGTTCACAATGAATGACCCAACTTTTATTTTGGAAGCGCAATAGGAATAGAGAGCCATAGTCATCTGGGTAGTAGCAATCTGAAGATTTGACTCACTGACACCCTGGTTAGGATACCTTATAGACTGTACTTGTATAAGTCTCTGAGGCACAATTGGTCAGTGTGTTTTCTTGTTAACTGAAAGGTTGGTGATTCAAGACCATCCAGGAGTGAAGACTTTACTGTTTTCCCCCCATCAGCATTATTTGTCACGCAGTTCCGGCTTGTCATTGGGTACGTGGGCTACAAGATAATATCCCCAAAACGGTTCCAGATCTACTGTTGTCCAGTGAGCTCCCGCACAAACAGCTTTTTGAAAAGTATTATTTTTCTGTCAAATATTGTGAGAAAAGATTTGTACGAACTATGTACCTTCGTTTAACCCAGTAGAAATGTAAGAAATTATTGGTTTCAGACAAACCCGTCAACGATTCCCTCATCCTCAGCTCCACCGTGAGTGAGACAGGGAAAAGCAGCAATATTCCGGCCCTGCACTCTTCAATCACCCGCTGCCAGCAGAAAGCAGCGACTGCAGCTTCACTCAGCGGGTTACTGCCCATCCCTGGGACGCAACATACTCCAAACCGGGCCAAACCTCCAACTACACCGAGCACAGGCTCAGGAAAACGGAGGTAGATTATATCCCGGTCACTAAACCTCCGGGCAGCATTTACAGAATACCCGAGTGAGTGAGTCACAAATAAAAATCGCACCACCTTTCCAAGTCTTTTCACTGTAAAATTCCTTCATTGTATTGAAAAGCTGACTGTTGTGAATCTGAAAATGAGCACCATGGGATTTGTGTGACTGAGTTACTTGTTTTCCATTGTTTGTCCGTCAGGTTTGCAATTCAATTTGTGTGGATGTTGAAGATAATCTGATTTCAAAATGAGTTCATAAAGCAGATAAATATTAAATCCAGGAACAAATCCTGAGGAAAATGGATCACAATGTTTGGAAGGAGGTGCAGCTAAGAAGTGGAAGATGTGAATGGTGTTATTAATGATTGAGAGGAATGCATTGCAACCTTGGGGCTTTTGTAGGGTGATTACCTTACACACATTGATCTTCGGAACAAGCTATCAGGCTGAAAGCAACAAGTGTCTCCATGTGTGTTGGGTTATGAAGCAAACCTTGATCACTTGCCCAGCTAGCTCAGTCGGTAGAACACGTGACTCTTAATCTCAGGGTCGTTGGTTTGAACCCTACGCTGGGCGCTGTGGGACTTTTAAAATCTTGCTTCTTTCAAAAAGGGGGAAAAAATCTCCAACTAATCGCTGCCAGGCCGGCATTCACCATTGAAAGCAACTGGCAGACATCAAATTCGAAGCACTTTCATGTCGCATCTCTTTCTGCTTCTGTCCCTGTCTCGTGTCCAGCTCCCAGGTCAATTAGCTGCTGGATGCAGACAGAGTCAGTTCGTGGGAAAATAAGATGCAAGGCGATAAGTTTGCAGAAAATCTTGCAGGGAAAAGAGACACCAGGATATCATCTTCCTGATCCTCCCAGATTCTGATTACAGGAATGTCCACAGTGCCTATTATCCACAGTCACACTTTCCTTCTAGTCCGTTTGTACGTTGTACGAGCACGTTCTAGTACGTTGTTCAGCTTTGAAATTGTTCATATTTTCACACTGGATTTCAATGTGAAGAAAGCATAGCTGTGATAAGCTTATATTGTTCAGCAGATGCACTGCAAGAAGGTACATAACAGGCTGATGGTAACAGTGCTCTTTGGACGTGGTGAGCTCCAGTGAAGAATTGGCACCATTCATGTGTCGTTCAATTAGTCTCGTGACAAACCTGGTACTAGAAATGACAAGAAAATTCGCTGAATTTTCTCCGTGTTTTGGTTTGTTAAGAGCCGAATACAAGGTAAGAAAGTACATCTCGCTCGAGTGGGTTAATGAATGGCAGAATGAACCGTGTTGTTGGGAAACATAAAATTATAAAAAGTTAGAGCAAAGAAAGAGGCCATTCGTGCTGCTTTCAAAGAGCAGGGTGATTGATCAGGAGTGATAGGTGTGACGGTACAATCAGTAGAGAGCAACATTTGTCCTTCTCCCACCCATATTTTGCCTCGCACCAACATCTCTGGTCAGTGCTTTACAACCAGCAACACTCTTCAGCCATCCCCTCACTCCGCCTCTGTGTTCTCCACTTGTTCCAAGTGTGATTTTTCCAGCTCCGACGCGATACTCTCACTTCTGCTTCTGACAGAGCTGCTAAATACTTTCAATCAATAAGTTATCAATACTTGCTTAAACAATTTCTCAAAATCCACGAACCTTCATTCTTTGACCAGGAATCGAACCCAGGCCGCAGCAGTGAAAGCGCTAAATTCTAACCACTAGACCATCAGGGAAGCGACCAAATCATTTCTCGAGCTGGCTTATCTATGCTGCTTTTGCATCTTTTTGTTCCATCTCAAATCTCTTAAACCACAAAACTGCCTGTTTAGGTTCAACACAAACGATTTCTTCAGCCAATGAAAATAACGGTATCTGTGAGCTGGAACATGAAATTGACAGTGAGGTGAAATAGTCCCACAAGCTGCTCATGAGTAACTTTCAATTTCCCAAAACCCTCCACCCTATTCGCTGTTGGTCCAATGGAAGCGCGGATTCCTGGTCAGTTGTCATCAGGGAAACTACCAATAAACTGGACATTTGTTTTTTTTTTCATTCCCGATCTCTTCACCAGAGAAAACATTCTCCGACTAAATGTTGTGTTAAACTTGAACACAAGTGACTTCTTCACGAATGAGAAGCACCATTGCTGATGGCTGGAACATGAAGTCGATACTTTCCTACTTTAAGACAGTTCTTAAAGTCTCCCCCTTTGACCAAGCTTTTAGTCATCTGACTGAATATGTGGCTCGGTGTCACACTTTGTTATATAATGCTCCTGGGGAACGCCTTGTGACGTTTCATTTGGTTAAAGGCGCTTTATAAATATAAGTTGTTGTTGTAGGATATACATAGAAAGGGCCAATCTCTTATTATATCTTTCATGCTGATATTTTTCTTTGTTTTATCCATTCTCTGGATGTGGTCATCGCTGGCTAGGCCAGCATTTATTGCCCATCCCTAGTTGTCCTTGAGAAGGTAGTGGTGAACTGCCTTCTTAAACTGCTGCAGTCTGTGTAGTGTAGGTACACCCACAGTGCTGTTAGAAAAGGAGTTCCAGGATTTTGATCCAGCGACAGTGAAGGAATGGCAATATATTTGCAAGTCAGGATGATGAGTGACTTGGAGGAGAACTTCAAGGCGGTGCCGTTCCCATCTACCTGCTGCCCCTGTCCTATAGATGGTTAGGGTCGTGGGTTTGGAAGGTGCTGCCTAAGGAGCCTTGGTGAATTCCTGCAGTGCATCTACAACGCTACTACGGTGCGTCGGTGGTGGAGGTAGTGAATGTTTGTGGATGCGGTGCCAATCAATTGGGCTGCTTTGTCCTGGATTGTGTCAAGCTCCTTGAGAGTTGTGGGTGCTGCACTCAGCAAGGCAAGTGGAGAGTATTCCATCATACTCTGACTTGTGCCTTGTAGATGGCTTTGGGATAGTCAGGAGATGAGTTGCACATCGCATGATTCCTAGCCTCTGACCTGTTCTTGTAGCCACAGTATTTATATGGCTAGTCCAGTTCGGTTTCTGGTCAATGGTAACAACAAGGATATTGACACTGGGGGATTCAGTGATGGTAATGCCTTGAACATCAAGGGGCGATGAATGGATTCTCTCTTGATGGTGATGGTCATTGCCTGATACTTGTGTGGCACGAATGTTATCTGCCTCTTGTTATCCCAAGCCTGGATACTATCCAGGCCTTGCTGCATTTGGACATAGACTGCTTCAGTATCTGAGGACTCACGAATGGTGCTAAACACTGTGCAATCATCAGCGAACATCCCCACTTCTGACCTTATGATGGGTGGAAAATCATTGATGGAGTTGCTGAAGATGATTGGGCTGAGGACACTACCCTGAGGAACTCATGCAGTGATGTCCTGGAGCTGAGATGACTGACCTCGAACAAGCACAACCATCTTCCTTTGTGCTTGTCATGACTCCAACTAGTGGAGAGTATTCCCCCCTGATTCCCATTGACTCCAGTTTTGCTAGGGATTCTTGATGCCACACTCGGTCAAATGTTGCATTGATGTCAAGGGCAGTCACTCTCACCTCACCTCTGGAGTTCAGCTCTTTTGTCCATGTTTGAACTAAGGCTGTAATGAGATCAAGAGTTGAGTGGCCCTGGCGGAACCCAAACCGGGCATCAGTGAGCAGGTTATTGCTAAGTAAGTGCTGCTTGATAGCATTGTCAGTGACCCCTTCCATTACTTTACTGATGGCAGAGAGTAGACTGATGGGGCGGTAATTGGCTGAGTTAGATTTGTCCTGCGTTTTGTGTACAGGACATACCTTTGCAATTTTCCACATAGCCGGATAGATGCCAGTGTTATAGCTGTACTGGAAGAGCTTGGCTAAGGGCGTGGTAAGTTCTGGAGAACAAGTTTTCAGTACTATTGCCAGAATATTGTCAGGGACCATAGCCTTTGAAGTACCCAGTGCCTTCAGTCGCTTCTTTATATCATGTTGGGTGAATCGAATTGGCTGAAGACTGGCATCTGTGATACTGTGGACCTCTGGGGGATGCCGAGATGGACCATCCACTCGGCACTTCTGGCTGAAGATTGTCGCAAATGCCTTATCTTTTGCACTGATGTACTAGGCTCCCCCATCATTGAGTTTGGGGATATTTGTCGAACCTCCATCTCCAGTGAGTCGTTTAATTGTCCACCACCATTCTCAACTTAATGTCACAGGACTGCAGAGCTTAGATCCGATTCATTGGTTGTGGGATCACTTAGCCCTGTCCACATTTGCTGCTTATGCTGTTTGGTATGCAAGTAGCCCTTTGTTGTATCTTCACCAGGTTGACAACTCATGTTTAGGTATGCCTGATGCTGCTCCTGACATGCCCTCCTGCACTCTTCACTGAATCAGGGTTGATCCCCTGGCTTGCTGGGGATGGTACAGTGGGGGATATGCAGGGCCATGAGGTTACAGATTATGTTCAAGTACAATGCTGCTGTTACTGATGGCCCATAGCGTCTCATGGATGCCCAGTCTAGATCTATTCGAAATCTATCCCATTTAGCATGGTGGTAGTGCCACACAACACGATGGAGGACATTGTAAATGTGAAGACGGGACTTCGTCTCTGCAATGACTGTGCAGCAGTCACCCCTGCCAATACTGTTATGGACAGATGCATCTGAGGCAGGCAGGTTGGTGAGGATGAGGTCAAGTATGTTTTTCCCTATTCACTTGCTGTAGACTCAGTCTAGCAGCTATGTCATTTAGGACTAAGCCAGCTAGGTCAGTAGTGGCACTACCGAGCCATGCTTGGCGATGGACATTGAAGTTTCCCACCCAGAATACATTGTGCGCCCTTGCCACCTCCAAGTGGTATTCAACATGGAGGAGCACTGATTCATCAGCCGAGGGAAGATGATACGTGGTAATCAACACGAGGCTTTCTTTGCCCACATTTGACCTGTTTCCAGGAGACTTCATGGTGTCCAAAATCAATATTGAGGACTCCCAGGGCAATTCCCTCCCGACTGTGCCGGCACCTCTGCTGGGCCTATCCTCGGTGGGACAGGATATACTCAGAGATGGTGGTGTCTGAGGCATTATCTGTAAGGTACGATTCCATATGTCAGGCTGTTTGCTTGACTAGTCTGTTAGGCAGATGTTGGTAAGGAGTACTTTGCAGGGTCGACAGGTCTGGGATTGCCATTGTCACTTCCAGTGCCTTGGTCAAATACTGGGTAGTCCGTTCATTCCTTTTGTGTCTTTGTTACAATTGAGTGGTCATTTCAGGGGGTATTTTAAGAGTCAACCACAGTGCTGTGGGCCTGGAGTCACATGTGGCCAGACGAGGTAAGATTTCCTTCCCTAAAGGTCATTAGTGAACCAGACGGGTTTTAACAGCAATCCACACTCTTTTCACCAATGACAACGGAAATATCACAGTCAAGGACAAACACAGAGGCAGAGTGTGGGAATGAATGAGGAAGAGAAGGGCTGTTTGGGATTCGAACCCAGAGTGTTACCCTGACTCCCTTGACTATTAGTCCAGCGTCAATACCATTCTATTAGCTTTCCTAATTACTTGCTATGTTTGCATGCTAGCCATTACATCTCAGAGCCCGGCAATCTTTCACCATTTAGATAATATGCTTTTTCATTCTTCCTGCCAAAATGGACACTTTCACATTTGCCCACATTATATTCCATTTACCAAATCTTTTTCCATTCACATAATCTATCTGTGTCCCTTTTCAGGTCCTTTTGTCAACTCCACAAATTACTCTCCCAACTATCTTTCTGTCGTCAGCATATTTAGCAACCATTCCTTGGGCCATTCATCCAACTCATTTATACACATTGTAAAAAGCCAAGGCCCCAGCACTGATCCCTGTGACAAACCACTGATCCTGTCAACAAGAAAGTGAGCCATTTTTCTTAATCTCTGCTTCCTGTTAGCTAGCCAATCTTCTATCCATTCCAATCTGTTACCCCCTCCACTATGAACTTTTACTTTCCACAAAAAACACTTGATGTGTCACTTTATCAAATTCCTTCTGGAAACCTAAATACAGCACATCCACCAGTTCTCCATTATCCATAATATATGCTCGTTCAAAGATCTCTAACAAATTGGTCAAAGATGATTTTCCTTTAACAAAACCATGTTGACTCTGCCTGATTACCTTGAATTTTTTAATGTGTCCTGCCATAACGTCACTAAAAATAGCATCGAACCTTTTCCTAAACTGACTGCCCTGCAGTTTCGTGTTTCCTGTCTCTCTCACTTTTTGAGCCAACGTATTACATTTGTTGTTTTCCAATCTCATGGAATCTTGCCCAAATATAGGGAATTTGGAAAATTAAAACGAATACATCAAATATCTCACTCGTCACTTCTGTTAAGATGCTACGATAAAGCCCATCAGGACCCGAGGATTTGTGAACCCGCACCTCCAACAATTTACTCGGTATCACTTCCCTGGTGATTGTAATTTTCTTGAGTTTCCCTCGCTTCAATTTCTTGAGTTGCAGATAAATCTGGGATGTTACTTGTCTCCTCTGAACTGCGCAGGCACCTGGCTGGAATGTTAAACGGTGACGTCATGCAGCAGCACTTTGGGTCTTTGTTTTGAAGAAATGGAATTCGGCTGTTCTCATTAGGAATGCTGGAGACAAACTGATCAACAATGTCATCATCAAATGGCACAGCGCAGTAAGAGAGCCTCCCACTCATTCTTTCTATGCCTAAGCTTTTTACAAAGAGCCTCCTCATTCATCCGATTTTCCTTCCTTCTCTGCATAACCCCGATTTCCCCCTCTCAACTCATTCTCCAATTTCACTTGGAAAATACTGATTTAATAAAAATGACATTGAAAGATGAGAAGGAGCTTCTACACTGCCCAGTCTGCTAAATTCTGCAGCGTTACCAAAGTTTCCTTGACTCAATGACACCAAGAATTGCACTTATGATTATTACATAGTTTTTGAACAAAAAAAGTACTTAAACTGTTGATTTGGATTTAATTTTTTGAACAAAATTTAATCCGATCAAGCATCTCCTCATTTTCTCAGTCGATATATACAATCTTACTCCTCTTGCTGTACAACCTGTTGCAGAGGCTGTTATAGAAAAGAGGAAAATGTTTGCTACAGCTATACAAAGCGCTGGTTAGGTCACAACTGCAGGACTGTGTACAGTTCTGGGAACGGCACCTTATAAAGGATCAATATTTGCATTGAAAGTTTCAGAGGAGCCGCATTGATTAATTTGGTGGGCTTTGGAAATAGGAAGTTGTACATCTGCAACTATTACATTGAGGAGACCAAACGCAGACTGGGTGACCACTTTGCAGAACACCTTCAATCTGTCCACAAGCATGACCCAGGCATTCCTGTTGGTTACCATTTCAACACCCCACCCTGCTCTCATGCCCACATGTCTGTCCTTGGCCTGCTGTAATGTTGCAGTGAAGCCCAACGCAAACTGAAGGAACAGCACCTCATCTTCCGCTTAGGCACTTTGCAGCCTTCTGGACTTAACATTGAGTTGAACAACTTCAGTCCATGAACTCTCTCCTCCATTTTCACACTTTTTAAAATCCCTTTATAAAAATGTATTTTATTTACTTATTTGTTATTCATTTATTCATTATTTCATCCCCCTTTTTATCCCATTTTTAATCCTTTTTTCCCAACTACCTCCCTCTCCTCCACCCCACCCCAACTCCAAAAGCGCCTTCTGTTACTTGTTCCATGTTGTTCTTTCACAGAGTGCTGACCCTTGTTCTGCTATTCACACATTCTGCTTCCGTACTTTTATGCAACTATCAGCACCTTCTTCAGCCCTGACCACTGCCATTAACACTCCCTTTTTCTTGTGTCCATGATACGTTTGTCAGTCGCTCCTTAGCTCCCACCTCTCGCTGACCTTCTTCCCAGCTTCACCTGCTCAACCCTCCCCGCCCCCTCCCCACCCTGCCACGCTTGAACAGTATAAACCACATCACTTTTTAATTCTATTCAGCTCTGATGAGGGCTCACATGGACTCGAAAAGTTAACACTGTTTCCCTCTCCACAGATGCTGTCAGACCAGCTGAGTTTTCCCAGCATTTTCTGTTTTTATAATATATAAGAGGTGCTTGGCTAACAAGACGGCAGACGGAGAAAAATGTAGCAAAGACTGAAGTAACTCACTTGGTCGTAAAAGTAATTTTTAAGAAGCAACAAAGCAGGATACGTTTCAAAAGGTGAGAAAGTTGTGCGTTGATGTGCAAAGAGACTTGGCTGTGCTTGTACAAGGAAGAGAGGAATTTGTATCAGTTCCTGCCGCAGAATTGATTGGTGAGTTTTTCCAACTGAAAGTTTGGTGGTTCAAAACCACTCAGGGACGAAACTTCCAATGTTTTTTCCCCCCATCAACACTCATTGTCATACGGATCCGGGTTGTCAATGGCGGCAGGAAAGTTTTCCACAAATGTTGCCAGTTCTAATGTGAGTTTCCAACCAGAGAATCTTCCGCGTGTAAAGGAAATGTGATTACTACTAGGCTACGAAAGCAACATGCAGAATATCAAACTGTGCTGTCTTATTGCACTGCAGGACCTTGTTTTGTGGAAGTATAATTCGGCGGAAAACCTTAGCCATGCGGCAGAGAAATTGATTTAACATTAGAATCATCAGGTGACAGAGCACATCAGCAGCTCATTCAACACCTCACACATGCGAACAACCCTACAGCAAATCCGCCCCCATCTTTCCCTCTAATTTCCGAGCGATGCATTTTTCAGAATATCATTCAAAACCTGGAGAAGTATAAATGTCACTTTGTTTTGAGATGATGCATCCAGTTACTATTTAACATCAAACGGAGACGATGCAACCTTTCCCTACATTTAATACTGTTAATGCTTCAAGCGGGGAAACTTTCCATGTGTGAGAGACCGTGATCCCTATTACCCTACACAAACCCTGCAATGTAGCGGGGAAACTTTCCGTGTGTGAGAGACTGTGATCCCTATTACCCTACACAGACCCTGCAATGTAAAGAGCCCAATTTAACACACAGAAGACAGAGAGTCAGGACTTTTCAGGTTGGAAAGACGTAACTAGCGGAGTGCCACAGGGATCAATCCTAGGGCCTCAATCATTTTCGATCTATCTTAATGACATGGAGGAGGGGGCAGAGTGTAATGTACCCAAATTTCCTGACGATACAAAAATAGGTGGAGTGCATTTTGTGATGAGGACATAAGGAATCTGCAAGTGGGTATATATAGGTTGAGTGAGTGGGCAAAAAACTAGGCAGATGGAGTTGAATGTAGGAAAGTGTGAGGTCATGCGCTTTGGACGAAAGAATCAAAAGGCAGACTATTATTTAAATGGAGAGATACTCCAAAAAAGTGCAGCACAGAGGGATCTGGGTGTTCTTGTGCATTAAACACAATAGGTTAGCATGCAGGTGCAGCAAGTAATGAAGAAGGTAAATGGAATTTTTGCCTGTTTTGCTCGTGGTTGGAGTTTAAAAATCTGGAAATCCTGTTACAACTATGCAGGGTGTTCGTGAAGCCGCATCTGGAGTACTGTGTGCAATTTTGGCCCCTGTATTTAAGAAAGGATATACTGGCATTGGAGGCAGTTCAAAATAGATTCAGCAGGCTACTTTTTGGGATGAAGAACAGCGAAACAGGTTAAGCCTTTATTCATTAGAGTTTAGAAGAATGAGGGGTGATCTTATTGAAACCTACAAGATTGTGAGGAGGCTTGACAGGTTCATGTAGAGAAGGCGTTTCCACTCGATCTAGGGAACATAGTTACAGAATAAGGGGACACTCATTTAACACTGAGATACGAAGGAATTTCTTCTCTCAGAGGGTAGTAAATGTCTGGAATTCTCTACCCCAGAGAGTTGTAGAGGCTAGATCACTGAAAGTATTAAAAGGGGAGGTAGATAGATTTTTGAAATATCGGGGAGTTGGGGGCTATGAGGAGTTGGCACAAAAGAGGAGTTGAGGCCTGGGCAGATCATCCATCATCTTATTGAATGGCGGGGCAGGCTTGAGGGGCCGAATGGTCGACTCCTGCTCCTTTATCTCATGTTCTTATGTTCATTTGAAACATGTCTCTGGTGAAAGGGGTCGGAAATAAAAATAAAAGGCACAGGTAGCATAGATAAACCAGGTTGTAAAAATTCAGCGCAGCTTCCCTGGTGGTCTAGTGGTCAGGATTCGGCGCTTTCACCGCCGCGGCCCGGGTTCGATTCCCGGTCAGGGAATGTTAATTCGTTGACCTCCTGCAAATTATGGAAATGAGTTTGGATAATTCCCTGAGAGAAATGCAGATCACCTTTGCCGGAATCAGTGTGAGCTCTAGTTTTGCATCAGAGTTGGAAATGTAATCCGGCCACAACCGGTAAGGAACAAACACAGAGGTGAAGATAGGGAATGAGAGAAGGGCTGTGATCGGCTGCAAAGAGAGGATGGTGCACGGCAAAATTAGCGGTAATAGGGAAGATTTTACTGTTTACATCGACACAAATATCTCCCAGATCTGGTCCCAAATGTCGTGTTAAGTGAGAAGAAAACTCCTCGCTGAATCTTCCACTTCTTAGCTGCACCTCCTTCCAAACATTGCAAACTCCTCCTACATCTTCCATCCTGATATTTTTCTCTGTGACATTTTAATATGAAGCTGCACAACCAATGTGAATAAAGTTTGTGATGGTAAAAATGTGTTCACCCCCTCGGGGAACCGAGTCACATTGACACACAGAGGAACACACACAGACATATACACCGAGAGTGACAGAGGGCAAGGGTTTGTCTCTAAGGAGAGACAAACACACAGAAAGCAAGCATGACACCAACCTGGCTCTGTTTTTGTTCCTCTACGACTACCAGTTTTGTGAATGTTTTCGCGAATGAAATGAAATAGGAAAATCCCCCTGGATACTTTGGTACTTGGATGGATTTGATTGAATCTAACCGATAATTAACTCTGTAGACACAGAGTTAAAACCAGGTATAATGAGCAGCGGGGAAACTCCAATGGATTTGAACTCCATCTCCGTAACCACTCGGCCACGGCAACTGGCCCTATGGACAGGTTAATGTTGTTGGTATATAAGATGGCTACAGCAGAAAGGCGGGCTTTCGGCCCATCTTCTCCGTGCTGGCTGGCTGGAAGAACAACTCAACTACTTCCACTGCCGTGCATTCTCACAAAAGCAACTAATATTTGTATTGCCTCTCCTCCTTCTCCCAGTTAAAATGAAACCCAATACACGCCCGCATTCACTTTGAGCTGGCACTTTGTCGTCAGAGGAGAGCATTCAAAGTCACCAACAGGCGAACCACCTATAGCTTTGGCAGCGGATCCACAAATAATGGAACCTGAATCCAGCGCCTGAGGCCATTCGGCCAGGCTACCTCTCACAACCTGCTGTTTCCCGTTGCCTTGATGGTGTTTCCACTGAAACAGAACATTAAAAACATCGAAAAAGGAACAGGAATTGGCCATAAGCCCCCTCGAACCTCCTCTCCCACTTAATAAGATCATGTCAGATCCCTAAGCTCAGCAACAATTTCCCATCTGATCTCGATAGCCCTTCATTCACTTAAAGTCCAAACATTTATCAGCCTTCAATATACTCATCGACTGAGGATCCACAGAGCTCCAGGCTACAGAATTCCCAAAGATTCATAAGCCTTTGAGTGAAGAAATGTCTCCTCACTTCAGTCCTAAATGGCTGACACATTATCCGGAGAATGTGGGCCCAGTTCTAGACGCTCCAGCCAGGGGGAAACAGCCTCTCAGCATGTTCACTGTCACTCAGGAATCAATCCAGTGAACCTTGGTTGCACACAGACAGCGAGTGAATGGAGGGAACAAAGAGCACAAAAGTGAACAGAGATAGAGACACAGGCAGAGAGACTGAGAGAGTGAAAGAGAGCGAGGCAGATATACAGGGACAAAAAGCCGCAGACAGAGGGAGAGAGAGTGGTAGACACTGAAAAGAACAGATACACTTCACCATTCCACATGATTGTTAACTTAGATTGACAGACAGAAAGAGAGAAATAAAGACTTACTTTTAAACAGAGCCTTTCACAAACCCAGGACAGCGGGAGGCCCTTTAGAGCCAATTAAATCTTTTTGAAATGTAGTCACTGTTGCAATCTAAAAGCAGAGAGAGTTTGACAAAAATGCTGATTCAGAAAATGAGAATATTCGATCTTAAGAAATCCATCTGAATGTCGAATCTTTCTTTCTATCTCCCTAAGCATTTCATGGTTTGTTTGATGCCGATTCAGCAGGTGTAAATCTGCAGCTGAGTGAATAAATTTCACCTCGAATCTCTGATGAAACAGGGACAAAGCATCTCATTTCTATCAGGTCATCTCTCAGCCTTCTCTTTTCTAGAGAAAAGAGCTTTAGGCTGTTCAGCCTTTCCTGGTGATTATAACCTATCCGTTCTTGGAACATTTGTGAATCAACTTTTATTTTCCTGTTCCTTCCGACACCCGGCAGCAGTAGAAACAGTTCCTAATGTCCGAGTGATTTCAGTTTGGATTATTTGTATTTAAAAATTTATTCTCTCGATGTGTCCATTGCCTTAGCCACCCAACCACAAGGACTCGGTGTCTGTCTGTTTAAATGTTGCTCAGTGACAATTTCGATCATCCTCCACTTTGTACCAAACCGACCCTCAGAAGCTGAAAAGTCTTCATTAAAAAAGAAGAAAGAAAACTCCTCTTGTATATTTTAAAACTGCTCTTTTTATTCTCTGTACCATCTTAATATGAAGCCGCACAACTAACGTGAATAATGTTTGGATGGTGAAATGGGGAACTGAACCGCATTGACACACACACAGGAATATACACTGAGATTGACAGAGGGCAAGGGTTTGTCTCTAAGGAGAGGCAAATATCCAGAAAGCAAGCATGTCACCAACCTGGCTCTGTTTTTGTTCCATTTCTAGCTGTAACTTTTGTGAACGCTTGCAGACGAATGGAAATTAGAGAACGCTTGGGGTTTTGGATGTTTTTTATTCAAATTAATCGATCATTAATTGTGCAGGCACACTCTAAAATTCAGGAATGATAAGAAGAGTAGTTGTCAGGATTCCAACCCACCTGTGGAGACCCCATTAGATTCAAAACATGTCGCCTTAACAACTCAGTCGTGAATCCAAGCCCCAGATTTGCATGAATATAGTTTGTATAAAATCATAGACGGCTACATCAGACGGTCATTCAGCATATTGTTCACATGCCGTCTCTCTGGAAGAGAAACTCACCGACTGCAATTCCACACCCCGCCTTTTTCCTGCAGCAACTCATATTTATATTGTCTCTCCTCATTCTCCCGATCAAAGTAAAACACCGCACACTCCGCTGGGTTTAATGTGAGTTGCGATTTGTTTGGTTCAAATGGGACAGCTGCAGATCCTAAAAGGAAGGTAACTTGAACGTTTGGCGACGGTGGGATTCGAACCTACGTTTCTGTAGAAACTGGAGCCTTAATCCAGCGCCTTAGACCACTAAATCACGCTATCACGTGACAAAGTGCTAGTCATAATTTCCTTCACTGGTATTGCAACGAAATGAACAGACGCAAAGGAGAAGGGGGAAGTCATTGGGAAACTAGAACCAGCTCCGCCAGTTAATCAGATCATCCTGCACTTTGTAACAAACAGAAATCATCTCCACTGCTAACTTGTTTTTTCAATGTTTCATTATTTCGATGTTTCAAATGATGTTTCTTTTTTCCTTTGTGACTCTGCGTGTTTACTCAATGAAATGTTGGTAATAGCTAATGAGATTTTATATATTGACTGAGAAAAATGAGGAGATGTTTGGTCAGGGTAAATATTTTTTGATAATTTGATTTGACATCAACGATTTCAAAAAATTTGAAAACTTTTCAAAGGTTTCAGAATCCAACTCTTCATGTCATTGGGTCAGGAAAACTTTGTTAACTTTCATACATTGTGCATGGACACAGCAGAAGGCCCTGCACCGCTTTCAATATTGTTTTTTCTTAACTCAGAGTTTTCAAAAGGGAATTGAACGATGACTTGAAAGGGAGAAAAACATCAGGGTTATGGAAAGAGACAAATAAATTGAGATTAACAAGAAAGCCTATTGAACAAGACTGATATTGATTGATTGTCCGAAAGGCCTCTTGTAGAGCTGTGCCATTTGATGATGACATTGTTGATCAGTCTGTCTCCGGCATTCCTAATGAGAACAGCCGAATTCCATTTCTTCAAAACAAAGACCCAAAGTGCTGCTGCATGACGTCACCACTTAACATTTTAGTGAAGCCCATTGAGCCTTTGTGCTGTTTCCTGTTTCTGTGGTGCAGTGATTTTCATGCTTGCCTAGCACATGAAACGTTGTCCGTTTTAAAACTGGGCAGAGCCATAATCATAATTTGTGGGTCACGTTGAAGCCACGTGACCTGGTCAGTGTTTATCCCTCAACCAAGAGCACATGGTCTGCTCATTGTGACGTGCCTGGTTTTGACTGTTTCCTGAGCGGTGATTGGCTGCCGTGTTCCCTGCATGACAACAATGACTCCACTTCAATAAAAGCAAAACTGCGGAAATCTGGAAAGGAAAACAAAAAATACAGGAAAAACTCAGCAGGCCTGACAGCATCTTTTGAGAAAGAAACCTGCTTAGTTTTCCAACATTGTCTGTTTTTATTTCTTAATTGGCTGGAAAGTGGTTTGAGACATCCACTGGTCTGGAATAGCGCTATTAAAATGCAAGTCTGTCCTTCTTTAATTATCTTAAATCCCATTCCTCTGGTTACTGACCCCCGTCAGTGGAAACAGTTTCTCCCCATCTGCTCCATCAAACCGCCCTGTCCCCGTTGCCCCCACCCCCATCACTTTGAGCAGCTCCGTGAAATCTCCGTTTAACCTTCTTTGCTCCATAGAGGACAATCCCGGTCTCCATAAACTCTCCAGAAAACTGAATTTCCTCATCTCTGGACATGATGCAATGCGGAGGATTGAGACGAGATTTTGGAATATATTATCAGTTGGCAGGTGGGAAAATGGAGAAGGAACCAAAATAGAAATCTCAGTCTCCAGCTTTGTGAATCCTCAGATATTCTTTGGGAACATGAATCAGAGGAGAATGAAGGGTGAACTGTCCGACTGACCAGAGACAGTCAAGGCACCTTTCCCTTCTTTAAGACGTTGGAACATTGACTCCATGTTATCAGTGAAATTAGCTGATCTGAGACATTGAAAGGATTCTCGTTACTGCACATCAGGAATTCAAACTTAATATCGGCTTTGGGACAAGCAGAATACTTGGTAACAGACAAGACAGCGAAAGGCTCGAAGGGAGACGGCACCGGTTGTAGGAGAGCTGGTTCCCGGTGACAGGGATGTGTCTGCAGTGGGTGGGATCAGACTGTTTCCATGTATCCACAATAAATGTCCTGCCCTTTATTTTGGAAGAGTAAAACTGATAGAGAACAATTGTCATTCCTGTAGCAGCAATCTGAAACTTTAACTCGATGACACCATTGCTAGAAGCTGCATCGGTCTCTGTGGCGCAATTGGTTAGTCCGTTCGGCTGTTAAACGTAAAGTTGGTGGTTCGAGACCACCCAGGGACGAAATTTCCCTTTTTTTTTCAGCATTAATTGTCACTCAGTTCCCGGTTGTCATTGGCTACTTGAGCTGAATGTCAAGACCCCGGAAATGTTGCCGGCTCCAATGTTATCCAGGGAGCTCCAAGGTAAGCGGCTTTTTTTTTCGAATATTCATTTCAAATATAATGAGAAAACATTTAGATCTACCATGTACCGATATCCAACACACTGCAAATTAATGAAGTTATTGGATTCAAACAAACCCGTCAATGATTCCCTCTTCCTCATTTCCACCGTGAGTGAGACAGGGAAAAGCAGAAAACCAGCAATATTCCGGCCCACACTCTCCAATCACCCGCTGCCAGCAGAAAGTGGCGACTGCAGCTTCAATCAGCGTGTTACTGCCCATCCCTGGGACACAAGATACTGCAACCCGGACCAAACCTCCCAATACACCGAGCACAGGCTCAGGAAAACTCAGGTAGATTATATCCCGGTTACTAAACCTCGGAGCAGCATTTACAGAATACCCGAGTGAGTGTGTCACAAATAAAAGGCACACCAACTTTCTAAATCTTTTCACTGTCAAATTCCTTCATTTTATTGAAAAGCTGACTGTTATGAATCTGAAAATGAGCACCATTGGATTTGTGTTACTGAGTGACTTGTTTTCCACTGATTGTCCTTCAGATTTGTAATTCAATTTATGTTGGATATTGAAGCGGATCTGTTTTCAAAACGAGGTCACAAAGCAGGTAAATATTGAATCCAGAAACAGATCCTGAGGAAAATGGATCACAATGTTTGGAAGGAGGTGCAGCTGAGAAGCGGAAGCTGTGAATGTTGTTATTGATGATTGAGTGGAAAGCATTGGGGCCTTGGTCAATCATTGTGTCCGGGTGGTGAAAACGATGCTGTTAAAATCCACTGGGGTTTCCCCAGGAAAGTTCCAATCTTACCGACTGTGCTTCTTATTATTACTGATTTCAACCAGGTGTCCACAGAACTCTCGGATCAATGGAAGAAAAAACATCCAAAAATTCTCCTGATTTTTGGACTCTAAGGGAATGAAGGGGGATCGGGATTGGGTGGAAATTTGGTGTTGAGGCTGGAGATCCGCCATGATCTTATAAAGTGACGGAGGAGGTTTGTGGGGCCTTATGACGTATTGTTGCTGCTTTGCTTCTGTTCTATTTGAGTAGCAATGCTAGGCAAGGCGATGGGCAGTAATAATGAAGCTTGGTTTCAAATACCACTTCCGCTGCTGCTGAAATTGTCCTATTGGTCAAAAAAGTGGCAGCTCACAGTTAAAGCAGGTGTGTGCGGTGTTTAACTTTAACAGAAATACTGAGAGACAATAAAATATAAATGGGTGTGGAGAAAAGGCGGGGTTGTTGAATTAGCTGTGAAACTTGTGCAGGACAGATATTCGCCTCCAGCTCTTTCTGCCCGTCCAGGTCAATTGGCTGCTTGATGCAAACACAGTCAGCTGGTGCGAACGTAAAACAGAATGTGATCGGTTTACAGATAGCAGCGGACAGAGACACCAGGATCTGCCTGATTCACCCAAGTACTGATTACAGGAATGTGCAGAGTGCCGATTATCCACAATCACACTTCCCTTCCAGTCTTGTCTACGTTGTTCAGCTTTGAAAATGCTCATATTTTCACATTGGATTTCAATGTGAAGAAAGCAGAGCTGTGAAAAGCTTATATAGTTCAGCAGATGTACTGCAAGAAGTTACAAAACAGGCAGATGATAACAATGCTTTTTGGACGCGGTGAGCTCCAGTCAAGGATTGGCACCATTAATGTGTCGCTCAATTAGTCTCGTGACAAATCTCATGCTGGAAATGACAAGAAATCTCGCTGAATTTGCTCCGTGTTTTGGTTTCAAACGAGCCGAATACAAGGTATGAAAGTACATCTCGCTCGAATGGGTTATAAAATGGAAGAATGACCCGTGCTGTTGGGAAATATAAAATTATAGAAAGTTGCAGCACAGAAAGAGGCCATTCGGCCTGGCGTGCTGCTGTCAAAGAGTAGTAGTGATTGGCTGATCTATCAGGAGTCATATTTATGTCAGTGCAAACAGTAGGCAGCAAAATTTGCCCTTCTCCCACCCATATTTTTCCTGGCACCACCAGCTCTGTGGTCAGTGCTTTCCACCCAGCCCTTCTCTTGTCCTCCTTTCATTCCCTCACTCCGCTTCTGTCTTTGTTCTCGACTTGTCCAAATATGACATTTCCAACTCTGCGGCGAAACTTCAACTATCACCCCACTGGTTCTGGTGGAGCTGATAAAATTTTACCATCAATAAGTAATTAATACTCATTTTAACAAGATAAAAAATCGACATTCCCTGATCAGGAATCGAACTCGGGCTGCTGCTGATAAAGTGCCGAATCCTGACCACTAGATCATCGGGAAAGCTATCATCTCCACTTCTCTGCTCCTCTCACCCACTCTAACCTGTATCTCTCTGAACTTGCTGCACTCCGTTCTCTCAGGTCCAACCCTGACATTGTCATCAAACCTGCTGACAAGGGTGGTGCTGTTGTTGTCTGGCGCACTGATCTCTACCTCGCAGAGGCTGAGCATCAACCCGTAGACACTTCCTGCTACCTGCCCCTGGACCATGACCCCACCACTGAACATCAAGCCATTGTTTCCAGGACTGTTACTGACCTCATCTCCTCTGGAGATCTTCCTTCCACAGCTTCCAACCTCATAGTCTCCCAGCCTTGGACGGCTCGCTTCTACCTCCTACCAAAATCCACAAACAGGACTGTCCCGGCAGACCGATCGTGTCAGCCTGTTCCTGCCCCACGGAACTCATTTCTCGTTATCTTGACTCCATTCTCTCTCCCCTTGTCCAGTCCCTCCCCACCCACATCCGCGATTCCTCTGACACCCGACATCTTATCAACAATTTACAGTTCCCTGGCCCCAACCGCCTCCTCTTCACCATGGACGTCCAATCCCTCAACACCTCCATCCCCCACCGGGATGGTCTGAGGGCTCTCCGCTTCTTGCTCGAACAGAAGCCCGAAAAATGTCCATCCACCACTACTCCCCTCCGTCTGGCTGAACTAGTTCTCTCACTGAACAATTTCTCCTTAAACTCCTCTCACTTCCTCCAAATAAAAGGTGTGTCTATGGGTATGCGCATGGGCCCCATTATGCCTTTCTCTTTATGGGGTATGTGGAACATTCCCAGTTTCAGTCCTACTCCGGCCTCCTCCCACAACTCTTTCTCCGGTACATCAATGATTGTTTCGGTGCTGCTTAATGCTCTCATCTGGACCTGGAAAAATTTATTAATTTTGCTTCCAATTTCCACCCCTCCATCATTTTCACATGGTTCATTCCTGACAATTCCCTTCCCTTCCTTGACCTCTCTGTTTCAATTTATGGTGATAGACTGTCCACCAATATTCATTGCAAGCCTACCGAATCCCACAGCTACCTTGACTACAGCTCCTCACACCCCGGTTCCTGTAAGGACTCCATCCCATACTCTCAGTTCCTTCGCCTCCATCGCATCTGTTCTGATGATGCCACTTTCAAAAACAGTTCCTTTGGCATGTCTTCCTTCTTCCTTAATCGAGGTTTTCCACCCACAGTGGTTGACCGCGTCTAGCCCATCTCCCGCCCATCTGCCCTCACACCTTCCTCTCCCTCCCAGAACCTTGATAGGGTCCGCCTTGTCCTCACTTATCACCTCACCAGCCTCCGCATTCAAAGGATCATCCTCCGCCATTTCCGCCAACTCCAGCATGCTGACACCACCAAACAGATCTTCCCTTCACCCCACCGGCGGCATTCCGCAGGGATCGTACCCTCCGGGACACCCTGGTCCTCTCCTCCATCACCCCCTACACCTCAAACCCTCCCACGGCACCTTCCCATGCAACCGCAGAAGGTGCAACACCTGCCCCTTTAATTCCCCCCTCCTCACCGTCCAAGGGCCCAAATACTTCTTTCAAGTGAGCAACATCACACTTGTACTTCCCTCAATTTAGTCTACTGCATTCGTTGCTCCCAATGCGGTTTCCTCTACATTGGAGGGACCAAACGCAGACTGGGTGACTGCTTTACGGAACAACTTCGGTCTGTCTGCAAGCATGACCCAGACCTCCCTGTCGCTTGCCATTTCAACACACCACCCTGCTTTCAAGTCCACATGTCCGTCCTTGGCATGCTGCAATGTCCCAGTGAAGCTCAATGCAAACTGGAGGAACAGCACCTCATCTTCCGACTAGCCACTTTACAGCCTTCCGGACTGAATATTGAGTTCAACAACTTTAGATCATGAACTCTCTCCTCCATCCCTACCCCCTTTCCGATCCCCCCCTTTTTTTTACCAACAATTTATATAGATTTTTCTTTTCCCACCTATTTCCATTATTTTTAAATGTATTTCCATCCATTGTTTTATCTCGACCTTTTAGCCTATTTGGATCCCTTCCCCCCCCACCCCACGCCCACTAGGGCTATCTGCACCTTGCTCGTCCTGATTTCTACCCTTAATGTCACTTATTAGCACATTTCTTAGCTAATATCACCACCATCAACATCTCTTTCTCCTTCTGTTTATGACATCTTTAGGCAATCTCCACCTATCACTAGCCAGCTGTACCACCGCCCCCCCCCAACCGCACCCCCCCCCCGCCCACCACCACCACCACCACCACCCCCCTTAGAACAGCTTATATTTCAGCTCTCTTCTTTTTTCCTTAGTTCTGTTGAAGAGTCATACGGACTCGAAACGTTAACTGTGTTCCTCTTCGCAGATGCTGTCAGACCTGCTGAGTTTTTCCAGATATTTTTATTTCTGTTCTTTTTAGGGAAGCTGTCAAGTTGCTTTCACTTTGGTTTATCGACGTTGCTTTTATCCATGTTTCCATTTTAGATGGAACCAATTCTTCAGTCAATGACAACAACGGTTTCTGTGAGCTGGAACAAGAAATTCACAGTGAGATGAAATAGCCCCACAAGCTGCTCAATTTCCTAAACACACCACTGCGGCTTCTATGAAACTGACAAGGGAACACACGGCAGACATTCATCACTGGAAGTAACTGAGACACATCAAATTCTAAACACTTGTCGCATCTCTTTCTGCTCCTGTCCCTGCCTCGCCTCCAGCTCCCTCTACCTATCCAGCTCCCAAGTCAATTATCTGCTTGGTGCAGGTACAGTCAGTTCAAGAACCCAAGCTTTCCATGGAAAGCAGGGACTGGGAATGTGGGACCCAAGGATTTTAGGAATAGTGAGTTTGCAGGTGACATGGTAAAGATAAACTAGAATCTCATCTTCCTGATTCTCCCAGATATTGATGTAAGGAATGTGCACAGTGCCGATTATCCAAAGTCGCAGACTCCTCCCAGCCTTGTGCACGTTGTTAAGCTTTGAACCCACTCGCAAGAGGGATTATAAAATGGCAGAATGAGTGTGAAAGAAGTAACCGTGATGTTGGGAAATATCAAATTGTAGAAAGTTATGGTAAAGAAAGAGGCAATTCGGCCCTGTGTGCTGCTTTCAAAGAACTTTAAAGAAGGGTCATACGGAAATACATTAACTCTGTTTCTCTTTCCAGACATGCTGAATTTTTCCAGCATTTTCTTTTTTTATTTAAATCCACAGTATTTTGTTTTTATCTCTGGATTTCCAGACCATGACAATGCCACTACGCCACCTCCTGAATGCCAACAAATTAATAATAAAATACGAATGTGTTTGGATAGGTTTTTTCCTATTTAAATGATAAATCCTCAGGCAGCAGGATTCGAACTCATGTGTTCATTTTTAACAACAAATGTAAATTATGGAACATTCACTCACACTTAAATGAGCAAGTTTGGATGATGCTCTTACCCGGTTTCAAACCGTTGCTCTGCCACATGTGAAATGACCGTGACCCCCCATTGCCCTGTACAAACCCTGCGCTGTAAAGATCCCAAACGCAATGGAGCTGTCTGGAATGTTAAACGGTGACGTCATGCAGCAGCACTTTGGGTCTTTGTTTTGAAGAAATGGAATTCGGCTGTTCTCATTAGGAATGCTGGAGACAGACTGATCAACAATGTCATCATCAAAAGGCACAGCGCAGTAAGAAGATCTAAGATGGAAGCAAAATATTGTAGATACTGGAAATCTGAAATAAAAACAGAAAATTCTGGGAAAAACTCATCAGGTCTGGCAACATCTGTGGAGAGAGAAGCTGAGTTAACGTTCCGAGTCCATATATTTCTTCTTCAGAGTCATGCCGACTTGAAGCATTAACTCTGCTTCTCAATCCACAGGTGTTGTCAGACCTGTTGAGTTTTTCCAGCATTTTCTGTTTTTACTACAACGTGAAGCCTTTCACCCCATTGTATCTGTGCCAGCTATTTTTAAAGAGCTAACCAATTCGTCTCAAATTCCTTCTCTCTTTACTTAAACCCGAGTTTTCCCCCTTTCAATCATTGTGCATTTCACGCTTGAAGAAGGAGTTTCTGCAGAATCCATGCACAGTTTGCCTTAGTTAACAAAGTTTCCCTGACATAATGACATGAAGAGTTGGACTAGGATTCCTCAGACAGTTTTCGATACAAACATTATTTATTTATGCAATTGATTTCATATCGAATTACAAAAGAACTTTATCCTGATCAAGCAGGTCATCATTATTTCTGAGCTGATATCTACAATCTATTTCTATTTTCTCTCCAAACTGGAGAGCTGGATTCAGGTTCCAGTCTCTGGAGGAGTGGGTCCAAAACCCACTGCTCCCAAATTTTCAGTTGCTTTCCACTTTTGGGCACGTTAGGAATTCACTTTGGGTGAACAAGAGACAACTCCAGTTTAATACGGGGAGTGGGGCGGGTTGTGGTCCTTTATCTTGACAGGGTGAACGAGGAGAGACAATGTCGATAGAAACTGGTGTGGAGGAAAGGCGGGTGTGTGGATTGGTTTAGTTGCTCTTCCTGAGAGCCAGCACAGACACGACGGGCCGAAAGACTTACTTTATAGCCGTCTCTGATTTGATATGAACATGTTTTCCCTAAGGAAGTGCTGTTCGTCGCTGGCGAGTGTTGAGGGCGATGTTCCTGACATCCATCGGGGTTTCCCCAATGTTGGTTTGCTGATTGCAGTTCTCGTTGTTCCCTATTTTAACCAGGTGCCAACAGGATTAGTTATCGGGTAAATAGAATCAAACAGAAACTCCCGTGCTTTCTTATTTCCATTCATCTACAAGGATTTGTTTAATCCAGAGATGGAAATGGAGCAAAACTGAACCAGTTTGGTGACATCCTTTCTTTCTGAGTATTTGCATCTCCTTCGACGTTTGTCACTCTAGGTGTATATGTGTGTGTGTTCCGCTGTGTGTGTCAATGTGGTTCAGTTCCTCATTTTTACCATCCACACTTTATTCACCTTAGTTGTGTGGCTTCATATTAAAATCATAGTGGGAAAATAAAAACAGGTTCAAAAGATTTAAAAGGGATTTTCTTTCTGTATTTCTGAGTGGAGACTGTTCAGCTGCTGAGTGTCCATATGCTACAAAGTGGAGAATGATTGAAATTTTCACTGAGCAACATTTAAACAGACACCTAGTCCTTGTGGTCGAGTGGTTAAGGCAATGGACACTTCGCGAGAATGAATTTGTAAATACAAATAGTCCAAACTGATATCCATCAGACATTAGGAAATGTATTTCTTCTCGAAGCTGTTCCACGTGTGCCATTTGCAGCTCTGATGTGAAATTTCAACTCTCACTCCATTGGTTCGGTCGAAGCGGTTGTGCGTTTCGGTTTTCAATCAATAAGTAAATCAGGCCTGTTTTAACAGTTTATGCCAGATCAATAAACCTTCATTGCCTGGCCGGGAATCGTTTCCACGGTGAAAGGGCCGAATCCTCACCTCTAAATTAAGTGGAAAGTTATCTATAATCCTTGCAACGTGCTTTATCTACGCCGCATTTGCCCTTTTTCAGATACTTTCTCCAGAGATAAGTTTCTGCTACAGAATTTTATCATAAATGATATCTTCGGGCAATGACAGCCACTGTTTTTAAGGGGTGAGCTGCAGTGAAGGGTTGGCACCAATAAAGTGTTGTTCAACTGGTCTGGTTCCAAACCCTGTGCTGGAATTAAAGAAAAACTTTGAGTTTGCTCAGTGTCTTGACTTCAAAAGCGAGGATGTAAGAAAGTACGTTCCCATAGAATGTAATAAAATGTCGGAATGACTGGGAAATGATGCTGGGAGACATAAAATTATAGACAGTTACAGCAAACAAAGAGGCCATTCGGCCTGGCACGCTGCTTTCAAAGAGCAGTTGCGATTGATTGGTCAGGAGTGATATTTGTGTCAGTGTAAACATGCGGCAGTAAAATCATTACCACATTACCACGGCAGACTTTCATCACTGAAAGCAACTGACACACATCAAATTCTGCCGCTTTCATGTCGCATCTTTTAATTCTCTGTTCTCCATCTCAGACATTTCCAGGTCTATCAAATATCATCCATGCAGAACTTTGCCCTGTTCCTCGTTCCACGAGGGGACTTACTGTGAACAGGACATAGCAAGTGGCTCTATAGCTCAGTGGTTAGAGTACTGGTCTTGTGAACCAGTGGTCGTGAGTTCAATTCTCACTGGGGCATATAGCTGAAATTTGGTGGCAAGGTAGCCTTTGAGAAGAGCACTTTAAAAGTATATCGAAAGGTCATGTGAGTGGGCAGCAAGATGGCAGATGGAATATAATGTCGGCAGGTGCGAATATGTTCACTTGGTTGTAAAAGTTCAAACAGTAAAATGTGAGAAAGTGAATGTGCTGATGTTCAAAAGACCTGGGTGTCCTTGGACAAGCAATGTCGAAAGTTAGCATGTAGGGGCAGCAAGAAATTAAGAAGCGCAATGGCCTTTATTACAAGGGGATTGGAGAGCAAGAATAAAGAAGGGTTTTGGTGAGACGGCATCGAGAATGCCGTGTGCTGTTTTCATCTCCATATTTATAAAAGGATATACTGTCAGTGGAGACGGTACAGAGAAGGTTCACTAAATTGGTCACTGGAATGAGCTAGTTGTCCAATGACGAGAGGCTGAATAAATTGGGCTTCTATTCTCTGGAGTTTAGAAGAATGAAAGGCAATCTCATTGAAACCTACAAAATTCTGAGGGGTCTTGATAGGGCGGACACAGAGATTGTTTCCGCTGGTCAGGGAGTCTAAAACACTGCGGCACTGTCTCAGGGTAAAGGGTCGATAATTTCGGGCTGAGATGAGGAGAAATTACTTCATCCAAAGGGTTGTGAATCTTTGAATTCTCTACCCAGAGGTGTTGTGGATGCTCCATTATTGAATACATTTAAGGCTGGGATGGACAAGTTTTTGCTCTCTTGGGGAACTAACGGATATGGGGAATGGGCAGGATAATGGAGTTGAAGCCCAAGATCAGCCATGATTGAATTGAATGATGGAGAAGGTTCGATGGGCCGTGTGATCTACTCTTGCTCAAATTTCTTGTGATCATGTGTATGATAAAGACAGTAATTCATGTTATAATAAAAACAGAAAGTGCTGGAAGTTCTCAGCAAGCCTGACAGCAAATGTGAAGGGAGAAGCAGAGTTAAGGTTTCAAGTTTAATATGACTCTTTTCCAAACCATCAGTTGGGTGCTAGTTACGACATTTTGCACAACACTGAGACAGGGAATGGAACCCAGGCGGTGAAAGCATCGAATCTGAACCATTAGGGTGTTTCTATAGCATACCTTTGAACGAAATTAGCTTCCAACTGAAGGTTTAATGGTTTAAGACCACCGAGGGTCAAGTAGACTCCCTCTCTTCCTGCTTCTACTTATAGTACCTACATAATTCTGCTTTGTGTCCTTTGGCTGCTAGGAAATCTTGTCCAAAGTTTTCCAGTTCTGCTGTTATTCAGTTAGTTTCCACACAAATAGATTTATGAATATTCATTTCAAATAAAGAGAGAAAATCTAACAACATGTGCATAACATCCATCCTATTAGAAAGATTGGGTTCAAAGCAACGAATAGAAATTGATTCTCTGATTGCATATACCGAACTGGAACACACCATCACACCGAGTGAATCCTCTGTCTGTTCAAATGTTGCTCAGTCAACATTTCAATCTTCCTCCGCTGTGTCGCATATGGACTCTGAATCAATAAGCAGTCTCCACTTAAATAAACACAGAAAGCGTCAATCTCCTCTTGCAACTTTTATAGCTGTTGTTATTCTCTGTACCATTTACCATGAAGATATATAATACAAGTGAATAAAGTTTTGCGATGGTAAAAATGTGTTCATCTCTCGGGGAACTGAACCACATTGACACACACACATGAACACACATAGACAGAAACACCGCGAGTGACAGCGGGCTAGGTTTTGTCTCTGAGGAGAGGCAAACTCTCAGAAAGCAAGGATGTCACCAATTTAACTCAGCTTTGTTACATTTCTGACTGCAGATTCTGTGAATGCTTATGGATGAACAGGAAAGAAGGAACACAGAAGTGAAACAGGAAAAACAGACGGGAGTGTTCGGAAGGTTCTGACTCCATTTAGCCAATAATTAATCCTGGAGGTTCCAAAAGGACAGAACACTGAGCAGTGCAACCGGCAGGACGCGAACCTGTGGGGGCAGATCCCAGTGGAGCTCCAATCCATCGCCTTAATCACTCAGCCATGACTGGAGACCGTACTCTGGTGTAAATGTTGTTCATGTAAAACCATGGAATGGTTACAGCAGAGACTGAGAGCATTCAGCCCCACCAATTCCCACTCACCCTACAATTCCTACAGCCTCCCTTGTTCTTCCTACCAAGACGAACCACATCATGTGTCAAATGCCCTGATCCTATCCTAAGGGATTTGATGAAACGTCTGAAAAGACGAACCAACTGAAACTTTGGCAGTGATAAGATTCAAATCCACGACTCGATCGAGGCTGCAGTTTAAATCCAGCGCCTTGGACCACTCAAACACACTACTGCTGGCAATATGATAGTAACCATTGCCTTGAGTGGTTTTGGTGCTGAATAAAAACTTAACAAGTAGCAGCAGAAATAGACCATTTTGTCGCTCGAGCCCCTCACAGTTCCATAAAATCAGGGCCAAGGTAACAATCTTGAGGCCATTCAGCCCGGGTCAGAGGAACAGCGGCCATCCAGCTTTTTGATGCTGCTTCGCCATTCAATAAGATCATGGCTGACACAACAGAAACCCCGCGCAGCGAGTTAGCCAGAGGGACTTGTATAGAATTTCTAACTGTGTCCTCATGCTGCAGTTCTGGATTATGCTTTGCAGAAATAGGATTGGGCTGGGATATTTAGGAACACCGGAGAGAAATTGATCGTGCAATAGAATCTCTCATTGGGTCCCATCGTGCCCTCGCCAGCTTTTTTAAAAGAGCTGCCCAGTTAGTCCCAAAATCTTTCTCTTTCTTCATAACCCAGCAGCTTTTCTATTTCAAATATTTGTCCAATTCCCTTTTGAAAACTCGGAGTTAAGGAAAACAATATTGAAAAAGGCGCAGGACCTTCAGCAGTGTCCATGCTCAGTGTGTGAAAACTAACAAAGTTTCCCTGGCCCATTCTCGGCATGTTATTTTATTCAAAATATATTACAGTTCATATAGTATCATAAAAATTTATTGAGACCCCATTGACCAATCTGCCACCAAGGAATCATGCCTGACCCCAGTGATCTGTGAAAAATGTAACCAGATCAAATGCAGCCACTAGCGGGCGCTCCAGTGGCGCAATCGGTTAGCGCGCGGTACTTATAGAGCAGTGCGATCAGCGGGCTATGCCGAGGTTGTGAGTTCGACCCTCACCTGGAGCAGAGGTTTTACTGGAGCTACTACATGTGGAACCACATTTGGATCCGAGATTCTTGAATTAATGGCACGGTTTTCAGCAGACAGCATTGCAATGACAGAGCATAAGCGCATCCTCGACCACCGTACTAGTTTATTAAATTCTGTTACACAGAGTTGTTGTACAGGAAGATCAACAGCGACTCATTTACCATCTCCGCGTGGTTTTAACTTGTTCTATTTGACTAAAAACGTTAAGAAAATCATGTTTAAATTGTTGCATTTCCACCACTGATCACACAAGATAACACCCGGCTGGAGGTGGTTAGTTAAAACTGCTCCCCAGGTTCCACGGTGACAGACAGTCTGCTCCTTGATGCAGTTCCTGATACACGCACGGGGAAAGCAGATATCACCTGACTCATGAAACGCGCATAACATCAAGCTGACCTTTGGCACCAAGCTGATGGTGTATTAGGCCTGTGTCCTCAGTACCTTGTTGTCTGGCTGTGAAACATGGACGACTTACAGCTATCAAGAAAAGAAGCTCCACAATTTCCATCTGCGCTGTGTGCGGTGGTTATTGGGAATCTCCTGGCGGGACACAATCAGGAAGCGGCAGCCCTCTCAAAGACAGAGCTCCCAAGTCTGTTCGGCTCATCAAACAGAGGGAGGTTGGATGGCTCGGGCCCGTTTACAGGATGGAAGGTGGTCACATAGCTAAGGGCCAGGCGGCAAGTGAGACGTCCAAAGCTCTGCTTGTATGACACTCACAAGCGTGACATGGAGGCCCTAATTAGCGATTATCAGACATGAATTTCACTCGATGACTACAGGGGAAGATGGCGGCACTTCCTGTGAGCTGTTGTGCATCACCATGATGCCCATTTGCTACAGCGGCTTGGCAACAGGCGCCAAGACTAGAAACAACAACCCATAACATCGCTTTTAGCTTCATGTGAGGCACTTGTGATGGAAACTGCCCCTCAAGGATTGACCTCCTCAGCCATCAGAAACTGTGCAGCATATGGAGACAACCCATCTGAAATAGATTTGTTTGATGTGTGTCCGTCATCTTTCATGAATGGAAGGATGACGAAGATCATTGTGAAATTCATTTGCAAAAAATATGACGTGTTTCACACACAAACACACACATACACACACACGAACACAGCCAGACACACAGAGATACATTTGCACACACACACATACACACACATAAACACATACACAAGCACGCATCAATACATATAGATAGACAAACACGCACGCGCAGACACAGACACACATACACACATGCACACACAAACACAGACGTACACAGGTGCACACAGACATACAGGCACACATGCACAAATACACACACACAAACACACGCACATACACAGACACATACATATAAACGCACGCTCACACACAGAAACACAGAAAGACACATAAAGAAACACACACAAAAGCACAAACACACGGACACAAACGCACACATGCAAAAACACACACACACATGCACACACAGAGACACACACGCACACACCACACACACTGACACACAGTGACACACACACACACATACACACTCTCTCTCACACACATACACACTCTCTCACACACACACACGCACATACACCCACAGAAACAGACACACACACACACACATACATACATACACACACACACAAACACAGACGCTGACACAAACACACACACAAACGCACACAGACGCACGTGCACATTCACACACATACACATATAAATACATTTACAGACACACACTGATACATATAGGCAGACATACATGCACACACAGATACATACAGTCAAAAAAACAGACACATACACAGACGCACACATACAAAAATGCACACACGCACAAAGACACACACGCAGACACATGCACATACACATAACCACACACACGAACACACACACACACGCCAATATGCCATCTTGCTCTAACGCCGGAAAAACCGCATTTCAAATTAATATTCCCATCTTGACGACCTGGGTGGCTCTGTAGCACTGAGGAAAATGTCACCCAGTATCTTTCAGGTGGTATCATGAGCCAATAGACACTGGCATCCTGTTTCTTGAGGTGTAATCGTTGCAATGGTTGCATTAAGGGGCCACCTATCATTCAATTTCTAATGGAAACTTCTATCGTTATTATTAGTGGAAACCTTGCGCCTGTCAGTTTTCAATAGGAACTTTTATCTTTTATTGCTGAAGTTGACGCTGCTGCTGTTAGTTGCTTCAATGAGGGCTCTTCATGTTTTATAATACAAAGCAATTATTTTCCATTTTGCTGATACAAAGACTTGCATCTTTGAATGTATCATCAGGACCTGTCCCTCTTCTCCCCAAACTAGCCCATATCACATTTGTATATTAAATCCAGGGACAGTTAGTGTCCTCGCTGCACAAACCCATACCTCTGTTTGTGTTACAGCAGGTCCTGCCTCTCCAATCACCGAAGTAGCCCATATCTATGTTAATAACGTACCAGCCCCAGTTACTGGTATGACTGTACTGGTCCATATTTCTATCTATATTACATCAAATCCTGTCTCTATTATTAATTCACTAGCCCATATCTCTATTTATATTACACGAGATCAATGTATCTGTTAATACTTAACAAGTAATGTCTCTATTATGACTGCACTAGCTGATATCTCAGTTACTGTTACAGTAGAGCCCGCCTCCGTTATTGCTGCACTAGCCCATATCTCTTTTTATATTGCACCAGGTCGTTTATCCTTTTATGCTACACCAGACCCTGAGTCATTTCAGATAAGATTCCATAGATTATACAAATTAACTAGACAGACAAACCAATCCAAAAATGATTACAACGGTCGGGGTGGAAATTTTAAAGCTCACAGTTAAAAACCGTAGAAAGAGAACAACGGGAGTTTCAATCCTTTCCAACAATTGGAATAATAAATCGGATAATTTCAGGTGTGTGAATATCATGTCAGGTAAACGTACAGGATCATTTTTTCCGTCGCTTGCGTACATCATCAGACATTTGAGGTAAATATCAGGAGTTTCTGTGAGATGTGGCAGTGATCATTTTCCATTAAGATGCTCGTCATTCTCGATATGATTCTAATCCCTGAGTTCCTCAGGATTGTGTCCGAGGCCCAAGCATCTTCCGCTGCTTCATCAATGTCCTTCCCTCCATCATCAGGTCAGAAGAGGGATTGTTCATTGATGATTACACAATGTTCAGCACCAGTCATGATTCCACACATTCTGAAACAGACCATGTCCAAAAGCAGCAAGACTTGGACAACATACAGGCTTGGGCTGATAAGTATCAAGCTACATTCGCGCCACACAAATGCCCGGTAATGATCATTTCCAACAAGAGAAAATTGAACCACTTCCCCTTGACATTTAAAGAGGAATTAGTATCACTGAATCCCCGACTATCAACGTTGTGGGCGTTACCATTGAGCAGAAACTGAACTGCACCAGCAATGTAAATACTGTGACGACAAGAGCAGATCAGAGGCTGAGAATGCTGCGGAGAGTAATTCACCTCTTGAACCCCCAAACTCGCCCAGCACCTACAAGGCTCAAGTCAGGAGTGTGATGGAATACTCTCCACTCGCTTGGCTGAGCGCGGCGTCAGTAACACACTAGAAGCTCGACACCATCCAGCACAAAGTAGCCCACTTGTTGACACCTCACCTACCACCTTCATCATTCACTCCCTCCACCAATGATGCCCAGTGGCATCAGTGTGTTCCATCTACAAGATGCACTGCAGGAACTCATCAAAACTCCTTCGACAGCACGTTCCAAGCCCATGACCACTACTAGTTAAAAGGGCAAGGACAGCAGAAAGATGGAAGCACCACCACCTGGGAGTTCCCATCCAAGTCACTCACCATCCTGACTTATAAATGTATCGCCGTTCCTCCACTGTCACTGGGTCAAAATCCTGGAGCTCCCTTCCTAACAGCACTGTGGGTGTACCTACACCACATGGACTGCAGCGGTTCAAGAAGGCAGCTCACCACTAACTTCTCAAGGGCAATTAGGGATGGGCATAAAAATGTTGGACTAACCAACGACGCCCACGTCCCGTGAAATAATAAATAATATTTTTCCAAATGATCTTTGGGAACAGAAAAGTCGATTCTTGGAAGTGAAATGGTCAGTCTTACAATACTTTATAAACAATGGAAAACAACCGAATAGTTATCAATAAATAGTGGCAATATTAAACTATTTGCAATTAAAATGCAGGAACTGTTTGGGATTTAACACATTCCCTGAGGGTGGAGATGGGCTGAAGGTTATCATTCAGGTTAATGTCGGGGATTATTCTTTATTAAGTTCATTTTTGCAAAAAAGCGTTATTAGAAGACCGGAGATTTAAATGAATGGGCAATTTCTCAGAGACAGAGAGAGAGAGAGAGAGAGTGAGAGAGCAATAAGTTTCAGTGAGTTAGACGCTGTCTCAGGTGGAGAGATGACAGACGTTCAATGAATGTGGCGACAAACGTGCCCGTCTTACCAAAGAAATGGTTGGCATGACATGAATTTTTAACAAGACCACACAACAGAATATACTATCAATAAATATTTGCGTTATTAGACGATCTGTAGTTTAAGAGAAAATAAACAAAGCTGAAACATTCTGCTGAAGGTAAATCTTTGTGGAATGATGCAGCATGATTTTTTTTCACACACACACACACAGAACAGGCGATGTCTCATATGTAATTCTGTTGGCTGTAATGAAAATGCATATCAGGAGCTCTGCGGAACAAACAGTCAAACAAACAAAACCTCTAGTTTTAGGCCAAAGTCAGAGGCCCATTTGTAACTAAACGTCCACCTTAAAGAGACATAGAATAGTGTAGTAACAACAGAGACAGAGCCTGGCGTGGTAATTACTGAGACAGGGCCTAGTGCAATTTAAGCAGGGAAATTACTAGTGCAGTAATAACAGAGAAAGCATCTAATGTTACTTAAGCAAAGACGTGACCTAGTGCACGAATAACAGGGATGGGGACGAGTGCTATATTAACATAGACAGGGTCTACTGCTGCAATATGGGAGACGGGGCTAGTACAGTAGTTACTGATACAGGGCCTGGATCAACATCAAGTGAAATAGGGCAGTTATTACAGGCACAATGCATAGAGTAATTGTTTCCCAGAGTGTCTAAGGCCGTAATAACGGAGATTGCCTCCAGTGTAAGAGAGACAGACATGATCTCGTGGAGTAAAAACAGAGACAGGGAGAGTTGAATAGAAGCAGAGACAGAGGTAGAAAGACAAAGCCTCTGCAAAGACAGGATCCATTTTAATTGAAAAGACGGACAAGTCGAACGTGATACAGGCTAATATAGAGTCTAGTGTAAATTGTTCTGAAATGGTCTAGCGGAATATAAGTGCAGACATTATTCAGTGTGTTATAAGCAGTGCCGTGATCTAGTGGAACATAAGTGAGGCAGTGCCGAGTGCAGTAATAATTGAGACAGGACCTCGTGTAATACGAACCTGCCTAGTGTAGTAATAACACAGACCGGATCCATTATAAGTAAACTGATACAGGGTCTAGTGGAGCTTCACATAATTCAGGTCTCTTTGTAATATAAACTGACGCAGTGTCTGGTGATTTAAATACCGCCAAAGACACGAGATTAATACAAACAGAGACATGGACAAGTACAGAAATGAGAATAATGGCTTAGGACAATAACAACAGAAACAGGAAATTGTGTGAGATGAATGGTGTTTTGGTGCAGCATTACCTGAGACAGGGCCTAGTTTCATAGACACGTGGCAGGTTCTACTGGAGTAATTGCTGAGACAGGGTCTTGTGAAATGCAACTAAAAACATGTTCTAGTTTTCTATAACCAGAGACAAGCTCTAGTGCAGTGCCAACTGGGGCATGGCTTAATGTAACTTTAGCCAAAACCTGCTTCAGTGCAGTCATGACTGAGATAGTGCCAAGTGTATTGTGGCCCTAGTCCAGTACATAAACAACTGTGACTGAGCCAATTACAGGCACAATTGAGAGATGACCTTCTCTAATATGACCAGAGTCGTATCCTAGTGTAATAGAAACAGCGTCTAATTTAATATGAAACTCTTTCGAGTTATCAACAGTCACAGATTGCAACTCTTTTCGAGTACAATCACAGTTCTTGGTTTCCGGGAGTGGGACATGAACCCACAACCCTCTGATTCAAAGGCGAGGGTGCTATGAACTGAGCCACAACTGACACCTCTAATTTAATTTGAACAGAGACAGTGCCAAATGCAGTAATAATTCAGACACCGCCTGCTTCATGTGATGTGAGCAATCACGATTTCACTGCCAACCACTGGTCAAACTTCGCTATTGCAGGTGTTGTGAAAATGTCGATTCCATTTACTGTTTCTGAGATCACTGGTTAAAATCAGAAATAATGGAAAACTTAGTCGGCAGGATTCGAAGCTGTGCGGGGTAACACCTAATGGATTTCAAATCCATCGCCTTAACCACTCGGCCACGACTAAAGACTTTGGCGGAAGGCCTGTATTATTTATATGAAATCATACAATAGTTACAGCAGAGAAAGAGGGTCTTCTGCCCGCTTTGTCACTGTCACAACCCGACCTTTTCCCCGGAACCCTGCAATTTATATTGTCCCTCCTCGTTCTCCCTCCCAAACTGGGAATGAAAGCGTGAGAATGAAAGAGGAAGAGAAGTGACGGGATTTGTAGATCCCAGGGGAAAGAGACTCCAGGAACAGTTCATTGTGACAGTTCACATAGCAACAAGAAAACAACATTCCCTGAGGAGGGCCAAGAGTGGGAGTGTGTTTAGTTCAAACACAGAAGACTTGTTCAGTCAATAACAGCATCGAGTGTGTTAGACATGAACATGAAGTGAACAGCGAGGTGAAATAGTGCTACAAGCTGCGGATGTACAGCTCCCAATTTCCAAAACCCACCAACCTCATCAATGCAGCTCCTCTGAACATTTCGAGGCAAATATTGATCCTTTATAAGGTGCCGTTCCCAGAACTATACACAGTCCTCCAGGTGTGATCTAACCAGGGCTTTGCATAGCTGTAGCAAACCTTTCCCTCTTTACTATAACAGCCTCTGTTACAGGGTATACAGCAAGGGGAATTAGATTGTATAGATCGAATAAGAAAAATATGGAGATGCTTCATCAGAATAAAATTCCTTTTCAAATTCCATTTGAAATGAACTTGATTGTTTCGAAACCTGTATAAGAATCCCCAGCCCACATCTCTGTGTCATCGGGTCAGGGAAACTTTGTTAATTTTCACACACTGAGCATGGACACGGCAGAAGCTCCTGCATCTCTTTCAGTTTTGTTTTTCTTAACTCAGAGTTTTCAAAAGGGAATTGGACAATGACTTGGAAGGAAGAAAAAAATCAGAGTTATGGAGAAAGGAAAGGAAATTGAGTCTAATTGAAAGAAAATTGTAAAAAGCTGATAATGATATGATGATTGAATGGTCTCCTCAAGCGGTCTGCCGTTTTATGATGACATTACCAGGTTAATTTGACGACAGCATTTCTAAATCTGCCACCCGAATCTTATTTCTGTAAAACAAGGACCCAAAGTGCTGCTGCAGGACCTCACAGTTTAACATGAGGTGCAGGTGCCTCTGGCTTTGTTAGGTATTGTTCTGTAGTGAACTGGTTATCACATGTGCACGAAATCACCAAGCCTCCTTAGACACCACCTTCCAAAACCATAACCATTACTATCTGGAAAGACAAGGGCAGCAAATAGATGGGAACACTGCCACCTGGAATTTCCCCTCCAAGTCACTCACCATTCTGACTTGGAAATATGTCGCTGTTTCTTCACTGTCGCTGGTTCAATATCCTGGAATTCCCTTCCTAAAAGCACTTTGGGTGTACCTACACCACATGGACAGTTGCATTTCAAGAAGGCAGCTCAGCACCACCTTCTCAAGGGCAACTAGGGATAGGCAATAAATGCTGGCCCAGCCAGCGAACCCCACATCCCGAGAATAAATTGCAAACTGTCTGCAGAATTAATCATTGGCTAAATAAAATTAAAACCAACCAAACACCCCCTTCCTTCTTACTTCCGTTCATCTCCATTCAGGATCATAATTCTTCTTATCCGTGTTACTAAACGTTATTTCAGTTGCAAACATTCATAAATTTGCAGTCTGAAAAGGAACGATAATTGGTCAAGTTGGTGACATCCTTGCTTTCTGGGTCTTTGTCTCTCCTTCGGCCTCTGTTACTCTCGGTGCATATGTCTGTGTGTGTCAATGTGGTTCAGTCCCCTGAGGAGTTGAATACATTTTTACCATCACAAACTTTATTCGCATTGGCTAATCCATATTACCTGTGCCTTTTATTGTAATTTCAGGCCTCTTTCATTAGAGAAACGTTTCTCCCCAAAATGACACGTTTATATAAAACACAATCAACATCCATTGTTACACAGCCACGGATTGTTATTGGGTTCTTAAGCGACAATGAGAAAAAAATCCAACTCTCCTGTGCCCAACGAGTCCCAACAGTAATGATATTTTTATCTGAATATTAATTTCAAATATAATTTATAATCTGACCAACCATGCACCTCCAAATAACACATTCGAAATCTATGAAGCTATTGGATTCAAATAACCCCATTACTTATTCTCTCTTCTTCAGCTCCACAGTGAGTGAGACAGGGAAAAGCAGAAAAGCAGCAACATTCTGGCCCCGCACTCTCCAATCACCCGCTGCCAGCAGAAAGATACAGTCGCTTTGCTGAGTGTTTATTTTGTGAAATGGTGAAGAGCGAATATAAGAAGCTTGTAAGATAATGCGTTCAGTTAATATCCAACAACAAACAGGAACAAGGCAGCTTTTCTCTCACTTAAAAGGGCAAGTTTTTATAATACTACAGCATACTACAACAACTTACATTTAGAAAGCGCCTTTAACCTGTTGAAACGTCACAAGGCGACGCCCATGGTCATTATATAACAAAGTGTGACGCTGAGCCTCATAATCGGTCAGCTGACTAAAAGCTCTGTCAAAGGGGGAGGCTTTAAGAACTTTCTTAAAGGAGGAAAGTATCGATTTCATGTTCCAGCCAACAGCAATGGTTGTTCTCATTGGCTGAAGAAGCCACTTGTGTTCAACCTGAACAGACCATTGAGCCGGAGAAAGTTGACTGGTGAAAGAGATTGGGAAAGAAAAAATTCCAAAAGTAGCCTCCATGAGCCGAATTTCCAAACTGGTTAGCAGCTTCCTGATGGCCGACTGGTTCGGGTTCAGCACTTTCACTGCATCACCCCGGGTTTGATTCCCTGTCAGGGAATTGAGATTTTCTGCTCTTGGGCGAACTGCTAAAGCCAACATTATTGTCTTCCTGGCTGAAAACAACACAGCACAGTTCTGTCACATTCAGGGCAATGAGAGTTGAAGTTTCACATCAGAACTGAAATGTCTCACGTGCAACAAGTCGAGAATAAATCCAGAGTCGGAGTGAGGAAGTGAAAATAAAAGAGAAGGGCTGTGATAGGTAACAAAGCACTGACTGTAGAGCTGGTGATGCGAGGCAAAATATTATTCCTGTATTACCCATGTTACCTTCAATTCTAATTTCCTTATTTATCCCATTCCCAACATTCCCACTACAGTTTGGTGGTATATAAACAACTCCCACTAATGTTTGATGCCTCTTACTATTTATTAGCTCCACTCAAACTTATTCTTCAATCTAAGATCCTCTCCCACTAATGTGCGGATCTGGTCCCTTATTAACAGCACTAACCCACCTCCTTTTCCTTTTTGCCCATCCTTCTTAAATGACGATTGCTCTTGAATATTCAGATCAACCAATCACACTGCTCTGTCAAAGCAGAACACATGGCCGATTGGCCAATTTCTTTGCTGTAACTTTCTGCCATTTTGTGTTTCCCAACACCCCAGTTGTATCTCTCTAAATTTTACTGCCATTTTCTAACTCAATCCATCGAGATGTAATCCCTGCCCTTCTATCCGACGCTTTGAATTCAAGACAATGAGCAAATTCAGTGGGTTTTCTTGTCATTTCTATCACTGAATTTGACACCTGACTCGTTCAACGGCAATTAAGTAGTCTCAGCCGTTCACCCCTTCAAAATGAACCTGTTGTGTTGCTTCTTGCAGTGCATCTGCTAAACAACATAAGCTCATCTCAGCTCTGCTTTCTTCATAGTGAAATCCAGTGTGAAAATATGAACAATTTCAAAGCTTAACAACGTGCACAAGACTGGAAGGAGAATGTGGCTGTGGATAATTCACACTGTGCATATTCCTGTTATCAGCATCTCGGACAATCAGGAAAATGAGATCCTGTAAACCCTTCCCTTCTCAAATTCTCGTGTCTTCCTTCCCTGTCCCTGCTTCCCAGGGAAATATTGAGTTCATGGACTTACTGTGTCTGCATCAAGCAACTAATTGACTTGGGAGCTTGGGAGGTGAGGCAGGGACAGAAGCAGAAACAGATGTGACATGACAGTGTTTGGAATTTGATGTGTTTCTGTTACTTTCACTGATGAATTTCTGCCGTGTGTTCCCTTGTCAGTTTCACAGGAGCCGCAGTGATGAGGTTGGTGGGTTTTGGAAATTGAAAGTTGCACATGAGCAGCTTGAACAGCAGGTCGAACAAGTGCCAGTTCAGATTGAATGTTTGGGTTTGTGTGCGGTGTTTCATTTTAACAGGAAGGGTGAGGAGAGACAGCATCAATATAAATTGCTGTGGGGAACAGGCGATATTTTGGAATTAGTTAAATGGCTCTTCAGAGAGATGGCATGGACATGATGGGCTGAATGTACTTCTCTGCTGTAATCATCTATAATTTTATACCGACCATATTAACTTGTGCATAGGGCCGTTCGCCACAGCCGAGTGGGTACGGCGATGGAGTCCAAACCCATTGGGTTTTTCCGCTTTTCATTATTCCTGCTTAAACTCTGTTTCTACAGAGTTAATTATCGGTTACATTGAATCAAGTCCATCCAGAAACTCGGGAGTTATCCTATTTCCGTTCACTCCTGAAAACATTCACGAATCTTGCATTCGGAAATGGAACAGAAACGGAGCCAGGTTGGTGTCAGGCTTGCTTTCTGGGTGTTTTGTCTCTTCTTAGAAACAACCGCTTGCCCTCTGTCACTCTCGGTGTCTTTGTCTGTGTGTGTTCCTCTGTGTGTGGTTCAGTTCCTCATTTTTACCATCCAAACATTATTCACCTTATTCCTGCGGCTTCATATTAAGATGGTCCAGAGAAAACAAAAGCGCTGTTTTAAATGATGCAAGAGGACATTTATTTCTGTTTCTTTTTGAGTGCAGGCTGTTCAGCTACTAAATGCCCGGACGTGACAAAACGGAGGATGATTATATATTCTCATTCAGTGCCAATGCCGGCCAACGTAATGGTTGTTTCTGCTCTGACTGTGGTTGAGTGGCCGAGTACACTGAGCTGCTGGTCAAGGTTCCTGTGATTTGGGCTCCACTCCCGCGGTTATTAAACTTTCCGGTGGTTTTCTTTTGAGACACTTCCTAAAAATGCTCCGTGCGGCCGGCTGATCTGTGCAGTGTTGCATTTTGGTTGGGAGGATGGGGAGGGGCAGTCGAAGTTGGGTTAATGGCAGGGACTGAAAATCCTTTTTCTCTGTTACTCCCTGTATCCATTCTATTATTTTATACAAACAACAGTTCGATTTCACTAAATAGTTGTGGCCAAGTAATTTTAACTGACGGTATGTAGAATTACTTGTCGGTTAATTGGAATAACAACCGTCCAAATACCCCCGTGTTTCTTATTCCCGTTCATCTGCAAACATTCCCTAAATTCGCAATTGGAAATGGAAGCGTAATTGACCACTCCTGATCAACCAATCACAACTGCTCTTTGACAGCAGCACGCCAGGCCGAATGGCCTCTTACTTGCCGTAACTTTCTATAATTTTATGTTTCCCAATACCACGGATGCTCTTTCCAGGTGATTCTGCCATATTATAACCCAATTTACCGAAATGTACTTTGTTACCTTGTGTCCTGTCCTTCTGAAGTCAAGACCCGGAATGAATTCAGTGAGAGGTTTTCTTGCCATTTCTAGCAGGAGATTCGGAACCAGACCAGTTGAATGACAGTTTAAATGGTGCCAACCCTTCACTGCGGCTCATTGTGTTTTTGAGTGGAGATGATTTCTATTTGTTACAAAGTGCAGGATGATCTGATTAACTGACGGAGCTGGATCCAGATTCCGAATGGTCAATTCCTACTTCATTGCTTTTGTTCTATTTCAGTGGCAATACCAATGAAGGAGATGATTAATAATTTTCACCTATGTGGTAGCGTGGCCGAGCGGTCTAAGGCGCTGGATTAAGGCTCCAGTCTCTACGGAGGCGTGGGTTCGAATCCCACCGCTGCCAAACATTTAGCAGCCCCATTTGGACAAACACACACCACCGAAAATTGAGCGTCCTGTGCTGCATTTTGTCAAGAAGAAAGAGGAGAGACAATATAAATATGAGTTGCTGTGGGGAAAAGGTAGGGTGTGGAATTATAGTAGTTGAGTTCCTCTTCCAGAGAGTCGGCTTGTGAACGACATGCTGAATGACCGTCTGATGGAGCCGCTTATGATTTTATACAAACATCAGTGACGTCAGTGCAGGTCCTGTGTTCACGGTGGAGTGGATAAGGGGATGGGGTTGGAATCCTGTGGGGTCTCCTCACAGACTTCCAAATCCTACCAGCTCCAGTTCTCATTATTCCTGATTTTGATAAGGTGCCTATGGAGTTAATTATTAGATTAGTCAAAAAGAAAAGGGAAGCATTTGTAAGGGCTAGAAGGCTGGGGACAGAAGAAGCCCGTGGAGAATACAAAGAAAGTAGGAAGAAACTTAAGCAAGGAGTCAGGAGGGCTAAAAAGGGTCATGAAAAGTCACTGGCAACAAGGATTAAGGAAAATCCCAAGGCCTTCTATACATATGTAAATAGCAAGAGGGTAGACAGGGAAAAGGTAGGCCCACTCAGGGACAGAGGTAGGAATTTGTGTGTGGAGCCAGAAGAAATGGGAGAGATACTAAATGAATACTTCTCATCAGTATTCACCAAAGAGAAGGACTTAGCCGTCGATTTGTCTAGGGAAGAGTGTGTAGATAGCCTGGATAATGTTGAGATCAACAGAGAGGAGGTGTTAGGCGTCTTGAAGAATATTAAGGCGGATAAGTCTCCAGGGCCAGATGGGATCTACCCAAGAGTACTGAGGGAGGCAAGGGAGGAGATTGCTGGGGCCTTGACAGAAATCTTTGTATCCTCACTGGCTACGGATGAGGTCCCAGAGGACTGGAGAATGGCCAATGTTGTTCCACTGTTTAAGAAGGGTAGCAGGGATAATCCAGGAAATTACAGGCCGGTGAGCCTTATGTCAGTGGTAGGGAAATGAGGGGCAGCATGGTTTTGTCAAGGGGAAGTCGTGGCTCACTAACTTGATCGAGTTTTTCGAGGAAGTGACAAAGATGATCGACGATGGAAGGACAGTGGATGTTATATACATGGTTTTCAGTAAGGCCTTTGACAAGGTCCCTCATGGCAGACTGGTACAGAAGGTAAAGTCACACGGGATCAGAGGTGAGCTGGCAAGATGGATACAGAATTGGCTTGGTCATAGAAGACAAAGGATAACAGTGGAAGGGTGCTTTTCTGAATGGAGAGCTGTGACTAGTGGAGTTTCGCAGGGATCAGTGCTGGGACCTTTGCTGTTTGTGGTATACATAAATGATTTGGAGGAAAATGTAACTGGGCTAATTAGTCAGTTTGCAGACGACACTAAGGTTGGAGGAGCTGCAGATAGTGAAGAGGATTGTCAAAGGTTACAACGGGATATAGATCGGTTGGAGACTTGGGCGGAGAAATGGCAGATAGATTTTAATCCGGACAAATGCGAGGTAATGCATTTTTGAAGGTCTAATACAGACAGGAATTATACAGTAAATGGCAGAACACTTAAGTGCATCGACTGGCAGAAGGATCTGGGTGTACAGGTCCACAGGTCACTGAAAGTGGCAACGCAGGTGGATAAGGTAGTCAGGAAGGCATATGGCATGCTTGCCTTCATTGGCAGGGGTATTGAGTATAAAAGCTGGGAAGTCATGCTGCAGCTGTATAGAACCTTGATTAGGCCACACTTGGAATATTGCATGCAATTCTGGTCGCCACATTACCAGAAGGATATGGAGGCGTTGGGGAGGGTGCAGAGGAGGTTTACCAGGATGCTGCCTGGTCTGGAGGTTATTAGTTATGAGGAGAGGTTGGAGAAACTCGGATTGTTCTCACTAGAGCGACGGAGATTGAGGGGCGACTTGATAGAAGTTTACAAAATTATGAGTGGCATGGACAGAGTAGATAGTCAGAAGCTTTTTCCCAGGGTGGAAGAGTCAATTACTAGGGGTACATAGATTAAAGGTGAGAGGAGAAAACTTTAGAGGAGATGTGCGGGGTAAGTTTTTTACGCAGAGGGTAGTGAGTGTCTGGAATTTGCTGCCAGAGGAGGTGGTGGAAGCAGGTACGATAGTGGTGTTCAAGAGGCAGCTTGACAAATACATGAATAGGATGGGAATAGAGGGATACGGACCCCGGAAGTGCAAACTATTTTAGTTGAAGGGCCATATGATCGGCGCAGGCTTGGAGGGCCGAAGGGCCTGTTCCTGTGCTGTACTTTTCTTTGTTCTTTGTTCTATAAACGGAATCAAAACCATTCCCATAGTTTCTTCTTTCCGTTCGTCTGTGTGATTGTCAATGTGGTTCAGTTCCCCAAAGGAAAGGACACATTTTTAACAGAACAAACTTTATTCACGTTAGTTGTGCATCTTCAGATCAAAAATTATCAGGGTGAAAGGTACAAAAAGAGTCTGTCTCCTTCTCTGTGTGCCCCATTGCAACAACAGCTTATATTTAGATAGCGCCTTTAACGTAATTCAACCGCCAAAGATAGTTCACAGGATCATTATATAACAGAGTCTGACACTGACACACATAAGGAGATGTTAGGCCACGTGACCAAAAGCTTGGTCGGAGAGGTAGGTTTTAAGAAGAGTCTTAAAGGAGGAAAGTGAGATCGTGGCAGAGAGGTTTAGGGAGGGAATTCCAGAGATTGGGGCCTCGGTAACTGAAACCACGGTCACCAATGGTGGAGCTATTCTGTTTGGGAATGTACAAGAGGCCAGAATTAGAGGAACACAGATGTCTCAGAGACTTGTGGGGTTAGAGGACATCACAGAGATTGGGAGAGGCGAGAACAAGGAGGGATTTGAAAACAAGGTTAAGAAATTTTGAAGTAGATACATTCTTTGAACGGGAGCTAATGTAAGTCAGCGGGTAGAGGGTGATAGGAGAATGGGACTTCCTGTGAGTGAAGACACAGGCAGCAGTTTTGGATGACCTCAATTTGCGGGCGGGAGAATGTCCACTTACATTCCAGAACTGACATTCTGCTGGATCAGCACTGCCCTGTTTCCAAGACCAATATTGATCCTTTATAAGGTGCGGTTCCCAGAACTACACACAGTCCTCCAGGTGTGATCTAACCAGGCCTTTGTTTAGCTGTAGCAAACCTTTCCCTCTTTTCTATAACAGCGTCTGTAACAGCTTGTACAGCAAGAGGAATCGATTGTATAAATCGACTGAGAAAAATGAGGAGATGTTTGGTCAGAATAAACTTCTTTCAAATATTCAATAGGAAATCAATTGCTTAAATAAATATTCCTCTTTATTTCGAAGACAACATGTGAATCCCCAGTTCAACTCTCCATGCCATTGGGTCAGGGTAACTTTGTTAATGTTCACACACTGAGCGTGGACACTGCAGAAGCTCCTGCACCTCTTCCAATATTGTTTTTCTTAACTCAGAGTTTTCATAAGGGAATTGGGCGATTATTTGAAATGGGAAAAAAAACTGCAGAGTTATGAAGGAACAGAATGATATTGGAACTAAGTGGATAGCTCTTTGAAGAAAGCGCACACCCGATGGGTCGAATGCCCACCTAATGAGCTGTGTCAGTTTACAATTAGATTAATTTCTCTGCAGCTTTCCAAAGTGTCACACCCCAGTTCTATTCCGGTAAACAGGATCTTGCAGCGCAGTGGGTCTACACAGTTTGAAATTCTATACAAGTCCCTTTGGCTTTTTCTTGCACATTGTTTCTGTAGTGTAGCGATGTCAACATACCATAAGTTAACAAATAAACAAGTAGTGTTTATCACATTCACTTCAGATGCGCAAGGTCACCGGTTCGAAAGCTGGCAAAAATATTTTGAAAACTGAATCATCTAATTGTGAGAAGTTGTACAATTCCTGTTTCTTGCTAAACAATAGCCGAATACATTATCTCACAGCCATGTGACATTGGCACTTCACCAGGCTTTGAATGATTTTCTCCAAAAGGCACGGTAATGAGAAAGAGACAAAAAATGAGACGAATTACAGTAAGATAGTTTGTGCATGTGTGAAGTGTTGAATGACCTGCTGATGTGCTCTGTCATTTTATGATTCCAATGTCAGATCAATTTCTCTGCCGCATGGCTATGTTTTTCAGCCGAATTGTACTTCCATAAAACAGGGTTTGGAAGTGCAGTAAGGCTGCACAGTTTGATATTTTAAGTCGGTCCCTGTGGTTCTGCCCATTGTTTCTGTAGTTACCAATTGGTTATCACGTACATGCAAAGGTCCTCTGTCTGGAAATGGGTAGAAACATTATTGAAATTTACACATTCAAGTGTGAGAGAAAGTTCCATAATTCACATTTGTTGTTGAATATTAACTGAATATAGTATCTCGCTGCTACAGTAAATTTGCCCTTCGCAAAGCTGTAAAAAGCATTCTCAAAACGAGGAAGGGTGAAACTGACTAGGCACAAAAAACTAGCAGTTCCTTTCATCAACAACAGAAATTAATGAGTTTACAAATACAAATTCACAGTTACTTACTGACTGAAAGATGACAACCAGTGTGATCCAAAGACTAGCTTCATCGTAAAGACAGACGCAATTGATACTGTGATTGAACACGAGACATTGGGAGAGATGGTCCAAAATTACTTTGTATCGCACTTCATCATGGTTCTTAATTCTTTCATGAGCATCGTTGGCCAGCATTTTTGCACATCCCCAAATCCCCTTGAGCTGTGTAACTTGTTAAACCATTTCAAAGGTTAGTTGAGAATCAACCACATCACTGTGGGTCTGGTGTCACATGCAAGTCAGACCAGGTAAGGACGACCGATTGAATTCCCTAAAGGACTGGTGAATCACATGGCAATATATGGCAATATCAGTGATAGTTTCATGGTCATCATGACTGAGAAAATACTGAGGACATGTCTGATCAGAATAAACACCTTTTGTAAGTTCACCATGAAATGATTTGCATAAATAACTTATGTTAATATCGAAAACTGCAGAAAGAACCCTACTCCAACTCTTAATTTCATTGTAAAGGAAATGTTCATTAAGGCAAACTTCATGGATTCACAGAAACTGCTTCTTTGAAAAGGAATTTGGCAATGGTTGAAAGGGAGAAAATTCTGATAAATGGAAAGAGAGAAGGAAATTGGGACTAATTGGCAAGATCTTTGTAAAAAAAAAACTGATATAAATATAATGGGTGGAAGGACCTCTTACTGCGCTGTGCCACTTGACGATGACATTGTTGATCAGTCTGTCTCCAGCATTCCTAATGAGAACAGCCGAATTCCATTTCTTCAAAACAAAGACCCAAAGTACTGCAGCATGACGTCACCTTTTAACATTCCAGACAGCTCCATTGGGATCCAGGCAGGGAAATGTTCCTGTAGCGTTGTAGTTACCCTGCTCATTTCGCATGTGTAAGTTATTCCATTCGATGCTCGGGGAAACATTATCACCCAACTGTGTGGAAAAGTTGCATCGCTCCCATTCCTGTTTGTTGTTGAATATGAACTGAATGCTGGATCTTGCAGCCACATTAGATTCGCTCTTCACCATTTCTGAAGATAACATTCAGCAAAATAAGAAGATGTTTCCGCTGGCAGTGGGTGATTGGAGAGTGCGGGGCTGGAATATTGTTACCTTTTCCTGTCTCACTCACCGTGGAGCTGAGAAAGGGCGATTAATTGATGGGCTTGTTTCAATCCAATAGCCTCGTTGATCTGTATTGATTTAGATGGGGGTTCATGATCGTCCATATTCTTTGTTATATCCGAAATGAATATCCATAAACAAAGCTTCGTGTGGGAGCTCAGTGGGCGACAGGTGAGTTTTCAACGTGGGGGGGTTTTCTTGTGGTTTCAGGGTCCCAGAACAAGCCAGAGAATTAATGAGTAATGATGGGGGGGAAAATGGCTATAACTTAGCCTCTGGGTGGTTTCGAACCACCAACCTTTTAGCTCACAGCCGAACAGGCTGGCCAATTGCGCCACAGAGACTTAAGGAAAATGCCTGCACGCTGTAGGATATCCTAAAGCAATGGCTCAGCGAGTGAAAGCTTCAGATTGCCGCTACCCGAATGATAATTATCCTCTCAGTTTTACTCTTCCCAAATAAAGGGTGAGACATTCATTGTGGATACATGGAAACAGTCTGATCCCACCCACTGCAGACACATCCATGTCACTGGGAACCAGATCCCCTACAACTGGTGCCGACTCCCTTCGAGCCTTTTGGTGCCTTGTCTGTTACCAAGTATTCCGCTTGTCCCAAAACCAATAATTCTAAAGGACTTTCTCTGTTTCACAGGGAGTGGTTAGGATCTGGATTGCACCACCTGAGAGTGTGAGGGAGGCAGATTCATCGCGGATTTCAACAGACAATTGTACAGAAAATGCAGATCTCCGGGGAAAAGGTGGGGGAGTGGGACCAGGTGAGTTAGTTTCCAGAAGAGTAAGAGGCCTCCCTTTTCAGACGGAGATGAGCAGATTTTCTTACTCTCTCAGAGGTCGTTAGTCTGTGGAATTATTTTCCCCAGAAAGCAGTGGAGGCAGGGTCATTGAATTTATTCAAGGCAGAATTAGACAGATTTTTGATACACAAGTGGGTCAAGAGTTATGGGGGTGAGGTGGGGACAGACAGCAAAGAGGAGTTGAGACCACAGCCTGATCAGCCATGATCTTATTGGATGGTGAAGCAGGCTCAAAGGACTGAATGGCCAACTCCTGTCCCTGAGTCCTTTGTTCCTATGAGTCGGGCCGAATGGCCTCTATCTGTGGTGTAGCCTTGGCTCTGATTCTCTGACACTATGAGGTGCTTGAGGGGAAAAATGGTCTATTTCTGCTCCTATTTGTTATGTTCTAATTCAGAGCCGACACCACCCAAGGCAATGGTTGGTCTACTGTTGATGGTGGCAGCGTGGCTCCACGTTTTAACGAGATTGGCTTGGGTTTCGTTGTTTTCATGGGTTCGAATCCTCAAGCCATCAACGTTTCAGCTGTTTTGTTCTTTCAGTCACTTCACCTGAGCCCGGGCTTGTGGTTGTTGCCATATTAAGATGTCCCTCCTGGCAGGATGAACCAGGAGAGATAGTAAGAATTGCAGGGTGACTGGGAATGTGTGGGGCCGAATGTCCTCTCTCTCTGTTAAACCTGTCTATGATTTTATATGAAAAAGGTTAAAATCGATATAAGGTCTGTAATCATGGCTGAGTGGTGAAGACAATGGATTTAAAATCCATTGCGCTCTCCCCATGAAGGCTTGAATCCTGCCGACCTCGCTGCTCCTTCCTTTAGGTGCCTCCAGATTAAAATTAATTATTGGGGAAATGGAATAAAAACCTTCCAACCACTCTCGGGTGGTTCTACTGCTTCCCTTCCTCGTTTCTTCATTTCCGTTCATCTGCAAGCATTCACCATAATCTCTGTCTGAAATAGAACAATAATTAGACCTGTTGGTGACATCCTTGTTTTCTGGGTGTTTGTTTCTCCTCAGGCCTCTGTCACTCTCGGTGTATATGTTTGTGTGTGTTCCTCTGTGTGTGTCGATGTGGTTCAGTTCCCCAAGGGGGTGAACACATTTTTAACCATCACAAACTTTATTCACTTTAGTTGTGCAACTTCATATTAAAATGTTACAGAGAAAAATATCAGGATGAAAGATGCAAGAGGAGTTTGTCTCTTTCTATGTATGGACTACAACAACAACTTAAAAAGCACCTTTAACCTAATGAAACGTCACAAAGCGTTCCCCAGGATCATTGTAGAACAAAGTGTGACACCAAGTCACATATTCAGTCAGGTGACTAAAAGCTCGGTCAAAGGGGGAGGCTTTAAGAACTGTCTTGAAGGGGGAAAGTATCGATTTCATGTTCCAGCTAACAGCAATGGTTCTTCTCATTGGTGAAGAAGTCACTTGTGTTCAACCCAAACAGATCATTTGGCAGGAGAAAGTTGTCTCTGGTGAAAGAGATCTAAAATGAAAAAAAAATGTCAAAAGTAGCTCCATAATCCAAATTTCAAGCCTTATTGGTAGTTCCTCTGGTGTCCCGTGACTCGGATTTACAGCTTTCATCGGGCCCACAGTGGTTAGGCTGGAGGGTTTTAGAAGTTGTAAGTTGAACATGAGCAGCTTGTGGGACTATTTCACCTCATTGTCGATGTCATGTTCCAGCTCACAGCAAATGTTCTCGCTGGCTGAAGAATTGGTTTGTGTTGAGTCTAAACATGCAGTTTTGTGGTAAAAGAGATCTGAAATTTTTTTTTAAATGGCAAAAGCAGCGTAGATAAGCCATACCGAAAAAAGACTTGACAGCTTTCTTGCTGGCCTAGTGGTTACGATTCGGTGCTTTTAGCGCCTCAGGTGGGGTTTGGTTCTCGGTCAAGGAATGAAAATTTATTAATCTTGTGAAATGTTTACAAACGAGTGTTGCGAACTTATTGATTGAAAACAGTTAACAGCTGCACCAGAGTCAGTGGAAGGAGAGTTGAATTCTTGCCTCAGAGCTGAAAATGTCACACTGGGAACAGTTCGAGAACAAACACAGACGCAGAGTGAAGAAATGAAAGAAGGACAAGAGAAGGGCTGGTTGCAGAGCAGTTTCCATAGTGATGTTGGTGCGAGGAAAAATATGGGTGGGAGAAGGATATATTTTGCTGTCTCCTGTTTGCACTGGCACAAATATTACTCCTGTTCGATCAAACAATCAGAACTGCTCTTTGAAAGCAGTAAAAAGAGCCGAAAGGCCTCCATCTATCTTGTAACTTTCTATAATTTTATGTTTTCCAACACCACGGGTGCTTCTTTCACAATCATTCTGCAATTTTATAGCCCATTCCAACGAGATGTGCTTTCTTACCTTGTATTCGGTTCTTTTGAAAACAAAACATGGAGCAAATTCAACGAGTTTTCTTGTCATTTCCAGCACGAGATTAGTCACGAGACTAATTGAACGACACATTAATGGTGCCAATCCTTCCCTGGAGCTCACCGCGTCAAAGAGAACTGTTACCATCAGCCTGTTATGTAGCTTCTTTCAGTACATCTGCTGAACAATATAAGCTTATCACAGCTCTGCTTTCTTCACATTGAAACCCAGTTTGAAAATATAACCAATTTCAAAGCTGATCAACCTACACAAGACTGGAAGGAGAGTGTGACTGTCGGTAATGGGCACTGTGCACATTCCTGTAATCAGCATCTGGGAGAATCAGGAAGGTGAGATCCTGGTGTCTTTTTACTCTATGGTCTGCAAACCTATCGTATTGTGTCTTACATTCCCATAAACTGACTGTGTCTGCATCAAGCAGCTAATTGACCCGGGAGCTGGAGCAGAGGCAGGGACAGAAGCAGAAAAAAATGCGACAAGAAATTGCTTTGAATTTTATGTGCATCGGTTGCTTTCAGTGGTAAATGTCTGCCTTGTAACTTTCACAGCTGCCACAGGGTTTCGGTTGGTGCTTTCCCTTAAAAGCAGCAAGATTTAAAAAAATACTACAGCGCCCAACGTGGGGCTCGAACCCACGACCCTGAGATTAAGAGTCTCATGCTCTACCGACTGAGCTAGCCGGGCACACAGAAAAAAAGGCCCCATATGCCAACATACATGTAAACAACTGTTGTTTTCCACCTAGAGCCTCAGCTTGTTCTGAATTTCAAAGTGTAGAAGGTAATCGACCTACAAAATCCCCAAGGTCGCAATGCATTCCTCTCAATCATCAATAACATCGTTCATGTCTCCCACTTCTTAGCTGCACCTCCTTCCAAACATTGCAAACTCCTCTTGCATCTTTCATCCTGATATTTTTCTCTGTAACATTTTAATATGAAGCTGCACAACGATTGTGAATAAGGTTTATGCTGGTAAAAATATATTCACCCCCTCGGGAACGGAACCACATTGACACACACAGAGGAATAAAAACAGACATATACACCGAGTGTGAGAGGGCAAGGGATTGTTTCTAAGAAGAGACAAACACACAGAAAGCAAGCATGACAATAATATTTTTTTCCCAGCTCCAACTGCAAGTTTCGTGAATGAACAGAAATAGGAAAACTCCAGAGTGTTTGGATGGATTTTATTCAATTTAACCGATAATTAACTCTGTAGACACAGTTAAAATCAGGCATAGTGAAAAAAACGGGAATGACCTTTAACAACTTTAACAACTCGGCGATGACGACTGGCCCTATGGTATACAAGCATAGATGGGGACAGCAGAGGAGGAGGACATGAGGCCTCTGGTGTCCGTGCCGGCCGATGGAAGAGGAATTCAGCGACTTTGACAACCTGCCTTTTCTCCACAGCAATTTATATTTGTATTGTTTCCCCTCGCTCTTCCTGTTTAAGTGAAACACCGCACACGCCTGCTTTAACTTTAGGCTGGCATTTCTTCGATCAATGGGAGTTCTGAAAGTGCAATTTTGGTCAATGTAAGCTTCAAACCGATCCCTCTATAGAAAGTAAAAGTACAATCTAGCACCTTAGACTGCTCGGCCACACTATCAAGCTCAGGCTGTTACTTCCCATTTCCTTGGCTGGTGTCGCTCCTGAAACAGAACAGAAGCAAAGCAGCAACAATACGTCATAAGGCCCCACAAGCCTCCTCCGTCACTTAATAAGATCCTGGCTGATCTCCAGCCTCAACACTAATTTCCCACCCGATCCCGATAGTCCTTCATTCCCATAGAGCCCAAAAACCACGAGAATTTTTCGATAAAAACAAAATGCTGTGGATGCTGGAAATATGAAATAAAAACAGAAAATGCTGGAAAAACTCAGCAGGTCTCGCAGCTCCTGTGGAGAAAGAAACTGAGTTAACGATTCGAGTCCGTATGGCGCTCCTTCAGAGCGAAAGTGGATTTTAGGATGCTTTTCCTCCCATTGACCCGATAGATCTGTAGACACCTGGTTGAAATCAGCAATAACAAGAACCACAGTCGGTAAGATTTGACTCTACCTGGGGAAACCCCAACGGATTTTGAAATCATCCATTTAACCACTCGGCCATGATGATTGACCAAGGGCCCACTGCTTTCCACTCAATAATCAATAACATCATTCACAGTTTCCACTTCTCAGCTGCATCTCCTTCCGAACACTGTGATCCATTTCCCTCAGGATCTGTTCCTGGATTTAATATTTAGCTGCTTTGTGTCCTCATTTTGAAATCAGAATCGCTTCAGTATCCAAAACAAATTGAATTGCAAACCTGTTGGATAAACAATGGAAAACAAGTCACTCGATAACACAAATCCCATGGTGCTCATTTTCAGATTCACAACAGTCAGCTTTTCTGTAAAATGAAGGAATTTTACAATGAAAAGATTTAGAAAGTTGGTCTGACTTTTATTTGTGCCTCACTCACTCGGGTATTCTGTAAATGGTGCTCGGAGGCTTAGTGATCGGGATATAATCTCCCTGTGTTTTCCTGAGCCTGTGCTCGGTGTATTTGGAGGTTTGGTCCGGGTTGGAGTATCTTGTGTCCCAGGGATGGGCAGTAACCCGCTGATTGAAGCTGCAGTCGCCGCTTTCTGCTGGCAGCGGGTGATTGGAAAGTGTGGGGCTGGAATATTGCTGCTTTTCCCTGTTTCACTCACTGTGGAGCTGAGGAAGAGAATTATTGATGGGTTTGTTTGAATCCAATAACTTCATAGATTTCAGATGGATTAGACGTTGGTACATGGTAGGTCTAAATGTTTTCTCATTATGTTTGAAATGAATATTCATGAAAAACATATCAGTTAGGGAATCCATTGCATAAAAGTTGAGTTGGCAACGTTTGGCGAACATTTACCTGCAGCTAAAGTGCCCATTGTCACCCCGGAACTGTGTGGCAATGAATGATGATGGGGAGAAAACATCAAAGACTTCGTTCCTGATGGTCTTAAACTGCTACCCTTCCGGGTTCCTGCCAAATGCCTACCAATCATATAACAGAGACTCACACAAGCAAAACCTGCAAGGTATCTTAAACTGAGGCAGCGAGTTAAAGCTTCAAATTGCCAACACTGAAATGACAATTGTTCTCTGTCAGTTTCACTCTTCGAAAAGAACAGGTGAGACATTGATTGTTGAAACATGGAAACAGTCTGATCCCACCCACTGCAGACACATCCATGTCACCAGGAACCAGCTGTCATACAGCTGGGTCTCCCTTCGAGCTTTTTGGTGCCTTGCCTGTTATTGGTTTTCATTCCTGTTCTGCCAGATTTGTGCACAGATGTAGTGCAGTTGTGTTGAAAGGTTACAGACCTGAAATAAAAAATATGTTTTTCTCGCCACAGACGCTATCAGATCTGCTGAGAATTCCAGAATTTTCTGGTTTCTTTTATTTCAGAAATCCAACATCTGCAGCATTTTGATTTTCTTTAACTAATTAGTGCAAAGAATGTGGAACCCATGACGAGAAGAGTTTGAGGCCCAATTTTCAGCTGAAAATGTGTAAGTAAACTCGTCGGAACAAGCTGAAAATTGAACTCTATTGCCCCAGTACTGACACAGCAACACAGTCGCACTAGTGCGAGACCATCCAGATACTTTACGTGTACAAAGGGATTTATTCAGTTTGCAAAGCAGTAAACACACCAACTTTAATATTCAAAGGATTTAATCCACAGTCAGAGCATTCCTACTGGCAAGACACGGTTTAAATGTTCCATGTATTGTGAAAAATACCCCATCTGCTGAGACTCCATTGAGTTCAGATCTAAGTACTACATCCAGGAGAGAATTATGGCGGATACAGAGCATTTTAATTGCTGTATCAATTGTTTCGACAATTTTATATCATCGCCCTATGGCACCCATCGTATTCTGATTACTGAACTTGGGTATCGATTTTACAACGTTACCGTTCAATGGCGGAGTGGACACCCAGCAATCGCTGCGGGACAGAATGTGTCCTATCCTCATTAGAGCAGCAACTCCGCACATGCGCATTGCGGTGTATGATTGGAACATGCGCATTGTGGTCTCTTTCATGAGCATGCGCAGTGCGGATCTGTGACTTAAGCTGCTCAGAGCGGGTGAGAGAATGTCGAGTGGAACAAACTAACAGTTAGTGGGTGTGTGAGGAGAAATGGAGCCAGCGGAGTGGGCAGGGAGGCTTCATAAAGACACAGTGCAGGCCGAAGACCCGAAATAACAAGGTACCGGTCTTGTGTTTGCAGAAAACGGGCCGAAAAAGTCTGGATTTCTCTCTTCGCCAGGCCCAGGGTAACGGCCGCCATCTTTATAGGGGGCAATGTGCAGCAGGGCGCATGCGCGGTCATCCTGGTCCAGATAGCAGGAGAAGACAATGTTGTGCATTTATATCCATGGATTTTGGAAACTCCTTTTACAGGGGGTTAGAAGGGGAGGATTTAGACAAAGTAATCTCAGACCAAGAAAAATGTTTGTCTCTTCGCAATTTCTATCCTGCACTGACAATGACGGATTTTGTTAATTCCATTCACAGGATACCAGAAGATGAGGTTTTGCAGATTGGAAATTCAAACCAATCATCACATCAGAGTCTGCAAGAATCAGTCGATTCATCCGGACCTGGATATTATCGGTCTCTGAGTGTAAGCATTGACTTCCAGGTCATTACTGCTCACTGTGTGAACTTTTTTCCTCATATCCCCCTTGTAGATCTTCACAAAATCTTTAAACTGTCTCCCATAACCCTTTTACGATCAGTTAACGGAAATAGTTTTTCTTTATCTACCTCATATATACCTCAGGACCCTTCCATCCTTCATAAGGTGTGGTGATCACTGGTTTGTACAGACCCAGATGTTCTGTGTCCGTGTGTGTGACATCATCACACATCGACAATTACACAGTGACATCATCACACGTCGACAATTACATGGTGACATCATCCGCTCCCCGGGTATTTCCTCAACTGGGAGATTTTTCTCTGACTCCAGTGATTCTGATATCTTTCCAACTGCAGGCTCCAGCAGGAGATTTTAAAATTGAAAACTGAAATTGTTTCAGAGGTGAGTATTTTTCACCACTCAGCTACAACTTTTAGTTTAGGTTTTAGTTCTACGCTCTGTGTCTGTGAGAGGTTCCATGACTGGTGTGACTCATTTACCGTGGTTCTGAATCCATGTCCATCTATTGCTCTGTTTCACCTCTGCCCTCCCTGATCACCTCTCTGCCATTGTCTAACTCCCTCTGTCCCTAATACTGGGTGTATTTTAGCTCTGTTTAGGGTTTTACTGCTACTTCTACCAACTGTGTCTCAATGAGGTTTCCTCTGCTGCCCATCCCGACCATGTGTTGCTGTCTTACCAGCTTTATCTTCCCACAGTACCTTCCATAGTCAAGAATTGTTTTTCCTGCACTATAGTCCATTTCTCTTCCACTTCTGAGCTTATGTTAACCAAACAAATTCTGCAGCATGTTTATTCCCTGCAAATGATTCTGCACACCCTGAAACATTAACTCTGTTTCATTCTCCACAGATACCAGCAAACATTGTGACCCCCAGTTGCCTGTCGGGAAGATGATGTTTGACCTTCTTGAACCGCTGCAGTCTGTGTGGTGAAGGTGCTCCCACAATGCTGTTAGGTAAGGAGTTACAGGTTATTCACCCAGTGGTAATGAAGGAACAGTGATATATGTTCCAAATCAACAATAATATTTTGTGTTTATATCGCACATTTAATGTTATACTGTTTTCTGCGATATTTCACGGAAATGTTGCGAAACAAGGTTTGACCCTGAGCCACAGGAGGAGATGTTCGGGCAGGTGACCAATAATTTGGTCAAAGAGGTCGGTTTGAAGGAGCATCTTAAAGGATGAAAATGAAGTAGAGAGGTGGAGAGTTTAGGGAGGGAATTCCAGAGCTTGGCCCTTGGAAACTGACAGAATGGCAATCAGGGATGGAGTGATTAAAATCAGGAATTCTCAGGAAGTCTGAATTCGAGGAGCGTGGATATCTCGGGGGGCGTTGTGAGCCTGGAGGAGGTTACAGAGATAGGAATGATCACAACCATGGGGAAAACAAGGATGAGAATGTGAAAATTTAGGTGCTTCTTAAATGGGTGCCTTCAAATCATTTGTATAGTTTGTGAATGGCTGTGGGCCAAGCAGTGATCCTTGGAGTACCCCACAAGTAACAGCCTGTCATCCTGAGAATAAGACGTTTATTCCGACTCTCTGTTTCCTGTCTGTTCACCAATTCTCAATCCATTGCAGTATATTACCCCAATCCCATGTGCTTGAATTCTGTTTACTGACATCCTGTGCTTTGTTCTCTAACCTCCTCCCTCTGTCTCTCCCAATCCCCTCTCTCTTTTTCTCTCTCTGTCACATTGAATTCTCCAGCCCAGCGAGTTGTGGATGCTCCATCATTGAATATATTTCAGGCTGAGATGGGGAGATTTTTGGTCTCTGAGGGAGTCGAGGGATATGGGGAGTGGGTGGGAAAGTGGAGTTGAAGCCCAAATTCAGCCATGATCATATTGAATGGTGGAGCAGGCTTGACAGGATGTTAGATCTTTTCTCGTTCTTATTTCTTGTGTTCTTATAGAGGCCAGAGTCTTGTGTAGGCCCAGACCGGGCGGCAGGTTCCCTTCCCTGATGGGCATTAGTGAACCACTTGGGTTTTTATGACAATCCAGCAGTTTTCATGGTCACTTTTTCCTAGTGCCGGCCCCACAAATTCCCAGATTCATTCAGCTCAATTTCACAACCTGCCTTTGTGTTTTTGTGGGTTCTCTATCACTCCCTTTTTTCTGTTTTAAATCAATTTCATAGGGTGTTAGGAGAGGATTTTCAGTCGGGAAACTCAAACCAAACATCACTTCAGGATCTGAATGAGTTGCCAATTTATTGTAACCTGAATATGATTGGATTTTGAACATGGAAGGAAAAAGCACCGTTCACAGTGGGGAGAAACCGTACATGTGTTCTGTGTGTGGACGAGGCTTCAGCCGATCATCTGGCCTGTTGAGACGCAAGCACAGTCACGGGGAGAGTCCGTGGAAATGTGGGGAGTGTGGGAAGGGATTCAGAACCCCATCTGAGCTGGAAACGCATCGGCGCAGTCACACTGGGGAGAGACCGTTCACCTGCTCCGAGTGTGGGAAGGGATTCACCCAGTCATCCAAACTCCTGAAACACCAGCGAGTTCACACTGGGGAGAGACCTTTCAAATGCACAGACTGTGGGAAGTGCTATAAAAGCTCCTGGGGTCTGATGTCCCATCAGCGTGTTCACACTGACGAGAGACCATTCAGCTGCTCTCAGTGTGGGATTGGGTTCAGGTGGTCATCTCAACTCACTGTACACCAGCGCACTCACACTAGGGAGAGGCCGTTCACCTGCCCTCAGTGTGGGGTGAAATTCACTGATTCCTCCACCCTGCTGACACACCAGCAAGTTCATGAGTAACGACAGTGATTGGATTTTGCTGTTAATCACATCCAGGACTGAACTGTGTTCAATGGGGTTTGTTTATGCTGATGTTAGTAAACCCCAACTCGGTTATAAGCTTTAATGACCTGGCTAAAAATCAAATCAATCAGCTTTGTGCTGAATGCAAACTTTGTTTTAATAGCTCTAACACAAGTCAGTTCCTTTTGAGGGGCTCTCCCTCTCTCTCTGTCTCCTCCATCCTCACCATCAACAAGTGTGAGGAGCTCATGGAGCTTCTTTGTCACTAAGATTGAGACAATCTGATCAGCTGCCTCCCTCCCTTCCACTAACCCACCGGGACAAAGTGTCTCTAAAGATCCCCCTTGTCTGAGCCCTGAACCCACATCTTTCTTCAGATTCTCTCCCATCTCTCTTCCTGCCCTCTCAGTGTTCATCTTGTCCATGAGACCCACCTCCTGCTCCATCGACCCTATTCCCACTAAACTGCTGATTACCCAACTTCCCCATGTTCGCTGAGATTGTTAACATTTCTCTCTCTTCAGTTACTGTCACTCTCTCCTTCAAATCTGCCATCACCACCCCCTCCTCAAAAAACAACCCTTTCACCCCACCGTCCTTACTGCCCCATCTCCAACCTCCCTCTCTTCTCCACACTGTTCCAACATGCTGTCACCTCCCAAATACTGGGATTCTCAGTGTGAACAGGGTAGGATGTGTTTGGAGACAGGATGTCCCAGTTCTCCACCCTGGGATTGTCAGTGTGAACAGGGTGGGATGTGTTTGGAGACAGGATGTCCCAGTTCCCCACCCTGGGATTCTCAGTGTGAACAGGGTGGGATGTGTTTGGAGACAGGATGTCCCAGTTCTCCACCCCGGGATTCTCAGTGTGAACAGGGTGGGATGTGTTTGGAGACAGGATGTCCCAGTTCTCCACCCCGGGATTCTCAGTGTGAACATGGTGGGATGTGTTTGGAGACAGGATGTCCCAGTTCTCCACCCTGGGATTCTCAGTGTGAACAGGGTGGGATGTGTTTGGAGACAGGATGTCCCAGTTCTCCACCCTGGGATTCTCAGTGTGAACAGGGTGGGATGTGTTTGGAGACAGGATGTCCCAGTTCTCCACCCTGGGATTCTCAGTGTTAACAGGGTGGGATGTGTTTGGGGACAGGATGTCCCAGTTCTCCACCTTTAAAGGGACAGGGAGAGGACCAGCTGGACTGAATGACGCTGCTTTATGACATCACTGCAGTGCCTAGTAACCATTCTCCCTGAGCCCTGCTGATTATGGGCTGGCTTTAGCTCAGTGCTGTTACAGGGAGGGAAACAGGAGGAGGATTCGAGCCGTGTGGAGCTCAGGATTAATGGGGAGAGAAACAGGATCAATTTCTACCTGACTGCGTTAGAAATGTCATTGTCCCGGATACTCCCTGTCCCTCAGTATCTGTCTCCGGGGGACAGGCTGATGGGTTTACTCTGTATCTAATCCATGCTGTGTTTTCTTGGAGAGTGTTTGATTCTGACAATAGTTGCTCACCTCGATGATGATGAGATAAACACATCAGCTTCTTCCCTAGACACAGATCCTGAAGGACAAGAAGTGTCTGTAATATTCTGGACCATGTCCTTGACCCAGTGTTGAACTCCTTGCTCACATATCCTTTCATCCTGCTTAGTTCTGATGAAAAGATCCCCAGTTTCTCCAGTCTCTCCTCATGGGAAAGAGAAGTTGCAATTAAGTTAGAAACTCAGACAGGAGTTTCACAGCAGACAGGTCACCATGAGAAAACATTTCATTCCACAGTCAGTTGTTATCATCTGGAATACACTGTCTGAAAGTTTAAAAGCAAAATACTGCAGATGCTGGAAATCTGAAACACAAACAAAAATTGCTGGAAAAACTTCTAAGGCATTGACATCTTTCTTCAAATAAGGTGACCAGTATTTACACAGTACTCCAGATGTGGTCTTACCAGTGCCCTGTATCACTGAAGCATAACCTCCCTACTTTAGTAATCAATTCCCTTCACAATAAACAATAACATTCCATTAACCTTCCTAATTACCTGCTGTACCTGCAAACTAACCTTTTGTGATTCATACACAAGGACACCCAGATCCCTCTGAATCTCAGAGCTCTGCAATCTCCCACCAGTTAGATAAGCTTCTTTATTCTTCCTGCCAAAATGAACAATTTCACATTTGCCCACATTATACTCCATCTGCCAGACCTTTGCCCACTCATTTAACCTATCTATGTCACTTTGCAGCCTCTTTAATGTCATCTCCACAATTTACTTTCCTACCTATCTTTGTGTCATCAGCAAATCTAGCCACCAATCCTTCATCCAAGTCACAGCCACATTCTCAAGGGCAACTAGGGATGGCCCCGCCAGAAAATCCCACAGCCCATAAATGAATTTTTTATAAGTTCAATGGTGCTGCGGTTACCTAGCAATCACCAAGAGGCAGAATGTGCTCTATCTGGATGTGATTAATAGTGACACTAACAGGAGAATTGGGCACATTTAGGGGAACAGAGAGCAAATAGAAACTATTTATGCTGGTTAGGCAGTCTTTCCTCATCTCATTCTATCAACATAACCATCTATTCCCTTCTCCCTCTTGTGCTTGTCCAGTTTCCCCTTAAATAATATTGGATGTGATTCCATCATTGGACAACACTTACTAAACAATCCTGATTGTGCCAAGAGTTATACAAACAACCAATTTAAGATTATCAGTCAGACTCACTGTGTGGCTCACTTACACATGCTAGAAGCTACATATATTCACACACAGGGCCCTGTGCTTTGCAAAAAAAGAACACATCCATGCATTGCGCCTTTCCCAACTAAACAAAAGCTATACGATTCACTTTACCCTGTGGGTGTACCTACACCACATGGACTGCAATGGTTCAAGAAGGCAGCTCACCACCAACTTCTCGAGAGCAACTAGGGATGGGCAATAACTGCTGGCCCAGCCACTGAAGCCCACACCTCACGAATGAATTAAAAAAACTTTCACCGCTCCCAGTGGTAGTGAGTTCCACTTTCTCAACACTCTTTGGGTGAAGAAGTTTCTTCTGAATTCCCTATTGGATTTCTTGTTGACTGTCTTATTTTGATGGTTATGCTCTTCCCCACAAGAGGAAATGTTCTCTCTGTATCCACTCGAACAAAACCTCTCATCATCTTAAAAACCTCGACTAACCTCAGCCTTATTTTCTCAAGAGAAGACAGACCAAGCATGTCAATCCTTTCCTGATATATTTACCTTCACATTTCTGGTACCATCATTTTAAACCTGCTCTAGGCCTGATCCAGTGACTCAATATCTTTTTCTATAATATGATGACCAGAACTGCCCTCTTCATTATGGCTGGTAAGATTTAGGTTCGGGAGTCACAGATTACCCAAAAACGGGGTCGAGCTCAGAAGCGATTTGAAAGTAGTTTAGTGAGAAGCAACAATTTAAATATTGTCTGACAGGTGAGAAGGGTTTACTGGTCCCGGAGGACAAACGGACGGATGATGCAGAGTGAGTGCTGGTCTCTGTAGCTGGTGGTGACAGTCTCCTCTGAACGGTTAACTGGTGTGAGCCAGAGTGTGGGTGTTGGGTTGAAGCCAGTGTGGATCACGTCAATATCTCTGTGCTCTCAAGAGCCTGTTTTAACCTTTACACAGACAGTTGGTTTACGGATGGGTCATGAGATCCAATTGTATCAGGGTTAGAAATGTCTTGTTTCAGGGCCTGTGCTAGAGACATGTCCTTGGCAGAGATAACAGGCCTGTCCTGTGTTTGTCAGCCAGCAAGCTGCTATGGAAGCTTTCTTCATGAGAGAGAAAATAAAGCTACTTCTTCAATATTCCATATACTTCTGAAAATGTTATAAGGTTATTAGGCAGTGATTTCTTACAGTCCAATACTTGGATTGAACTTGTCTCCATTCCTGTGTCGAGGGGATTTCTGTATCAGGCGGGAGGGGTAACATTTGGGAACTCTCGATTCTCCACCAATTCCCATTCCCCTTCCTGATGGATAACGGAGGTGTCACTGTGAACAATGTGCAAGTCAGTAAGAATTGTCAGCAAGGATTAATCAGCACTTTCTAATTGGAGATGTTAATCAGTGGAACCTCTCAGGCACTTAATTGTAGAGTTTGTACCAAAGATCAATTTAGGATTGAAGTAAAAGTTCAGAATCTTGTTGTAAAGTAATTTCTGATGAGAGTTCCTGAATTATGGGGAAAGATCAGAGATAGCGGTTCTTAAAGGGACATTGCAGCCCCGACAACACAATCAGCTATAGATCCAGAATATTAAACTCCAGCCCAGTTACAAGGATTATTAACATCAGCAGAAACAAACCCCAACTGTCAGAATGAGCATGGTTCAGTCCTGGATGTGATTAACAGCAGCAATAACAACAGAATCCAACTCCTGCAGTCACTTCTGAACTCGTTGGTATCTCTGCAGGTGTGGTGACTGAGCGAATCCCTTCCCACACTCGGAGCAGGTGAATGGCTTTTCTCTGGTGTGAACTTGCTGGTGTACATAGAGGCTGAATGAAGATCTGAATCTTTTTCCACAGGAAGTACAGCTGAATGGCCTCTCCTCAGTGTGAATTCGCTGGTGTTTCAGGAGGTCAAAGGACCGAGTGAATCTTTTCTCACATACAGAGCAGGTGAATGGCCTCTCCTCAGTGTGAATGCGCTGGTGTACAGTGAGGTGGAATGAAGACCTGAATCTCTTTCCACAGGAAGTACAGCTGAATGGCCTCTCCTCAGTGTGAATTCGCTGGTGTTTCAGGAGGTCAAAGGACCGAGTGAATCCTTTCTCACATACAGAGCAGGTGAATGGACTCTCCACAGAGTGAACTCGCTGGTGTGTGAGTAGGTGAGCTGACTGAGTGAATCCCTTCCCACACTCGGAGCAGGTGAATGGCCTCTCCCCAGTGTGAACTTGCTGGTGCACATTGAGGTTGGATAAAGACCTGAATCTCTTTCCACAGGAAGTACAGCCGAACGGTTTCTCCCCAGTGTGAACCTGCTGATGCTTCAGCAGGTCAGAGGACCTAGTGGATCCTTTCCCACATACAGGACAGGGGAACGGCGTCTCCCCAGTGTGAACCCATTGGTGTGTTCGCAGGTGGGATGACTGAGTGAATCCCTTCCCACACTCGGAGCACGTAAATGGTCTCTCCCTAGTGTGAATTCGCTGGTGTACCAGCAGGTCGGATGATGTAGTGAATCCCCTTCCACATTTAGGGCAGGTGAATGCTCTCTCCTCAGTGTGAACTTGCTGGTGTCTCAGCAGGTGGGATAACTGAGTGAAACCCTTCCCACACTCGGAGCAGGGGAATGGCCTCTCCCCGGTGTGACTGCGTCGATGTTTTTCTATCTGGGATGGGTAATTGAATCCTTTCCCACGTTCCTCACATTTCCATGGTTTCTCCATGGTGCAGGTATCCCTGTGTCTCTCCAGGTTGGATGATCAGTTGAAGCCTTGTCCACACAGAGAACACGTGTACAGTTTCTCCCCACTGTGAATGGTGTGATGTGTTTTCAGGCTGTGTAACTGGTTAAAGCTCTTTCCACAGTCAGTTCACTTGAACACTCTCACTCGGGTGTGTGTGCGTCTCAGTGCTTTTCCAGTCACACTGATGTTTGAAATCTTTCCCTACAGACAGAACAGACAAACGATTCTCTGTCCACATTCAAAGGTGATGATATTCAGGTCCTGATGAATCGAGTGACTCTGTCAGATCTTGATGTGATGTTTGGTTTGAGTTTCCCATCTGCAAATCCTCCCCTTCTAATTCTCTGTAAAAGGAGTTTACAAGAGCCATCACTGTCAGTACAGGATAGCAATTCAGAACACACAATTCTAGTTTCTATGGACCATTTTTTCCTCTCTTGTTTACTCAAAGCTGCAAATCCCCGTCCCACATACTCTCCCTCCTCCCTGTGCTGAAATCCAAAGAGTTCTGGATAATTCTTTCTGTATCTTTTAAACAAACTTGTACAACTGGAGATAACAACATGTCTGATCATTCACTTCAGTGATTACTCGTGACAAAACATTAATCTGAAACCCGCTGACCGACCACACAGAATAGCAGATGTTAACCTTGTGTCCAAAACTCACAGTGTGGAGATTTAATGAGCGATTGTGAAGGTGGTTTCTTCAAACCTCCCAGGGTTTCCTTCCTTCCTTCTCTTCCTCTCTAACTAAGTTAAACCTGGGATCAGTCTCATGGCCCATTCTGGTTACTGCTTCTCTTCCTGATGACTAATTAACTCCAATTAAACACTGAGAAGACTGAAGACACTGTTTTCAGTCCCTGCTCCAATCTCCATTTCCCAGATACCAACTCCACCCCTCTCCCTGGGAACAGGCTGAGATTAAACCAGTCTGTTCACTCGGTGTTATATTTGATCTCGAGATGAGTTTCTGACCTCATATCTGTGCCATCACTAAGATCGCCTGTTTCCAACTCTGTAACATCACCCAACCTCATGATGGCTAAAAATCTAATGAAGAGGGAGAAAATTGATTGTGAAAGTAAATTGGCAAGAAATATAAAAACAAATATAAAGAGCTTCCACAGGAATATAAAAGGAAAGAGAGTAGCTAAAGTGAGCCTGTTTCCACCTCTGTAATATCACCCGACCTCACCCTGTCTCAGTGTATCTGTTGCTGAAACCCTCATCCTTGCCAGTGGTACCCCCAGACTCGACTATTCCAACACACTCCTGGCCGGTCTCCCATATTCTACCCTCCATAAACTTTAAGTCATCCAAACGTTTGCTGTCCTTGTCTTCACTCACAGTGAGCCCCGTTCCCCTAACACCCCTCTGCTTCCTGACATGCCTTGGCTCCTGGTCAAGCAGCAATTTGATCTTAAATTTCTCGCCCTTGTTTTTAATTCCCTCTATGGCTTCAGCCTTCCCTATCTCTGTAAATTCCTCCAACCCCAAAATCCTCTGTGATATCTGCGCTACTCTGAGTCTGGCCTTGTACATTCCCTATTTTAATCGCCCCACCATTAGTGAACTTCAGTTCCCTCGTTCCCAAGCTTTGAAATTCTCTCCCTATACCTTTCCCTCTGTCTACCTCACTTTCCTCCTTAACACTCGAGTATTGTAAAAAAAAAAGAGACATCCTGTCAAAACTTTCTATCTTGTACTCATCAGGACAGACGCAAGAACACTGAATTTCAAAGATTATCAGCCGGGCTCATAATGTGGCTCACTTATACTTGCTGGAAGCTACATATATTCATACACAGGGACCTGTCTTTACAGGCAGGAGGATCATGTCCAGGCTTGGAGCCTTTTGTTGAATTAGGAACATAGGAACAGGAGGACATTTAGCCCGTTGACCCTGCTCCGCCATTCAATAAGATCATGGCTGATCGAGCACTTCAATGCCTTTTACCCACACTATTCACATAATCGCTTTGATTATTGTTAATCAGGAATCTATCAATCTCTACCTTAAACATTCTCAATGACTGAGCTTCCATGGCCCTCTGGGTTAAAGAATTCCAAAGATTCACAACCCTCTGAGAAAATAAATTTTTCCTCATCTTGGTCCTAAGTGGCTTCCCCTTATTGTAGATTGTGTCCCCTGGTTCTGGACAAAATTAAACAAAAGCATGGGGGATGGTTGTTCCCTGGTGCATTCTCCATGGCAGAGCTTTAACCAATCAGAGCTGGCTGGCCAACCAGTCACCACCCTTTCCTCATGCAGTATAAATTGTTTGCTTTGAAATTTAGTATTCTTGCATTTGTCCATATGAGGACATCATGAACATCTTCAATAAAAGCAAAAAACTGCAGAAGATGGAAATCCAAAACAAAAATAAAAATACCTGGAAAAACTCAGCAGGTCTGGCAGCATCTGCGGAGAGCAACTCAGTTAAAACAACTTCAATATGTCTTTTTTCACCAATATCTAAGTTCTGTACTACTGAGTGACTGTGGGTTTACATTTCTTTTGTTGCTGATCTTGAAGTGCCGCACATTGTATGAATATCTCCCTCGGGTCCGAATGAAATTCCTGTTGCTCATTTGACGCTGTAAGGAGGCGGTTCAACCAACAGAGGACGCTGGTGAGAAGTCATCGCAGCTACCATGACTCAGGAGAGAATCGAGGAGGACCCACTGTCAAAGAACGGAATAGCCCCAAACATTACATTGCTGTAGTGTTTCCATCCCTCCCTCCTCCTCAAACCTTAAAAAAAAGAGAGGAAGAGGCAGTGCCTTCAGGAGTGCACCAGACCTGTGAGGGACACTCTTCTGAAAGTGGATTTTAAAGAAAAAGCAGCTGATTGGTGAGTAATCCAGGGAGCAGACTCGGAGGGAGGAGCACTGGAGCGGTAAGTATAAACCTAGCTTACCTCGGGGATTCGCGGCCTTGTCTCCAGGAAGCAGACTCGGAGGGAGGAGCACCGGAGCGGTGAGTATAAATCTAGCTTACCTCGGGGATTCACGGCCTTGTCTCCAGGGAGGAGCACCGGAGCGGTGAGTATAAATCTAGCTTACCTCGGGGATTCGCGGCCTTGTCTCCAGGGAGGAGCACCGGAGTGGTGAGTATAAATTTAGCTTACCTCGGGGATTCACGGCCTTGTCTCAAGGGAGCAGACTCGGAGGGAGGAGCACCAGAGCGGTGCTCTCGGGTCACAGAGTAACTGAAGCCAAAACTGAAAAAGTGATGTCACAGCAAAGCTGTGACCTGATTGGTTGGTAGGAAATTTGCACCAAATTTGAAAAAAAAACACTGCAAAGCTAATTAATAAATTAATTATCTAAGTAGAGATGGCTGGGCAGGTGATGTGCTGTAGCTGTATGATGTGGGGGCTGGCAGATCCCATTGCGAGCCACAGTGACCACATCTGCAGCAAGTGTTTGTTGCTGGAGGAACTCCGGCTCAGAATTGATGAGCTGGAGTCCAAGCTCCGGATGCTATGGCACATCCGGGAGGGGGAGAGTTACCTGGACACTTTGTATCAGGAGGCGGTCACACCCGGTAGATTAAGTACCTCAAGTCCGGTAAGTGGTCAGGGTCAGGAGGGTGTGACTGCAAGTGAGGCAGGTAGAGGGATCCTGTGTTCAGGAACAGAGGAGCCTCAGTTCTTGACCTTGTCCAACAGGTACGAGGTACTTGCTCCCTGTGTGGATGAGGAACAGGGCTGTAGGGAGGATGAGCCAGCTGACCACGGCACCGTGGCGCAGGAGGCCATTCAAGAGGGGGGAGCAAAAAGACAAGTGGTAGTTGTAGAGGATTCTATAATTAGGGGAATTTATAGCTTCCTTTGGAAGCAGGATTGAGAGTCCCGCATGGTATGTTGCCTGCCCGGTGCCAGGGTGAGGGACATCTCTGACTGGCTTGAAAGGATATTGGAGAGGGAGGGGGAGGATCCAGTTGCTGTGGTCCATGTCGGGACAAATAACATAGGTAAGACTAGGAAAGAGGACCTGTTTGGGGATTATCAGGAACTAGGAACTAAATTAAAGAACAGGTCCTCAAGGGTTATAATCTCCAGATTACTACCCAAGACACGTGAAAATTGGCATCGGGGCGCGAGAATAAGGGAAGTAAACACATGGCTAAAGGAGTGGTGCGGGAAAGAGGGGTTCCATTTCGTGGGGCGCTGGCATCAGTATTGGAACAGGAGGGATCTGTACCATTGGGACGGTCTCCACCTGAACCGATCTGGGACCAATGTTCTAGCGAAAAGGGTAAATAGGGTGGTCAAAAGGACTTTAAATTAGAAAGTGGGGCGGGGAGGAAAGGGTAAAACTCCAAGAAGTATGACTAATGGGAAACAAAGCAGCAGGTTAGCGTGTGGGGGGGGGTGGATTCAACTTCATGGAAAATTATGAAAAAACTGAAAAGAAAGGAGAGCCCAGGAGAGGCTATTAAAGTCTCCAGAACACAAAATAGGACGGAGTGTTTGGAAAGGGCTAGGAATCTAACTTCAAGCACATCAGATAAAGGGACGACAATGAGAAAGGGGACAGGAAATACAGGACTGAAAGTGTTGTATCTGATTGCACGCAGTATACAAAATAAGGTAAATTAACTTGTGGCGCAGATTGAAATTGGCATGTTTGATGTGGTGGGCATCACGGAGACATGGCTGCAAGGGGATCAGGACTGGGAGCTAAATATCCAAGGATATACATCCTATCGAAAAGATAGGCAGGTTGGGAGAGGGGGTGGGGTTGCTTTGTTAGGAAGAAATGAAATTAAATCGATAGCAAGAAATGATGTAGGGTCAGATGATGTAGAATCTGTGTGGGTAGAGTTGAGGAACCGCAAAGGTAAAAAAAAACATAATGGGAGTTATGTACAGGCCTCCGAACAGTCAGGATGTGGGGCACAAGATACACCAGGAGATAGAAAAGGTGTGTAAGAAAGGCAAGGTTACAGTGATCATGGGGGATTTCAATATGCAGGTAGACTGGGAAAATCAGGTTGGTAGTGGATCCCAAGAAAAGGAATTTGTGGAATGTCTACGAGATGGCTTTTTGGAGCAGCTTGTGGTGGAGCCCACTAGGGAACAGGTAATTCTTGATTTAGTGATGCGTAATGAGGCAGATTTGATAAGGGACCTTAAGGTGAAGGAACCCTTAGGAGGAAGTGACCATATTATGATAGAATTTACCCTGCAATTTGAGAGGAAAAAGCTGGAATCAGATGTAATGGTATTACAGTTGAATAAAGGCAACTACAGAGGCATGAGGGAGGAGCTGGCCAGAATTGACTGGGAGATGAGCCTAGCAGGAAAGACAGTGGAACAGCAATGGCAGGAGTTTCTGGGAGTAATTTGGGAGACACAGCAAAAATTCATCCCGAGGAAGAAGAAGCATACTAAAGGGAGGACGAGGCAACCATGGCTGACAAGGGAAGTCAGGGACAGCATAAAAGCTAAAGAGAAAGCATACAATGCGGCGAAGAGTAGTGGGAAACTAGGGGATTGGGAAGCCTACAAAGACCAACAGAGGACCACTAAAAAATAAATAAGGAGGGAGAAGATTAAATATGAGGGTAAACTAGCCTGTAATATAAAAGAAGATTGCAAGAGATTTTTACTTATATAAAGGGTAAGAGAGAGGCAAAAGTGGACATCAGGCCGCTGGAAAATGACGCTGGAGAAGTAGTAGTGGGGAACAAAGAAATGGCGGAGGAACTGAATAGGTACTTTGCGTCAGTCTTCACATTGGAAAACACGAGTGACATCCCCAAAGTTCAAGAGAGTCGGGGGGCAGAGGTGAGTATGGTGGCCATTGCCAAGGAGAAGGCGCTAGGAAAACTGAAAGGTCTGAAGGTGGATAAAGAACCTGGACCAGATGGATTACACCCCAGAGTTCTGAAGGAGATAGCTGAAGAGATAGTGGAGGCGTTAGTGGTGATCTTTCAGGAATCACTGGAGTCAGGGAGGGTGTCAGAGGACTGGAAAATCGCTAATGTAACCCCCGTGTTCAAGAAGGGAGTGAGCCAAAAGATGGGAAATTACTGGCCAATTAGCCTGACCTCGGTCGTTGGTAAGATTTTAGAGTCCATTATTAAGGATGAGATTTCGGAATACTTGGAAGTGCATGGTAAAATCGGGCAAAGTCAGCATGGTTTCATCAAGGGGAGGTCATGCCTGACAAATCTTAGAATTCTTTGAGGAGGTAATGAGTAGGTTAGACAAAGGAGAGCCAATGGATGTTATCTACTTGGACTTCCAGAAGGCCTTTGACAAGGTGCCGCACAGGAGGCTGCTCAGTAAGATGAGAGCCCATGGTGTTAGAGGCAAGGTACTAGCATGGATAGAAGATTGGATGTCTGGCAGGAGGCAGAGAGTGGGGATAAGGGGGTCCTTCTCAGGATGGCGGCCGGTGACTAGTGGAGTTCCGCAGGGGTCAGTGTTGGGACCACAACTTTTCAGGAACTGAGGGCATCCTGGCTAAGTTTGCAGATGATAAAAAGATAGGTGGAGGGACAGGTAGTATTGAGGAGGTGGGGAGGCTGCAGAAGGATTTGGACAGGTTAGGAGAATGGGCAAAGAAGTGGCAGATGGAATGCAACGTGGGGAAGTGTGAGGTCATGCACTTTGGTAGGAAGAATAGAGGCATAGACTATTTTTTAAATGGGGAGAGAATTCAGAAATCTGGAGTGCAAGGGGACTTGGGAGTCCTAGTCCAGGGTTCTCTTAAGGTTAACTTGCAGGTTGAGTCAGTAGTTAGGAAGGCAAATGCAATGTTGGCATTTATTTCGAGAGGACTAGAATATAAAAGCAGGGATGTGCTGCTGAGGCTTTATAAGGCTCTGGTCAGACCGTATTTAGAATATTGTGAGCAATTGTGGGCCCCGTATCTCAGGAAGGATGTGCTGGCCCTGGAGAGGGTCCAGAGGAGGTTCACAAGAATGATCCCAGGAATGTAAGGCTTAACACATGAGGAACGTTTGAGGACTCTGGGTCTATACTCGATGGAGTTTAGAAGGATGAGGGGGGATCTGATTGAAACTTACAGAATACTGAAAGGCCTGGATAGAGTGGACGTGGGGAAGATGTTTCCATTAGTAGGAGAGTCTAGGGCCCAAGGGCACAGCCTCAGAGTAAAGGGAAGACCTTTTAGAACAGAGATGAGGAGAATCTTCTTTAGCTAGAGAGTGGTGAATCTATGGAATTCATTGCCACAGAAGGCTGTGGAGGCCAGGTCATTTAAGACCGAGATAGATAGGTTCTTGATTGGTAAGGGGATCAAAGGTTATGGGGAGAAGGCGGGAGAATGGGGTTGAGAAACTTATCAGCCATGATTGAGTGGTGGAGCAGACTCGATGGGCCGAATGGCCTAATTTCTGCTCCCATGTCTTATGAACTCGCTGGTGTATCAGCAGTGGGATGACCAATTGAATCCATTCCCACATTCCCCACATTTCCAGGTTTTGTCCCCACTCTGAACGGTGCTTTTTTCTTCCATGTTCAAAATCCGAAGATATTCAGATTATGATAAATTGGGCGATTCCGTCAGATCCTGATGTGATGTTTGGTTTGAGTTCCTTGACTGCAAGTTCTTCCCTTCTCCTACCCTCTGAAATTGGTTTAAAACAGAATAAAAGGAGAGAGAAAATCCACAAAAACACAAAGGCAGGTTGTGAAATTGAGCTGAATGAATCCGGGAATTTGTGGGGCCAGCACAAGGAAAAAGTGACCATGAAAACTGTTGGATTGTCATAAAAACCCAACTGGTTCACTAATGTCCTTCAGGGAAGGGAACCTGCCACTCAGTCTGGGCCTACACAAGACTCTGGCCTCTATGGGAGGGGGGAGAGAGAGAGACAAAGAGAGAGACAAAGAGAGAGAGAGAGAGAGAGAGAGTGAGCGAGTGAGAGAGTGGTCAGAGCAGGAGAGAGCAAATGAGAGGCATGTAATTTGCCTAAAACCCAACCAGAGCTTTGACGGAACCTCCACCTATAGCAGGGGTGGGGAATCCACGGCCCGTGGGCTGGATCTGGCCCGTTGCTCAATTTTATCCGGCCCGCAGCAAGAGTTCTAAAAGTAAAATTAGCTCCGATGCTTTGTGTAGAGTCTGAACACAGCACCAGATCTCCCTATTGCCGAAATGACTTTGTTTTCTTGCTGTCTCAGTCTCTATTTTTAGTGAGATCTGTACAAACTCATCATGACAGCACGGCTGCTCGTTTGTCTCTGTAACTGACCACGATGCTGTGGGAAAACAATGAAGTCCCGGGTGAACTTTCAGACAGTGTTAGACTTCTGGGTTAGGAAACTCGCCGTCCAATTTCGACAAAAAGAATGGCACCTGGAACGGTGAGAAACATTATGTTTGGCTGTGGTTGATGTTCTGTGGGAAGAGCTCCAAATCAGCAGATGACAAGTTGACAATGCAGTTCTATGTACTAAAGTTCCAGCCACAATGTTAATTTTTCTGTGTGTGTGGCCCGCAACTGATTTTGTCTATGTGTGAATGGCCCGTGATAAGAAAAAGGATCATCAACACTGACCTGGAAGGACCAGGGTAGCAGGTATATGTGAACACCATCACCTCCATGTTCCCCTCCAAGTCACACACCCTCCTGACTTGTCTGACATCCAGTACTGGATGAGCAGAAATTTCCTCCATTTAATTATTGGGAAGACTGAAGCCATTGTCTTCAGTCCCCACTACAAAGTGCAATCCAGAACCAACGATTCCATCCCTCTCCATGGCAACCAGACTGTTCACAACCATGGTGAAATATTTTACCCCAAGATGAGCTTCCAGCCACAAATCCACATCATCACCAAGACCGCCTATTTCCACCTCAGTAATAAAAACAGAAATTGTTGGAAATACTCAGCAGGTCAGGCAGCATCCGTGAAGAGAACAAGAGTTAATGTTTCAGGTTCTGATGAACCTTCCTCAGAAATGGGGAAAGATAGAAATGTAATAGGTTTTGAGTCAAGGAAAAGGAGATTGTGAGGGAAGAACAAAAGGGAAGGCCTGTGATCGGGTGGATCCACCTCAGTAACATCGCCCGGCTTTGCCTCTGCCTCAGCTCAACCATTTCTGAAACTCTCATCCATTCCGTTGTTCCCTCTAGACGTGACTCTGCTGACACTTTCCTATCCAGCCTCCCACATTCAACCTCCATAAACTTGAAATCATCCAAAACTTCACTCTCTGTAATCACAGACTCATAGAATTGTTTGAGCAGTGAAGATCATTCGGCCCTTCCTGTCTGTGCCAGCTCTCCAAATGAGCAATTCACTTAGTGCCATTCTCTCAATTTCTCCCTGTAACCCTGCACATTCTTCCTTTTCAGGTATCATCCAATTTCCTCTTGAATACCTCAATTGAAGCTGCCTTCACCACACTCTCAGACAGCACATCTTAACCACTCACTGTGTGAATAAGTTTCTCCTCATGTCTACATTGATTCTTTTTTCTTAAATCTGTGCTCTCTCGTTCTCGATCCTTCTACCAATTGGAGCAGTTTCTCCCTCTCCACTCTGTCCAGACCCCTCAGATTTGAAGATGTATTCAAAATCATAAGTAAGTCTCACTCCCACATCACCACTCTGCTCATTGCCCTGCACAGGCTCCCAGTGAAGCAACACCTCAATTTTAAAATTCTCATCCTTGTTTTCAAATCCCTCAACAGTTTCTCCCTCTGTTTTTCCAGTCCCTATGATGATTAAAATCATTTCCCACAGACATAACAGACAAACCTTATTCCTTCCATATTCAATGCTGATGATAGTCAGGTCCCGATGAATGGAGTGAATCTTTCAGTTCTTGATGTGATTCTTGAATTGAGTTTCCCGTCTGTTAATCCACCCTTTCTAATGCCCTGTAATAGAAATTTACAATAGCCATCACTGTCTGTCCAGGATAGAAATTGAGAAGAGACAAACATTTCTCTTGGTTTGAGTTTGCTGTGTGTAAATCCTCCCCTTCTAAACCCCTGGAAAAGGCGTTTCCAAAATCCATCCCTGTCAATCCAGGATAGAAATGCGCAACATTCTCTCCTCCTGCCACCTGGACCAGGATGACCGCGCATGCGCCCTGCTGCACAGCCGCTCCCCCGGGCCGAGCAGATGGAGATTCAGCCATTTCCAGTCTGTTCGCTGCAAACGCGGGACCGTTAGTTTCTTATTAAGGCTCTGCGGCCTGCACGAAGTGTTTATTAAACCTCCCTGCCCAGTCCACTGGCTCCATTCCTCCCGCCCACCCACTAACTCTGTTATTCTACTCCAGTCGCCATTTTCTCACCCACTCTCTGCGGCTCCAGTCACAGGACTGCATATGCGCATGCTCAGCCCAGATCCCGCAATGCGCAGGTGCCAATCACACTCCGCCATGCGCATGCGTAAGACCCTGGCGCTCTGGATAGGGCACATTCTGTCCCGCATTGAATGCTGGGTGAGAGGACGTTGTTGCATAAACAATAAATTATGATAATCCGATGCCGTAGCTGCCCCTGCAATGAGGACAGGGCACATTCTGTGTCGCTCCGAATGCTGGGTAATAGTCCCGCCATGGAAAAGAGAGTGTTGAATAAATAATTATGTTTTGTGATTTCATTGCGATGGAACCATAGGGGCAAGATATCAAATGATTAAATCCCTTGATTGATAAACCGAACTGCACACGCCCTGCACCATAGTTCTGTCCTGAATGTAATTACCAGCAGTTAGATGTGAACTCACTGGAACCTCAGTAGATCGGGTGAACATTTGATTTTTTTCCCCCCAGACAGGGGACATTTCAACTACGTCTTGCCATTATGAATGTGCTGATTATGAGTGAAATGCTTTGAACTTTTAAAGATGGATTGTTAATATAGTTAAAGGGCAATAATGAACCAAATGGCAATTTTTATGACAATGATCATCACCGTTACTGACACTGGCTGTCAATTACACACTTTGATTGATTCGTTGAATTTAAATTCCACCAGCTGTGATCCTGATTCCCAACGAGAAAATGCTGAAAGTACTCAGTGGTCATGCCGAGGCTGTGGAAAGAAAAACAGTTAATAGTTCAGGTCACTGAACTTCAAACAGAGCTGGAAAATAAGTTAGTGGTTCAACCGATTTTAGGAAAATACACAGACAGGGAAATGAGGGGAGGGAGGAGAACAAAAGAAAAGGTTTGTGATTGGATGAATTCAGGAGAGATGAAATAACAAAAGGGATGATGATACAAGACAAAAACTATTGTAATGGAATGAGTAAATAAACAAAAGGTAGGAGAGTCATTCTGTACCTGTTGTCTATTTCTGCTCTGATTTGAAATGTGTTGTTTTGCTGTTGACCCATATGACTTCTATCCCACAGTGAAAACTCTTAATCCTTCTCCACCAGAGGTTTTATTGAGCAAACACACGCAATCATACAAGAAAAGTGTCATCATTTTTAAACATTGAAATACCAAAACATAGAAATATTTACAACCCAGAAGCTGGCCATTCGATCCATCATGTCCATGTCGGCAGAAAAAGAAGAAGCTGAAGAAGGGTCATTCAGACTCGAAACATCAGCAGAAACAGACCACCATGAAAATGGTTCAGTCCTGGATGTGCTTAACAGAAAAATCTATTCCGTGCCTTACTCGTGAGCTCGCTGGTGTTTCAGGGGGCTCGATGACTGAGTGAGTCACTTCCCACATTCAGTTCATGGGAATGCTCTCTCTCCAATGTGAATGCGCTGGTGCACAGTGAGGTTAGATGATTGTCTGAACCCAGTCCCGCAGTGAGAGCACCTGAATGGTCTCTCGTCAGTGTGAACTCACTGGTGTGTCATCAGGGTGAATATTTGAGTGAATTCCTTCCCACACTCGGAACAGGTGAATGGCCTCTCCCCAGCGTGAGTGCGCAAATGAGTTTCCAGCCTAGAAAGGTAACTATATCCCTTCCTACCATCCCCACATTACCACAGTTACTCCCCGATGTGATAGCGCATGTGTTTAAACAGGTCAGATGATCAGATGAAGCTTCATCCACATACACAACATGTGTACGGTTTCTCCCCACTGTGAACGGTGCTTTTTCCTTCCATGTTCAAAATATGATGATATTCAGGTTACGATTATTTGGGTGACTCCAACAGATCCTGGTGCGATGTTTGGTTTCAGTTTCTCGACTGCAAATCCTCTCCTTCTAATACCCAGTGAAATTGATTTAAAACAGAAAAAAAGGAGTGAGAGAGAACCCACTAAAACACAAAGGCAGGTTCTGAAATTGAGCTGAATGAATCAGTAATTTGTGGAGCTGGCACAGGGGAAAAGTGACAATTAAAGCTGCTGGATTGTCATAAAAACACTGGTTTATTAATGTCCTTCAGGGAAGGGAACCTGCCACCCGGTCTGGGCCTACACAGGACTCTGGTCCATGTGGGAGGAGAGAAAGATGGGGCAAGGGAAATGGACTATGCACGTCTATAACTCAACCAGAATGTTGACAGAATCGTCCCAGCTCAAAGCCCACACCAGCCAGAATACAAGGGCAGTGGGTGCATGGGAAAACCATCATCTCCAGGACACACACCAGCGAGTTCACACTGGGGAGAGGCCATTCACCTGCTCCGTATGTGAGAAGGGGTTTAACTGATCATCTAACTGCTGAGAAACCAACGAGTTCACAAGTGACAGCAGGGGCTCGATTCTCCTGTTATTGCTGCTCTTAATCACATTCAGGACTGAACCATGTTTATCCTGACAGTTGGGGTTTGTTTCTGCTGATGTTAACAATCCCTGTAACTGCAGTAGAGTTATATATTCTGGCAATCAGATTACATTACTTTTTAACATTTACTCTTCAAATTAAGTACCTTTCTTCTGCCTGTTCGCAAGGTTTTGAAAGATGGAACCAAACAGTGATTTACTTGAACAAAAAAAAAAATACCTGGAAAAACTCAGCAGGTCTGACAGCATCTGCAGAGAGGGATACAGTTAACGTTTTGAGTCCGAATGGTTCTTCATCAGAACTAGGGAATAATAGAAAAGACGTGAAATATAAGCTGTTTTAAGGTGGGGGTGGGGGGGTGGACAGGTAGAGCCAGTGATAGGTGGAGATTGCCAAAATATGTCATTAAGAACTGGAGCATGCGCAGACCGTGGAGACAGAAGGTAAGAGCGCTTGAACGAGCCGATTTAAAATGCAGGTTTTACAAAGACTGAGTGCGGATTCAGAGCCGAAAATAAACGCGTAAAGAAAAATGGGGCCGATGGGTGGGCTGGGAGGCTTCATAAACTTCATAAAAAAATTAGTAAAGACAAATGTAGGCCACTTACTGTCCGAAAAAGGAGAATTTATAATAGAAAACAAGGAAATGGCATAGCAATTAAACAACTACTTTAGTTCTGTCTTCACAGAGGAAGACACAAATAACTTCCCAGAAATACAAGGGACCCAAGGGTCCAGTGAGAAGGAGGATTTGAAGGAAATTAGCATTACTAAAACAATCGTGCTGGAGAAATTAATGGAACTGAAAGCTGATAAATCCCCAGGGCACCATAATCTCCATCCCAGAGGACTAAAGGAGGTGACCATGGAAATAGTGGATGCGTTGATTGTCTTCTTCCAAAATTCTGTACATTCTGGTTGAGTCCCAGCAGATTGGAGGGTGGCAAATGTAACCCCACTATTTAACAAAGAAGAGAGGGAGAAAACATGGAATTACAGATTGGTTAGCCTGACCTTGGTAGTAGGGAAAATGCTAGAGTATGTTATAAAAGATGTGATAATAGGACACTTGGAAAATATCAACGGGGTTAGACAAAGTCAACATGGATTTATTAAAGGGAAATCATGTTTGACAAATGTACTTGGAGTTCTTTGAGGATGTAACTAGCAGGATAGATACGGGAGAATCAGTGGATGTGGTGTATTTGGATTTTGAGGAAGCTTTTGATAAAGTCCCAAACAAGAGGCTAATGTGTAAAATTAAAGCACATGGGATTGGGGGTAATATATTGACATGGATTGAGAATTGGTTAGCAGACAGGAAAGAGAGAGTAGGAATAAGTGGGTCTTTTTTGGAGTGGCAAGCAGTGATTAGTGAGTTACCACAGGGATCAGTGCTTGGACCCCAGATATTCACAATATATATCAATGATTTCAATGAGGGAACCAAATGTAATATTTCCAAGTTTGCTGACGAGACGAACCTTGGGAATGCGAGCGATGATGAGGGTGTTAAGAGGCTTCAAGGTGATTTAGACACGTTGAGTGAATGGACAAATACATGGCAGGTGCAGTATAACGTGGATAAGTGTGAAGGTATCCACTTCGGTAGAAAAAACAGAATGGCAAAGTATTATTTAAATGGTGATAGATTGGGAAATGTTGATGTTCAAAGGGACCTGCGTGTCCTTGTACACCAATCACTGAAAATAAGCAAGCAGGTGTAGCAAGCAGTGAAGAAGGCAAATGATATTTTGGCATTCATTGCGAGAGGACTTGAGTACAGGAGCAAGGATGTCTTGCTGCTGCTGTACAGGGCCTTGGTGAGACCACATCTGGAGGATTTGTGTGTAATTTTGGTTTCCTTACCTCAGAAAGTATATACTTGTCACAGAGGGAGTGCAGCGAAGGTTCACCAGACTGATTCCTGGGATGGCAGGATTGGGCCAACAAGGCCTGTATTCATTGAAGTTTAGGAGAATGAGAGGAGATCTCATTGGAATGTGTAACATTCTGACAGGGATGGACAGACTGGATGCCACAATTGTACCTCAACTGAAATTAGTTGAAAACCCCAACGATTACTGCCCTATTGTTTTTGCACTCAGAAATCTGTCTACATATCTGCTCTTCTAACTCCCTTCCACTATTTGGGGGCCTATAGTGCACGCCTATCTGATGTGATTAAAGAGGCAGTGGCAGCATTTATATGAACATGAAAGAGAATAGTAGCAGACTTCAAGAGGATACAGTGAGCCTGGTGAAATGGACAGACTCATAGCAGGATAACTTCAATTTTGTGATATGTGTCGTGATCCATTTTGAATGTTAGACTGAGGAGGGCAATATGAATGAAATTTTCCAATGTTACAGTGGGTGCATAGAACAGGGAAAGTTGCAGTTTCATTTCTGTCTTGCATTCTATCTCTTTAAGATTCAATTTTGGGCTTTAGCCCTGAAAATTTCATCCTGAAAGCTGTTAACAATTGCTGTAGGGAAATTTGTCAAAAGCATTTTTCCTTCAGGAATTCATGCATTGTGGAAATGTGAATTATCTTTGTAGAAAGAGGATATGCGGGGGTTTGAATGGACATTCCGGTTTTAGGTTCATTAAACTGCAAATTCAATGATGTCCCTTTGAAATACGCTGGTTACAGCAAGTACCCCGAGACAATTAAAAGATTTCACACTGTCTGGCGAACTGTCAATTCTTCAGAAACATGAAGGAAGCAAAGAGATTGTAAAATACAAAAGGTGAGCTTGCAGCTAACCATTGATTTGAAGGTGTGAGTCTTGTTCAGAATGTGTCACATATTTTTAAACCTGGAAACCTGGGCTGATCCGGAAAGCAGGAATTTTTCAAAAGCCACACTGGGTTGCTGCGAATTAAAATACTTTTTTCTCTAAGAATAAAAAAATGAATCTGAAATTTTAAAATATCTCCTGGATGGAATGATTCACACCCTTCTGCTTCTGCAAAACCCATGCCTGTGTGTGTGTGTGTGTGTGTGTGTGTCTGTGTGTGCCTGTGTCTGTGTGTCCAAAAATTCACTGTAGTTACTAATGCTTTAAGATAACATGATATAATGCCACATAGGCAGCATTGCAAGCAGTGTAGCATAAGATTGAAAAGGGATAATAAAACCTTAAGTGAAAGGGAAAACCTGTGTTAAGATGGAATTCAATGAAGGCAAATGTGAATTCACCCACTTTGAACTGAGAAAGGATTGAAAGATTACTTCTTTAAATGTCACAAAGCCTGAAACAGGTCCAAAGAGCCTTGAGGGTCCATCGGTTTGAGTGCAGCATAGCTTTACCGGGTTGATACCTGGATTCCAAGGGTTAGAATTTAATAGGATCAGGGTGATTTGATACAAGTTGTCAAAATATTAAAAGGACCTTATGGGTTAGATGAGGAGAAACTATTTCCACACGTTGAGGAATCTTGGACAATGGGGTCATAGTGTAAAAATTAAAGCTTTCAGAAGTGAAGTTGGAAACACTTCCCCATGTAAAGGGCCGTAGAAATTTGGAACTGTCTTCTGGAAATTGCAGTGGATACTGAGTCAATTTTTAGTTTTTAAATATAAGAATGACCTGATCTGATGCTTTCAGAAATCCAGGTATTTTTCGGTACATCTCTGTTACTTGCTGACTGTGTGTGTCCGTGTGTATATCTGTTCGATTGTGTGTGTGTGTTTATTTGTGCATCTATTTGTGCATATGTGTGTGCATTTGTACCTGTGTGTGTGTGTTTGCGAATCTATTTGTTTGTGACTGTTTCTGTGTGGGCATGTGTGTGTGTCCGTTTATGTGTGTGCATGTGTATGCCTGTTTCTGTGTGTGTTCTCATGTGTGCGTGTGGGTGACTGTGATGTCTGTGTGTGTGTCTGTGTCTCTGTGTGTGTGTATTTTGCTCTCTCTGTACCTAAGCATCCACCGACATCATTTCACCATTTTAATTTGGTTCATGGTGGCCATTTTTACACCAAATTCCTGTTTCATCACAGCAAGACTTCCTTAATATTGTACAGCAATTTATGGGACAGCGTAGAGGGAGCTTGACCCTCTGTATAACCCTGTGTTGTTCCTGTTATGAAAGTGTTGGATGCGACAGTTTTACTCCGTATCTACTTCAGCGTTATACCTGTCCTGGGAGTGCTTGATGGGGACAGTGTAGAGGGTGTTTTACTCTATATATTAATCCGTGCTGTACCTGTCCTTGGAGTGTTTGATGGAGGCCGTTTAGCAGGAACTTAACTCTGTACCTAACCCCGTGTTGTACGAGGCCTGGAAGTGTTTCGTTGGAACTGTGCATTGGGACCAATATTCTGTGCACAATTATACCTTGTGCTATAGCTGTCCTTGGAGTATTTGATGGGGACAGCGTAGAGTGAGTTTTCCTCTGTGTCTAGCCCTATGCTGTACCAGAACTGGGAGTGTTCGACCAGGAAAGTGTAGAGGGAGCTTTACTTCATTTCTAACTCGATGCTGTCCCTGTCCTGGAAGTGTATCTGGGGATAGTTCAGACAGTTTGTGCTTTCATTTGTGTCTAACGCGATGCTCAGTCAGTAATGGGAGTTTGTTGGGAGCAGTGTAGACGGAGCTTTACTCTGTTCCTAACCCGTGCAGTACCTCTGTACTGTAAGCAGAGGAACTCACCTTGAATTTGTCAGCCTTGCTTCGTGGAATACTTTTGTATTGGTTGGGAATCTTGACCCAGTGAAATTTTTGCCACTATTATAAGAATATATATTATAACACCTTCTGGTAACATTAAGGTTCCCTGAGTACTGAGTGGAACAAATCATTCCAAAATATATTATTCCTTGGTGATTGTATTGTCTAAATCCAGCTGTGAATTCTCTCCCAGTGTTATTAGTTTTGCACTGACAGGGAGGGGAATAGAATTCCGTCTCCCAGTGATTTTCCAGATTTAACAATTAAAGGTTTTAAATGGAATCTTTATGGGGGACATTGAGGTGATGAGGCGTGGGGGGTGGGGGGGTGGTGTGGGGGGGTGGTTAGAAACCTCCCAAATCTAGAGCACAATTGATGTCAAGGAGCGGACAGGACAGGAGAAGGCAAAATAGGGAAGCTTATATCAGACACTGAGAGCTCCCACACACAGGCAAGCACAGGCACAGAACAACACACTCACACATACATACACACTCTCACATGATGGTGCAGCCAATCATTAGGAAGGCAAATGGACTGAGTGTCTTTATTGCCAAAGAGTTGGAGCACATGAGCAAGGAAATGTTTGATGAGGGCAATTTTAGAGGGATTTGCTCTGCAGCTACCCCATTCTCTGCATACCCTGGGAGTGTTTGATGGGGACAGTGTAGAGGGAGCTTTACTCTGTATCTAACCCCATGCTCAACATACCCTGGGAGTGTTTGATGGGGAAAGTGTGGAGGAAGCTTTACTCTGTATCCAACCCCGTGCTGTACCTGTTCTGGGAGTGTGTAATGGGGACAGTGTAGAGGAAGCTTTACACTGTATCTAACCCCATGTTGTACGTGTCGTGGGGTGTTTGATGCAACAGAGTGGAAGGAAACACTTCCACACGAAAAGGGTCGTAGAAGTTTAGAACTGTCTTCGCAAATTGTAATGATACTGAGTCAAATTTTAATTCACAAATCTACGATAGACATGATCTGATCCCTTTCGAAAATCCAAATTTGCCACTGTTCCTCTCTGTCCCTTGCTCAGTGTGTGTGTGCGTGTGTCTGTGTGCGCGTGTGTCTGTGTGCGCGTGTGTCTGTGTGCGCGTGTGTCTGTGTGTGCGTGTGTCGGTGTCTCTGTGTGTGTGTCCCTGTTGCTCTACCTGACAGCCTGTAGGTCTTCACATACATCATTTGGCCATTTTAACCAAAGTTCTGTTTCATCACAGCAAGTCTTCCTTAATTTTGTACACCAATTGAAGGGACTTTGTAGGGGGATCTTGACCCTCTCTATCAAACAATCACCAAATCACAGAATCACACAGTGCAGAAGAGGTCCTTCGGCCCATCGAGTCAGCACCGACACGTGAGAAACACCTGACCTACCTACATAATCCCATTTACCAGCACTTGGCCCATAGCCTTGAATGTTTTGACGTGCCAAGTGCTCATCCAGATACTTTTTAAAGGACGCAAGGCAACCCGCCTCCACCACCCTCCCAGACAGCGCATTCCAGACCGTCGATAACCCTGTGTTATACCTGTGCTGCAAGCGTCTGATGGAACAATGAAGAGGAAGGTTTATTCTGTTTCTTATTTCTGCTGTACCTGTCCTGGGCATGTTTGAAAGGGAGATTGCAGAGGGAGCTTCACTCTGTACAGTCCCTGTCCTGGAAGTGTTTGAGAGGAGATTGTAAAGGAAAATTTACTCTGTATCTAACCCTGTGCTGTACCTGGTCTGGATGTGCTTGATGGGGACTGTCCAGAGAGTGATTTATTCGACATCAAGTCCCTTGCGGTTTCTGCTTTGTAAGTGATTGATGGGGAGAGTGTAGAGAGAGGTAACTCTGTGTCTAACCCCATGCTGCACCTGTCCTGGCAGTGTTTCATGGGGACAGTGTAGATGGAGATTTACTCTGTACGTAAACCTGTGCTGTAGCTCTCCAGGGGCTGATTAATGGTGACTCTGTATGGGGAGCTTTAACCTGTATCTAACCCCAAGCTATATCAGCCCGAGTGTTTGAGGATAGAGTGTAGAGAGAGCTTTATTCCATATCTAACCCCGCGCTATGCCTGCTCTGGGAGTGTTTGATGCGGACACTGCAGAGTGAGCTTCACTATCTATCTCACCCCGTGTTATACCTCCCCTGGGTGTGATTGATGGGGAAAGTGTAGATGAAGCATTGCTCTGTATCTAATCCCGTGCTGTACCTATCCTGTGAGTGTTTAATGGGGACAGTGTAGAGGGAGATTTACTCTATATCTAACCCTGTGCTGTACCTGTCCTGGATGTGTTTGATGGGGACAGTGTAGAAGGAGGTTTACTCTGTCTCTAACCCTGTGCTGTGCCTGTCCTGGAAGCGTTTGATGGGGCTGTGTACAGGGAGCTTACTCCCCACTTGCCTGGATGAGTGCAGCTCCCACAATACTCACGAAGCTTGACACCATCCAGGACAAAGCACTACAATTGTTTGACACCCCATCCACAAACATTAACTCCCTCCACCACCGACGCACAGTAGCAGCAGTGTGTAGCATCTGCAAGATGCACTGCAGGAATTCACCAAGCCTCCTTAGACAGCACCTTCCATACCCACGATCATTACCATCTAGAAGGACAAGAACAGCAGACACATGGGAACACCACCACCTGGAAGTTCCCCTCCAAGTCACCCACCATCCTGACTTGGAAATATATCACCGTTCCTTCACTGTCGCTGGGTCAAAACCCTGGAACACCTTCCTAAGAGCACTGTGGTTGTACCTACACCACGTGGACTGCAGAGGTTCAAGGATGCAGCTCACCACCACCTTCTCAAGGGCAATTAGGAATGGGTAATACATGTTGGCCTTGCCAGTGACACCCCATGAATAAATTTTTAAAAATAGCCCCGTGCCGTACCTGTCCTGGGAGTGCTGATGAGGGCAGTGCAGAGGGAGCTTTATTCTGTTTCTAACCCCGTGCTGTACCTGTCTTGGGAGTGTTTGATGGGGACAGTGCAGGGGGAACTTGGATCTGTATCTAGCTCCCATGCTCTACCTGCCTTAGGAGTGTTTCTGGGGACAGTAGTTCAGACAAACAGAGCTTTCCTATGCATATAAGCCGGTGCTCATTCAATACTAGGAGTGCTTGATGGGAGCAGTGTAGAGGGAGATATATCCTGTATCTAACCCGTTCTGTCCTGTCCTGGGAGTGATTGAAGGGGACAGTGTAGACGACACGTTACTCTGTACCTAACCCATGCAGTACTTGTCCTGAGAGTGTTTGATGGGGACAGTTTGGAGGGAGCTTTAATCTGTATCTAACCCCGTGCTGTACCTGTATTGCGTGTGTTTCATAGGGACAGTGTAGAAGGAGCTTTACTCATTCTCTAAACCTGTGTGGTACCTGTCCTGGGAGTGTTTGATTGGGGCAATGTAGAAGGATCTTTCCTCTGTATCTAACACCGTGCTGTACCTGTGTGGGTACGTTTGATGGGGACAGAGTAGAGGGGTATTTACTCTGTATCTAACACTGTGCTGTACCTGTGTGGGTGCGTTTGATGGGGACAGTGTAGAGGGAGATTCACTTTGTCTCTAACCTTGATCTGTGTCTGCCCTGGGAGTGTTTGATGGGGACATTGTAGAAGGATCTTTACCCTTTGTCTAACCCCGTGCTGTACCTGCCCAGGGAGTGTTTGATGGGGGCAACGTAGAGGGAGATTTACTCTGTATTTAACCCATTGCTGTACCTGTCTTGGGAGTGTTTCATGGTGACAGTGTAGAGGGAGATTTACTCTGTATCTAATCCTGACCTGCACCTGCCCTGGGAGTGTTTGATGGGGACAGTGTGGAGGGAGATTTACTCTGTACCTAACCCCATAGAGTACCTGCCCTGGGAGTGATTGATGGGGGCAATGTATAGGGAGATTTACTTTGTATTTAACCCCGTGCTGTACCTGTCCTGGGAGTGTTTGATGGGGACAGTGTAGAGGGAGATTTGCTCTGTGTCTAACCCTGACCTGTGCCTGCCCTGGGAGTGTTTGATGGGGGCAGTGTAGAGGGAGCTTTACTCTGTGTCTAACCCTGTGCCGTACCTTCCCTGGGAGTGTTTGATGGGGGCAGTGTAGAGGGAGCTTTACTCTATATCTAACCCCGTGCTGTACCTTCCCTGGGAGTGTTTGATGGGGGCAGTGTAAAGGGAACTTTACTCTGTATCTAACTCCGTGATGTCCCTGTCCTGGGAGTGTTTGATGGGACAGTGCAGATCGAACTTTACTCTATTTCCAACCTTGTGCTATACTTGCCCTGGGAGCTTTCCGAGGACAGTTCAGGCAGACAGAGTTTCACTCCGCATTTAACCCTGTGCTGTAACAGTACTGGGAGTGTTTGATAGGACAGTGCAGATGTAGCTCCAACCTGTGCTGCAAGTGTTTGAGAGGAGGTTGGAAAGGAAACTTTATTCTGGATGTAACCCTGTGCTGTCCCTGGCCTGGAAGTGCTTGATGGGGACTTTCTAGGGAGAGATTTATTCTACATAAAATCGCTTGCAGTTCCTGTACTGGGAGTGTTTGATGGGGACAGTGTAGAAAGAGCTTTATTCCATATCGAACCCTATGTTGTACCTGTCCTGGGATTGTTTGATGTGTCGGTTTAGAGTGAGTCCACTGAGTTTCTAACTCTGTGTTGTACCTGTACTGGGAGTGTTTGATGGGGACAGTGTAGAGGGAGCTTTACTCTGTATCTAACTCTGTGCTGTACCTGTACTAGGAGTGTTTGATGGGGACAGTGTAGAGGGAACTTTACTCTGTATCTAACCCTGTGCTGTACCTGCCCTTGGGGTGTTTGATGGTGACAGTGTAGAGGCAGATTTACTCTGTATCTAACCCTCTGCTATACGTGTCCTGGAAGTGTTTGATAGTGACAATGTAGAGGGAGCTTTACTCTGTTTCGAACTCTGTGCTGTACCTGTCCTGGGAGTGTTTGATGGGGACAGTGTAGAGGGAGACAGAACGCAATGTATTGGTTAAGGGTTTTCTACAGTTTAGACGGAGGTGTAGAATGCTCTCCCCCAGGGGCTGATCTCAGGACCTCTCACATAGAGACCCCTCGAGCCTGGTCGATCATTCCCTACTCAGCCTTCAGTGTCCCTCCTCTGGATATTTCACCTGTGGATTCATACAACACACACAGCAAAATCTATGATATGATGGGAAGCAGCAAACACTGTTACACTCAGTACACACGGTACCTTAATGCTGCAATGTTATAAAATCTAGTCAGGTAACTGTCATCGCACAGGGACAACATTTCGCTGGCTCAACATTCTCCCTCTCTCCCTCCCTCTCACCCCATCCCTCACCCCTGCTCCCTCTCCCTCCCTCTCGCCCCGTCCCCATCCCTCATCCCTGCTCTGTCTCTCTCCCTCTCAGCCCGTATTTCTGTCGCCCCCTCTCTCTCTGTCACACTCTATCTTTCTCTTGCCGGCTCACTCTCTCTCTCCCCCTCTCGCTCTCTCTCAGTTTCTCTCTCTCCCCCTCTCTATCCCCATCTATCTCTCTCTGTGAGAATCTGTCAAAAATCCAAAAACATCTGTCAGACATTTTAGGTTTGTTCACGGTGGCCAAGTTATGTTCGCTCAGCACTGGGACATTTATGACAGAGTTGACTCCTCACTCATTAGTAATTTAAATGTGACAGAGACACAGCTTTTCAGCGCACGTTTCTCCCTCCATTTTCCCTCCATTTTAAATATGGGGAAGGGATCTCACACCTTTTTAAAGACGGAGAAGGGATCTCCCTCCTTTTTAAAGACAGAGGAGGGATTTTTCTCCATTTGAAAGATGGAGAAGGGTTCTCCCTCCACACACTCACTCTCAAACACACACTCTCTCCCACACACACATTGTCCCTCACACTCACTGTCCCTCAAACACACATTCTCTTTCACACACACACTCTCCCTCACATAAACCCACTCTCCCTCACACACTCTCCCTCACTCGCACACTCTCCGCATCACACACACAATCCCTGCCTCACACACACTCTCTCTCCTTTACACACATGCTCTCTCCCTCACACACAATCTCGCTCACACACACACTCTCCCTCACACACACATTCTCTTTCACACACACACTCTCCCTCACACAATCCCACTCTCCCTCACACACACTCTCCCTCACTCGCACATTCTCTGCCTCACACACACACACCCTCTGCCTCAAACACACACATTCTCTCGCTCACACACACACTCTCTCCCTCATACACAATCTCCCTCACACATACACTCTCCCTCACACACACACTATCTTAAACAAATTCTCTCTCTCACACACTCTCCCTCAAACACACACTCTCTCTCTCACAAACACTCTCTCTCACACACGCACTCCCCCTCAAACACACGCTCTCCCTCACACTCATTCTCTCTCTCACACACACACACCCTCTTTCACACACACTCTCCTTCGCACACAAACTCCCTCACACGCTCTCCCTCAAACACACACTCTCTCTCACACACGCACTCTCCCTCAAACACGCACTCTCCCTCAAACACACACTCTCTGTCACACAAACACACTCTCTCTCACACACACTCTCCCTCAAAAACACGCTCTCTCTCACACACATACTCTCCCTCACAAACACTCTCCCCCACACACACTCTCCCTCACACACACACTATCTCAGACAGTCTCTATCTCACAGGGAGAGTGAATCCCTGGAGTGATGTTCAGTTAGCTCAGGGAGATTGTGTCAGAGGGAATGGAGCATGGAGAGAGGATCCCTGGGGTGATGTTCAGTCAGTTCAGGGAGATGGTATCAGAGGGAATGAGCTGATCAGGGAGACAGTTCATTATCAAAGCTGAAGGGAGAATGACAGGGCTAATGGACTTAACAGAAAAGGTGGAAGTGCACGGCCAATGTGTTTACCTGGACGTGGACCGTGTATCGGTTTAACAGAAAGGGGTGGGTTTGGGTTGGGTGCGGGAAATCACTGTTTGTGTATTTAAGAGAAAATGCGAAGCCAGTGTCTCAGTATCCGATCGGCTCCAGGATCTGGGAACAAGCCTCATGTTTATGTTTACTTGCTGCATAACGTGGAACCCCGTCTTTGGCATTTTCGCGGTTCTGTCCCCCCGGAATGTCCAAGAGACCTAAAGCTCTGTAATAATTTACAGGATTTGCACTCGATCATATATCAGTGCCAGGCACTTCCCAGTCTCTGGAGACTCTCCTTGGTTTGTGCTCCCTGTTCTGCCTGTGTTATTTATTTAGCCCGTGGATCCCCGCCTTCAAAGTGTTTAATCGGATAATGCAGAGGGATCTTTACCCTGTTTATGACCCTGGCTGCACCAACCGTGGGAGTGTTGAATGGGGCACTGTTAAGGAAGTTTTCTGCTTAAATATCCTGTCGTGTATCAGCCTCTGATGAAGCCGATTCCTGCTCTTTAGAATTGCCTGACATATGACTGTGGCCACCCAGAGTATGAGTGAAATCACTGAGGTGACCCTCCCAGTTCAATCATTCTACCTCTGGCAATTGCCAGAAACAGGCAGAGGTAAAGGCCTCGATACACCGATGGGCGGCCTAGTGGAGACTTGTGGGCAAATAGATCCCAGACAGGACCAGTAAAACTGGGAGAAACGTGTAATAGGGAAAATGGAACAGTGTCGATGGGTCTTGGAGAAAGGAATTCAGCAAAGTCACAGTTAGTTCACTTTTCATTCCAGATTTATTCGCAATGTCAGAGGATATTTTACAGGAAAGTTTATTTTAAAGTTAACAGAAGTGAGTATAACGCCTGAGGTCACATTGAGAACAGAACACATGCGCTCTAAGTTGGTAAACTGTATGTACCACTGGAACATAGATCAGAAAGAGAAAACAGCGGCTTAACGGAAAGGGAAGGGAACAATAGTGAATAAGGAATGAGAAAAGTTACTTAATTACAATTGAAATCCTAACTCCAGGGAAATTAGATGCTACAATTACATTACAACCATTATCATCTCGCACATTTCATACAGGGAAACGGAAATACTGTTACAGGTTCGGTTACAGATTCGGGATCACCAAGAGAACATATTTTAAATTGGAATACAGAGATCTTAATGAACAGCTGAGGAAAAGCTACTGGGTCCGAAATTCAACCGATCACTTGATCTGTAAAAGAGGGAGAAAATAATGAAGCAGATGTTTATGATCTGGTGCATTTATGTTATAGTTTTTAGTTGTTGAAACATTTAGAAAGTTTTCAAACCGCTTCTGTCAGATTGTAGTGTTAGTGGATTGAATCTTCTCACCTTCACCAGAGTGACGGCAGTGCTATAGAAAATGCTCAGGAAGAACAAGACAATGAATGTGGAAGCGGTTGTCCAGATGTTCCCGTTATCGTCCTCATTTTCTTCAATCCACATGCGGTCTGTGGAATCTGCAGGGATAGAACCGAGAAATTTTAATTACATTCTTATTAATCGAGGGTGTCTTGCTGTTTTTTTATATATATATTAATTGTATTGTATCTTCCTCAAGCAATTGGTTTGTTCTCTAATTCAATTTTCAATACATATCTATTAATGAATTAGTGACTCTCAGCAATCTCTGTCTGTTACTAACTCCACAGCTGTTCTCACTTTACATTCCTCATCCTTTCCCTATTGGAAAACGTGTTCTTTTCCCCTTCGACACCAGTTTATTTTGGAACAAATTTCGTACTGACCTATCTTTTGATTATATTATGATGGAAATTGCAGGAGGTTTACCAATTGATAACAATTATTTTAATGATAGGTACTGATAGCTACTAATTCCGAGACTCTGAACTCTGTAAGATATCTTTGGTGAATTTTCATCTTATTTGTTTATTTGTGATGGGAATGTTTGGCATATAATTAACTTAAATCAATTTACAATTAAAACATTGCTTCAGTGTGTTTCCTGGGTCTTTATGTGCTCCCAGAAATTTTTGGAAGATGTGTCCGTTAACAAAATATATTTGTATTATTCTTTCGTCTGTAGCTTGGCATTTGCCTTTGTTTTTTAATATTTGCATATGTGTGCAGGAGTATCTCTTGCTCTGCCTTTAACTGTGTTTATGTGCCATGTTATATGAGGGTTGATGTGTGTGTTCATGTGGCATGAGTGTTGATATGCTTATTTATGTGTGGCGCTCCTGTGTGTGTATGTTTGTTCATTTGTAAATGTGTGTGTATCAGTGTGTTAATGTGACTTTATGCGTTAATCTTTATGTTCACTTATTAATGTCTGTGTTAAAGAGTTTGTTTATTTCCATGCCTGTTAATATATCTGATATTGTGCCTTTTTATATTCTATGTTGGCTATGTTAATAATGGTGACCCCATGAGCGTGTGAGTATGTTAAGGTGTGCGTTTATGTATGCGTTGATGGATATTTATAACGATGTGTTTATGTATGTTTACGTGTCCATGTGTACTAAAGCGTGTGTTTATGTTTTTGTTTTTTTATGAGTGCGTGAATATATTCAGTTGTTTCTTGTTCTGTGTTTCTGAAAATGTTAGGTCTGATCATCTGTGTGTCTGTGTGCCCGTGTGTCAATGTTTTAATGTGTTTGTAGAAATGCCTATGTAAGTGTATTATTGTGTGTGATAGTGTGTCTTTAGATCTATATTGTTGTGTTCATTGAAGCATAGTAATGAACATGTTCATGTGTATGTTTACATGTCCTGTATGAGTCTGCAAACGGGGTTGTGTACATCTGTATTTGTGTCTGTTGTGTGTGTATATATGCATATGTGTTTGTGTGCGTACACATGTTTGTAAGTGTGTGACTGTGAGGGCATGTGTGTGAGAGAGTATCTGCGTTTTTAGGTGTGTGCGTGTGTGTGTGTGTGTGTGTGCGTGTCTGTGTGCATGTGTGTGTGTGTGGTGTTTGTGTGTGCACCTGTGTATGTATGTGTGTTTGACTGTTTGCTGTGTGTGTATATTTGTGAGTATGTGTTTGCATATGTGCATGTTTGTGGTGTTTTACTGTGAGTGTGCATGACTGCATGTTTTCTGTGTATATATGTGCTCTTGTGAGTGTGTGTGTGGGTTTGTTTGTGTGTATGCCTGTGTGTTTGCCTGTGTATGTTTATTAGTGTGTGGGTCAGTGTTTGCATGTGCATTTGTGTGTGCTTGTGTGTGTGGCTCTGTGCATAAGCATCTGTGTGTATGTATGCTGGTGCTTGTGTACGTATGTGTATGTGTGTGTGTGTCTGTGTGTGTGTGTGTGTGTGTGTGTGTGTATGCGTGTGTGTGTTTGTGTATGTGTGTCTCTTTTTCCTTGTGTGTGTATGAACCTGTGTGTGTGTGGAAATGTGTGTAAGTATATGCGTGTGTGCGTCTGTGTGTGTGTGTGTGTTTCTGTGTGCCTGTGTATGTTTGTGTGTGTGTGTGTGATCTTCTGCCTGTGTGTGTGTTTGTGGGTGTATATTTATCAGCGTGTGGAGGTGTGTGTTTACACGTGTCTTTTGATTGTGTGACTTTTTTGTATATGTATGTGTGTGTGTGTGTGTGTGTGTGTGTGCGCTTGTGCGCAGGTGTGTGTGCTTGTGCGTGGGTGTGTGTATATGCTTGTGTGATTGTGTGTGCTTGTGTGTGTGCGAGTGTGTCTTTGTCTCTATGTATATATGTGTGTTTGTGTGTGTGTCTGTCTGCCTGCATGTGGATGCCTGTGTGTGCCTGTATGTGTGCTCGTTTATGCATGTGTTTGAGTGTCTGTAAGTGCATGTGTGTACGCATATCTGTGTCAATGTCTGTGTGTGTGTGTGTGTGTGTATGTGAATGTGTGTGCTTGTTTATGTATGTTTGTGTGTGTGTGTGTGCCTCTCTGTCTGTCTGTGTGCTTTTGTCTGTCTGTGTGTATGTCAGTCTGTGTTTATGTGTTCGGGCATGTGTGCATGATCTAGTGGTGTGTGTGTGTGTGCTTGTTTATGTATGTTTGTGTGTGTTTTCGTTTGTGTGTGGATGTGTGTGCTTGTTTATGTATGTTTGTGTGTGTGTGTGTGTATGTGTGTGTTTGTTTATGTATGTTTGTGTGTGTGTGTGTGCGCCTCTGTGCCTGTCTGTTTGCTTCTGTCTGTCTGTGTGTATGTCAGTCTGTGTTTATGTGTTCAGGCATGTGTGCATGATCTAGCGGGTGTGCGTTTGTGTGTGTGTGTGTGTGTGCGTGTGTGTGTGCCTACCTTTGTGTACGTGTGTGTATGCAATTTTGTTTGTGTCCGCGTATGCGCTTGTTTGTGCTTGTGTCTGTATGTGTGCATATTTGTGTGTGCGTGAGAGAGAACTTGAGTCAGATTGTGTGTGTGCTTCTTTGCGTTTGTGTGTGCTTATAAGCTTGCGTCAGCATGTGGCTGCGTGTGTCTGTGTTTGTTTGTGTGTGTGTGTACCTTTATGTACCAGTGTGTGCATTATTTCTGTCAGTGTCTGCATGTGCGTGTGTTTGTCTCTGTGTCTCTCTGTGTGTGTTTGTCTCTGAGATGGAGAGAGACATCTTGTTTCAGAATGCATGAGTGTCTTTGTTGTGTGTGTGTGTGACCTTCTGCCAGGGTGTGTGTGAGTGTGTCTTTGAGAGATTGTGTGTGCGCGTGTGTGAGAGAGTCTGCGTGTGTGTGTGTGTGTATTTTTACGTACCAGTGTGTGTGCATTTTTTCTGTCAGTGTTTGTGTGTGCACGTGTTTGTGCCTGTGTGTGTGTTTGTCTGTGAGAGAGAGAGAGAGATAAATCTTGTGTTTAAATGCGTGTGTGCCTTTGTTGTGTGTGTGTGTGTGTTATCATGTGCCAGGGTGTGTGTGAGTCTGTCTTTGTCTGTGTGTGTGTATTTGTGTGCGTGTGTGTGTGTGTGTGTGTGTGTGAGCCTGTATGTGTGAGTGTATATTTATGTACTAGTGTTTGTGTGCATTTTTTTCCTGTCAGTGTTTGTGTGTGCGTGTGTTTGTGCCTGTGTGCCTCTGTATGTGTTTGTCTGGGAGAGAGAGAGATCTTGAGTCAGAATGCATGTGTGCCTTTGTTGTGTGTGTGTGCGTGTGTGTGTTTGTTTGTGAGTCCGTGTGTGTGTGTGTTTGTGTGCGTGTGTGTTTATGAGCTTGTGTCAGTGTGTGTGCTTTTTTTATTATTGTTCCACATATCTCTGAACATGAAAAACGTGGCCTGACCGTGAAGGTATGATCGATGGAGAACACTATTCTGTATTCTGTGAATGAATGTGTTTTCTGTGGGGTTCAATGAGACATCAAGCGATAGAATGCAAGAATTAAACAGAAGTACCCAGAAACATTAGGAACATAACTGGAAAAATGGGAAGGATTGAATCAGCAGTTCAGTTTTGGATTATGAGAAATCATTGGCATCTTATGATTCACAAGAACAGGAGATTGAAAAGCGTTTCAAAGATATCATGTTGCACCATGATTGCCATGATTGAAGATTACAATATGAGCGCAGGAATCTAGAAGCCGCCTTGTACCTGAACCCATATCATAGACAGCTGTTGACTTCTAAACCCTCTGCTCTGCGACTGGGAGTTTAGTGAGTTAATGTTCCCCTCTCCACTCCCTCTCGTTGGCTAAACAATTTCCCCTCCGGTTGTCTCTGTTGGGGAGGTGCTGGTACATTGCGTTAACTAATGCCGTCCCCTCTTTCTATGTTGGTTAAGTGGAGTAACATTTAGCGTTCCCGTGTGACCCTCACTTCAGTTCCCAGTGGGTGCGATGCGGCAACTTCCAGCTGGTAGAACTTTGAATGGATGGACATTAAACAGGAACAACGGGATCTAAATGCTGCTGCTGTGTGTGCTGGTGGGAAATGGGACATTGTCAGAATTCACCTCAGCGAGGGGCAAGTTGGTGAAGTAACTTTGCAGAATTCTGTAATGGATGAGAATTATTCTGTCTCTAACCCAGGGTGTATCTGAGCTGGGTGCACTGATTGTACAAGACTCGGGTCTGAGACCTGTAAATTCCCGACATCAACTAAACAGGCCTAACATTAGCAAAACTAGAAAACACAATTAATTAAGTAGCTGTGTATTTAATTCACAATTGGAGGAAAATACTTTATTATTTCTACTAAAGTACGAAATGTAAGCGATAGATTCTCATTGACATGAATTAACGGTGTCCATCAGTGCAAGGGAAATATTCACAAAACTCGGTTTACCGCTGGATTTATCAACCGTTCTGTTGATGATCTTCAAGGGAATCGCTTCATGTCCCACCACACAGGAGTAAGAAGCGCCGCTGGCCCACTCCTCCGCTGCAATGGATAACAGGCTGTACATGAAGAAGGAGTTATTGCCGTTCTCCGCCATCACCTCGGTGTTCTTGTAGTTCCCCGGATTCACCGGCTTGTCATTGATGGTCCACTTGACGAAGATCTCTCGGGGGGAGAAACCTCTCACTAAGCAGCTGAGGGAGATGAATCTCTGAGCGGAGACATCTTCAGCCGGGGGCAGGAGGACAGAGACGGATGGTTCCCGCGGATATTTAGCTGCAAAAAATTTACAATAAATGTCAAAAAAAAAACTGGAGAATTCCAGAGAAAATGACACCGGTGGTTAGATTGTGAGAGAAATGTGTTTTGTTTTGACTTTTCAAGATCTCCATTTTCCACTTTAGGGTCTGACCGGCTTTCTAGCTCGGAGCAGATGTGGATGCAATCATTTACACTGAGAATATGCGGGATTGGATTGGAAAGTTTCATCAGTAACAGGCCATTCGGCGGAACGGTTCTGTGCTGGTGTCTAAACTGTACACCAAGCTCCTCCCACCTTATATCATCAAACCCTGCAGTACAGTTTCTTGTTCATTCACCTACTTATGAATTTACTGCTGGAATGCTTCATGTACGGGCCTAGGGATTTTAGTTAGTGGAATTACCAATCAGACTAGCTCATTAATGCACTGTACACTAATTATTGGTTCTTAAACTTACACTGGGAATTTGCACACTAGCTCACTTATTGATTCATTCTCACCACTTACGTTCTTCCTTGTGGATGGAATTTCTTAAAGGAGTCGGCAGATCCTGATGGCTCACCACGCAGTAGAACTCAGCCCCACTCAGCCAGGCTTGTGTTGAGATATTCAGGTGGCTGACCACGCTGTTAGGATCCTTTCCCGGCTGGACAGCAATCTCTGATTTCAAAGGCTTCTGCTCTTGTGTCCAATTCACGAGGACTCCATAAGGGGCGTTACTCACAATGCAGGTTAAGGTCACTGTCGCCTCCAGTAAGACCTGTTCTATTGGCGGCGGCTGTAGAGTAATTACGGGATCGGTGCAGTCGGAAACTGTGAAGCAGAAATGAATGTCAACCAAAACATCATCTTCAGAATCAGAAACCCAGTATTCAGCTTTCACTCTCACGACGGGAATATTTATTTGACCTCTCCCTGCCATGTAAAGGCCATCATTATTTGAAGGTCAGTGACTTGCAATAATTCCGGGAGACTCCATAACATTCCATGTGTATTTCCAGCCAGAACCACTGGGACTGGATAAACCAAATGCCGGTGCAACAATGTGAATAAATTCAGGTACAATTGTTTTATAGACAGATTATCACACGTCCCGAAATCAAGGAATCAGTGAATGATAGAATGCTCACAGCACAGGAAGAGACCATTCAGCCCTCTATGTCTCTCTGTAAGGATAATGTGCGCCTTAACCCCATTTATCCTCCCCGTTCTGTCACGTGCGATAACATTTTCAAAAAAACAATGTTAATCTCTTTTTTTGAAATGTCAATTGATTCCCAGCCTCAGAAAATCTTGGGGAAAAGGAAAGTGATAATATTTCACAGTGTGAGGAAAATGTTGTCAAAATCGCCTTCCTCAGGATTTTCCTATCCCTAATTTGGAGGACTAAACATTTCTCCCCTTTTCCAATTTCATTAATTAACCGAAACACCGCAATTCGATCACTCATTAGACTTTTGTACTCAAAGGATTGCAGCCGAGACTATGCAAACTGCTATCAGCGCTGCTCAATCTGAAAACAGCAGCAGAAATAAAGTGCACATCTTTGTCGGAATTGAAGTCGTGGGCAATTACCAGTAAAGGCCTGCAGACATCGATCCTACTCACAATGTGATCAATCAATTTCGGATAAAATTAAAACCAATGACTCACTGTCCAACTTTTGAACAAAATGTCACCGTGTTTTGTGAGTTGATGGAATCCTGATCATCGGGGGATTCTGATTCAGAAAGAACATGGGTTCAATCCCCACTCCAGATGTTTGAACACAAGTGTAGCTGATACCAGAAATGTAGTACTGGTCGAGTACTGTATTGTGAGAGGTACCGACTTCAACATCAACTGTTAGGGCCCGGGACTGCCTGCTTTGTCAGTGTGACATCACATTTCCCCAAATTCTCCCAAGTTTTGCGTCGTCCACAAACATTTAAACTGTCCCCTGTAAACCAAGATCTAGATCATTTATATATATAAATATTTACCCACTTAGCTATTGTCCCTTTAATTCCATGATCTATAACTTTCCTCACAGGTCTGTTGTGTGTTGTATCGAAAGCCTTTTGGAAGTCCATATAGACCACATCAACGGCCTTGCCCTCATTAACCATCTTTGCTAACTCTTGAAAAAACTCCAGAAAGTTAGTTATACAGGATTTTCCTTTAATAAATCCATGATGAATCTTCCTAATCAATCTACATTATCCCATATGATATTAATTCCATCCGGAATAATTGTTTCCAGAAGTTTCCACACCACCGATGTTAAACTGACTCGTCTGTAATTGCAGGGCAGACTTTTATAAACTTTGTTGAACAAGAGCGTAATATTTGCAATTCTCCAGTCCTCCAGCACCTCCCCCAAATGCAGGGAACGCTGAAAAATTATTGTCAGTATCTCTGCAATTTCCACTCCCACTTCCCTCAGTTCTATTGGACGCATCTCACCCGGTCCCGGTGCCTTATCAACTTTAAGTGCCAACAGCTGATGCAATTCCTCCTCCTTATCAATTTTAAACCCTTCTAGTGACTGAGTTTCCTCCTCTGTCACCATGGCCTGGGCAACATCTACCTCGTAGGTAAAGACAGCTGCAAAGTATTCATTTAACACCTCAGCCATGCCTCTTGCCTCTATGTGTAAATCTCCTTTTTGATCCCTAATCGGCCTATTCCTCCTCTTACAACCCTTTTACCATTCATATGCTTATGGAATACTTTGGGATTTCCTTTTATGTTAGCTGTCAGTCTTTTTTCATTATCCCTCTTTGCTTCTCGTATTTTCTTTTACACATCCCTTCTGAACCTTCTGCATTCAGCTTGGTTCTCAAATGTATTTGCTACCCGGCACCTGCTGTAAGCACATTTTTTCTTCCTTAACTTAATTTCTATCCCCATTGCCATCCAGTGAGCTCTGGATTGGCTTCTCCTGCCCTTCCCCTTTGAGAGAACATACTTTGACTGTGCCGAAACCATCTCACCTTTGAAGTTAGCCGATTGTTCAGCTACTGTTTTTCCCACCAACCTTTGGTTCCAGTCTATCAGGCCCAGCCCCATTCTTGCCCCATTGAAGTCCGCTGTCTGCAAGTTGACTATTCTTACCCTGGATTGATCAATGTGATTTTCCACCGTCATCCTTAACCTTATGATACAATGATCACTGTCCCCTAAATGCTCCCCTCCTGTCAATTTATTTACTTGGCCCACCTCATTCCCAAGAACGATGTCAGGCAGTGCCTCCTTTCTTCTTGCACTGGACACTGCTGTAGGAAATTCTCCAGAGTATAATCTAGGAATTCTGCTCCCTCACTGCCCCTTACGGTACCACTATCCCAGTATATATTCGGGTAATGAACCCCTCCCCCCTCCATTATAACTACTCGATGATGTTTAAACCTCTCTGTTATTTCCATGCTCCTCTCTATCTTCCCACTGCCTATTCCGGTGTACACATTACACCCAGCAATGTAATTGCACCCTTCTTATTCCTTTGCACCAGCCAAATTGGCACTGTCCTTGAATCGCCTGACACATTTTTTTCTCCAGTATTGCAATATTCTCCTTAACCAAAAACGCCACGACCACCCCACCCCGTTTCTATGCCCTCTCCTGTCTTTTCTGAACATCTTGTAACCAGGAATATTTAACACCCAATTTTGCCCTTCCTTAAGCTTACCGTTATCTCCGTTATCGCCTTAACATCATAATCCCACAAGACAATCTACGACAGTAACTCCCAAATTTTATTAACTATACTCCGTGCATTCACATACATGCAGTGCAACACTGATTTAGGCTTCATTGCATGCTTCCTTCTCCTGACTCCATCTATTAACTGACTATACCCTCTTTGAGTGTTAGCTCCCTCTCCCAGAATTCCATGCACCCTGGTATTACTCTCTGACATTCACTCCTTGTTCCTACGCCCCTCCTGAGTTACTTTGAACCATCCCCAGCAGCAAAACCAAAAATGTTATTTAGTTCTAAAATCCAAATATTGCTGGAAATCTGGGAAAAAAAATCTAAATGATTAGCCAAAGTGTGTCTGTTTGCTGGACAACATGCGTCCCTCAACATACAGAATGAAATCAATTAATAAATAAATAAATCCAGTCAGCATCATGTCCCAGTTTATAGGAAACTGTTGTACAGCAAATCGCTGCTGAATATTCTACTTTACGACAATGAGCACATTTTCACGGTCATTCATTGGCTGTTAAGTGTTTTAGGACAATCTGATGCTGATAAAGACGCTGTGTAAATGATAGGATTACTTCAGTGTGTTTGTGTTTCCTTTGGAAGGAAACGCAAGCGGGCAAATTGGCAAATGGGAGACATTCTCTGAATTTTAATCATTCAAAAATAATTCTTGGCTTGGACAGAGATTGGCACCAAGAATGGCCTTGAAATTTCTTGGGTTGTGTCTCTTACCATCAGGTTTGGTGATGTTTCGGCTTTGAGTGACCCCTTTATGAGTGACCAGGCAGGTATAGAGCGTGTGACTGAACCAGTCCCCAGCGGGGACTGTCAGCTGACTGGTCGCTGAGAAGTTCCCGTTCACTTCAAAGCCGGGAGAGGTGACGAAGCCCGAGACCATGGCCTGTCCATTCTTCATCCACTTCACGTTGATTGAATTTGGACGGAAATCAACGATTGAACAGACGATGGTTGCAAATCTGCTGCTTGTGATTTCTTCACTGGGACTCACGGTGAGGAGAACAGTTGGATGATGCACCACAATATCTGCAAGAAAATTCATATTATTTGGAAATAATTTTGCTTCAAATCAAACAATTAAAAACTGTAAAACTATTTACATAAAATCCACAGGACAGAACCAGGCCAGCCGGCCCCATAGTTCAATGCTGGACTTTAGGATCCACAAGAACTTCCTCTCACTCTACTTCATCTTGCAGTATAAAAACCACCTTCTTTACAATCTCCCTCATGTATCTATTAAGATTCCCCTGAACAGGGTCTCAGTAACGTCTCACCTAGAAGAAGTCCCACATTCTGCTCATCCTTGGTGTAAAGAAGATTCAGAGTCGCCAATTGTTTTTTTGTTAACATTCTGTTGTAAACATGACTCTAATTCTTGTGTAATCTGTCAAATTATTTCAGAAGTCTGAGGACCTTTATTCGGTCCCACCACAGATTTTTATTTTGTCGAGAATAGACCACCAGCCTATTCGCTGTTACTTGACAGATGTAATCCATCAGCTCTGGTATTGTCCTTGTAAGTAGTTTAGCTCCTATTGTGACGTCCCTGTAGCATTCTCCTCACGTGGAAACCAGAACTACATACAGTATACTCGGTGTGATATGGAGGGGATAACTGCACACAGTACACCTATTGTGATGTGGAGACCTTAATTATACACAGTACACTACGTTGTGATGTGGAGAACAAAACTGTCCACAGTACAATAACTGTGATGCGGAGAATACAGGTATCCACAATACACTAAGTGTGATGTGGAGAATACAGGTATCCACAATACACTAAGTGTGATATGGGCACCTAAACTATACACAATACTCTCACTCAATTCTAACCCATGTGATGCAGAATTTGAACATAACTCATTTGCTGACCACGTTTACCCTTCACCCAGCCCCGGCCCTGCCGCCCTGTGCATCCCACAACACGAACCTGGCATTTCCTTCACCCAGACCGAGTCGCTCCGTCGAACCTCGCAGTAGATTGTGCTGCTTCCCACCTCTGATTCGGTGATGGTTAACTGGCTGCTCAGGGTGTGGGTCCCCTTCTTGTTCAGCACTGATGGGTAAGTCTTCAATCCAGCTGTGATCGTCTCTTGATCTTTCTTCCAGGAAACGCTGGTGATTTCGGGGGAGTAGTCCGCAGCCAAACAGCCGTAGGTCACGGAGCCAGCAGTGTTTGATTGTTCACAGGAGGAGAGGAGGGCGTAGAGGGTGGGGGGAGACGATGTCGCTGGGAAAGAAGAGTCAATTAAACAAGTTAAAAATTTGATTCGTGCTTATGAAATAAGCAAATTGTTCGAAGTTTAAGATTGGTATCATTTATTTCCAAAATACTCTGATCATAAACTGCATTTAGGAGTTGATATGCCCAACGGGACACGCCGCCATGATGGCCAGTCTTGTACACAAGATGAGGCACAAGTCGGAAAAGGGAAATACTGCACATGAGGCCACATAATTGCGAGTTAAATAAGGGATATTGTAACCTGGGCTTCCTCCAGCCCTTGCTCATCTGCTGAGGAAAACATCAATCATTCCTCAAACATTTTCACTTTAGACCCTTCCCCATTATTTCCACTGAGCTCTCGCTTAAAGTATTTTACTATCAACCTCTTATCACCAGCAAATGACTATTTTAATACAGCAACATTTAGCTATCTCTAGGCCAGGATGGCCGATTATCCTCCATGAAGGACATCAGTGGGCCAGAGGGGTTTTTAAACTAATCTATTCTAGTTTCATGTTCAACATGTTGTTGTTTTCAGGGGATAAACTTGGATGATGCTTGGCAGCATTTGCTCTAAAGATTCTGTAACTCCGACCGGTGGATCGACTAGGTTCATTACTTACAGACAAACTTTTAGCACTTTTATAAAGCATGACCCAGAGTTGTTCAATGAGACTATTTGATAGCATGGACGGTTGGCTTTCGGCCAATCACAATTCAGAATTAACTCTCCAAAGCTGTCAATGCTCAATGTGTTTACAAATAATCCATTATTATCAGCTATTTTTGTTAGATAAAAAGATAGATAGATACATAGGTAGATAGATAAATAGAGAGTTAAAGAGATCGGTAGATAGATAAATAGACAAACAGATAGATAGATCGATCGATCGATCGATAGAGAAAGAGAGAGAGACAGGCAGATAAACAGATGGATGGATGGATAGATAGATAGATAGATAGATAGATAGATAGATAGATAGATAGATAGATAGATAGATAGATAGATAGATAGATAGATAGATAGATAGATAGATAGATAGATAGATAGATAGATAGATAGATAGATAGATAGATAGATAGATAGATAGATAGATAGATAGATAGATAGATAGATAGATAGATAGATAGATAGATAGATAGATAGATAGATAGATAGATAGATAGATAGAAAGAAGATAGAGACAGACAGACAGACAAACAGATAGACAAGGTAGGCAGGTAAACAGATAGATAGATAGATAAACAGATAGATAGATAGATAGATAGATAGATAGATAGATAGATAGATAGATAGATAGATAGATAGATAGATAGATAGATAGATAGATAGATAGATAGATAGATAGATAGATAGATAGATAGATAGATAGATAGATAGATAGATAGATAGATAGATAGATAGATAGATAGATAGATAGATAGAGTGATAGAAGATAGAGACAGACAGACAGACAAACAGATAGACAAGGTAGGCAGGTAAACAGATAGATAGATAGATAGATAGACAGACAGACAGACAGACAGACAGACAGACAGACAGACAGACAAACAGATCGATATATGGATCTTTGCATCGATGGATGGAAAAACGGATGCATGAATAGATACATGTTCAGAAAAAGGCGTTTCATCTACACTGCACAATCAAATGTTCACAGTTCACAGACTGTTCTGATTAGATACAAGAGAGAAGAACATTGAAGTTCCACATCAAATTCACAGCTCTAGTAAAGCCCTTAGGACAACAGTAAAACTGCCTCTATGATAGTTCATCAAATGTCCTTAGGGCAGTTGGAATCTGGTTGTGCATTGAGTTAAGTTAAATTCATATTTTTCCAGCTTTCATTCCCACAGTAGTTTGCATTAGACAAGGAGTAAGGCACCATACTGTCCAATTAAGCTGCACAATTTATTTCCAGATTCGATCATATCGCAGAAGGTAACGTTACAGTCACTTCATTTAACTGTCCTGAAATTGATCTTTAGGTCAGGACAATCTGATTCAAATATTATCTGTTATTGAAAATGTTTAATCATCATCCCTTCATCAGAAACTTGGCTTTTTTTTTAGAATGAAATGTGCTTCAAATTAATGATCTGCTACTTCATTGGAGGAATTAAGGCATTTAATTTTACATACCTAATTCGGAGTACTCACGGCCAATGTGTTTGATAGTGGTTAAAGTTCCTTGAACATTGAGAGTGCCAACACGCTCATGTCAGATACAGAACAGGTGAATTATACTAAAACTCTCTTTGCACAGTCCTGTGAAGCGCTGTGTTTCAGAAATAGTAATGGTGGGATGCATTCTAAAACGCCCTCTATTCCGCATTGTTAGTTAAAACTTGCGCTTAGACTGGACCATCAACAAACCACCGGCTCTGATACAGCAAACACTGAACAGGAAAAATATCTTTCTACACGTTGCATTCCTTCTGAATTCAACAAACTGGGATACTGATCTTATTTATGAGACACCTTCTCAAACTTAAGAACAGACTTGCACCTTCCTCGGATATACAAACTTCTTATATAATGGTTCGAAATTAATTCCCTGAAATACAGGAGAATGAACCAGAAAGTTCACAAACAGCCAGCAGGCTTCTGATTCTCGCACAGTGACCACGCACATAGAAACAGAACAGACATAAACAATGCAAAAATCATTCTATTAAAGATAGATTTCTCCAGTATCCATTAATCCGTTTGAATAGATTAAAACTTCTGTAAATTTATGACCACGTCACTTCTTTGAAATGAAGCTGATTCTAAATTGAAAAACTCCCTTTGAGGGGCTGCAATATCTCCCTGTCTGTGTACAGTTTTCACAACAGCCTTAGAGTTAGTTTGGCTGAGAACAGGTTCATCAAAATAATTTACATTCATGGTAATTTATGTCTATAACAGGGACATTGTAACAGAACAAGAATTTAACAAATCGGGAGATAATTACACTGAAATCCGATTATTCACTGACATAATTTCAGAATTATGTGTAAGCATTGAAACTGCTGAGGCAATACACGAAGGTAATTAATTAAATTGTACAAAAACATCCAAAGGAGCTGAAGGCAGCTGAGTAAGAAACATGTTGCTTTCCAAGTTAACTGAAAATAATTTTTAAAATTCTCCAACCATGAGTTTTAACTTTAATCCTGGACTCAGCGCAGCACATTTGAGAGATTTTTTTTGTAATGAGTTTGCACTGATCTTAGATTCTATTTTCACATTGTTGATATTTTACCCTATTATGCCAAGTTAGTTAATAATTTTATTCTTCTTCTGATTTGTCTCTTGTTAATAATCGGCTTAATTAAATTAAGGTGACATTTCTTAAATTAAACAAATAATGAGATACACATTCGGACAAATATATTATCTTACTTTTAATAAATTAAGATGATCAAAAATTTATAAGAATGTGCTCCTATAACTACACCCGTGTAAGCTTTTCATGTTTGTAACTATGTTGGCAAGACATAAAAGCACTTCTGTTCTAAACGTGTATTTCACATGATAGAATTATAAGTGGGCAGCTTAACATTGTTCAAACACTATCCGGGTACTCAAATCGGTAATAAAAAAATGGATTGCGATATCCTCTAGTCACTAAAGCAGGACTCCGGAGTTTAAATATCATCCCACATTTCAACAGCATTTTTATTTTTAACAATTAATGTAGCCCTGGCAGTTTGTCGCCATTTTCGGAGCCTCCCCTAGATAATAATACAGCCAAGTTTCGATATACCATTCCCGTAATCCACATAATGCACGTAAATGAGTTTTAAATATATAATGAACATAAAATGCTGCGGATGCTGGGAATCTGATATAAAAACGGAAAATGCTGGCAAAACTCAGCACGTCTGGCAGCATCAGTGCAGAGAAAAACAGAGTTAACGTTTCGAATCGGTATGACTCTTCTTCAGATCTCTGCTTCTCCATGGACAGATGCTGCCAGTCCTGTTGAGTATTTTTTTCAGCAATTTCTGTTTAAATATATAATGCTACTTATTGAAATTAAGATCCACAACCATCAATGCAGAACTGAGAGATAACAGTTCCTCTGCATCACCTGAGACACTGAAACTCCACGAGCAAAAAGAACAACGATTTTAATGAGAATTAAAGGTAGCTTCCATTTAATTCAACCCGTATATCTCACAGCTTTGCAAGATTGGTGGCTGTTCTTCAATTCAGAAGTTACATTTAAAACTAAGCCAACCTGCTTCAATTGCAATGTTTGTCCATCTACAGCCTTATGCATTTTGGACTTTCTCTGAATTTGAATAGAATTATTGAGCAATTCATTAACTGTAAACTGTTTAAGATTGGTTTAGTGATAATGGTCTAAATTTGAAGGAACAACGCTGTTTGGCTGCACAGCAAAGGTTCAGCAACCCGGCAGATATATAAAATTAGCTAGCTGCAATTTACAAAACGCATTTAATATTGATAATTAATTTGCACCTTTCAACTTGTGTAAAACAGGGAGGAACCAATTAATTTAAAATCCCTGTTTGAACTAAACACTGCAGTGCGATCAGTGTGTATTATATTAAAAAAAAACAATGGAAATTGCTGGAACCTCTGCATTTGTCCAGCTGCTATTAATTGTGCTGCGTTTTGCAGCAGAGTTGTGGATAGCACAAATTATCTGCTAAATGTCTATCAATACTATTTTTTATTGTTGTAATCTTGGGAAATATTGCTGCATTATAGCCGTTTGAGTTATATTCATTTAACTCCTCATCACAGTTCAAATTCGCTGGTTATGCACTTTAACATTGCAGTGTTACTTCAAGCATTAGGTAGGAGTATCGGGTGCAAAATATTAATTGTTAAATCTGCAATTAGCACTAAAATAAAAATGCATCAATATATCTATCAATATTGATTTAAAAGCCTGCCTGCTTTGTAACTATAACCCTCCTTCATAATGGTTTAATCAGATGTGATCGACATTACATGTTTTAGAATCACAAAACAGGTCCATGAGCTGTAACTGTTCAAAGTAACCCAGGACCATACTCTCCTCAGCACTTAACATGAAATCACAACACCGAGGGACTGAATCCAACAACTGCTTAATTACCTAAGTCGTTTCAGCAGAATCAGGTGCAACATTTCAAATAAACCTCAATACATCGCACCGAAGTTGCCTTTCATTGAATAAGTCATTTATTGAAATAAACAGAAATATGAAACCATGGCAGAAGAATTATATTTCGATGGATCGTGTTTAATGCATTGTGTTGATTTTCACGGTATATTTTAGTAATATCGGGCGATATTACTGCATTTTAATGTTTCAATTTGTTTTCATTTAAACCAGACCCAGGCAGGAAATTTGTTAACTCTGTTGTTCTTAGTTATGGTAGCATTTCACTTATTTAAGATGAACATTCGTCAACATTATATTGATATTTCTCAGCGCAGTTAACACAAATAAACATGATAAGCATTTATTTTAAAACCCATAGTTTAATATGACATTTTTGTACTTGATAGCACTCGGTTTCCTGTCTACAATGTTATTTCCAACACTTTTAAACAAAATGTTTTCAGTCGATTAGAAAACTTGCAGCAATCAGATGTCACCGAGATTAAATATGGTAGAAACACCAAACTGTTTAGCAAAACTCATGTATTTAAAGTAAGCCAAGCACAAAGCCTCATCAGCAGACAAAAGGCAAATCACTCAAACAAGACCCCCAGAGCATTTTTTTTTTGCCGAGAAGCAGGAGAATTGTTCAATCCCTTTGCAGCATAATTCAATGAAACATTTTAAACACAGAATGCAAAGTTTCGGTTAACACATTAATGACTAAAATAAACAGAAATGTGAAACAATGAAGCAAATCCAACAGCACAGAATGAAGGCATGTTTCTTACCTGCAGTCACCGTCACCATGGTCCCTTGTCCCCAGTAGCCAGGATAGTCACAGTGTTACACTCGCTGGTCTGGGTCACACAATAACCAGTTCTGCACACAAGGGGAGAAATTCAATATTAATTTAAATGTTAAGAACCGAGAGGCAAAGTAAAATCATAATCGACTTTATCAAAAAAGTAAAATTGTGAATTATTTTTTAAAACTTTATAAATTACACTGTTTTATTTGTATTTCACAGAGTAACTGATGATCATGCATTGAAATCAACAACCAATGATTTAATAATTGACACTTTAGCACCTCTTGAAACCTGTCAGTTGGAGAGTTCCAGGCACAGATAGGGCTTTGTTTAATATAGTTGTATTGTAAGAAAAAATGCATTGACCCAAATGCAATCAATTAGCCCCGATGAGGTTTTTGCATTAACAGTAACGGCTGTGCCATCCAGTTGTATCACTGTGAGACGCACCATGTCAGAAACTGTGGCGGACAGGTAAATGTGAAATACAGAGATTCAAATCCACAGCGGTGTGAGAAACCTGATTCTGAATACTGTAGCAATACATCATTGTGATATTTCAGTTAGAACTCTTCATTATGTTAATAAAGCGGATCGAAATAAGCCTTTAACATCTATGCCCCTATTTAGCAAGACAATCAAAATTAGTAAAAACGGAGACTTTTATACATTTTTCGTAATTCAGTGTTCCTTCAAACCCTTATTGTTGGTCATATTTATTTTCTTTGACTTTCCTGGTGTGATACTGATCGCAGATTTGATCAAAGTCCCTCTCCGGGGTATTTGTATGAGGAGTTCGCTATACACAGCACCGTGACCCACTGTAGTACCACAATGACACGCACCAGCACAAATACTGCTCTCACTCACTGATTGTTGCTCCAAGAAATAAAACCTTTCAGTCAGCAGAAGATTTGCAGATTTTGATTACATTTCATCGAAGAGTTTTACTCAGGAGCAGAACTTTAGGCTAAAATTATCCCCATTCACATAATAATTTGCCAATATTTCCATTTGGCTCCTGGTCGTCAGTTGTGCACATTCTAAGCGGTAACTATGCTCTTTAATATACAGAGTTAGTCAATATTTTGTTTTTATTCTTCGCCACTTTATTGCTTTGGAAAATGTAACTTTTCAATCTTGGTTGAATCACATCTCTTAACCTATTTTGAGCTAATACTGACCTATGATTCGCTGTAATTATTCCTCTGCGGTTTCTGTACGAGCTCTGGACTTGTTCATGTCGCCGTGGTCTCTTGCACAGTAATACCTCGCGGTGTCGTCGGGTCTCAGATTTTTGATCTCAATGTAAGTTGTGGACGAGGTTCTTGATGGGATGATTCGACCTTCAACCCCAGGCGCGTAATACGTGGTTGACGAGGGTTTGTAGAAAGCAAGGAGCCACTCCAGCCCTTTCCCAGGAACCTGTTTAACCCAGTTCACATAGTAGCTGTCCAGACTGAACCCGCTCACTGAACAGGACAGTTTGCGAGATTCTCCGGGCTTGGCGGTCTCTGAAGCCGGCTGGGTCAGCACGATGGCGGATTGGACATCTGTTAGCGAATGGAAAAAATGTAATTACATTAGAAAACAATCAAATCAGTAAATGTAAATAGCAACACGATATCAGACAAGAAGCAGACTTCTATTGTATCAACCATAAAGTCAGGAATACTCACAGGTGGAGCAAGCCAAGAAGAAGCAAAGGCACAGCGCAAATCCCATCCTTCAGTCTCTGGGTATAACTGACTTGGGAGCGTGACTCTCCGTCGCAGCGACACCTGCGGATTGTGAACCCAGAGCTGAACCGTCCCGCTATTTATACCGGCTAGAGTCAAATAAGAGAGAGAGAGAGAGCTGGATAATGGGAGTCACTCTCCTCCCCCAGTTAACAGCCTGACTCCTCCTCTCTTTTCCTGTCTGGGTCCAGCTGTATAAACAATTATTAACCATTAATATTCCGTGTTCCACAAATGTACGTTTTTTGATTGTCTATTTATCCTTTGGGTTGTGATACTCTCTCTCCAAAGCAGGTTTAGTTTTAAATTGATTCAGGGCGAACCTTTATATTCCCAATAAACACCTCACATGTGCTCAGTGTCCAATTCCTCTCAGATGGACCTAAACGCTCCCATGGAATTATTTCGAAGGTGAAGGGAGAGATCCCCTGGGGCCAATATTTCTCCTTCAGCCAACATCCCAAAATCAGCTTATCTGGTGATTTATCACAGTGCAGTTTGCTGGATCTTCCTATGCGTAAATTCACGGTCGTCTTTCCTTGCAATACAATGGTGATTATATGTTTATAAATAAACAAATCTTCATTGCCTATAAAGTGCTTTAAGGTGTCCTGTGGTTGTGAAATGCACTGTTTAACTGCAAGTCTTCTTTATTTCCATTTTCCCCTATCTGTGGTCTAAAAGTTGCAAATGTTACTGATATTTGTCCAGAGAAAGCGATTATAGTTGTCCTAGGACATCGACAGTTTCGGAATAATGTCACTTAATTTCAGATATAATCCATCGTGAAATATGAATCTTCGCTTTAAAACAATTCCCGGTGAATCAATTTTCCACTGGATCTCAGTTCACCAGTGTGAATATTGTTCTTTCATTTCACACTGAACGATTCTAAATGGGATTGGTTGAGATTTACACCGAGGAATGTTTGTGTGATGAGGCTGAAACAGTCCAGCCGAACACTGTTTAGTTAAGAATTAAATCACCATGTCTACCTTTCTAATTGATGTGACATATTTATCCCACAAACTATGGGGAAATATTTAGCAATGCAGATAAAACAATATCGATCTGGGTGACCCCACTAAAGCATAAATTATATTCAGAGATTTGGGGCATCACGAGTTTGATTTTTTTTTTGATGTTGTTAATTTTCACCAAGGAAGATAAATCATTGAATTTATGGTGATATCAAACCTGTTGTGTTCAGCTTTTCAGGTGCCAAGACTAAATGTATAACGGGTTACATGTGAAAATATAAAGCCTGCCATTACAATTATACTAAAATTTCAGTGAATAATTTGAGTTCTCAGTCAGTCTCCAGATTGGGATTGTAACTCTGCCGTCTGCAGACCATTGGGTAAATTACAAAATTATTAAATGAATCAAACATTAGTATCAGAGTAGTTCATGTGTTCTTTATATCTGTGTGATACCAGCACAGCTGGCATTCCCTGTTACAGGATTGTAAAAGAACTTCCCAATTATCGGAATCAAATTGGCCTTAAATAATTAAAATCGCAAACTCATTGTATTGTTGTATTCACATTTAGTCTGTTCTGCACCTGCCATACACAAAACGCAGTTTCCTTAATATCATCTCATAAGAAATGCAATTTAGATTAACATTGCCTAACGATTCATTTGCTGATAAATTTATTCCCAGTTTGTTGAACAACACGTTCATCCCATATCTCTGCCCAACAGGCAGTGACAGGAATCCAGCATTCCACCATCAGGGAGGAGCAATAATTCACATTTCAATTTACAGGAAACATCTGTGGCTGCTGTGCAGAGAATTCAACAATCAGTTTCCTGCCCGCTGATCAAATATAGCAAGGCAACAAGAACCCAGGTGTTAGCAAAGGAACCTATTTATACACAGATCTTCCCAGCAACAATGTGCCCAAACAGTCCAGGCTCATCTTCATTGGGTATATGGACGTTCATTTCGAATGAATTCATAACTTGAGATTGATTCCCAGAAACTGTATCCTCTCTGAAGTACCAGTGTATGAATCCTAGGAAAGATTCTCAGGTCATGAGGCAATTGTGACAGAAACCAAAGGAATGATTTCGAGACCCTGGGGCCTATCTGACGCTCCAGGGAGCACAAATCCTGAATGTGATTCCTAGAGACTGGGGGATATCAGAAGCATCAGGGAGCATAAATCCTGGGGTTAGTATCAAGCACCTGGGCCCAGCAGACTCACCAGAGAACATAAACGCTGGGAATTGTCCCCAGAACCTGGATTTTCTGATGTATGGCCGTTTAGTTGTTCAAAATCTGGGAATTGTTTCTAGGTGCAGGGATTATCTGATACGAAGTGCCCTTTAATCACACGTCATATTAATGATTCCCAGGGGCTGGTCCCAAGTCACACAGACACACATTGAATCACAAGCCCTGGGCAGTATCTCCAGATGCTGGGCCTATTTGACACAGGCAGTCAAGCGAGCACAAACCCTAGGAATGATTATTTGTTACTGGTCCTATATGACACCGACAGACATGGGAGCAGAAACCCAATTAATTATTCCCTGTTTCTGGGTCTACATGACATAGGCAGTGGACTAAAACTCCCATCCATCTCTTTGTCACCTCTAGACCTGAATATTCCAATGGTTTCCTGACCATCCTCCCAGAGTCCACCTTCCATAAATAGGAGCTCAAGCTAAATGCTCTTGCCCGTACCCTAATGCACACAAGTCCCGTTGGCCCATCAACTCTGTTCTCCCTGATCCACGGCGGCTCTCGGTTAAGTAATACAACAGTAATAAGAATATCACCGTTGTTAAACTCCCTCCCTGGCCTCCACCACCTCTCCCCCGACCTCACCACCACCACCTCCGTCCCTGTCAGGTCCTTCAGCCTCACAATCCTCCGAGATCCCTTCCCTCCTCGAATTCTCACATCTTTTGCATCCGTGAATTTTTTCACTTGTTGCCTACTGCCTTGGCCCTAAGCCATGGAATTCACTCTTAAACCCCTTCTCCCTCTCTCCTCCTTTACGATCCTCACTATAAGTTACATCGTTGACCTAATGTATGGTCATCCGTCCTTGTGTCTCCTTACGTGACTCGGTGTCAAACCTGGCCTGTTAGTGGTCTGGTGAGTCAACGTGGAGCGATTTACAACATTAAAAGGGCTATATAGTTGCAAATAGCTGTTGGATATAATTCGATTTCTTTCTGACTGAAGGAAATTATAAGTGTTTTATGAATCTCAGGTCACGTATAGTGAGATTCTCACTTTTACTGCAACATGCCGAAATCATTACAAGGTCCCGTGAGATGCGTTGATGATCAACTAACAATCTGTCACAAAGAACAATGTGTTCATACACGTTATGCATGCTCCGATTTAATCACCTTTACAAATGATTTCTGAGGACAGACAGAAATTGCCTTGGTAACACAATGATCATTTACCTTTGCAGAATTCGCATAGAAACATTAAGAATGATGTGTTTAGACAAACAGGCACAGGCACACAAGTAAACAAACAGACACACAGAGATACAGGCAGACAAACACAGACGTATAAACACACACACACATACACACACACATACACACACAAACACACACACAAATGTTCCCTGATCAAAATTCCTCCCTTCAATTAACGCCAATAAATGTACATTAATATAAATTAACAGGGTTTGAACTACGTTGTCCTTTTCCTAATGTTTCTTTGCGCAACAAAGCTTCACTCAGACGGAATTCTTTGCATTTTTTATCCTTTGCCACCCCCTGTAGAATGTAATGATCTTTTATGTCATTGTAGCTTGTTTTTAGATGCGTTAATATAAGAGACAATAACTGATGAAGGCATTTTCCAGTAACATCAATGGCAATCTTTCGCCTCCAGGTGGCAGTGCTAGCGCGATTGCTTCGATGAAAACATACATACACTGCCTCAATTGTTACTCCTCCATAGCATGTCTATATTTATATCACAGCAGACCTTCACTCAGTTATTGCTGGTTCTACTTCATTCACAGATGTTGACATTTCTGTCGAGGCCGACATTTACTAGCCATACCTAATTGCCCTGGAGTGTGTGGCATAAATCCAAAAACAGTGCTGGTGGGAAGGGAGCTCTGGGGTTTTGACTCAATAACAACGAAGGAAAAAAATCTATATTTCCAAATCAGAATACTGTGTGTGACTTGGAGAGGTACTAGCAGGTGTTGGTGCTCCCATTCACCTGCTGTCCTTGTCCTTCTCTGTCGCAGAGCTCTCGGGTTCTGAAGATGCTGTCGAAGGATTTATCAGAACGGGGTGAGGAGCTTCCGTTATGTGGAAAAACGATAGAAATCGCATCCTAGAGCAGAAAAAGTTAAGAGATGTTTTGAAGGAAGTGTTCAAGTTTCTGAAGGATTTCGCAAGGCCATAACCTGACCATGTCTCCGTCCATATTATACTGGGTCCAGTCACGGATATTAGTGCAATAAACTCTGTGCCAATCCATCCTTTATACTAGGCACTTTTTCAGTTATTGCTGCACTGAAGCAGGTGTCTGGTTATATTGCACTCATCCATGTCCTTATTTATATTACACTAGACCCTTTCTCCTTTATTTTTGCACTATTTTATGCCCACCTTTAAATTGCATGAGGCCATCTCCCTGTTTATATTCTACGGCGTCTGCCATAGTCATTCATGCACTAAACAGCTTAGAGTGCAGGAGTCCTTATCGCTGTTTATGTTAAATAAGGCCCCTTTTCTGTTATGACAGCACTGGACACTCTGTTTAAATTAATCTATTGCCAATGTCAGTTATTGTGGTACAGCAATTTTTTTCTGTGTTAGGTAAATAGACAGATGGATGAAGGGAGAGGCATGTCTCATAATAATTAAAGGACATATATTTGACTGGGTGGGAGGATGGATTTTTGTTTGTTGGAAAAATACGTTTAGTCTTGGTCACAGCCATGAGGAGCTGTGTACAATTTCTCATTGCTCTGGTGTTATGTAACAGTTTTGTTGAAAGTACTGGTCGAATCTTATGACAATGTCGGAAATTTGAACTGGGTTGAGGGACTGAAGGAAAGGTGAGCCAGAGTGCACTGCAGTTTATACTGATTAGTGGAAATCTCTGTTGTGGCTATTGTACACCGTGTTTTAATGTTAAGGAATGTTTCTCCTGAGGTCCTTCACATTCACGTTTTCCGTGGCTACTGGTTGTGTGACCGAGCCTGAACATATATATATTTATATGCATCTATTTGTGTCTGTGAGTATGTCCATACAAAACACAACATCCCTAATGTTTGCAAGTTACATCCCCAAAGATGTAACTTCACCAGTTATTTTCACAGCATTTAATTCCCTTTCATTAAAAATGCTTTGAGTGGAATATAAGTGTAAATTTGTTTGTTGATACGTTTCTATCAACAACAGTACGAACGTCGACATTTTCACGATAGCAGTAATGGCAACGATTGGCCACCAGGTGACAGTGCAAGTTGGTTTGCCTAAATTATACCAAACCAGCACTGCCTCAGGCGGCAATAATTGAAAAAGGGCCTAGTGTAATGTAGGGATGGGCATGGATGGTTTATATTACATTAGACAGTCTCTAATGTTTTACTTGTTAATTATCGACGATTTGGAAGAGTTGTTAAGTCAAACATCCCTACCCATTCCCAATTCTCCTTGAGAAATGGCGAATTGCCACCTTCTTGAAAGTATCAAGCGGTTTGAAACTGCATGAATCCCAAGGCCCGCCCGAATTGTATCCTCGGCATAGGAATCACCATCATTTTATAATCCTTTGCAACTTCAGGCACTGAGACAGGGCGAGAGGGCAGCTAACGTTGTGCCCTTGTTCAAACGGAGAAACGTATAGACTGAGTAAGTACAGGACAGTGAATATAATCTTGGAGCCGGGAATAGTATTGGGAAGAGAACATTCTAAGCGACAGGGTGCATCTACATTTAGAATGACACTGACTAAGCAAAGCTGGACAGCAAGAATTTGTGAAAGGAAGGGCGAGTCTGACTATTATGGTTAAATGTTTTCAAGGGATAATAAGGAGTGCCGATGGATACAATGCATTCGATGTAGTCTATGTGGATTTTAAAATGACCAGGTTCTACATGGCAGAGCGGTTCCGAAATTAAAAGCCAATGTGATCCAAGGCAAAGCGGCGAGGTAAATCCAAAATTGGTTCAATGCCAGGAAGCAAGCGATAAATGACACGGGGTGTTTCTTTAAATGGGAGTGGTATCCCCCAGGCCTTAGTAATAGGACACTTGCCTTTTCTTGCATAAAACAGTTACTTGCACTTGAAAAGAGCATGATTAAGAAGGCTTTAGATGATACATAAATTGGCTGTGTGATTAAGAATGAAGCAGAAAGCTGTACACTGCAGGATATCGACCAGTCAGGTAGACATAAGAATGGCAAAAAGATGATTGCAAGGTAGACCATTTAAGGAAGGCTAACAAGATAAAGGAATAAACAGTAAATAGGAACATAAGAACATAAGAACTAGGAGCAGCAGTTGGCAATTCAGCTCCTCGAGCCTGCCCCGCCATTCATTTAGATCATTGCTGATCTCATTTCGGCCTCAACTCCAATTTCCCACCCTCTCCCCATAACCTTTCAACCCATTACTAATTAAAAATCTATCTATCTCCTCCTTAAATTTATTCAGCGTTCCGGCATCCAGTGCATTCTGAGGTAGTGAATTCCACAGATTCACGAATGATACGACACTGAGAAGTAAAGTGGGACTATAGAATGCAGAGATTCATAAAGGGGTCTGGACAGGTAGATAAGGTGAACAAGAAACAGATGGGATTCTTGTCTTTATTCTCCGAGGCATAGAGTATACGAGTTGAGACGTTCTGCTGGAACTGTGTAAAACACTAGTTAGGCCAGAGTTAGAGTGTTCGGTGCAGCCTTGGTCCAGGAACTATAGGAAAGATTTGATTGGACGAGAAACGTTACAGCGGAGATTTACGATGACATTACCTCGGCTGCAGGAGGTTTGCTATTTGGGAGGATTGGTTAGGTTTGTTTACTTTTGAACAAAGGAAACTGAGGGAAGACAAGGCTGAAGTGTATAAACTATGAAGGGTCTGGAGAATGTGGATACAAAGCCCCATTTCTCCTTGGTTGAGAGTCAATGATAAGGAGGATCAGAAGAAATAGGAGGAGGATTAGTCCATTCAGCCCTTCGAGCCTGCTCTGCCATTCAGGAACATCAAAGCTGTTCTGATTTTGGCCTCAACACCAGTTTCTTGCCTGCCTCCCTTAACACATGAATCTCATGTTGATCAAATATCTGTCTAACTCAGCCATGAATATATTTAATTACTAGCCTCCATTGCGTTCTGGAGAAGTGAAGTCCAAAGACTAATGACTCTCTGAGAGAAGAAATTCCCCCTCATCTCCGCCTTAAATTGAAGAAGACCGATTTTGAAACCGTGTCCCCTAGTTGCAGATTCCCCGGCGAAGTGGAAGCATGTTCTCAGCATTTACTCTGTAAAATCCCCTCAGAACCTTTCAGGTTTCAATCATATTACCTCGCATTCCTCTGCTCTTCAGTAAGTACAGGTGCAATCTGATGAACTCTTTCTCATAAGGCAACCCCTTCCTCCCAGGCATCAGCCTAGTGAACATTCTCTGAACTGATTCCGATGCACATATATTTCTAATAACAGAGACCATAACTGTACTCAATACGCCAGGTACTTTCTCACCAATGGCAACTACAAATATATAAAGAATTCCCAGCTTTAATAGTCCATACCCCTTGCAATAAAAGGGATTATTCTATTTGCCTCCCTAACTCCTTGCTGTGCCCGCGTGGTTTCAATGATCCGTGTACAAAGACACGCAGATCTCTCTGCACTGAAGAATTCTGCAGACTCTCAATTTAAATAAAATGTTGCATTTCGACTTATCCTGCAAAATTAGGTAACTTCCTATTTTTCCAACCTGATATTCCATGTGTCAAATTTCAGCACAATCACTTAACTTACCTAAATATCATTGTGGCCTTTTTGTATCCTCCTCAGAACCTGTTTCCCTTCCCAGCTTGGTATCATCAGCAAATCTGGCTATAATACAGTCGACCCCTTCATCCAAGAGTAAATAGGTCATGGCAAATGTTTTCACCCAAAGGATGAGAGAATCTGAAACTTATGATGTGAAATGGTTGTAGAAACTTGAAGTGAAACAACCTAAAAGGTTACAGACCAAGAGCTGGAAAGTTGGACAAGGCTGGTTACTGCTTGTTCGCTGGGCTGAAGGCCCCTCTTCCGTATTGTAGATTTCTATGACCCTATTATTCATTGCTGTTAGATAGGGAGTTTCAGGGTTTAGCCCCAGCGACAGTGAAGAAATAACGATATATTTCCAAGCCAATGTGGTATTTGGCTTTGAGGGGAACTTATAGGTCTGTCCATAGGTCTGTTACACTTGTTCCTCTAGGTGCTAGCAGTCAGGGGTTTGCACGATGCTGTCAAAGGACAGTTGGCGAGTTGCCACAGTGCATTTCGTAGACGGTGCAGACTGCTGTATTTGTGCAGTGGTGCTGGAGGGAATGGGTTTATAAACGGCGGATGGGATTGCCAATCAGGCGCGATGATTTTTCCTACATGGTGTCTTCCTTCTTCCGAATATAAGAACTAGTATTAGGAGAAGACCATGTGGTTCCTCGGGCCGGCTCTGGAAGTGTGTTGTTGGAACTGCCCTGATTCAGGCAAGCTGAGATATTCAATTACTTCCCTAAAGTTTGCATGGACATTGTGGACAGATTGTGGGGAGTCATGAGGGGCGTCACTGGCCATACAATGTGCTGCCTCTGACCTTTTCTAGATTCTTCATATATGTTGCTGGTTCAGTTAACTTAATTTACTGCTGTGGACCCCACAATGTTGCTGGTGTTGGATTCCACGATGGTAATGTCAATGAATAACAACTGGAGATGGTTAGGATCTCTCTTGATGGAGATGGTCACTGCCTGGCACTTGTAACACGTTATGTCAATTTCCACTCATCAGCCAAAGGTTTAATATTGTCCAAATGTTTTTTTTTTCCTCTGCATGGAGACATGAACTGCTTCAGTATCTGAGGAATCGTGAATGGTGCTGAAAATTGTGCCAAAATTCGTGAACATCGCTACTTCTGGCAAATAAGGTCATTGATGAAGCAACTGAAGATGGCTGGGCCTAGGACACTTTCCTGAGGAACTCCGAGAACGATGTTCTGACGTGAGGTTTCTGTCCTCCAGCAACAGCAATCATTTTCATTTGTGCTAGGTATGACCCAATGAGTTTTCCCCTTGATTCCCATTGACTTCAATTTTGCTAAGGATCATTGGTGCCACAATCTGTCAACTGCTACCTTGATGTCAAGGGCATTCACTTTCATATTAGAGGTTCAGCTGTGTGCCTTTGTTCAAATCAACAACGTGATGCAGTCGGGAACTGAAAGGTCCTTGTGAAGCCTAATCTGAACATTGTTGAGCAGCTTGTTGGTGATGAACTGCTGTTTGATTGCTCCGTCAATGACACCTTCCATCAGGTTGCTGATGGCTGAGAGTAGAATTATTGAGGGTCAATGGGCCGCATTGGGTTTATTCAGCAATTTTTCACCATGTTACATCTTGATCAGGCTGACACCCCATTTTTAGATGCTCTTGTTGCTGCATCTGGCCTACTCTTCTGAGTTCATCGTTGAACAATCGTTGATCCCCTGGCTTCATCCTAATGGTAGAGTGAGGGTTATACATCCCATCACGTGCATATTGTAGGGGGGATAAGAATGTTGCTCAAGCTAATGGCCTCACTGATGCACAGTTTTAAACTGCCAAATATTCTCCAAATCTATCGCATTTAGCACAATGATTATGCCACACAGCGCAATCGGTGGAGCTTTCAGTCTGAAGATGGGTCTTTGTATCCAAAAGGAAAGTGCAGTGGACACTGCCACCAATACTGACGTGGAGAGATGTATCTGTGCCAAGTTGAGTAATGAGCGCCGTCTCAAGTAAGTTTTTCCCTTGTGTTCTCTCAACACCTTCCGGGGGCCCGATCTGGTAGATATGTCCTTCATGAGTCGGCCAGCTCAGTCAGTATTGGTATCGATCCATTCTTACTGATGGGCATTGAAGTTCCATTCCCTTTTCTGCTCTTAGTGTTTCACCAGAATTGTGTTCAACATGGAGACGCACTGATTCATTAGTTGAGGTAGGAAAGTAACTCGAAATAGAAAGGAAATGTTCCACTGTCGCCTGCTCTGCTGCCAGGAGTATTCATGACTCCTGGAGTCAATCTTGATGACCCCCAGGCGCACTCCTTCCCGACTAATGTCCCGCCAGCACTTGTGGGTCAATCACGCGTGGGGATATTGGTTAGAAGGTATTAATATTGAGCAGGACTATGTCAGGCGGGTGTTCCACTAGTCTGCGTTCAGTGTTTCTCAGTTGTGGTAGATGTCCTCAGATGATTGTGTGGAGAATTTTATAGAGTTAATAGGCTGTCTGTATCTTTGCCTGTGCCTCGGTTGATGCCATTTGGCTTTTCTGACAGTACTCACGTTTCTGATTCTCGTAGCCGTTTAATAAAAATGACTGCACACAGAGAATTATTAGAGGGAAATTAAAAGTTTATCTGGAATCCTGTCGGGAAAAAAAAAAACATTTAAGGGGCGAATGTATTTCCGAAACGGAGATTTATATATCAGGTGTGTTTTGATGAGTCTGAGAGATGCGCTTTTCCCATTACTGATATTGGATGTATTTTTAATAGTTCAGGTGTATAAACTTAACTAAATTTAAATTCCCAAAAGCTTTGTTAAAAGTTGAGCTCATGTAATATCTGTTTGTGTTACATAAGGCCCTTTTACAGTTATTGCTGCACTAAACTGTTTATGTTTATATTTCATAGGACTTGTCTCAGTTTTTAATGTAATGGGCCATGTTTAAGATTATTTTAAACCAGGCCCTGTTTCAGTTATTAAAGAACTCGTGCAGCTTACCATTTAAGTTATACCAGGCCCTATCTCTGGTTACATTACACTGGACCCTAAATCAGGCACGACCTGGCCGTGGCGCTGCCACAGATTCACAGCGCAGAAGAGGCCCTTCGGCCCATCGAGTCTGCACTGACACGTGAGAAACACCTGACCTGCCTACCTAATCCCATTTACAAGCACTTGGTCCATAGCCTTGAATGTTATGACGTGCCAAGTGCTCATCACTAACCCAGCCACCCAGAGGCCCAGGTTCATCTTCTGGGAACATGGATTCAAATCCCACCACAGCAGCTGGCGGAGTTTAAATTCAATTGAGACAAGAGCCGTTCAGAAGCTGGGAATACTGCAAATGCCTGTCCACAATCTACAAGGCACATGTCAGGTGTGTGGTGGAATACTCCCCAATTCTCCGGGCAACCAGGGCAGCAGAAGCACAGGAACAACATCAACTGGAAAGTCCCTCTTTCTTCCCGATTCTTGGGTCCAAATCATACAACTCCCTTCCGAGAAGCACTGTGGGTGTCCCTGCAGCACGTGGACTGCAGCGGTACAAGAGGTTTGCTCACTACCACCTTCTCAAGTACAATTGTGTTTGGCTATTGAATGTTGGTTCAGCTGGAAAAGCCCAAATCCTATGACTGAATAAAAAAAATGGAAATGGAACTGGATCATTACAATTATCATTGCTGTAAACGCATCTGGTTCACTAATGAACATTCGGTGAAGTAAATCTGCATCCTTCCCCAGTCAGGCCTAAATGTGACTCCAGGCCCACAGCACGTGTTTGACTCTTAACTATCCTCCGACTCTGAAAGTGTTTAGCAAGCTATTCAGTTCCAGGACAGCGGAGCATGGGGGGGAATGCTGGCCGTGTCAGAGACGCTCACAACTCCTGGATGAATAGAGAGAGAAAAATATTCCAGCCTAGTGAATGATTAAAAACAACATTTCCAGAAGTACTCCCTCCTGTGTTTCCATGAGTATTGTACATAATTATTCCGGGAACTATGTTTTATAAAGCATTTGAACGTCGCAGAGAAGATGAACAGGAGGTTGACGCGAATGTTACAAGACCTTGGAGATCTTGAATCGTTTTCCTTAGAATAGAGGATGTTAAGAGGGGCTTTGTTCGAGGTATTTAAGACCATGAAGGCTGTTGATACGTAATGACTGGGTCATGCCTTCCTTTAAATTACACATGATTCTGCCTCAGATAATAGTGCAAAAGGCCTAGTCTCAATTTGTGTTTTACACTAGGCCCTGTTGGAGTAAGTGCATTGATGCATACATCTATTCACATTAGACAAGACCGTCTCCCTGTTTGTATCATACGAGCCACTGAAAAGGTTATTTCGCATTAAACTGTCTATATTACGCTAGATGTTGTGTATCTCAGTCTCTCTATCTGTCGACCCATCTAGCTGCGTATCTGTCTCTTTGTCTGTCAGTCTATCTATCTACATTTCGAACCATCCATCTAGCAATTTCAGATCATCTATTACCGTTAACATTTCATGATGCTGACGTCTTTTTCGAGTTCTTGTGTGGAAAGTGCCTATTCAGATTCCAAAGTGAGTTTAGCTTCCCTCAGAATTCAGTTCGAAAGTGGATTATATCACCTGGAGAATAAAGGACATCGATCCACCATTCTCTCTGTTTGTTGGCAAGTGATTACTTGTGCGTCACTGGAGTGTGTGATAATCTGTGCAAGTGATGGTGAAAATGTAAGTGTACCTATACCTGGCGTGAGGATAATAAACCTGTAATTCTGTCACTTGGAATGGAATGTAACACTTTCCACAATGAAATTCAATTAAAAAATAATAATTTGTTTCTGTTTCCATTGTCTTGTTAACTTCACTATTTCCTCACCAGTTTCCAATACGTTTGCCTTGACACAATTCAATGTTTACTGGCGCGGGTAAAGTGTTAGCTGAACAGAAACATGGTATAGGGCAGTAATAACCGAGTAGGAGCCACTGTAAAATATAAAGACATATATTTTCCGGTGCAATTTTAACAGAAACAATAGGGTAAAACATTATAAATAGAGACAGGTTCCAGAGCAGTAACAACAGAGACAGGATCCAGTGTAATATTAACACATACATGCTCCAGTATAGTAATAACTGAGACGTGGTCGAGTGCGATATAAACAGACACGGGATATGGTTCACTAATAACTGAGACAGAGCGTTATCTAATATAAATAGAGAAATGCTGTAATGTAGTAATAATTGATTCGGTGGCCGGCCTGAAACAGAGGCTTGATTAGCACAGAAATAACTGTGTCAGAGCCTAGTGTAATAAAAATACAAATACCAGATTATGTATCCTTAAATTTCACAGGTTTCAGCAACACTAAAACCGTGACTTGAACTCAAAGAGTAATAACCGAGGCGGGATCTGGTGTGATATAAAGGGAACCAGTTGCTGGCGAAATATTTCTCCTCATCGCCCGTTTACAAATCTGCCAATATTAAGCTATGTTCACTGGATATTGACGCAATGAATAGAAGGAATTGGTTTTCTCTGCTAATTCTCTCAAAACCTCTCATCATCTTGGAAATAACCATTAGGTTTCTGCTTAATCTTCTTTATCACAAGCAGAATGCTCCTAATTTGTCCAATTTATCGGTGTTACTAAAGACCCTTATCTTTGTTAACAAACTGGTTATCCTCCTCTGTACACTTTCTGAGACCTCAACTCACTTCATAGGATCTGAAAATCATAGATATGTGCGGCACAGAAATAGGCCATTCCGCAACCCCTGTCCATGATGGCCGGAAATGACCCATCGAGTCTAATCCCACTTCCCAGTTTTTGCTCCAGGGCGCTTGAGGCTACAGTACTTCAAGTGAACATCCAAATATATTTTGATATGTGATGAGGGATTCGGCCTGGAACACCATTTCATGCACTGAGTCCGAAACACCATGAAACACTCCTAAGGATAGACAGGGGACAGTTCAGACGCAGAGTAAAGCTGCCTCTATGTTGGTAAATTCCGGGGCGAGGCACAGAGGAAAGCTCTCTCTAAACTATCCCACCAAACACTCCCAGGACATGTATAGCGCTGAATAGACACAGGTCCCTCTATATGATTCGATCGAATGCTCCCAAGAATGGTGCAGCAGTATCAGATGCAGTAAAAGATCCCTCTACAATGTCCCATACACTATTCACAGGAAGGCATAGGAATGTTAATTTGCAGAGGAGTGCTCCCTTTAGACTGTCCCGTTAAATACTCCCATGTTGTTGAGTGCACCAGACACATTTTAGAGTTAAGTTCTACATGTGAACAGCCGTCTATTTGGTTAAAAGTCAATGAATAGGGCTGAGGTTAAACTTTGGTCAGATACTGAATTCATGTTATGAGTTAAAGACGCTGACACATTAATGAGAGGCCAGACACGGCCGCGATAGGGGAGAAAGGGAGACAGAGCGGGCTAGAATGCAGGAAACTCCGCAAACACATTTTCAATGCTTCTATATACCGGATCAAAGGAGGCTTCGCCAGTTTTGAACACAGATATCACCTTTACATAGTTATCCCATAACTTAGAGAAATGTTCCAAATATCAATCATGACTGGAATCCTTTGTGTGATTTGCATTTCTCTCTGTTGTTATTTCTATGTTCTGTTGGTGGGGAAACATCTATTGTATTTCTGTCGCTCAATATTCTATTCTGAGATTGCTATTTCTGTGTTTATTTACATAAACGCCTCACTGGTTTCAAAGTGGTGTTCACGGCAGCAGAATCAGATCAACAGTCACTTATTGATTATGTTCAGCTCAAAACAAGTTTATTTTAAGAATATTCACAGATGGTATAAGAATTGAACACAATTTTCAGAAAACCATTTGTTACAGATGTTATTTATTTTAAACAAAAGAAGCCATTAAATTTAAGAAAAAATGTTTCTGTGAGTTCTGCTGCTTAAATCAATTAAGGATTTCTGAGCAGCCTGATATTCGGCTGAATATCTATTGGTGGAAGGACTAACCCCTTTCAGGTAAACATGTGTGAATAATGAACAGAGAAATGGACTATAATCACATTCATCTCAGACTTTCTCACACATCACCACGTGCGTTTTGAAATGTTCACTTTTAGTAAAATCTTTTTGTTTATAGAGCACATTTCACCATCTCAGGATGTCCCAAATCACATATCTCATTAACCTTATTGATGTACCTTGTTTCGAATTATAATCTCTTCTGTCACGTTGGAACTACAGGAGGCAATTTGTGCACAGGAAGCTCCCACCAACAGAGATGTGATATTGTATTGGTAATTGCTGTAATAGAGCCTGTCTCAGTTTATATTAATCCATGCCTTGTATCGGTAATCACTTGAATAGACCCTGTTGCAGTTTATATTAATGCAGATATTGTATTGGTAATCACTTCAATAGGCCCTGTCTCAGTTTATATTAACCTGGACCCTGTATCAGTGATCATTGTAATAGACTCTGTATCAGTTTATATTAATTGGGACCATGTATCAGTAATTATTGTAATAGAGCCTGCCTTAATTGATATTAATCTAGGCCCTGTATCAGTAATTAATGTAATTGACCCGTTCTCAGTTTATATTAATGCAGGCCTCATGTCAGTAATCACATTAATAGACCCTTTCCCGTTTATCTTAATCCATACAATGTATCAGTAATCACTGTAATAGGCCCTGCCTCAGTTTATATCAATCCAGGACCTGTGTCAGGAATTATTGTACTAGACCCAGTCTCAGTTTATATTAATCCAGGACCTATATCAGTGATCATTGTACTGGACCGAGTCTCAGATTATATCAATGCAGACCCTGCAGCAGTAGTCACTATAATACATGCTGTCTCAGTGAACACCAGTCCAGACCTTATATCACTAATCACTGTAACAGACCTTATCTCAGTTTATATTAATCTAGACCCTGTATCAGTAATCACTGTAATATACCCTGACTCAGTTGGTATTAATCCATATTTTTCATCAGTAAACACTGAAAGAGACCTTGTCTCACTTGATATTAATCCACACATTGTATCAGCAATCACTGAAAGAGATTCTGCCTCACCTTATATTAACACAGACCTTGTATCAGTGTTCAATGTATTCGACCCTGTCTCTGTTTATATTAACCTATGCCCTGTATCAGAAATCACTGTACTACACCCAGTATCAGGTTATATCAATTCAGACCCTGTATCAGTTGTCACTGTAATACACCCTGTCTCAATTTACACCAGCCCAGACCTTTTATCAGTAAACACTGTAATAGACTCTTTCTCATATTATATTAACCCATGCCTTGTATCAGTAATCACTGTAACGGACCCTGCCTCAGTTTATATTAATAGAGGCCATGTATAGTAATCACTGAAATAGACCCTTTATCCATCTACATTAATCCATACATTGTAACAGTAATCATTGAAATAGGCCTTCCCTCAGTTTATATTAATCTAGGCCCTGTCTCAGTAATTACTGTAATAGACCCTACCTCCGCTGATGTTAATCCATGCCTTGTATCGTTAACCACTAAAAGAGACCCCGTCTCCGTTTATATTAATACAGACATTTTATTATTAGTCGCTGTGTAAGACCCTCTCTAGGTTTATATCAATCCAAACATTGTAACAGTAATCACTGTAACAGACCCTGTCTCTGTTGATATTAATCAATGCATTGTATCAGTGACCACTGAAGTAGACCGTGACTCAGTTTATATCAAAACAGGCCTTGTGTTGGTAATCACTGTAATAGATCATGTTTCTGGTTATCTTAATCCATACCATGTATCAGTAATCATTGTAATATACTCTTTCTCAGTATATATTGTCCCCAGACCCTGCATCGGTAATCACTGCAATAGACCCTGTCTCAGTTGATATGAATCCATAACTTGTATCATTAGTCACTGTAATAAACCCTGTCTCAGTTTATGTAAATTGATACCTTGTATCAATGATAACTGTAACAGGCCCTGCCTCAGCTGATATTAATCCAGACCTTGTATCAGCAAACAATGTTAGTGACCCTGTCTCAGTTTACATTAACACAGACCTTGGCTCAGTAATCAGTGTAAAAGACCCTGACTCAGTTTATATCAATCCATACATTGTTACAGTAATCACTGTAACAGGCCCTGTCTCTATCGATATTAATCAATTCATTGTATCAGTGATCACTGAAGTAGACCCCAACTCTATTCATATTAATACAGACCTTGTCTTGGTCATGATTGGGATAGACCCTAACTCAGTTTATAGTAATCCAGGCCTTGTATCGGTAATTACTGTAATAGAATCTGTCTCAGTTTCTTTTAATCCATACCATGTATCAGTAATAAATCTAACAGCCCTTGTCTCACTTTGTTTTAATCCAAACCTTGTATCAGTAATCATTGGAATAGACCATGTCTCACTTTATATTAATACAGACCTTGTATCATTAATCACTGTAAAAGAACCTATCTCAGTTTATATCAATCCATGCATTGTAACAGTAATCACTGTTACAGTCCCTGCCTCTGTTGATATTAATCAATACATTGTATCAGTAATCACTGAGGTAGATGCTGACTAAATCTATATTAGCACAGACCTGGTCTCGATGATGACTGGAATAGACCCTGTCTCAATTCATATCAATCCAGACCTTGTATTGGTAATCAATGAAAGAGACCCTGTCTCTATTTACCTTAATCTAGACCGTGTATCAGTAAGAAATGTAATAGATCCTGTCCCAGTTTATTTTAGTCCATACCATTTATCTTTAATTACTGTGATAGACGCTGTCTCTGTTTATATTAATAAGGACATTGTATTGGAAATTACTGTAATAGAACCTGTCTCTGTTTATATTAATTGACAACTTGTATCAGTAATCGTTATAATCAACCCTGTCCCATTTTTAATTAATCCATACCATGTATCAGTAAGAACTGTAACAGACCCTGTCTCAGTTTATATTATTTATATTATTACTGTATCAGTAATCACTGTAATAGGCCCTGTCACAGTTGATATGAAACCATAACTTATATCAATAATCACTCTTATGGACCCTGCCTCAGTTTACATTGATCCATATGTTGCATCAGCAATCACTGTAATAAACCCTGTCTCAGTTTATGTAAATGGATACCTTTTATCAGAAATCACTGTCAAAGACTCTGTCTCAGTTTCTATTAATCCATACCTTGGATCCGTTATCACTGTTATAGAATATGTCCCAGTTAATATTACCCTAGACCCTGTATCAGTAATCAACATAATAAACCCTGCCTCAGTAGGTATTAATCCATAACATGTATCAGTAAACACTTTTAGAGAACCTGCCTCAGTTAATATTAATACAGACTTTGCCTCAGTAATCACTGTAAATGTCTCCGTTGATATTAATCAATGCCTTGTACCAGTAATCACTGAAGTAGGCCCTGACTTAATTTATATTAATCGAGACCCTGTATCAGTAATCACAGTAATAGAGCCTGTCTCAGTTGATATGAATCGATACCTTGTATCAGTAATCATTGTAATGGACCCTGTCTCCGTTTATATTAATACAGACATTGTGTTGGCAATTACTGTAAAAGACCCTATCTCAGTTTATGTTAATTGATACCATGTCATAAGTGTAATAGACCCTGCCTCAGCTTATATGAATCCACATCTTAAATCAGTAATCGCTGTAACAGACCTTCTCTCAGTTATTACTCATCTAGACCCTGTATCAGTAATCACAGTAATAGACCCTGACTCAGTTGATAATAAATCACATGTTGTAACAATAATCAATATAACAGAGGCTGTCTCAATTGATATTCGCCAATACCTTGTACTTGGTGTAGTAATTGGTGAAGTAGACCCTGACTCAGTTTGTATCAATCCAGTTCTTGTATTGGTAATCACTGTAATAGACCCTGCCTCAGTTGATATTAATCCATACGTTCTATCATTACCCACTGAAAGAGACCCTGTCTTAAATTATATTAATACAGGCCTTGTATCATTAATCACTGCAAAAAAACTGTCTCGTTTTATATCAGTCCATACATTGTAACAGTAATCATTGTAACAGACTCTGTCTCTGATGATATTAATCAATACCTAGTATCAGTAATCACTGAAATAGATGCTGACTCAGTTTATATTAATGCAGATCTTTTCTCGATAGTGCCTGGAAGAGACCCTCAGACAGACCCTGTCTCAGTTGATGTCAATCCAGGCGTTGCATTGGTAATCACTGAAAGAGACCCTGTCTCTGTTTACCTTAATCTAAACCATGTATCAGTAATAAATGTAACAGACCCTGTCTCAGTTTATTTAAAATCATACCATGTATCAGTGATCACTGTAATAGACACAGTCTCAGTTTATATCAAAACGGACATTGTATTGGTAATTACTGTAATAAATCCTGTCTCAGTTTATATTAATTCATATTTTGTATCAGTAATCACTGTAATAAACCCTGTCTCATTTTTTATTCATCCATGCTATGTATCAGAAATCATTGCAATAAAACTTGTCTCAGTTCATATTAATCCAGATTCTGTATCAGTGGTCACTGTGATAAACCACGTTGTTTTTTTTATCAGTCCATACCTTGCATCAGTAATCACAATAAAAGGACCTGCCTCACTTTGTGTTAATGCAGACAATGTATTGGTAATTACTGTAATAGACCTTGCCTCAGTTTATATTGATCCATAAGTTGTATCAGTAATCACTGTAATAAACCCTGTGTCAGTTAATGTTAATTGGTACGTTGTATCGGTAATCACTGTAATAGACCCTGCCTGCATTTATATTGATCCATAAGTTATATCAGTAATCAATATAATAAACCCTGTCTCAGTTTGTATTAACCTAGCCCCTATATCAGTAATCATGGTAATAGTCCCTGCCTCAGTTGATATGAATCCATCCCTTGTATCAGCAATCACTGTAATAGACCTTCTCTCAGTTTATATTAATCTAGATCCTGTATCAGTAATCATTGCAATAGACCCTGCCTCAGTTGATATTAATCCATAGCTTGCATTCAGCAAACACTGTTAGAGACCCTGTCTCAGTGTATATTAATACAGACCTTGTATTGGTAGTTACTCTAATAGACCCTGTCTCAGTTTATATAAATATAGACCCTGTTTCAGTAATCACTGTTATAGACCCTGTCTCAACTTATATTAATACTGACCTTGTCTCAGTAATCACTGCAACAGACCCTGTCTCAGTTGAAATTAATCAATACCTTGTATCAGTAATCACTGAAGTAGACCCTGACTCAGTTTAGATCAATCAAAGCCTTCTAGTGGTAATCACTGTAATAGAACCTGTCTCTGTTTATAATAATTCAGACTCTGTATCAGCAATCACTGTAACAGACGCTGTCTCAGTTTATTTTAATCCATACCATATAACAGTAATCACTGTACTAGAATTTGTCTCAGTTTATATTAATACAGACCCTGTATCAGGAATCACTGTAATAAGCCCTGTATCGGTTGATATGAATCCATATTTTGTATCAGTAATCACCGTAATAGACCCTGACTCAGTTGATATTAATACAGACATTGTATTGGTAATTACTGTAATTGACCCTATCTCAGGTTATGTTAAACCAAAACTTGCATCAGTAATCAATTTAATAGACTCTGTCTCAGTTTACAGTAATTCAGACCTTGTATCAGTAAACACTGTAATAGACCCTGTCTCAGTTCATATCAATACAGATATTGTATTGGTAATTACTGTAATAGAACTTGTCTCAGTTTATATTAGTCGAAAACTTGTATCAGTAATCACTGAAATAGACGCTGTCCTGAGTCCATATTAACCTAGATCCTGTATCAATAATCATTCTGATTGACCCTGTTTCCATTTATATTAATCTAGACCCTCTATCAATAATCACTGTAATAGACCCTGTCTCAGTTGATATTGATGCAGACTGTGTACTGGTAATTAGTTTAATATACTTTGTCTCAGTTCATATTAATCTAGGTCCTGTATCAGTAATCACTGTAATAGACCCTACCTCAGTTACTATGAATCCATGCCTTGCATCAGGAATTACTGTATTAGGCCTTCTCTCAGTTTATATTAATCTTGATCCTGTATCAGTAATCATTGTAATAGGCCCTGTCTCAGTTGATATAAATCCATGCTCTTTATCAATATTCATCGTAATGGACCGTGTCTCAGTTGATATTAATCCATGCCTTGTATTAGTAACCTGTCTCCGTTTACATTAATACAGACCTTATCTCAGTAATCATTGTAAAAGACGCGGTCCCAGTTTATATCAATCCATTTATTTTAACAGTAATCATTGCAACAAGCTCTGTCTCAGTTGATATTAATCAAAACCTTGTATCAGTAATCACTGCAGTAGACCCTGACTCAGTTGATATTAATACAGACAATGTATTGGTAATTACTGTATTTGATCCTATCTCAGGTTATGTTAAACCAAAACTTGTATCAGTAATCAATTTAATAGACTCTGCCTCAGTTTATAGTAATTCAGACCTTGTCTCAGTAATCACTGTAATAGACCCTGTCTCAGTTCATATCAGTACAGACGTTGTATTGGTAATTACTGTAATAGAACCTGTCTCAGTTTATATTAATCGATAACTTGTATTATTAATCACTGAAATAGACGCTGTCCTGAGTCCATATTAACCTATATTCTGTATCAATAATCATTCTGATTGACACTGTCTCCATTTATATTAATCTAGACCCTGTATCAGTAATCACTGTACTACACCTTGTCTCAGTTTATATTGATACAGACTGCGTATTGTTAATTAGTCTAATAGACCCTGACTCAGTTTATATTAATCTAGACCCTGTATCAATGATCATTGTAATAGAACCTGTCTCAGTTTATATTAATCAAGACCCTGTATCAGTAATCACTGTAATAGACCCTATCTCTGTTAATATTATACCATGTCTTGCATCAGTAATCATTGTATCAGGACTTCTCTCAGTTTATATTACTCTTGATCCTGTATCTGTAATCATTGTAATAGACCCTGTCTCAGTTGATATAAATCCATGCCTTGTATCAGTAACCACTGTTAGAGGCCCTGTCTCTGTTTACATTAATACAGACCTTATCTCATTAATCATTGTAAAAGACCCTGTCTTGGTTTATATCAATCCATACATTTTAATAGTAATCATCGCAACAGACCCTGTCTCAGTTGATATGAATCAAAACCTTGAATCAGTAATCACAGTAATATACCCTGTCTCAGTTTATATTAATAGAGATCTTGTATTGGTAATTGCCCCAATAGACCCTGCCTCAGTTTATATTGATCTAGACCCTGTATCAGAAATCAATATAACAGGCCCTGTCTGAGTTTTTTTTAATCCATACCATATATCAGTAATCACTGTAATAGGCCCTGCCTCAGTTTATATTAATCCATAACTTGTATCAGTAATTACTGTAATAGACCCTGTCACAGTTTATATTAATCTAGACCCTGTATCATTAATCATTGTAATTGAACCTGCCTCAGTTTATATTAATCTAGACCCTGCATCAGTAATCAATGTAATTGACCCAATCTCAGTTGATATTAATCAAAACATGGTATCAGCAATCACTTCAGTAGACCCTGACTCAGTGCATATTATTACACAACTTGTTTCGGTACTCACTGGAATAGACCCTGTCTCAGTGTATATCCATCCAGATCTTGTATTGGTAAACACTTTAATGGACCCTGTCCCTGTTTACATTAATCTAGACCATTTTTCAGCAATAACTGTAACTGACCCTGTCTCAGTTTATATTAATCCGGACCCTGCATCAGTGATCACTGTAACAGATGCTGTATCAATTGATATGAATCCATACCTTGCATCAGTAAGCACTGTAATAAACCCTGTCTCAGTGTATATCAATCCAGACCTTGTATTGGTAATCACATTAATAGACACTATCTCTGTTTACATTAATCTAAACCATTTTCCAGCAATAACTGTAACTGACCCTCTCTCAGTTTATATTAATCCAGACCCTGCATCAGTGATCACTGTAACAGGTGCTGTATCAATAGATATGAATCCATACCTTGCACGAGTAAACACTGTAATAGACTCTGTCTCAGTTTATATTAATACAGACATTGTATTGGTAATTACTGTAATAGACCCTGCCTCAGTTTATGTTAATCTGAAGACTTGTATCTGTAGTCACTATAATAAGCACTGTCTCAGTTTATATTAATTCTTACTTTGTATCAATAATCACTGTAATTGGCCTTGTCCCAGTTTATATTAAGACAGACATTGTATTGGTAATTTCTGCAATAGACTCTGTCCTTAGTCTGTATTCATCTAGATTCCGCATCAATAATCATTGTGATTGACCCTGTCTCCATTTATACTAATCTAGACTGTGTATCAGTAAGCACTGTAATAGACCCTTCCTCAGTTGATATTAATCCATACCTTGTATCAATAACAACTGTTAGATACCCTGTCTCAGTTTATATTAATACATACATAGTATTTTGTAATTAATGTAATACACCCTGTCTTAGTTTATATTAAGCCATTACTTGTATCAGTAATCACTGCAATAAACTCTGTATCATTTTTATTAATCCATACCCTTCATCAGGAATGACTGTAATACACCCTGTCTCAGTATATGTTAATCCATTACTTGTATCAGTAATTAATCCAATAGACCCTGACTCAGTTAATATTCATCTAGACCCTGTATCAGTAATCACTGCAATAGACCCTGCCTCAGTTCATATTATTCTAGTCCATGTATCAGTAATTACTGTAACAGACTCTGACTCAGTTATATTAACTTAGACCCTGTATTAATAATCACTGTAATAGACTCTGTCTCAGTTTATATTCATCGAGACACTGCATCAGTCATCACTGAAATGGACCCTGGCTCAGTTGATATTAATCAACACCTTGTATCAGTAACCACTGTAATAGAAACTGTCTCAGTTTATATTAATGCAGACCTTGTCTCAGTAATCACAGTAAAAGACCCTGTCTCAGTTGATATTTATCAATACCTTGTATCAGTAATCACTGAAGTCGACACTGACTCAGTTTGTATCAATACAAGCCTTGTATTGGTAATTACTGTAATAGACCCTGTCTCAGTTTATATTAATCCATAATTTGTATCAGTAATCACTGTAATATGCCCTGCCTCAGTTTAAATTAATCTAGACCATTTATCATTAATAACTGTAACAGACCCTGTCTCAGTTTATTTTACTGCATGCCATGTATCAGTAATCACACTAATAGACCCTGTCCCAGTTTATATTAACCCAGATACTGCATCAGTGATCACTGTAATAGACCTTGTCTCAGTTGATATGAATCCATTCCTTGTATCAGTAATCACTGTAATAGACCCTGTCTCAGATTATATTAATCCATACCTTGCCTTGGTAAACACTGTAATAGTCTCTGCCTCAGTTTAATTTGATCTTGACTCTGTATCAACAATCACTGAAATGGACCTTGACTCAGTTGATATTAATCCATACCTTGTATCAGTAATCACAGTAATAGACTCTGCCTCAGTTTATATTAACACAGACCTTGTTTCAGTAATCACTGTAAAAGACGCTGTCTCAGTTTATATCAATCCATGCATTGTAACAGTAATCACTGTTACAGACCCTGTCTCAATAGCTATTAATCAATACCTTGCATCAGTAATCACTGAACCTGACCCTGACTTAGTTTATATCAATCCATATCATGTATCAGTAATTGCTGTAATAGACCCTGTCTCTGTTCATATTAATCTAGACCCTGTAATAGTAATCATTGTAATAGGCCCTGTCAGGTTATTTTAATCCATACCATATATCAGTAATTACTGTAATAGGCCTTGTCTCAGTTTATATTAATCCAGACCCTGTATCAACAATCACTGTAATCAGCCCTGCCTCAGCCTCAGTTAATAAGAATCCATACTTGTATCAGTGATCATTGTAATAGACCCTGTCTCAGTTTGTATAAATACAGACATTGTATTGATAATTACTGTGATATACCCTGTCTCAGTTTATCTTAATCCATAATTTGTATCAGTAATCATTGTAATATACACTGTCTCATTTTATATTAATCTAGATCATTTATCATTAATAACTGTGACAGACCCTGTCTCAGTTTATTTCAATCCATACCATGTATCATTAATCATTCTAATAGACCCTGTGTCAGTTTATATTAAGCCAGACACTTGATCAGTGATGACTGTAACACATGCTGTCTCAGTTGGTATGAATCCATTGCTTGTATCAGTAATCACTGTAATAGAGCCTGCCTCAGTTGATATGTATTCATACCTTGTATCACTTATCTCTGTAATAGAGACTGTCTCACATTATATTAATACACGTATTGTATTGTTCATTACTATAATAGACCCTAACTCATTTTATGTTAATCCAAAACTTGTATCAGTCATCACAGTGATAAGCACAGCCTCAGTTGATATCAATCCATACCTTGTATCAGTAATCAGTGTAATAGACTCTGTCTCAGTTTACATTAATTCAGACCCTGTATCAGTAATCACTGTGATAGACCATGTCTCAGTTTATAATAATACAGACATTGTATTGGTAATTACTGTAAAATACCCTTTCCTCTGTCTATATTAATATAAATCCTGTCTCAATAATCATTGTGATTGACCCTGTCTCCATTTATATTAATCTAGACCCTGTATCGGTAATCACTGTACTAGATGCTGTCTCAGGTTATTTTATTTTAAGCCCTGTTTCAGCATTCACTGTAAATGACCCTGTCTCAGTTTACAGTAACCAAGGCACTGTATCTATAATTACTGCACAAGGCCCCTTCTCAGCTTATAATACTTAGGGTCTGGTAAGTTATTACTGCACTAGACTCTATTTTAGTTAATACCAATCTCGTCCCTGTTTCTGTAATCATAGCACGATGCACTGCCTTCATTCAGATTAATCTAGGCCCGAAATCAGTAATCACTGCACTATGATCTGTCTTGGTATAACTTCATCTAGCAGCTGTTTCCTTATTCTTAGTCATTCCATCAGGGTCGAGGATGACATGCTGCCATGCCACTTTGATATGTTCTGATTTGTCTGTTAAGCCCAATGCATCTTCTGCAGACTCTGCTGAAGATGGATGGACCGAGGACATTGCTTTAATGAACTCCTGCAGTGATGTTCTGGAACTGAGATAATTGATCTCCAACAACCACAACCATATTCCTCTGTGCAACATATGATAGTGACCAAAAGAGAGTTTCCCCCGTGATTCCCATTGACTCCAGTTTTGCAGAGACTGCTTGATGCCACACTCTGACAGATGCTGCCTTAATATCAAAGGCAGTTACTCTCACGTCACCTTTAGATTTTAGCTCATTTGTCCATGTTTGAACCAAGGCTGTAATGAGGTCAGGAGCTCAGTGGCACTGGCGTGACTTCCCTGAAGTGCATTAGTGGACTACAGCCTTCCTAAATAAGCTTCATTGATTTTGGTCGGCCGCAAACTATGGATCCCATGAGTTGGCAGATCTGTTCTACCTTTTCAGGGTGCTTTGAGCACATCCCTCAAGCACTCTAGTTGCCTCCTGCCACGACAGAGTTCCAAGTGGAAAAATGACTTTGGGAGTTTTGTGTTAGGCATATGAACCATATGTTCCACCCAGCAGAGCCGGTATTGACTGATGAGGGCCTCTCTGTTGGGCATGTTGGTTTGAGAGTGGACACTGCTGTTTGACTGCCTTTCCTCACAATCGATTTGTAGAACATTCTAACGGCACCGCTGGTGTTAATTCTTCAGAGCTTAGAGGTGCCTACTCTACTTTGTCCAACTCTAGGAAGCATTTAGGTGCACGGAGATCACAGTTGCCCAGTATACCATGGCCAGAGACTTGGGTTTGGAAGTCTTGTCCTCAAATACCCTGATCGTCTGTTGGCCAAAGGCTGACCTGGCGCATAAGACTCGATGATTAATTTTGTTGTCTATTTCTGCCTTCCCAGAGAGGAGTCTCCAATGAAATTGAAGAAGATCCACATTTTCAGGATCTTGCCAATGGGGGAGGTTTAGTGGTTTGGGGGCTGTTTGGAAGTGAGTCTTACCTTTCTTGGTGTTTAATGAAAAGCCATTTTATTCATATCCTTCAAAGAAGGTGTCAGCAATGACCTGGAGCTTAGTTTTCAGTTAGTGCACACACAAGAGTCATCTGCTTACTGAAGCTCAATGAATGATGCTGGGAGAGTTTGGCTTTGAATTCAAGTTGGTATAGGTTCAACAGTTTCCCGTCTGTTCTGTAGCTTATCTCCACACCTGCGGGTAATCTGCTGGAGGGGAGGTGAATTATTATATAGAGAAAACAATGAGGAGAGGGTTGGTGCGATGACTCAAGCCTGTCAGACCCCAGTTTTCACTGAGGTAGGGTCTGTACTGGTTCCGTTGGTGAGGATCAGGGCTTGCAATCCATCATGGAACAGATGGAGGATGGTGAAACATTTCTGATGGCACCAAGTTTGAGAGGATACTCCATATGTCTTAATCATCGGCAGAGGAAAAGACATTTCTGATGCAGAGCAAGTCCGTGAGCTGCTCCTGGCATTTCTGGTGGATTTGCCACACAGTGAAAACCTTTCGATGGGCGAAAATGTCACTGCGCCTCTCTAAAGAGCTCTGTGGTCATGGTAAGGGTGTGACTAAGCTGGATGCTTGCAATAATCTTCCTTCTGGAAGACAGCAAAGGGGCTCCTTTCCAGTTACTGCAATCGGGCTTGTCTCTCTTCTTGAGCAGGCTCATGATAAGAGCATCCTTGAGGTCCCTCGGCATGCAGTCCCTTTCCTACGTGAGGGGTATGAGGATGTAAACCTAAGTCAGGTGATGTATCAGTAATGACTGCACCAGATTCTGCTCTGTTCATTTTAATCTAGGCCCAGTATCAGTAATCACAGAACTTAACCTTCCCTCACTTTATGTCAACCTAGGTCTTAAATCAGTTAAGCAGGGGCACTTGCCCCTGCCCCAGTTTATATTCCAAAGGCTCTTAATCAGTAATTCATTCACGAGGCACTGTCTAAGTTTATATTAATCTCTGCACAGTAACAGTCATCACTGCACTAGGCAACGTCACAGTTTATATCAATCTAGGTCCTTTATCAGTATAATCACTACACATGACCATGCCTCAATTCATTTAAATCTAGACCCTGTTACACTAATCACTGCAACTAGACCTCGTCTCAGTTTATATTCATCCAGGGGCTTAACCTGTAATTCCTTCACTAGGCCCTGTTTCAATTGATATTAATCTAGACCCTTCATCGTCAATCACTGCACCAGGCCCTGCCTTAGTTGTTATTGATCAAACCCTGTATCATCAGCCAGTGCACTTGACCGTGTCTCCGTTTATATTGATCAAACCCTGTATCATCAATCACTGCCCCTAGGTGCAGTATGAAATTATTTTCCTCCAGCTACTTTATATGTAATGGCTGCAGTGGATTCTGCCTCAGTTTTACTGCTCTAGACAATGTCACTGTTACTGTTAAAGCTGAACATACTTCATCTAATATTAAAATAGTCCATATCTCTATTTCTATTAAATTATGTTAATCTCGGTTATCACCTTCAAGCCGGAGTGCTTTTAAATTACACAAGGTTGTTCCTCGGTTAGACTGATCCAAACACTGTTTATGTTAACACCACACTAGGCTTCAGCTCATTTAAGACTACACTAAACACCATCTCATGGACAGATGGACAGATGGACAGATGGACAGATGGACAGATGGACAGATGGACAGATGGACAGATAGACAGATAGATAGATAGATAGATAGATAGATAGATAGATAGATAGATAGATAGATAGATAGATAGATAGATAGATAGATAGATAGATAGATAGATAGATAGATAGATAGGTAGATAGATAGGCAGGCTTCGCGAAACACATTTAATCTCTCTCTCTGTCTGTCTGTCTCTCTCCCTCTCTCTCAACAGCTCAGCCACTGAACCCCTTTTCTTTTCAAAACAGCAACTCACTCACTTAAACTCTCTCAGACACAACCAAAATTGTTTAACCCCGCTCGCACACAGAGGCCATTTAACTCTCTTAAACTCTCTAGTCCCTTTCTCAGACAGCACATGATCCATTTAAAACATTCTTTATCCGAAGAGTCATCCGTGAGGGATTTTTTTAGTTTTTATTTTTTTCTCCCAGTGATAATCCTTAACCCACCTCCACCTTCAATAAACATGCTATAACCAATAGAAACTCATATGTTTTGTTCTTTTATATGGGAATGGATGTGAATGCAATGCTAAAACTAGGAACAATCTATGCTGTGCTTCTTGATGCTGTCAGAGTGAGCTCACCCTCACAGGCAGGAAGTCTGTTCATGGTGATAACATGAAACTGACGGCTGTTGTTTCATTCTCAGGTAACACCACTTCCTGTTTCTTTGCTGCTGGTTCCTAACCGCACATCTCACTTCTGAGCAGAAAATAAATCTAGGGGCCACAATCTGGTGGAAACATCTGTCAAGGCGGTTTATGTCTGGCCACAGAGTCAGTGAAGAGTCACACAGATCACATTGTGGTGAGATTTACAAATGGGGCTGCTGTGATCTATTTCTATTTAGAGTTGCCATTCCAGGACATAACTGGATGTGTCTGTGGATCATTCACTGAACATCCCCTGTTCTCTAAAGCCGGGAAATGACCGCTTGCTCCCTTACATTTTGTGCCATTTCCACTGTGTTACTTGTTGGCTTTATTTCTCAATTTATTTCTCTCACCGCCTCTTCCTTCTTTCTATTTTCCCTCTCTCAGTTTTATGCTCTGTGTCAGTTCCGGCATCTCTCTCCATCTCTGCGTTTCTTTCATACACATGTTCAAAATCATTAAGGGTTTGATGGCGTAAATAAAGAGATCCCGTTTCACATGGCACAACAATCAGTGATCAGAGTAGACAGATTCAGATTAATTCAACTGGATGGTGAGATGAGAACTGATTTTTTTTTTAACAACGTGAATTGTCATGAGCTTGAATGAACAGCCTGAAATAATAGCAGAAACGAATTCAACTTTGGAAAGGGGATACATACTTTACAGCTTAAAAACTGCTGGATAATAGAAACATAGAACCATAGAAAAGTTATGGTGCAGAAAGAGGCCATTCAGCCCATTGTGATTGCACTGGCCAAAGATAAAAGAAACTCGCTGCTCATTTTAACCGCACTTCCCAGCACCTGGTCCATAGCCTTGCAGGTTACAGCAGTTCAGGTGCAGATCCAGGTGTCTTTTAAGTGGGTTGACCCTTTCAACCTCAACCACCAGGTAGTGGTTCACAGGCAGTGAATTCCAGATGTCCACCACCCTCTGGGTGAAAATGCTTTTCCTCATATCCCCTCTAATCCGTCTATCAATATCCTTAACTCTGTTCCCCCTGGTAATTGACCGCTCAGTTACGAGAAACAACTCTTTTCTGTCTTCCCTATCTAGGCCCCTCATAATTTTGTACACCTGAATTAGGTCACCCCTTAGCCTTCTCTGTTCTAAGGAAAACAGCCCTAGACTATCTAATCGCTCCTCATAGCTGCTATTTTCAAGCCCTGGCATCGTTCTTGTAAATCTCCTCTAAGCTCTCTGCGAGCGATTATGTTTTCCTGTAACGTGGTGACCAGGATTGTACGCAAAGTTCTAGCTGTAGCTTAACCAGTGTTTTACACAGTTCCATTATTACATCCTTCCTTTGCTGTTCAACAACTCGCCCAACAAAGGAAAACATTCCTATATTTTCTTGAAAACCTTGTCCACCTGTCGTGCCAACTTTTGGGGAACTGTGGACATACACTCCAAGGTCTCGCACTTCCTCAACCTCTCAATATCTTCCTTTTTATTGAGAATTCCTTTGCTTTGTCCCCTCCCCCCTCTCAAATGCATTAGCTCACACTTTTCCAGATTGAATTTCATTTGCCACTTCGCCTACTCAACCAAACCATTGATGTCATTTTGGAGTCAACAGCTATTCTGTCCACTATCAAGTACATGGCCAATTTTTGCGTCATCTGCAAATTTCCCAATTTTGCCTACCATATTTAAGTTTAAGTTATTAATATACATAACAAACAGCAAGGTCCCAGCACTGAGCGTTGTGGAAAAGAACTGGGAACCGTTTCCCTTTCACAGAAACACCCATTGACCATTTCCCTTTGTTTCCTGTCGTGAGACAAATTTGGATCCAACCTGCCACCTTCCCCTGGGCATCCTGAGATCTCACTTCCCTGACCATTGGGGAATGTAACTAATTTAACAGACCTTTAAAAGAGCCGACACAGGTACAATAGGTTTAAGGACTTTTTAAGTGATTTTCTGCTTTTCTTACTGTCTATCTTCCTGTTTTCTTTTGTATCTTCTTGTTGCAGTATCATTTCGGTACCTACTCCGTCCTTTATTGGGCCCAAATAAAATGTGATAATTACACAGTTTACCTGGTGGGCTAATCCTGCCGTCTGAAAGTTCCTGCACGTGTAATGCTGATAAATGTCAGGTATCTTTCAGGAGTCTGTTTATAAAGTTCAAGTGAATGTCACTGGATCGAACACTGATCATAAAATCTCCAACTCTTGAATCTCTGTGGCACTGAATTTTGCCCTGGGGAGATTTTGCTATTTGACCTTTTCAGTCACAATTCGAATCAAGCACAAGTTTGAAAATGTCGACTTCTTTGAGCTGTCAGATTCGGCCCGTGTGCCTCTGTGCAACTCTAAAACTGCAGGATAAACTGTGAAGGAACAGATCCGTTTCTGTTCCTCTGACAGATGCGTCAGTGTCAGCTCAGATATCAGAAACCTCTGCAGTCTCCATGCTCTCATTGTCTTCCCCTTGGGTATAACCATTCTTAGTCAGGTGGAGTCAATCACAAGGGCCTTTGTCATGATATCTCCATGACTTTCGTGTCACACAATTCCCTCCCCCACTCATCATTGCATAGGAGCCTGCACTCTGCCCAAAACACCAATGTTTCCTTCCAGTTTGCTTACAATTACATTCGGATGTTCTTTACTCATCTATCTCGCTCAATGAAAGAGTACAAGCATTCAAAAACGGCTTCTGTCATTCACACATTGCAGGCGGCCTCTGTGATCATTATTATACCGGGCTCCAATCTGCCCGAGCCATGTAACCGCCACTTGTTTCAATCTAAATGGAAGAGTTTTGTTTTAGTGAACGAGCACGTCAAACGTGTGATTGTGTCGCAGGAACCCCTGCCTGGCTGGATAGGGACACTGTGCAGGATTGTTCTGTCTGCTATATTCCCTCACACATTCTGAGTGTAAGAAAATATTGAGCAAAAGGACGTAAAAGCAATTAAACTTGAATTTACACTGACACCTGGAGAATCCACCCAGGTTCTGGGGTCCAGTCTCTTTTCTTATTCATCCACGGCATCTGGGCTTCGCTGGCTGGGCCAGCATTTTTTTCCCATCCCTAGTTGCCCTTGAGAAGGGGGTGGTGAGCTGCCTTCTTGAACCACTGTAGTCCATATGTTGTAGGTACACCCACAGTGCTGTTAGGGAGAGAGTTGTAGGATTTTTACTGGAGGGAGACTTGAACCCAAATATTTTGACCCAGGAGTGAGAGTGCTGCCAAGTATTCAATACGGACATGATCTGTTCACAGTTCCCATCGCAAACCTTATTCCATTCAGAGATCAATGGTCCTTGATTCTGTTATTCGGCAAACTATTTGCAACGTTTTCGGAATCACAGGCACTAATGTATGACACCCTAACTTCGGTTTTGGCGCACTAGAGACCGATGGTGCTCTCAGCACACTGGATTCAGTGATGTGTTCAGTAAAACACTGCAACCTGCGGCTGTTAGTATTGGATCGAACACTGTCCTCGTTACACTAAAATTAAACAATGTCTTTGCTGTAATCACACTGGGCTCTGAGTCCATTCTTAGTGCATTGCCTCCTATTTCGGTAATTATTACACTCCAGTCCCGCCACTGTTCTAGCCAGAAAATAACCTGCTTCTCGATCCAATTGAATACTCTGCTCTTATTATGGGAACATTGTTCCCATCTATTTTCAACAATGACATGTTTCTAACATTGATGAATTTGACAGTCCTCAGTTAGTGAGACATTGGTACCTATTTCGGATATCATTGTGCAAAGTATTGTATCCATTATCATTAAACAAAGACTTGTTTCTTCTATCTTTACACCGGGCCCTGTCTCTGTTATTACCGTACTAGATTATCTCTCCTTCCATTACAACAGGTCCTATCTTTGTTATTGCTGCACTAGCCCATATGTCTGTTGATAATACATCGACCCTGCATCTGTTTATGCTACAAAGGGTCTGACTCTTTACATGGAACATACAGCATAGGAGCAGAGTATTCAGTGCGAAAAGGATTAGTGCAGTTGTAGTGGAAAGAGTGGAAGTAACACTCAAAGGTTGCAGAAACAAAGAGTGAAAATTCCCTGGAGATCAAGGAATGTTTCAATCCTTTCCATCCCTCGGAGTAATCAATCAGAGAATTACAGTTGTATTAACCTCACAACAGGTACAGTTTCAATTTGTCCGCTTTGCTTCCACAAATGATCACAGACTCGTGGTATAGAAAGGAGCTTCTGTAAGATGCTAATGTTATCATTTGCCAATAAGCTGCCCTTATTCTCGAGGTGCTGCAATTCCACCTGATCACCTGAGACAGATAACTCTAGCTGGGAAATTACATAGACAGTCTGAAATCACTTTATAAACAAGAGCACACAGCAGAATGGTTATTAATAAATAGTTACAATATTAAACGATCTTCAGTTGAAATATATGAATTGTTCTTTTTGGGGTGTTAACACATTCACTGGAGTTGCAGAAAGACGGTGAGGTGTGTGTGTGTGTGGGTGTGTCTGAGAGAGAGAGAGAGAGACGGACAGACAAACAGTCGGACAGTGAGTTATGCGCTGCATCAGATAGAGGGGCGAGCGAGAGATTGGGGATTGGCACCTTCATCTTAGTAATGAAATGACCAGGATGCCATGACTTCCTACACAATGGTACCGCATAGAAAATGCGACCAATTATTTTTTTTTCTGTACTAAAAGATCGGCAGCCACAATTTGAATAAGAGAATATGAAATGCCAAAAATATGGTGAAGGTAAATTATTTATCTTTGAGGAATTACAGTGCAAGTGTGAAGAATGATTCTCTTCATGAAAACATACAGAACAGGTGACATATGATCCGTGATGAATTGGCCGCCGATCTCATGCCGCTCATTTTTGGCCAAGGCCAGGGACCATTTTCTAGCTCATCACCTTTATTTATATTATCTCTCTATTTCACATAGACACAGTCTAGCGCAGTAATAACTGAGATTGGATCTAGCCTAATTTAAGCTAAGGCATGGTCTTCTGAAATAGTAATAGAGATTGGGACTCGTGAAATATAAACGGAAAAGGGGTCTAGTTTAGCATTTAAAAGGCAGGGTCTAGTGCAGTAATAACTGCGACTGCATCTTCTGTAGCCTGTGAGACATGGTCTGGTAGAGTACAAACAGAGATAGGGCTAATGTAATATAAGCAGAGCCATGGAGTAGTGCAGCAACAACTAAAACAAAGCTTAGTGCTGTATATAGGGACCATTACTCCAGCGCAGAAAGAACTGGGACTTTGCCGTATGTAATACAAAAAGAGACATGGTATAGTTCCAGAACAACTGAGATGGGGCCAGGCACTGATATGACTGAGGTAGGAAATGGTGTAATATTATGATAGGATCCACTTGGATATAAACCGAGACAGGGTCAGGTGCAGTAATACTGAGACAGGGCGGAGTGCACAAATTATTGCTACAACATCTTCAATAATAGAAAAGGAAACTGGGTCAAGTTCAGAAATTACTGAGACAAGGTCCAGCGTATTAGTAATAGACGTGGCCTTGTGTAATATAATCACAGGCATGGTCTGCACTGAATACTAAAATCTATTTCAATATAAACACATGCAAGGAAACGTCCAGCGGAATGTCAGCAGAGACATGACATAGTTTGACATGAACAGAAAGATGATCTAGTGTAACGTAAATAGAAATGTGATCTGGTGGATTATAAAGTGAGGCAGTGCAGGGTGCAGCAACAGATGAGACAGTAGCGTGTGTAATTTGAACAGAGACATGGACTGACGGAGTAATAAAGGAGACAGAATCTAGTGCAAGGAAACTGACACAGGGTCTAGTGCAGTTTTACTTGATAAAGGACCTTGTGCAATATAAATTAAAATAAGACCTAGTGCAATCAGTCCTAACCAAGTACCTAGATTAATATCAATAGAAACATGGACAAGTGCAGCAATGAGAGAGACTTGGCATAGTACAATAGTAACAGAGAAAGGACATTGTGTGATATAAAAAGAGAAATTGATATGCGCAGCATTAACTGTGCCATTGTCAAGTTTAGTATGAACGTGGCAGAGTAAAAAGTGAGACACAGCCTCGTGTGATTCAAACATGAGCATGTTCTAGTTTAGTATTAAAAGAGACAGGGCCAAGTTCAGTAACAATTGAGACATGACCTAATGTCATGTTAGCCGAGAGATGATTCAGTGCAGTCATAACTGAGAGAAGGTTTGATATAATATAAAGAGGGCCCGGATCAGGTATATCAACAACAGAGATTGGGCTGAGTAAGGAAACAAATAGACATGACCTGCTGTAAAATGATCAGAAATATGACCCTGTGATATGATCAGAGACGGAGTCTAGTTTAATTTGAACAGAGATAAAGCCCATTGCGGTATCAATTGACACAATGACTGTTTAATGTAAAGCAACCTCGGCTTCACTGCCATCTGCTGGACAAATGCTGCTATAGTCAATGCCGTGTAAATGCCAGTTTGAGTTAATGCTTGTGATATAAAAATCGTGGAATGCTTGCAGCACAGAAGGAGGCCTGTAAAGTTTAGGACATTTTGAGATATAAAACCATTTTAGTTAACATATCTTCGTTCCAAATTCTTGATTGAAATTAATGGAGTATTTTATTGTGCCTGACCTAAAAAGTTCCCAATAAGTGGTATTTATGGATCAAGTAAAATTTATGAAGCAATATTATCAGGAAGGGAGCACCAAAGACTCACGACCCAGAGAGAGAGAGAGAAATCGCCTCATCTACGTTTCAAAGGAGCAGCGCCTTATGTTTAAACAGTGATCCCTGGTTCCAGATTCTCCCATAAGACAAAACATCCTCTGTACACCCTCGCTGTCAAGGACCCCCAGAATCTTACATGTTTCAACCAAGTCGCCTGTTACTCTTCTAAACTCCAGCTTAGCCTGTCTAATCTTTCCTCATAAAACAAACTGCCCACTCCAGGTGTGAGTCTGGTAAACTTTCTCTGAACTGATTCTAACGCATTTACATCCTTCCACAAATAAGACGACCAAAACTGCACACAGTACTCCAGATGTGGTCTCACTAGTGCTGTGTATAACCGAAGCAGAGCATCCCTACTTTTGAATTCAATTCCCCTTGCAATAAATGATAACTTGCTATTTACTAATTACTTGCTGTACCTGCATACTAGCCTTTTGTGATTCACACACTAAGACATCCAGATTACTGAATCTCAGAGCTCTGCAATCTCTCACCATTTAGATAATATGCTTCTCTTTTATTCTTCCTGCCAAAATGGACAATTTCAAATTTCTAATATTATACTCCGTTAGCCAGATCTTTGCCCACTCGCTTTACCAATCCATGTCTTTTTGTAGCCTCCTTATGTCCTCTTCACAACTTACTTTCCTACCTATCTTTGCGTCATCAGCAAATTTGGCAACAATCCCTTCCATCCCTTCATGCAACTCATTTATACAAATTGTAAACAGTTGAGGTCCTAGCACTGAGTCCTTTGGCACACTACTCGTTACACCTTGCCAACCTGAAAATTCAATTTATTCCTGTTAGCCAGCCAATCTTCTATCCATACTAATATGTTACCCAATATACGATGGGCTTTTGTCTTCCATAATAATCTTTGATGTGGCACTTTATCCAATGCCTTCTGCTAACCTTACTACAGTATATCCATCGGTTCCCATTTATCCACAGGCCATGTTACTTCCTCAAAATCATGCTGGCTCTCCCTGATTACCTTGAACTTATCAAAGTTATCTGCTACAGCTTTTTTTCATAGTAGCTTCTAATATTTTCCCCATAACAGATGTCAACCTAACTGGCCTGCAGTTTCCCACTTCCTGTCTCCTTCCCATTTCTATCCCAAACTAAAGGGACCTCCGCTGAATCTAGTGAGCTTGGAAAAACATTAAAGCAATGCATCAACTATCTCACTAGCCACCTCTTTTCAGACCCCAGGGTGAAGTCCATCAGGACCCGGGCAGTTGTCAGCCCGCAGCTCCAACTATTTACTCAGTACCACTTCACTGGTGATTGTAATTTTCCTGACTTCCTCCCTACCTTCCATTTCCTGATTTGCAGCTGCCTCTGGAATGTTAATTGTATCCTCTATAGTAACTACTGATGCAAAGTACCTGTTCGATTCATCTGCCATTTCCGTGGTTTCCATTAACAATTCTTCAGACTCACTTTCTCTGGTGCGAACGATCACTTTGGTAACTCGTTTCTTTACAGAAAAAATATTCATAGAAGCTCTTACCATCTGTTTTTATATTTGTGGCTAACTTTCTTTTGTATTTTATTTTATTCCGCTCCTTATTTAACATTTAGTCATCTGAAGCTGTTCCTTCTCTTCTGCCCAATCTACTGGCATTCCACCTATCAATGCACAATCATATATTTGTTTTCATTAAGTTTGGTACTATCATTCACCTTTCTAGTTAACCAAGGATGGTGTGTTGTCCCCTGGACATTTTTTTTACTCGCTGGAATGTATCTATCCTGTGTATCTTGATATATGCCCTAAAATGTTTACCATTACTTCTCTATTGACCTATCCATTAACTTAATTTGCCAATTCACTTTAGTCAGTTCTGCTTTCATGCCCTCATAATTGCCCTCATTTAGCCTTAAAAACACAGCCTCGGACTCTCTCCTCTCTCCCCCAAACAGAATGTAAAATTCAATCATGCGATGGTCACTGCCACCGAGGGGCGCCTTCACCATGAGGCCATTAATGAATCCAATCACGTTGCACAATACCAGGTTTGATATAGCCTGCTCTCTCGAAAGCTAACAATCCCGGAAGCATTCTATCAGCTCCTCATCTGGGCTACCTTTGCCCATCTGACTTTCCCCGTCTATACGTAGTTTAAAATCTCCCATGATTATGATCGTGCCTTTCCGACAAGTTCCCATTATTTCTTCCTCTGTGCTACCATGTGGTTACGATTAGAAGGCCTGCACACGACTCCTACCAGCGATTTCTCTACTTTCCCATTTTACATCTCTATCCAAACCGTTTCCACCAAACCATCCTGCTTTCAAGAGTTTTGGTCATCCCTCTCTATTCTGCTAAATGATCATTAACTAGCAGAGCCATCCTTCCACCATTTCTTCTGTTCATGTCCTTCCAAAATGCTCTTTGATGTCCTCCTGCAGCCATGTCTGCAATGGCTATCAAATAGTACTTCTTTATTTGTGGAAGAATCAAAATTAACCTCTTTCATTGGCTTGGGGTGAGGCTCATTTGGTGTCACTTCATCTCTGTATCTAAAGCCATGAACACTGAAGACAAATCTGCATCTCTTATTCCCTGGGCCCCCGGATGTATATTCAATTGTGAGCAAGTAACACACCCCTGTAAATACAGAGCTATTGCAAACAATGTTATATATTCTTATCAATAATACAACTTATCGTATATAGCCACGTCAACACTTGTTTTAGCACCATACCAGTGATACGATACATTATTAGTAAATGTTAATAACACTTCCTACAGTTATGTCAAGACAAAGGCTGCCCTCCAATACAGATCTTCTGCTCTACGGATATGGTTCATCAATTGAACCAAGTCATAGATCATTTAGTTTTAAGATGAGGTGTCGTGTTAAGTTAAAGCTGCTGAATTCACCTTTTTTGTTTATCCGTTTGAAACTGACAAAGAATCCCTCAACTGCACAATTCAAATAAAACAAATATAATTCATTGAACCTAGGCTTCTCGGTACCTTAAAGTAATTAAGGCAATAACACCAGTTCCTGCTCCCAGCCTAAAATCTACATAGCCTCAGTAGCAGAAACTCAAACTGAGCTGTAAAGATAACATAAATATTATTTCATATCAACATAAAACCCTATAATATTCGTAGTTTTATCACTACTTAAAGGCCTTTCCGTTCGTTCTTACTGTTCTTGTACTGTGAAGGAATAGTTCATCTCCTGCCACCCTCTGTCTGCTCCCCGTAGGCCAGATGTTTCCCTCCTTTTCATATAATTATCCAATTCCATTTTGAATGCCTCGTTTGTCACGACCTCCACCACATCTTCACGCAGTCCATTCAAGGTCCTATCCACTCTCTACATGAGAAAAAGAGTTTCCTTGTGTCGCTGATGCTTATTTTCCCAATTACCTTAAATCTGTGCCCCTTGGTTCTCCATCCTTCCACCAATTGGACCGTTTTCTACTTTCTACTCTGTCCAGACACATCTAGATTTTGAATACATCTATAAATTCTACCTCAACCTTTTCTTCTCTATGGAAAGCACTCCCAATTCCTCTAATCTACCAGTTTAACTGGAGGTCCTCATCCCTGGAACCATTCTCGTGAATCTTTCCTACTCTCTCACTGATACGTTCACACTTTTCCTAAAGTGTGGTGCCCAGAACTGGACGCAAATGCTCATGCTGAGACTTTAACAGTGTTCGAAAAACTCTTTGCTTTTGAACTCTGTGCCCCAATTTATAAAGCCTCAGATACCATATGCTTTATTAACCAGCCTGTCAGCAATAACAACAGAGACAGGACATCGTGTTATATAAACAGCGCATGGACTTGTGCAGCATTAACTGTTACTTCCTCTGGCTTAATATGAACATGGCAGGGTCAACTCAAGTAATAACTGAGGGAAAGCCTCGTGTAATGCACACAGGCACATGTTCCAGTTTAGTACAAAGGGGGACATTGTACAAGGCATTAACAATTGGGACATGAAGTTTTGTGATATTAGCTGAGGCATGGTTCCGTGCAGTCATCAGTGATAGTGTCTCACAGAACAGAAAGAGGGCCTTGGTTGAGTATGCTAACAGTAGAGATTAGGCCGAATACAGAAATAAGTGGGACATGACCTCCTCTAATTTAATCAATGACACGACCTAGTGTTATTTAAACAGGCACGGGGTCTAGTTTGATATGAGTGGAGACAGGGCCAATGCAGCAACCATTGAGAAATGTCGGCCTCACGCAATTTGAGCAATCACGGTTTCGGTTCCATCTGCTGGACAAACCTTGCTATTGCAGATGCTGTGAAAATGCTGATTTAATTTACTGTTTCTGATATCAATCATAGAATCGAAGAATTCTTACAGAAAAGTAAGAGGCCATTTGTCTGGCCCGTGCTAACCATCTAAAGGAGCAATTGACCTAGCTCCATTATTTTCCCCCAGCATTTTTTCCCTTTTCCGAAAATGATGCCATTTATTTTTGAAAGCATCAATTGAATCTGCCTCCACCACACACTCAGCCTGTCCACTCCAAATCCTAACCACTCACTGCGCGAAAAAAAGTTTATTTTTAAATGTCGCCGTTGCTTCTTTTCCAGATTATCTTAAATCTGTGCCCACTTGTTCTCGAATCTTCCACCATTGGGAACTCTTTCTCCCTGCCTACTCTGTCCGGACTGTCATGATTCAGGACAACTTTAACAAATCTCCTTTCAAACAGGGTATGGCAAGGGAAGAAAACGCTAATATATTTGTGTTGTTGTTACAAGAAAATAACATAGGTGGAGTGCGAAAATATGATCGAGTGAGGGCAACACAACTGATGCTAGCCGGGATATAATTGTAGTAAATATGTATTTTTGTTTAATCTTCTATGAAAGAGGGAACAGTTAATATGTACATTTGATCCGCAAATGAGATCATAGGCCTTTCAGGGATAAATTGCTACATTTATTACGTTAGCACCAGCATGGTTGATGAAGAGCTGTGGAAATTCAGGTGAATCACTCCACGGCCCAGATAAGATGCATCCGAGGATTTTCATGGAAATAAGCGAGAAATCTGCAGGTTCTGTCATAAATCTGTGAAAAATGATTGAATTCTGCAAAGACGCCTGGCGAGCAGATAAAATAAAATGCATCGTTTATTGTTCTTCGGTAAAATGTTCGCAAAAGTGAGCCAGGAAATCACAGACCATGAGTTCCCCCTCGTAAACCCGTAAGAACGGAAAGTTTTTATGGGGCATGTGGAGAGAAGGAGCCAGTAAGTGTCCATGAAGGAAAGGACTTGCTTATCTAGTTGACTGATCACTTTGAACGTGAGCAAAAGGAGATTCATGGGGCAAGATAGACAGTGGATGTGATGCATTTGGATTTCTGCAGGCTTTCTAAACAATTCCTTTGGAAAGGATGGGACCCTGGAAGAAATATCGCCACTATCAGATGGAGGACTGCAAGGGAATCGGAATTAGTTGATTGACAGATTCCAGATTGTAAGTTTACAGGGATTGTATTCGGACTGGAAGGATATTAACGCTAGGATCCCACACTGTTCTGTTTCATTCCGCATTAGTTTAAAATGATAATAAATGAAGCCAGAAGATCAATGCTTAAAACTGCAGTGGGGGAAAAGGCTAATGAAGATAATAAGTGCACATCTGATCAGGGTAAGCTATGGGCGGATTTAAATGCGTGTAAAATGGGCAAAAAGGCAATGGATAACATTCCTCAGAGAGGAATTCAAAAGTTGCCACATTTAGATAAGGAATTAAGGAAGGAAATATCACATATAGAAAAAAAAACCGGTATAGAAAAAGAAAAAATAAACTGGTTTCTGTCTGAGAAGAGTTGATTATCTTTCAACAATGAGAAAAGCAAATGAGGCCCTGGGACGGACACAGATTCCCTCTCTCCACGTTTCCTGACGCCTTCCCCGGCATAGTGCCAGCCTTGCCGCCTTCCAGCCTGCCTCTAATGGACCTGGAAAGTTCAGGTTAATATTCCACTGGGTGTTCGATCTATGGAGCAGACTCTCGAAAGCAGGGAAGCCGTTAACATTGATTCTTACAGGAACACAAGAACAGGAGCAGGAGTCGGCGGAATGGCCGTCGATCTGCTCTGTAATTCAGAACTTGTGCTTCAACTCCATGTTCCCGCCCTTTGCCCATATCCCTTAAATCCCCGAGACACTGTAACTCTGCCAATCCCGAACTAAAGTGGATGGAGAATCCAGAGCTCTCTGGGGTAGAGAATTCCAAAGGTTCACAACTCTTTGAGTGAAGTAATTTCTCCGCATATCAGACCAAAATGTTCGGCCCCTTGTCCTGAGGCCGTTCCCCATGTTTTAGATTCTCTGACCAGGCTGTAAAGATGTGAAAATAAATTATCTCCCGTATATTGTTTGTGTTTGATATGTATAATTTCCCCCCTAGGACCAAGAATGTGAGGAATGGAGAACATTATCTTGGAGACATAAGTGGTAAAAAAAGCTTTAACAAGATCCAATGTGTCGGGTTGAACATTGACAATGTATTGCAGAGGAATTACAGAATACAGCAAAGTTTAACTACTCCCATTCTGAATGAGATTAGAGTCTGATAACAGTACCAAATGTGCACATTGCACTCTGAAATAACTTTCAACAACCAGCTCCAGCCAATACCTCCAATGGGGAATGATGAGAGAGTTCATGTACAGGGTCAGGTGTTAAAAGAGCGAACGCTGCTGCAAACTTCAATCCCACACAGTATTGCTCCATATTCACAATTCGTCAATATGTTTTCAAATGCAGCCATGCAGTAACTGAACTTCTCTGAGGCTGGCAAACAGCACCGCCTGTAGTGGCGGTGAGGTGCCAGCAGAGGGTAGGGTTCTATCACTTTAATCACAAGACAATGAAACGGGTTTGAGTCGAGGCTTTGACCCTTTTAATTCATTCATGCGGTATTCTTTGTCACTGAATAAATTCATTTATCTAAAATTCTTCAGCTGGAATACTTGCATCATGTATCATAAATGCATTGTCAGCATCCTGGAGGTTACCATTGACCAGAAACTAAACTGGGCTAGCCATATAAATACTGTGGCCACAAGTGCAGATCAGAGAGGCTGGGAATTGTGCGATGAGTAACTCACCTCCTAACTCCCCAAAGCCTGTCCACCATCTAAAGGCACATGTCAGGATTCTGATGGAGTCCTCTCCCCTTGCCTGGATTTGTGCAGCTCCTAAAAACAAACACAAGAAGCTTGACACCAAAGCATCCCACTTGATTGGCACCCCATCCACAAACATTCACTCCCTCCACCACCGACGCACAGTGACAGCAGTGTGCACCATCTACAAGATGCACTGCAGGAATCCTTCGACAGCACCTTCCAAACCCATGACCACCACCATCTAGAAAGACAAGGGCAGCAGGCACATGGGAGCACCACCACCTGGAAGTACCCCTCCAAGTCACTCACCATCCTGACTTGGAAATATATTGCCATTCCTTCACATGCTTCCTCCATTTTCTCGCTTTATTTTAAATGAATATTTATAAATCCATTTGTGTGGGAACTTACTGAATAATAGCAGAAATGGCAAAGTTTGGGCAAGATTTCCTTGTAGCCAAAGGGCACACAGCAGAACCATGTCAGTGATATAAGTAGACGCAGGAAGAGAGGGAGTCTAAGTTGTCTTAAACCATTAAACCTTCAGTTGGAAGCTAACTTCGTTCAAAATGTATGCTATAGAAACACCCTAGTGGTTCAGATTCTGTGCTTTCACCGCCTGGGATCCATTCACTGTCTCGATGTTGTGCAAAATGTCGTAACTCGCACCCAATTTATGGTTTGGAAAAGAGTCACATTAAACTTGAAACCTTCACTCTGTTTCTCCTTTCACATTTGCTGTCAGACCTGCTGAGAACTTCCAGCACTTTCTGTTTTTATTATAACATGAATTATTGTCTTTATCATACACATGATCACAAGAAATAGGAGCAGGAGTAGACCACACGGCCCATCGAGCTTGTTCCATCATTCAATTCAATCATGGTTGATCTTGGGCTTCAACTCCATTATCCGTTCCCCATATCCCTTAATTCCCCGAGAGACCAAACATCTGTCCATCCCAGCCTTAAATGTATTCAATGATGGAACATCCACAACCCTCTGGGTAGACAATTCAAAGATTCACAACCTTTTGGGTGAAGTAATTTTTCCTCATTTCAGCCCTAAATTATTGGCCCTTTACCCCGCGACAGTGCCTCAGTGTTTTAGACTCCCTGGCCAGCAGAAACAATCCCTGTGTCCACCCTATCAAGTCCCCTCAGAATTTTATAGATTTCAATGAGTTTGCCTTTCATTCTTCTAAACTCCAGAGAATAAAAGCCCAATTTATTCAGCCTCTCATCGTAGGACAACCAGCTCATTCCAGAGACCAATTTAGTGAACGTTCTCTGTACCGTCTCCACTGCCAGTATATTATTTTATAAATGTGGAGATGAAGACAGCACACGGGATTCTAGATGCCGTCTCACCAAAACAGACTTCTTTATCCTTGCTTTATTACAAACCCCTTGCCATCGGCCTTCCTAATTGCTTGCTGTACCTGCATGCTCGCTTTCTCCGTTGCTTGCACAAGTCTCTTTGAACATCAGCACTTACAAATTTCAAAAGCATTCTGCTGTTCTAATTTTTACGACCAAATGAACATATTCACACACCTATCTACATTATATCCTATCTGCCATTTTGTTGGCCACTCACATAACCTTCTGATACCCTTTTACAGTGCTCTGCTCAAAAGTGACCTTGCCACCAAACTTCATACTGCTCATGCAGGCCCCAGTGAGAATTGAACTCACAACCCCTGGTTTACTAGACCAGTGCTCTAACCACTGAGCTATGGAGCCACTTGCCATGTCTTATTCACAGTAAGTCTCCTAGTGGAATGAGGAACAGGACAACTCCGCATTGATGATATATGATAGACCTGGAAATGTCTGAGATGGAGAACAGACAATTAAAAGATGCGACATGAAAACGGCAGAATTTGATGTGCTTTCAGTGATGAATGTCTGCCGTGGTTATGTGAGAGATTTTACTGCTGCCTGTTCACACTGACACAAATATCACTCCTGACCAATCAATCTCTTTGAAAGCAGCGCGCCAGGCCGAATGGCCTCTTTCTTTGCTGGAACTGTCTATAATGTTATTTTTCCCAGCATCATTTCCCAGTCATTCCGACATTTTATTACACGCTTGGGGGAATGTGCTTTCTTACATTCTCGCTTTTGAAGTCAAGACACTGAGCAATTTCAAAGTTTTTCATTAATTCCAGCACAGGATTTGGAACCAGACCAGTTGAACGACACTTTATTGGTGCCAACCCTTCACTGCAGCTCACCCCTTAAAAACAGTGGCTGTCATTGCACGATGTTGTCATTTATGATAAAGTTCTGTAGGAGAAACTTATCTCTGGTGAAAGTACCCGAAAAACGGCAAATGCGGCGGAGATAAAGCAAGTTGCAAGAGTTATAGACAGCTTTCCTCGTGACTTCGAGGTGAGGATTCGGCCCTTTCACCGCCGTGGCCCGGACTCGATTCCCGGCCAGGCAATGAAGGTTTAGTGATCTGGTACAAACTGTTAAAACAGGCCTAATTTACTTATTGATTGAAAACCGAAACGCACAACAGCTCCGCCCGAATCAGTGGAGTGAGAGTTGAAGTTTCACATCAGAGCTGCAAATGTCACACGTGGAACAGCTTCGAGAATAAATACAGTTTCTAATGCCCGAGGGATTTCAGTTTGGAATATTTGTATTTACAAATCATTCTCTCGATGTGTTAATTGCCGTAACCACTCAAACATATGGGCTCGGTGTCTGTCTGTTTAAATGTTGCTCAGTGAAAATTTCAATCGCCCTCCGCTTTGTAACATACGGACACTTAATAACTGAACAGTCTCCACTCAGAAATACAGAAAGAAAATTCCTCCTGAACCTTTTAAACCTGTTTTTCTTTTCTCTCTACGATTTTAATATGAAGCCACACAACTAAGGTGAATAAAGTGTGGATCGGTAAAAATGAGGAACTGAAGCACATTGACACACACAGGAACACACACACACATAAACCGAGAGCGACAGAGGCCTAACGAGAGACAAACAGCCAGAAAGAAAGGATGTCACCAAACCGGCTCAGTTGTGTTCCATTTCCATATGCAGATTTTGCAAATCCTTGCAGATGGAAGCGCGGGAGTTTTTGTTTGTTTCCATTTATCCGATAACTAATTCTGTTGGCACCTGGTTAAAATCGGGAATAACGAGAACCGCAGTCAGCAAACCAACATTGGGGAAACCCCGATGGATGTCAGTACCATCGCCCTCAACATTCGTCCGCGACTAACAGCACTTTCTGAGGGAAAGCATGTTCATATCAAATCAGAGATGACTATGAAGTAAGTCGTACGGCCCGTCGTGTCTATGCTGGCTCTCAGGAAGAGCAACTAAACCAATTCCACTCACACGCCTTTCTCCCACAGCAATTTCTATTGACATTGTCTCTCCTCGTTCACCCTGCCAAAATAAAGAACCACAACCCACCCCACTCCCCGTATTAAACTGGAGTTGTCTTTTGCTCACCCAAAGGGAATTCCTAACGTGCCCGAAAGTGGGAAGCAACTGAAAATTTGGGAGCGTAGGGATTCGGACCCACTCCTCCAGAGACTGGAACCTGAATCCAGCTCTCCAGTTTGTAGAGAAAATGGAATTAGATTGTAGATATCAGCTCAGAAATAATGATGACCTGTTTGATCAGGGTAAAGTTCTTTTCTAATTCGATATGAAATCAATTGAATAAATAAATAATGTTTGTATCAAAAACTGTAAAAGGAATCCTAGTCCAACTCTTCATGTCATTGTGTCAGGGAAACTTTGTTAACTAAAGCAAACTGAGCATGGATTCTGCAGAAACTCCTTCTTCAAGCGAGAAATGGACAATGATTGAAAGGGGGAAAACTCAGGTTTCAGGAAAGAGAGAAGGAATTTGAGACGAATTGGTTAGCTCTTTAAAAATAGCTGGCACAGATACGATGAGGTGAAGGGCTTCACATTGTAGTAAAAACAGGAAATGCTGGAAAAACTCAACAGGTCTGACAACACCTGTGGAGAGAGAAGCAGAGTTAATGCTTCGAGTCGGCATGACTCTGAAGAAGAGACATACGGACTCAGAACGTTAACTCAGCTTCTCTCTCCACAGATGTTGCCAGACCTGATGAGTTTTTCCCAGCACTTTCTGTTTTTATTTCAGATTTCCAGTATCTTCAGTATTTTGCTTCCATCTTAGGGCCTCTTACTGAGCTGTGCCATTTGATGATGACATTGTTGATCAGTCTGTCTCCAGCATTCCTAATGAGAACAGCCGAATTCCATTTCTTCAAAACAAAGACCCAAAGTGCTGCTGCATGACGTCACCGTTTAACATTCCAGACAGCTCCATTGGGATCTTTACAGCGCAGGGTTTGTGCAGGGCAGTGGGGGTCACGGTCATTTCACATGTGGCAGAGCAGCGGTTTGAAACTGGGGAAAAACATTATCCAAGCTTGCTCATTTAAGTGTGAGTGAATGTTCAATAATTTACATTTGTTGTTAATAATGAACACAAGGGTTCGAATCCTGCCGTCGAAGGAGATATCATTTAAAAAGGAGAAAACACGTACAAACATGTCCGTATTTTCTTATTCAGTGGTCGGCATTGGCGCAGTGGTATTGTCGCTGGGCTAGGAATCCAGGGATAAAAGCAAAATAATATAGATGCTGGAAATCTGAACAAAAAAAACACAAAACGCCGGAAAAAATTTCAGCATATCTGGCCACATCTCTGGAGAAAGGAACAGAGTTAATATTTCGATTCCATATAACTCTTCAGAGTTCTTTAAAAGCAGCACACAGGGCCGAATGGCCTCTTTCTTTGCTTCTCTATAATTTGATATTTCCCAACACCACTTCTTTCACACTCATTCTGCCATTTTATAATCCACTCTTGCGAGTGGGTTCAAATCTCACCTACTTGCACAAGACTGGAAGGAGCCTGCGACTGTGGATAATCGGCACTGTGCACATTCCTGTAATCCGTATCTGGGAGAATCAGGAAGATGAGATCCCAGATTATCTTTACCATGTAATCTGCAAACGCATTCTTTCTAAAAATCCTTGGGTCCCACATTCTCTGTCCCTGCTTTCCAGGGAATGCTTGGGTTCATGAACTGACTGTGTCTGCATCAAGCAGCTAAATGACCTGGGAGCTGGACGGGCAGAGGGAGCTGGAGGCGAGGCAGGGACAGAAGCAGAAACAGATGCGACATGAAAGTGTTTTGAATTGGATGTGTCTCCGTTACTTTCAGTCATGAATGTCTGCTGTGTGTTCCCTTGTCAGTTTCACAGGAGCTGCAGTGATGAGGTTGGAGGGTTTTGGAAATTGACAGTTATACACGAGCAGCTTGTGGGGCTATTTCACTTCACTGTCAATTTCATGTCCCAGTTCACAGAAACCGTTGTTATCATTGACTGAAGAATTCATTCCATTTAAAATAGAAACATGGATAAAAGCAGCGTCAATAATCCAAACTGAAAGGAGCTTATCAGCTTCCCTGGTGGTATAGTGGTCAGGATTCGGCGCTTTCACCGCCATGGCCCGGGTTCGATTCCCGGTCAGGGAATGCGAATTTATTGATCTTGTGAAATTGTCAAAATGAGTACTAATTACTTATTGATTGAAAACATTTAGCAGCTCTACCAGAATCAGTTGAAGTTTCGCCTCAGAGCTGGAAATTTCCACACTTGGAACATATCGGGAGCAAAGACAGAAGCGGAGTGAAAGAAGGACAAGAGAAGGGCTGTTTGAAAAGCTCTGACCATCGGGTTGGTGGTGCCAAGAAAAATATGGGTGGGAGAAGGGCAAATTTTGGTCCCTGCTGTTTGCATTGACAAAAATATCACTCCTGATGGATCAACCAATCACAACTACTCTTTAAAAGCAGCACATCAGCTCATCGAGGCTGAATGGCCTCTTTCTATGCTGTAACTTTGTATAATTTTATGTTTCCCAACAGCACGGGTGCTTCTTTCACAGTCATTCTGCCATTTCATAACCCACTCTAGCGAGATGTACTTTCTTACCTTGTATTCAGCTCTTTTGAAACCAAAACACGGAGCAAATTCAGCGAGTTGTCATTTATAGCACGAGATTTGTCACGAGACTAAATGAACGACACATTAATGGTGCCAATCCTTCACTGGAGCTCACCGCGACCAAACAGCACTGTTATCATCAGCCTGTTATGTAACTTCTTGCAGTACATCTGCTGAACAATATAAGCTTATCACAGCTCTGCTTTCTTCACAATGAAATCCAGTGCGAAAATACGAGAAATTTCAAAGCTGAACAACGTAGACAAGACTGGAAGGAGCGTGTGACTGTGGATAATCGGCACTGGGCACATTCCTGTAATCAGTACCTGGGGGAATCAGGAAGATCCTGGTGTCTCTTTAGCCTGTTATCTGTAAACCGATCACGTTGTGTATTACGTTCGCACTAACTGACTGTGTGTGTCAAACAGCTCCTGGAAGGGCGGAGAGAGCTGGAGGTGAGACAGAAAGAGATGTGACATGGAAGTGCTTTGAATGAGTGGTGAATATCCGTCGTGTGCCAGTTTCAAAGGAAAATAGGTTGGTGGTTATTTGTTTGAAAGATGCTGCACTCAATATGCGCCGAGCCCACGACCCTGAGATTAAGAGCCTTTGATCTACCAGTTGAACTAGCCGGGCACACATGACAAATGTATCCCATATCCCAACATTCATGGAGACAACTGTTGCTTTCCACCTGGAGCCTCAGCTTGTCCCGAATTTCAAAGTGTAGAAGGTATCGAACTACACAAGCCCCAAGGTTGCAACACATTCCTCTCAATCATCAATAACATCATTCACATCTTCCACTTCTTAGCTGCACCTCCTTCCAAACATTTCAAACTCCTCTTGCATCTTTCATCCTGATATTTTTCTCTGTAACATTTTCATCTGAAGCTGCACAACTAATGTGAATAAAGTTTGTGATGGTAAAAATGTGTTCACCTCCTCGGGAAACTGAATCACTTTGACACACACAGAGGAACCCACACAGGGATATACACCGAGAGTTACAGAGGGCAAGGGTTTGTCTCTAAGGAGAGACAAACTCCCAGAAAGCAAGCATGACACCAAGTTTTGCTTCATTTCCACGGTAGGTTTCGTGAATGAACAGAAAGAGGAAAACGCCCGCTTGTTTTGATGGATTTTATTCAATGTAACCGATAATTAACTCTGTGGACACAGAGTTAAAACCTGAAATAATGAGAAGCAGGAAACCCCAATGGATTTGGACTCCATCGCCTAAACCACTCGACTACGATGACTGCCCCTATGCACAGGGTAATTTTGTTGGTATAAAATTATAGGCGGCGACAGCAGAGAAAGAGTACATTCGGCCCATTGTGTCCGTGCCAGCTCATGGAAAAGGAATTCAGCTAATTCAACAATCCCGCCTTTTCTCCGCAGCCATTTATATGTTCATTGTCTCTCCTCAGTATTACTGTTAAAGTGAAACACGGCATACACCTGCATAACTGTGAGCTGGCACTTATTCGACTAATAGGGCAATTTTAGCAGCAGTGGAATTTGAAATTACGCCTCAATTAAGCATGAGACCTTAAACCATTAACAACCACTACAGCTGCACTACCAAGCTCACGATGCTACTCCACATCGCCTTGACTGGATCTGGACTCCATCGCCTGAACCACTCGGCCACGATGTCTGGTCCTATGGAGGGGTTAGTGTTGTTGGTATAAAATTATAGATGGCTACAGAAAAGGAGGAGGAAATTCGGCCCAGTCTGTCCATGCCAGTTTATGGAAAAGGAATTCAGCTAATTCGACATCCCCACATTTTCTCCGCAGCCATTTATATTTTTATTGTGTCTCCTCGTTCTTCCCAGTAAAGTGAAACACCGCACACAACTGCTTTAACTGTGAGCTGGCATATTTTCGACCAATAGGACAATTTAGCAGCAGTGGGATTAGAAACCACGCCTCAATAAAGAGTGAAACCTTAAACCAGCACCTACAACAACTCAGCTGAATTACCGAGCTCAGGATGCTACTGCCCATTGCTTTGTTTAATATTGCTCCTGAAACAGAACAGAATCAAAGCAGCAACAATACGTCATAAGGCCCCACAAGCCTCCTCAGTCACATAATAAGATCATGGCGGATCCCCAAACTCAACATCAATTTCCCACCCGATCCCGATAGCCCTTCATTCCCTTAGAGTCCAAAAATCTGGAGAATTTTTGAATGTTTTTTCTTCCATTGATCCGGGAGTTCTGTGGAAACCTGGTTGAAATCAGCAATAATAAGAAGAACATTCGGTAAGGTTTGAATTTACCTGCGGAGACTCCAATGAATTTTAGAACCATCTATTTAACCACTCGGCTGCGATGTATCCAATGCTTATCACTCAATCATCAATAACACCATTCACAGCTTCCGCTTCTCAGCTGCACCTCCTTCCAAACATTGGGATCCATTTTCTTCAGGATTTGTTTCTGAATTTAATGTTTAGCTGCTTTGTGTCCTCATTTTGAAATCAGATTCGCTTCAATGTCCAACACAAACTGAATTGCAAACCCGACAGATAAACAATGGAAAACAAGAGTTGTGGGAGGGGGCCAGAGTAGGACTGGAACAAGGAATGTTCCACATACGCCATAAAGAGACAGGGATAGCTGGGGCCCATGGACGTCCAATCCCTCTACACCTCCATCCCCCCCCCCAGGATGGTCTGAGGGCCCTTAGCTTCTTCCTTGAACAGAGGCCTGAACAACCCCATCCACTGCTACTCTCCTCCGTCTGGCTGAACTTGTTCTCACACTGAACAATTTCTCCTTTAACTCCTCTCAGTTCCTCCAAATAAAAGGTGTGGCTATGGGTACCCGCATGGGCCCCAGCTATGCCTGTCTCTTTATGGGGTATGTGGAACATTCCTTGTTCCAGTCCTACTCCGGCCCCCTCCCACAACTCTTTCTCCGGTACATCGATGATTACTTCGGTGCTGCTTCATGCTCTCGTCGGGACCTGGAAAAATTTATTAATTTTGCTTCCAATCTCCACCCCTCCATCATTTTCACATGGTCCATCTCTGACACTTCTCTTCCCTTTCTTGACCTCTCTGTCTCAATTTCTGATGATAGACTGTCCATCAATATCCATTACAAGCCTACCGACTCCCACAGCTACCTCGACTACAGCTCCTCACACCCCGCTTCCTGTAAGGACTCCATCCCATTCTCTCAGTTCCTTAGCCTCCGTCGCATTTGTTCTGATGATGCTACCTTCAAAAACAGTTCCTCTGACATGTCCTCCTTCTTCCTTAACCGAGGTTTTCCACCCACGGTCGTTGACAGGGCCCTCAACCGTGTCCGGTCCATCTCCCGTGCATCCGCCCTCACGCATTCTCCTCCCTCCCAGAAACATGATAGGGTCCCCCTTGTCCTCACTTATCACCCCACCAGCCTCCGCATTCAAAGGATCATCCTCCGTCATTTCCGCCAACTCCAGCATGATGCCACCACCAAACACATCTTCCCTTCACCCCCCTGGCGGCATTCCGTAGGGATTGTTCCCTCCGGGACACCCTGGTCCACTCCTCCATCACCCCCTACTCCTCAACCCCCACCTATGGCACCTCCCCATGCCCACGCAGAAGATGCAACACCTGCCCCTTCACTTCCTCTCTCCTCACCGTCCAAGGGCCCAAACACTCCTTTCAAGTGAAGCAGCATTTCACTTGCATTTCCCCTAACTTAGTCTACTGCATTCGTTGCTCCCAATGCGGTCTCCTCTACATTGGAGAGACCAAATGCAAACTGGGCGACCGCTTTGCAGAACACCTGCGGTCTGTCCGTAAGAAAGACCCAAACCTCCCTGTCGCTTGCCATTTTAACACTCCACCCTGTTCTCTTGCCCACATGTCTGTCCTTGGCTTGCTGCATTGTTCCAGTGAAGCCCAACGCAAACTGGAGGAACAGCACCTCATCTTCCGACTAGGCACTTTACAGCCTTCCGGGCTGAATATTGAATTCAACAACTTTAGATCTTAAACTGCCCCTCCCCCCATCCCCACCCCGTTTCTTCCCCCTCCCTTTTGTTTTTTTTTTCAAAAGTTTATATAGATTTTTCTTTTCTCACCTATTTCCATTATTTTTAAATCTACAACTAATACCTTGTCAGTCTTTCCACCCCACCCCCACTAGAGCTGTACCTTGAGTGTCCTGCCATCCATTCTTAATTAGCACTTTTCTTAGATAATATCACCATCTTCAACACCTCTTTGTTCCTTTTGTCTGTGACATCTTTTGATTATCTGCTCCTATCACTGCTTGCTTGTCCCTACAACCACCCCACCCTCAACTTCTCTCCCCCCGCACCCCACCTTAAACCAGCTTATATTTCACCTCTCTCCTAACTATACTTCAGTTCTGTTGAAGGGTCATGTGGACTAGAAACGTCAACTCTTTTCTTCTCCACCGATGCTGCCAGACCTGCTAAGTTTTTCCAGGTAATTCTGTTTTTGTTTTGGATTTCCAGCATCCGCAGTAGCTTTTTGTTTTTATGACAGAGTTAGTGGGTGTGTGAGGAGGTGTGAGGAGGAATGGAACCAGCGGAGTGGGCAGGGAGGCTTCATAAAGATACAAGGCAGGCCGCAGACCCGAAATAACAAGGTACCAGTTTTGTGTTTACAGAGGACGGGCCGGAAAAGTCTGGATTTCTCCCTTCGCCAGACCCGGTGTAACGGCCGCCATCTTTATAGGGGGCAACGTGCAGCAGGGCGCATGCGCGGTAACCCTGGTCCAGGTAGCAGGAGGAGAGAATATTGTGCATTTCTATCCTGGACTGACAGGGATGGATTTTGGAAACTCCTTTTACAGGGGGTTAGAAGGGGAACATTTACAGACGGTTGAGATCTGATAGAGTCACTCAATTCATCAGGACCTGGATCCTCCTTTTTTAACGCTCTGTACGAACCGTTTCCCAAACCTGCCATACTCAGTCCAGGATAAAAATTCAGGACCTGGATTCTATTGGCCTCTGAGTATAAGCATTGAGTTCCAGGTCATTACCACTCACTGTGCAAACATTTCTTTCTCACATCCCTCCTGTATTTCTTACCCAAAATCTTAAATCTGTGACCCATAATCCTTTCATGATCTGCTACTGTGAACAGCTTTTCTTTAACTACTTTATGTAAACCTTTCATAATTTTGTGCACCTTTTGTTAAAACTTCCCTCAATCTACTTTGCTCTAAAGAGAACAATCCCAGTTTCTCCAACCTAACCTCGCAACTAAAATCCCTCATCCCTCGACCCATTCTGATAAATCTCCTCTGCCCCCTCTCAAGGACCCTCCCATCCTTCATAATGTGTGGTGATCACTGGTTTGTACAAACCCAGATGTTCTGAGTCCGTGTCTGTGACATCATCACACATTGACAATTACACTGTGACATCATCACACATCGACAATTACACTGTGACATCACCCCGCTCCTTGGGTATTTCCTCAACTGGGAGATTTTTCTCGGACTCCAGTGCTTCTGATATCTTTCTAGCTGCAGGCTCAAGCAGGAGAGTTTAAAGTTGAAACTGAAATTGTTTCAGAGTTGAGAATTTTTGACCATTCACCTACAATTCAGAGCTTTTAGTTCTCTCCTCTGTTATCTTGTAGAGGTTCTATCGCTCTGGGGCTAGTGTGGCTCCTTTACTGTGGATCTGAATCCATGTCCATCTTTTGATCTGTTCACCTCTGCCCTCTTTGATCACCTCTTTGCCGTTGTCTAACTTCCTCTGTCTCTAATACTGGGTGCATTTTAGCTGCGTTTGGCATTTAACTGTTACTTCTGCTGATTGTGTCCAAATAAGGTTTCCTCCACTGCCCATCCCCCGACCATGTGCTGCTGTCTTACCAGCTTTATCTTCGCACAGTATCTCTCATAGTCAGGAATTGATTTTCCTGTGCTACAGTCCATTTCTCTTCCACTTCTGAGCTTATTTTGACCATCAAATTCTGCACCATTTTTATTCCCTGTAATCCATTCTGCACACCCTGAAACGTTAACTCCACAGATACTGCCTGACCTGCTGAGTATTTCCAGCATTTGCTCTTTTTATTTCAGATTTCCAGCAGCTGCAGTATTTTGCTATTATTTTATTGCAGGCGTTGCTCACAGAACCGAGTCTAGAAACACAGACGGACCAATTAAGAGCCGGTTTGTATCGGGGTGGGTGTTGGTTACAGAAGTTGGTCCCTGGCCTCCAGTGTCGGTCCTTTCTCATCAAGTCATAGAATCATTGAATGATTACAATACAGACGGAGGCCATTCAGCCCATTGTGCCCATGCTGGCTCTCTGCAAGAGCAAGTCAGCTAGTCCCACTCCCCTGCCCTTTCCGTAACAAGACCAGCAAATATTGTAAATCCCCAGTTACTTGTGGAGAAGATGATGTTTGACCTTCTTGAACCGCAGCAGTCCGAGTGGTGAAGGTGCTCCCACAATGCTGTTAGGTAAGGAGTTACAGGTTATTCACCCAGCAGTGATGAAGGAACAGTGATATATGTCCAAATCAACAACAGCAATTTGTGTTTATATAGCACCTTTAACGTAATACAACTTTCCAAGGCATTTCAAAGAACAATATGCGTTTATAAAAAGCATTAGAGATTAGGAATGTACAGTCAAAGCTCTCTGCTGTTGACTGAGTTCTGAATTGGCTGATTGATGGACACTGTAATCAGGTCAGTCTGAGTTTCCTCGTGGTGAGTATGCAGTGGTGACTTGAGTCTGAGGAGGACGAGAGATTAACCCTATGAAGACAGAGTAAAACAGAACAACTGCGCTTGCACAACGGCAGCAAACACAGCCTTTAAAATAAGGATGACAATTTTATAATTTAGGTTCTCCTCAACCCGGAGCCATAAGACCATAAGACATAGGAACAGAAATTAGGCCATTCGGCCCATCGAGTCTGCTCCGCCATTCAATCATGGCTGATAAGTTTTTCAACCCCATTCTCCTCGTAACCTTTGATCCCCTTACCAATCAAGAACCTATCTATCTCGGTCTTAAATACACTCAATGACCTGGCCTCCACAGCCTTCTGTGGCAATGAATTCCATAGATTCACCACTCTCTGGCTAAAGAAGTTTCTCCTCATATCTCTTCTAAAAGGTCTTCCGTTTACTCTGAGGCTGTGCCCTCGGGTCCTAGTCTCTCCTACTAATAGAAACAACTTCCCCACGTCCACTCTATCCAGGCCTTTCAGTATTTTGGAAGTTTCAATCAGATCCCCCCTCATCCTTCTAAACTCCATCGAGTATCGACCCAGAGTCCTCAAACGTTCCTCATATGTTAAGCTTTTCATTCCTGGGATCGTTCTCGTGAACCTCCTATGGACCCTCTCCAGGGCCAGCACATCCTTCCTGAGATACCGGACCCAAAATTGCTCACTACATTCTAAATGTGGTCTGACCAGAGCCTTATAAAGCCTCAGCAGCACATCCCTGCTATTGTATTCTAGTCCTCGCGAAATAAATGCCAACATTGCATTTGCCTTCCTAACTACCGACTCAACCTGCAAGTCAACCTTAAGAGAATCCTGGACTAGGACTCCCAAGTCCCTTTGCACTCCAGATTTCTGAATTCTGTCCCCATTTAGAAAATAGTCTATGGCTCTATTCTTCCTACCAAAGTGCATGACCTCGCACTTCCCCACGTTGTATTCCATCTGCCATTTCTTTGCCCATTCTCCTAACCTGTCCAAATCCTTCTGCAGCCTCCCTGCTTCCTCAATACTACCTGTCCCTCCACCTATCTTTGTATCATCTGCAAACCTAGCCAGGATGCCCTCAGTTCCTTCATCTAGAACATTAATGTATAAAGTGAAAAGTTGTGGTCCCAACACTGACCCCTGCAGAACTCCACTAGTCACCGGCCGCCATCCTGAGAAGGACCCTCTTATCCCCACTCTCTGCCTCCTGCCAGACAGCCAATCTTCTATCCATGCTAGTACCTTGCCTCTAACACCTTGGGCTCTTATCTTACTGAGCAGCCTCCTGTGTGGCACCTTGTCAACGGCCTTCTGGAAGTCCAAGTAGATAACATCCATTGGCTCTCCTTTGTCTAACCTACTCATTACCTCCTCAAAGAATTCTAATGGATTTGTCTGAGCCTGTGTAGGTCAGTGAGCACAGGAGTGATGGGTGAACAAGACTTGGTGCGAGTAAGCACACGGGCAGCAGAGTTTTGGATGACCTCAAGATTACAGGGAGGTTGAATATGGGAGGCCGGCCAGGATTGCGTTAGGAAAGTTAAGTCTAGAGGGAACAAAGAAATGGATTAAAGTTTCAGCAGCAGATGAGCTGAGACTGGGGTGGAGTCGGGCGATGTTACTGAGGTGGAAATAGGCGGTCTTGGTGATGATGTGGATATGTGTTTGGAAGCTCATCTTGGGGTGAAATATTTCACTATGGTCGTGAACAGTCTGGTTCAGCCTCAAACAGTTGTCAGCGAGACGTGCTGAGTCAGTGTCTGGGGAGTGCAGTTTGTAGTGGGGACTGAAGACAATGGCTTCAATCTTCCCATTATTTAAATGGAGTAATTTTCTGCTCATCCAGTACTGGATGTCAGACAAGTCAGGACGGTGTGTGACTTGGAGGGGAACTTGGAGGTGATGGTCTTCACATACACCTGCTATCCTGGTCCTTCTAGGGGGTGGAGGTTGAGGGTTTGGGAGATTCTGTCAGGGTTCTCCTGCATCTCTCTCACTCTTTCTCCCTCCTCCCCCAGAAGGCGGAATCTTGTGTAGGCCCAGACCGGGTGACAGGTTCCCTTCCCTGAAGGAAATTAGTGAACCAGTTGGGTTTTTCTGACAATCCAGCAGTTTTCATGGTCACTTTTAACTCGTGCCAGCCCCACAAATTCCCAGATTCATTTAGCTCAATTTCACAACCTGCCTTTGTGTTTTTGTGGGTTCTCTCTCACTCCCTTTTTTCTGTTTTAAATCAATTTCACAGGGTAATAGAAGGGGAAGGTTTGCTGTCGGGAAACTCACACCAAGACCTGAGAGAGTCACTTGATTCATCAGGACCTGAATATTATCAGCCTTTGAACATGGAAGCAGAAAGTGCTGCTCACACTGGGGAGAAACCGTGTAAGTGCGGGGACTGTGGGAAGGGATTCAATTACCCATCTGACCTGGAAACTCACCGACACACTCACACTGGGGAGAAGCCATTCACCTGCCCTGAGTGTGGGAAGGGATTTACTCAGTCATGCACTCTGCTGACACACCAGAGAGTTCACACTGGGGAGAGACCATTCACCTGCTCTGACTGTGGGATGGGATTCATTACTTCAACAAACCTGCAGACACACCAGCAAATTCACAATGGAGAGAGACCATTCACCTGCTCAAAATGTGGCAAGGGATTCACTCGATCATTCGACCTGCTGACACACCAGCGTGTTCACACTGGGGAGAGACCGTACACCCGCTCTGAGTGTAGGAAGGGATTCACTAGGTCATCCCACCTACTGAGACATCATCTGGTTTACTCAGACCAGAGACAGTTTACATGCTCAGTCTGCGGGAAGTGCTATAAAAGTTACCAGGACCTGATCTTACATCAACGTGTTCACACTGACGAGAGACCATTCAGGTGCTCTCACTGCAGGACTGGGTTCAGGCGATCATCTGACCTCATTGTACATCAGCGCAGTCACACAGGGGAGAGGCCATTCACCTGTTCCATGTGTGGGAAGGGATTCACTCAGTCATCCAACCTGCTGAGATACCAGTGAATTCACACTGGGGAAGGGGCTGCTCATTTGCCCTGACTGTAGGAAGGGATTCATTAATTGAACCTACCCACCTTAACACCACCGAGTTCACACTGGGGAGAGACCAGTCAGCTGGTCTGTGTGTGGAAAGGGATTCACTCAGTCATTTGTGCTGCTGAGACACCAGCGAGTTGACAAGTAACAGCAAAATCCAATCACTGTAGTTAATCACATCCTGGCTGGAACCATGTTCATTGGGTTCTGTTTCTGCTGATGTTAATAAACTCCAGCCCTGTTATAGAGACTAATATTGTTGATACAAATCAATTAAATCAACTTGGTGTGAAATACAAGGTGTGTTGAATCTTTTTAATATCTCCAATACTCTGCTTCTCCCCTGTCATCTCCATCCTCACCTCCAACAACAAGTGTGAGGAGCTCATGGAGCTTCTTTGTCACTAAGATTGAGACAATCTGATCAGCTGCCTCTGCTGCTTCCCTCCCTCCCAATAACCCACTAGGCCAAACTGTCTCTAAAGTTCCCTCTTGTCTGAGCCCTGAACCCACATTTTTCTCCAGTTTCTCTCCCATCTCCCCTCATACCCTCTCAGTGCTCATCTTGACCATGAGGCCCTCCTTCTGCTCCCTTGACCTTATTCTCAATAAACTGCTGATTATCCAACTTCCCCATGTTCGCTGATATTGTTAATGTTTCTCTTTCTCCTGGTAATGTACCTTTTATCATCAAATCTATCATCATCACCCATCCTAAGAATAGCTCTTGACCTGACCATCTTTTCAAACTACTGCCCCATCTCCAACCTCCATTTCTTCTCCAAGGTCCTTGTACTTGGTGTCCCCCAAGGATCTATCCTTGGCCCCTCCTATTTCTCATCTACATGCTGCCACTCGGTGACATCATCCAAAAGCACCGTGTAAGTTTTCACATGTACACTGACATTGCCCAGCTCTACCTCACCACCATCCCTCTCCATTCCTCCACTGTTACTAAATGATCAAACTGCTTATCCCAAATCCAGTACTGGATGAGCAGAAATTTCCTCCAATTAAAAATTGGGAATACCATAGCCATTGTCTTCGGTCACCGCTACAAATTCTGTTCCCTAACTACTGAGTCCATCCCTCTCCCGGGGAACTGTCTGCAGCTGAACCACACTGTTCACAATCTCGGTCTTTTATCTGACCCCAAGATGAGTTTCTAACCACATATCCACACCATCACTAACACCAGATATTTCAATCTCCATAATGTCACCTGTCCCCATCCCACCCCCTGCTCATCTGCTGCTCAAACCCTCATCCATGTACGTGTTACCTTTAGACTTGACAATTCCAATACATTCCTGGCCGGCCTCTCACATTCACCCCACCCCCACACGGAAACGTGAGATCATCCAAAACCCTGCTCCCCATGTGCTTTCTCATGCCAAGTCCTGTTCACCCTTCACCCCTGTAGCCATTGACCTAAATTGGCTCCTGTTCAAGCAATGCCTCAATTTTAAAATTCGTAACCTTTTTCACAAATCCTTCCATGGCCACGTCCCTCCCTATCTCTGTAACATCCAGTCGCACAACCCTCTGAGATATCTGTGCTATCTCATCCCGTACTCTTTAGCATCCCTGATTTTAATTACTTCATCACTGGTGGCCGTGCCGAGGTGCAAAGTTCCGGAATTTCCTCCCGAAACCCGTCCTGCCCTCTCTCCTGATTAAAGATGCTTGTTAATATCTGCCTCTCCAATCAAGGTTCTGTCCATTTACCCTAATATCGACCCATGTCACTCGATGTCAAATGTTTCTTTATGAAAGTCCTGTTAAGTACCTTGGCACGTTTTGTTACATTAAAGGTATTATATAAATACAAGTTGTTTCTGTTTCATAACAGCCAGTTTGTGCACAGTAAGATTCCATAAACAGCAATCAGACTAACTGATTAATCTAGTATTTTTTGGTGGTGTTAGTTAAAAGCACGAATGTTGGTCCCACTGCACCAGGAGAACTCCCCTGTGGACAGGATGTGGAGTTGTTGAGCTCTCCTGAGCTGAGAATGGAGCTGAATGAGCTGTCGGGCCTGCAGTGTGCCTTGAAGAACCGCTGTCTGGGATCTTTCCTCTTAATTCACTGACTCCCAGCTGAAGTTGTTGCTGCAGTTAAATAGTTAACTTTGAACATTGATCCCAATTTAACCTTTGGAGCAAAATCTACAACTTTAAATCGGCTGCAGAAGAGAAAGAAATTTTTTCTGTTCATTTAGCATCTTTCACACCCTCAGAACATCCCAAAGTGATTCACAGTCAATGATATTTTTTGGAAGTAAGAAAGAGGAAAAGCAGAATAAACTAAATGGTACAATTTTAAACAGAGTGACCTGGGAGTGTATGTACACAAATATTTATATGTGACAGAACAGAATGTTATTATCTATTGCGAGGGGAATTGAATTCAAAAGTAGGGAGGTTATGCTCTAGTGCACTAGTGAGACCACATTTGGATTACTGTGTAGAGTATTGGTCACCTTATTTAAGGAAAGATGTAAACGTGTTGGAAGCAGTTCAGAGAAGGTTTACCAAGCTAATACCTGGAATGGGGGGATGTCTTGTGCGGAGAGGTCGGACAGACTAGGCTTGTATCCGCTGCAGTTTAGAAGATTAAGAGGCGACTTGATTGAAACATATAAGATCCTGAGGGGTCTTGACAGGGTGGATGTGGAGAGGATGTTTCTTCATATGGGAGAATCTATAACTAGGGGTCAGTGTTTAAAAATAAGGGGTCGCCCATTTAAAACAGAGATGAGGCGATTTTTTTTAACTCAGGTGATTGTGAATCTTTGGAACTCTCTTCCTCAAAAGGGTGGTGGAAGCAGAGCCTTTGAATATTTTTAAGGCAGAGGTGGGTAGATTCTTGGTAAACAGGGGGGTGATTGTTATCAGCGGTAGGTGTGATGCAAACATCAGGTTACCATCAGATCACCCATGATCTTATTGAATGGCAGAGCAGGCTCAAGGGGCTGAATGGCCGACTCCTGCTCCTTGTTTGTATGAAATAGAGGATGGTGAATAACAGCTCGAAACCACAGTCCTCCCTCCCACTGAGATACTGATCCTTCCAACATAGAGGAATTTGGGGCAAGAGTGGCTTTGATGCTCAGATTTGCTCTGTCTCTATATGATCAGGTTGATTGAGAAGCACTGGGGAAGGTGCGAGGAAGATTTTTTGGAATTTTGCCAGAACTGGAAAGTTATGTCAATCCACAGAGATTGAACCGGTTGAAAAAAGGTTTTGTTGAGGAAAATGAGTGAGGGATGACCTGACTGAGGCCTTTAAGATAATGAGAAGGTTTGACAGGGTAGACAAGTGGAAGATGTTTCCACTTGCGAATGAATGAGAATAAACATAAGTTAGTCACAAATAAATCTAATATCCATTTCATAAGCAACATCATTAACCAGAAATAAAGCAGAAAATGCTAGAACCATTCGGCACATCTAGGAGCATCTGTGAATTGAGAAACAGTATTAACTTTTCAAGTCTGTTCACTGATGCAGTGCAATTGTGATGTACAGTCATAGCCTATGTTTAGCTCTCCACAGACACTATCAGATCTGATGAAAATTCCAGCATTTTCTGTTTTTATTTCAGATTTACAGCACCAGATTTTCTCCAACTGTAGTCGGTTAAGAATGTAGAACTCATGATCAAAAGAGCTTGAGATCCCAGTCTGAGCTAGAAACTTATGGGCAAAATCATACCATGAAAAGATCATTCACCGGCTGAATTGCTGGCAGTATGGAGTTTAAATGTTCTGTGCATGGGAAGAAAAGCCATTTGTTCACACCGCCTGCTGAGGCTCCAGTGAGTTAAGATCTAACTGTAGGAGTTTGTTCTGCTGTTCATTACATCCAGGAGAGAATTATGGTGGAGTCATATTGAATTGAATTAATAATTTTATAAAAAAAACAAAAATACCTGGAAAAACTCAGCAGGTCTGACAGCATCTGCAGAGAGGAACACAGTTAACATTTCGAGTCCAGATGCCTCTTCAACAGAACTAATTGTTATATTTTTCCTTAGTTTTGTTGAAGAGTCATACGGACTCGAAACGTTAACTGTGTTCCTCTCCGCAGATGCTGTCAGACCTGCTGAGTTTTTCCAGGTATTTTTGTTTTTTAGTTTTGGATTTCCAGCACCCGCAGGTTTTGCTTTTATAATAATTTTATATCTTGGCCCTGTGGCTCCATTCGTCATCGGATCACAAATCATAATTTTCTATTTAACAAAGGAGGTTTTCAATGGCGGCGGACTTACCCAGCATTCAAAGGGAGGCAGGATGTGCCCTAACCTCACTGCGAGCGCCTCGCGCAGGCGCGGTACCGCTCATTGGTTGGAACATGCGCCTTGCAGACTCCGACTGGAGCATGCGCAGTGCGGTTTGTACCTGGAGCTGTTCGAAGGGGCTGAGAAATGACGAACACGAGCGAGTAAATAGAGCCGGTGAGTGGGGAGGAATGGAGGCGGCAGAATGGGCGGGGAGGCTTCATGAACATCCAGCGAAGGCCCGAAACTGCGAAATGAAGCGACCAGTCCCGCGGTTGCACCGAACGGGACGACGACAAAAACTGTGGCCCGAGTCTCCGCTCGGAGTCAGGCCCGGGGTAACGGCCGCCATCTTTCTCAGGGCAATGTGCAACAGGGCGCATGCGCGGTCATCCTGTCCAGGTAGCAGGAGGAGAGAATGTTGTGAATTTCTATCCTGGACTGACAGGGATGGATTTTGGAAACTCCTCTTACAGGGGGTTAGAAGGGGAGGATTTACACACAGCAAACTCAAACCAAGAGGAATGTTTGCCTCTTCTCAATATCCATCCTGAACTGATAGTAATGGATTTTGTAAATTTCTCTTACGAGTTCCAAGGAGTGGAAAATTGAGAAACGGGAAACTCAAACCAAAATCACATCAAGATCTGACAGAGTTAGAAATTCACAGCAATCTCTCTTCCTGCCCGCTGGGCAAGGATGACCATGCATGTGCCCTACTGCACATTTCCCCCAATAAAGATGTCGGCTGCTTGGTTTCATCTCAAAAATAGCCTGAAATGAATACTTTATTTGAAGTTATAAAGTAAAGCAAACTGATTTTCAGAATATTAAACTTCAGCCCAGTTACAAGGATTATTAATATCAGCAGAAACAGACCCAAACTGTCAGAAAGAACATGGTTCAGTCCTGGATGTGATTAACAGCAGCAAAAACAGCAGAATCCCACCCCTGCTGTCACTTGTGAACTCGCTGGTTTCTCAGCAGTTGGACTACCAATTAAATCCCTTCTCATACACGGAGAAGGTGAGTGGCCTCTCCCCAGTGTGAACTCCCTGGTCTATGTCTTGGAGATGATGGTTTTCCCATGTACCAGCTGCTCTTGTCCTTCCAGGTGGTGAGGAGTGTGGGTTTGGCAGAATCTGTCAACATTCTTGTTGAGTTGCAGTTGGATGAAGTCCAGCTTGTTTTCCTCCATTGCTCTCTCTCCTTCTCTCATGTTCTCTCTCTCTATCTCTTCTCACAGATCACAGAGTCTTGTATAGGCCCAGACCGAGTGGCAGGTTCCCTTCCCTGAAGGACATTAGTGAACCAGTTGGGTTTTTATGACAATCCAGCAGTTTTCATGGTCACTTTTTCCTCGTGCCAGCCCCACAAATTACCAGATTCATTCAGCTCAATTTCACAACCTGCCTTTGTGTTTTTGTGGGTTCTCTCTCACTCCCTTTTTTCTGTTTTAAATCAATTTCACAGGGTACCAGAAGGGGAGGATTTGCAGTCGGGAAACTCAAACCAAACATCAGATAAGACCGGACAGATGCATTCTATTCATTTGGATCAGAATATCATTGGATTTTGAACATGGAAGTAAAAGGCACCGTTCACAGTGGGGAGAAACCGTACACGTGTTGTGTGTGTGGACGAGGCTTCTGTCAATCATCTGGCCTGTCAAAACATAAACGCAGTCACACTGGAGAGAAGCTGTGGAAATGTGGGGACTGTGGGAAGGGATTCAATTACCCATCTGACCTGGAAACTCATCGGCGCAGTCACACAGGGGAGAGGCCATTCACCTGCTTGCAGTGTGGGAAGGGATTCACTCAGTCATCTGACCTGCTGAAACATCAGCGAGTTCACACTGGAGAGAGACCATTTACCTGCTCCGAGTGTGGGAACAGATTCACTGAGTCATCCACCCTGTTGAAACACCAGCGAGTTCACACTGGGGAGAGACCATTCACCTGCTTGGAGTGTGGGAAGGAATTCACTACGTCATCCCATCTGTTGAGACACCAGCGGGTTCACACTGGGGAGAGACCGTTTACCTGCTGCGAGTGTGGGAAGCGATTCACTCGGTCATCTGCCCTGCTGAGACACCAGCGAGTTCACAAGTAACTACAGTGAATGGATTTTGCTGTTAATCACATCCAGGACTGAACCATGTTCATTTGGGTCTGTTTCTACTGATGTTAATAAACTCCAACCCAGTTATAGCTGTTAATATTCTGGCCAAAAATCAAATACATTAACTTTGTTTTAAACACCGTGTGTCGAGTCTTTTTAATATCTCCAACACAAGTTAGTTCCTTTTGAAGGGCTCTCCCTCTCCCCTGTCTCCTCCATCCTCACCTCCAACAACAAGTGTGAGGAGCTCATGGAGCTTCTTTGTCATTAAGATTGAGACAATCCGATCAGCTGCCTCTGCTGCTTCCCTCCCTCCCACAAGCCCACCAGGACAAACTGTCTCTAAAATTCCCCCTTGTCCGAGCCCTGAACCCACATCTTTCCTCATTTTCCCTTCCATCTCCCATCATGCCCTCTCAGTGCTCATCTTGTCCATGAGACCCACCTTCTGCTGTACTGACCCCACTCTCACTGAATGACTGACCACCCAACTTCCCCGTATTCACTAATATTGTTAACGGTTCGTTCTCTAAGGTACTGTCCCTCTCCAAATATCCAATCATCACCCCTTCCTCAAAAAAACAAACGTTTGTACCCACTGTCCTTTGCAAACTACTGCCCCATCTCCAAAATCCCTCTCCTCTCTACACTGTTGGAAGATGCTGTCACTTCCCAAATAGCGGGATTCTCAGTGTGAACAGGGTGGGATGTGTTTGGAGACAGGATGTCCCAGTTCCCCACCCTGGGATTCTCAGTGTGAACAGGGTGGGATGTGTTTGGAGACCGGATGTCCCAGTTCTCCACCCTAGAATTCTCAGTGTGAACAGGGTGGGATGTGTTTGGAGACAGGATATCCCAGTTCTCCACCCTGGGATTCTCAGTGTGAACAGGGTGGGATGTGTTTGGAGACAGGATGCCCCAGTTTTCCACCCTGGGATTCTCAGTGTGAACAGGGTGGGATGTGTTTGAGACAGGATGTCCCAGTTCTCCACCCTGGGATTCTCAGTGTGAACAGGGTGGGATGTGTTTGGAGACAGGATGTCCCAGTTCTCCACCCTGGGATTCTCAGTGTGAACAGGGTGGGATGTGTTTGGAGACAGGATGTCCCAGTTCTCCACCCTGGGATTGTCAGTGTGAACAGGGTGGGATGTATTTGGAGACAGGATGTCCCAGTTTTCCACCTTTAAAGGGACAGGGAGAGGACCAGCTGGGCTGAATGATGCTGCTTTATGACATCACTGCAGTGCCTAGTAACCATTCTCCCTGAGCCCTGCTCATTATGTGCTGGCTTTAGCTCAGTGCTGTTACAGGGAGGGAAACAGGAGGAGGATTCGAGCTGTGTAGAGCTCAGTATTAATGGGGAGAGATACAGGATCAATTTCTACCTTACTGAGTGAGAAAGGTCATTGTCCCGGACACTCCCTGTCCCTCAGTATCTGTATCCGGGGGACAGGCTGATGGGTTTACTCTGTATCTAATCCGTGCTGTGTTTGACTGGAGAGTGTTTGATTCTGACAATGATTGTTCACCTCGATGATGATGAGATAAACCCATCAGCTTCTTCCCTGGACACAGATCCTGAAGGGCAAGGAGTGTCTGTAATATTTTGGACCATGTCCTTGACCCAGCTTTGAACTCCTTGCTCACATCTCCCCTCACCCTGCTTTGTTCTATTGTAAAGACCCCCCAGTTTCTCCAGTCTCTCCTCAATGGAAACAGTTGAATTAAGTTAGAAACTTAAGCAGGAGTTTCACAGCAGACAGGTCACCATGAGAAAACATTTCATTCCACAGTCTGTTGTTATCATCTGGAATACACTGTCTGAAAGTTTGGTGGGTGCAGGTTCAACAGTAATTTTAAAAGGGAATTGGAGAAATGCTTGAAAGAAAACATTGACAGAACCATGGGGAAACAGCAGGGGAGAGAACTATTCAGATAGCTCATCCAAAGAGCTGGCAAAGGCACGATGGGGTGAATGGCCTCATTTTGTACTGTATCTTCTCATCCATGGTATCATCTCTGTGAATCTCTCCTGCACCCTCTCCATGGCCCTGACATCATTCCTGTTGTAAGATGCGAGAATGTGACTCAATATTCTAAATGCAGCCTAATCAATGATTTACAAATTAATTTTGCAGAGAAAATTGGAGTAATAGGTTCAAACAGCATTTTAAACTTTTCCTTCACATTTAAAGATTTGTGTACCTGAACCCCTTGTAACATGGCTAAAAGACATTGAGGTAAAATGCTTGATATAATGTGTATTATGGGATAGAGAAGTTTAGTCTGAGTTCGAAACTCAAACAGGCTCTTCACTGCGGACAGGTCACCATGGCAACACTGATAAGACATTCCATTGCCCAGATTCAGCTCATTGGAAACTCGAATCAGATCAGGGAAAAGGACAGAGTTTGTCTGTTATTAACCACAATATAAACTGAAACCAGAGTGAGGAATAGAGTAGATCAGATTATAATGTGTGATGTTCATACCTATAATAGTGAAACTATCAGAATTAACAGAAATATCAGTGGGCAGGGGAGTTTAAGGAGAATGAGAAAATTCCAGAAGAAAAGTAACTGCTGGGAACCAGGGAATGTGTCCTTGTAAATCACAGATTAGAGAAATTCCAGCTGTCTTTTCTTCACTTCCTGCCAAAACCCAGCAGAGAAGACAAAGAAGAGCCAGGGGCCAGAGCTGGATCACTACAGGGTATAAAAGTGAGGGGATACTGATGTAAGGGGGCAGTCGGGACTGGAGACACCGGAAATCAAACTCAGGGTGCCTGAGGTTCCATTCAGCGGGTTGACCTCATGTAAGTGACTGTGGACACACGGGACTTGCATGTTTACTCTGATTTATGGATCAATATAAGATACGGTAGAGGACAGAGAATCTGCTCAGCTTATATTTCTAAATAAAGTATTAAAGTTGCTGATACTGGACTCTCAAACCCACTGATCATGAAGAGAACGTTTAAGCTGGAATTTTCCACCTTTTTACTGTTCTGATCGTCTACTCCTTTAAACTGTTATTGTACCGAGAGAGAGAGAGAATTAATTTACAGACAAAAAGGAAGCCAGCTCGAGGGGCTGAATGGCCACTCCTGCCCATATTTCTTCTGCACTTCCATCGACTCCTCATTAAGGAAGGTTCTTGAATTGTTACTGTCAGGGCTTCACAGGTTTATTCAGTGTATATATTAGTAAAACCGCGCACTGGGTGATGGTGACTGCAGACTTTAATATGATATCGTCCCCAGCTCAGTGTTCAGATCGATCAGACCCTTCAAATCCAAACTCTCAGCACAATTCATGTACCTCCCTCTTGCCTCAATATATGATCATCAGCTAATGTGATCTTCAACTTGTTCTCATACTACATTGTGATCCAAAAGTTAACAACTCATCCAAATAAGTGAAACTGCAGAGACTCTCTAACTTTAGAATAACTCAATGAATTAAACTGAATTCTTCACAAATACAATGTTTTATCTTTGGGCTAATGGATTCAATGGAACTTCCTATTTCATTATCTTATTGCTCATTCCTCGCTTGTCATTTAATCATTGTTCTATAAGTGAAACATTTAATTCTGAGTCTGTTACAGAATCAAAGACATTCAGGCCCCACTACCCTTGTTGTAAACTCTAATGAGAAAGATATTGTTTCTCAAAGTTATCCTTTCCTTATCATTATTTCACAAGCTCTCAAACTCTCTCACTGAAAAGTTTCAGTTTCAAATGGTGATGTCCTGCTCGAAGCTGCTGGTGCTGTGAGAGTCAATCTAAGTTTAAATCTTCAGGGTCACCATCTTATTGTGACTATGGAGCTCTATAATGAGAATTACTTGAAGATATTACAACATTACAGTTTTAGAGTCATGCTTCCCTCTTTAACAAAGGTTAAAAGTTAAACAAATGATGATTTAAAGTAAAATCGTCAGTGTTATTAGATCAACACCATCAGGTCATTTCAACTGAATTTTAAAACTCTGTTGCTGATATGATTAACCCTTTCCTTAAAGGAATAAAAAAAAACCCTGCACTAACCCTCTCTGTATCTCTGGATTATGACCTCAGCACTGAACACGTCACTCAATTCTCAGACCGTAACTGACCTCATTCCTTCTGGAGGAGAATCCTGTCATCATAGAACTGAATTTGGATTTGTCCAGCCTGAGCATGGGCCTCACTCACATCCTTGCATATTGTCTTCAAATCAGAAACACCCCTGGTTCCTGATGGTGCTCTGCTCCTTATTCAGGCTGCTGGTAGATTCTCTCTCTGCTTCTACAAGCTGCTGAGGACACAGATGGACCCCCAGACTGACATTTACTGCAGAAATATGGTGAACTTTCCCCTCTCAACCCATTTCCATTATCACATGATACACATGGCCTGTCTTTAGAAATAAATGGAAATTATTTATCTTTAACTTTAAACCACTTCTTTGATCTGAAAAGTATATGGATACTCTGAAACCATCTCTTGGTTACCAGTGGCCTTCAACTTTCTCTGATCTGGGGGAAATTATTAATAATATAAACCCTCACAGACAGTCCATCTCCTCAAGAGACAGTTACCGAGACCTCCATTGTTTAACTTTTAACACCTCCCATTTTGTCTTCACGGACATAACATGGGACCTCACTTTGATCTGAAATTACCCCAGACCTGTTTACCTTCCCTTCAGGCCAGGTGCTCTTTCATTTATCCTACATTTAAAAATTACAATTTCCAAACCAAAAATAAGCTTATGCACATTTGTAACATAAGTCAGTCATTTTTATCAAAAAACAGCAGAGATCCTGGTGCTGAACCCTGGGAACTGCACTGTAAATCTCACTTCATTCCAAAGGAAATTCCATTCACCCTAGCTCTTTGATTGCTATCACTTACATATCTTTGTATCCATGCTACTGCTGATGTTTTGATCAGATGGGCGTCAAGTTTACTAATAAACTTAATAAATGGTACTTGATCCAATGTCTGCAAACACAGCACAAACTGCAATGGCCTCAACCTCTCTCCCTGTTAAACTTGTCAAAAAGCTCCATCAGGTTATTTAACAAGTACTGAGACTCCATTCCCTCAGCATTTTATCAGAAGCTTATTAAAAAACAAATGAGGTTTGGAACACAAATCAGTGTCCCTTGGGTAGTAGGTATGGCCCATTTCACATTCCATCTATACACTTACCTAACTTCACCTGTTTGGATCAGGATCACATTGAGAGGGACAAACAACATTTTGGTCATTCTTGTCTCTCTTCACTGGCAGGAAGATCTCTGTGTGGGTTAATCCCTAAGATGTGTATAAAATCTGTCCTGGCCGCTCTGTTCCAGGGTTCAGATCTCCTAGACATGATACAGAAGATTCCTTTAGAGCTGTGTTTTGAGTCAGGAAGAACAACAGTGAATGCTGGAAAAGTGTTGTCAAATCAGAAACAAAAATACCCGGAAAAGCTCAGCAGGTCTGACAGCATCTGCGGAGAGGATTACAGTTAACGTTTCGAGTCCGAATGACTCTTCATCAGAACTAAGGAAAAATAGAAAAGAGGTGAAATATAAGCTGGTTTAAGGTGGGGGGGGACAGGTACAGCTGGATAGAGGGCCAGTGATAGGTGGAGATAACCAAAAGATGTCATAGACAAAAGGTCAAAGAGGTGTTGACGATGGTGATATTATCTAAGAAATGTGCTAATGATGACATTAAGGGTAGAAAGCAGGACGAGCAAGGTACAGATAGCCCTAGTAGGGGTGGGGTGGGGGGAAGGAATCGAAATAGGCTAAAAGATAGAGATAAAACAATGGGTAGAAATATATTTTAAAATAATGAAAATAGGTGGGAAAAGAAAAACCTATATAAATTATTGGAAAAGCGGGGATCGGAAAGGGGGTGGGGATGGAGGATAGAGTTCATGATCTAAAGTTGTTGAACTCAATATTCAGTCCGGAAGGCTGTAAAATGCCTAGTCAGAAGATGAGGTGCTGTTCCTTCAGTTTGCATTGAGCTTCACTGGAACAGTGCAGCATGCCAAGGACAGACATGTGGGCATGAGAGCAGGGTGGTGTGTTGAAATGGCAAGCGACAGGGAGGTCTGGGTCATGCTTGCGGACAGACAGTAGGTGTTCCGCAAAGCGGTCACCCAGTCTGCGTTTGGTCTCTCCAGTGTATAGGAAACCGCATTGGGAGCAGCAAATGCAGTAAACTAAATTGAGGGAAGTGCAAGTGAAATGCTGCTTCACTTGAAAGGAATGTTTAGGCCCTTTGACGGGGAGGAGGGGGGAAGTAAAGGGTCAGGTGTTGCACCTTCTGCGGTTGTGTGGGAAGGTGCCGTGGGAGGGGGTTGAGTTGTAGGGGGTGATGGAGGAGTGGACCAGGGTGTCCCAGAGGGAACAATCCCTGCGGAATGCCGCCCTGGGGGTGAAGGGAAGTTGTGTTTGGTGGTGGCATCTTGCTGGAGTTGGCGGAAATGGTGGAGGATGATCCTTTGAATGCGGAGGCTGGTGGGGTGATAAGTGAGGATAAGGGGAACACCATCATGGTTCTGGGAGGGAGAGGAAGGTGTGAGGGCAGATGCGTGGGAGATGGGCCGGACACAGTTGAGCGCCCTGTCAACCACCGTTGGTTGAAAACCTCGGTTAAGGAAGAAGGAAGAAATGTCAGAGGAACTGTTTGTGAAAGTGGCATCATATAACAGATGCGACGGAAGCGATGGAACTGAGAGAATGGGTTGGAGTCCTTACAGGAAGCGGGGTGTGAGGAGCTGTAGTCGAGGTAGCTGTGGGAGTCGGTAGGCTTGTAATGGATATTGGTGGACAGTCTATCATCAGAAATTGAGAGAGAGGTGTCAAGGAAGGGAAGGGAAGTGTCAGAAGTGAACCATGTGAAAATTATGGAGGGGTGGAAATTGGCAACAAAATTAATAAATTTTTCCAGGTCCAGACAAGAGCATGAAGCAGCACTGAAGCAGTCATCGATGTACTGGAGAAAGAGTTGTGGGAGGGGGCCTGAGTAGGACTGGAACAAGGAATGCTCCACATACCCCATAAAGATACAAGCATAACTGGGGCCCATGTGGGTACCCATAGCCACACCCTTTATTTGGAGGAAGTGAGAGGAGTTTAAGGAGAAATTGTTCAGTGAGAGAACAAGTTCAGCCAGACGGAGGAGAGTAGTGATGGATGGGGATTTTTCAGGCCTCTGTTCGAGAAAGAAGCGGAGAGCCCTCAGACCATCCTGGTGGGGGATGGAGGTGTAGAGGGGTTGGACGCCCATGGTGAAGAGGAGGTGGTTGGGGCCAGGGAACTGGAAATTGTTGATATGATGTAGGGTGTCAGTGGGATCGCGGATGTAGGTGGGAAGAGTCTGGACAAGGGGAGAGAGATTGGAGTCAAGATAGCAAAAAGGAACAGGCTGACATGATCGCTCTGCCAGGACAGTCCTGTTTGTGGATTTTGGGTAGGAGGTAGAAGCAGGCTGTCCAAGGTTGGGAGACTATGAGGTTGGAAGCTGTGGAAGGAAAATCTCCAGAGGTGATGAGGTCAGTGACAGTCCTAGAAACAATGGCTTGATGTTCAGAGGTGGTGTCATGGTCCAGGGGCAGGTAAGAGGAAGTGTCTGCGAGTTGACGCTCAGCCTCTGCGAGGTGGAGGTCAGTGTGCCAGACAACAACAGCACCACCCTTGTCAGCAGGTTTGGTGACAATGTCAGTGTTGGACCTGAGAGAACGGAGTCCCAGCTGTACCACCACCCCCCCGCCCCACCTTAAACCAGCTTGTATTTCACCTCTTTTCTATCTTTTCTTAGTTCTGATGAAGAGTCATTCGGACTCGAAACGTTAACTGTATTCCTCTCCGCAGATGCTGTCAGACCTGCTGAGTTTTTCCAGGTATTTTTGTTTTGGATTTCCAGCATCCGCAGTTTTTTTGCTTTTGTCAAATCAGACATTGGTGTAAAACTGTGATTTGTTCCTGACTGAAGGTTAAACGGCAGGTTTAAGTTTCCAGTCTGAAAATAACTGTATTAAGTATTCTATGAATTAATATTTCTGAATGAAAGAAAGATTTAATGTGTGTGTGTGTGTGTGTAACAGTCCTCTGTCTTTCATTTTAAGGCAGTTGTTAACTCTGACAAAGCCTAATGATTGAAATGTTAACTTTCTCTCTCCAGAAATGCTCCCTGACCAGCTGAGAGTTTCCAACATTTCCTGTTTGATCCCTGGGAAAATGGTTTGCTAAATAAACATCCTCACTCCCCCGCCCCCAAATCCAGTATAAAAAGAGTATTGTTTTAGAAACAAATATTTTTCAACAGGCTTTTCACTCTTGGCGTGTGGGTGTTGGTAGCAAGTGTATTGCCTATCCCCAGTTGTCGTTTGAGAAGGTAATGGTGGACAACCTTCTTCTCAACCCACTGTCTAGTGAAGGTGCTCCCACAAGGCCATGAGGTAAATTTCTGAGTTCCACCATATTCACTCAGTAATGAAGAAGCAGTGAGAATATACCCAAGGCAGGATGGTGTGTGATTGAGATGGAAACTTGGGGATGAGGATGTTCCTCTGCTGCCTCTCTTCTATGTGGTGTAAACCTTTGGTTTGGGAGGTTCTGTCAAAGTTCCGGTTATGTTGCTAATATATAAAATCCTTCGTCTTCACCCTGTCGCATCTCCCTCACGTGGGCACACAGACCAGGTGGCAGGTTCCCCTCCCGTGCACTTGCTGGCTGCGTCAATTGACATTAAAATCATATTTTAGGCTCTAATCATGTCCGAACAGCACAGAAAATGATTTTGTATTCAACAACATCATAGTGGAATGCAGCGGTTCAAGAAAACAGCTCACCACCAATTGTTAAGGGCAACTAGGGATGGGCCAGCCAGCGAATCCCACATCCCATGGGTGAATATAAAAGCTACAATGGCGCTTCGGTTACCCAGCATTCACCGAGGGGCAGAATATGCTCCATCCTCGCTGAGGTAGATCACCGCGCAGGCGCAGCACAAAGCTGTGAACGGAGCATGCGCACTGCCTTCCCTGACAGGAGCATGCGCAATAACGGTTCTGGGAGGAGAGTGGCTGATGAAGTCAGGTATGCGGCTGGGTGAGGGCGAATGGGAGCCGACAAGTGGACGGGGAGGCTTCATAAACATCTACTGCAGGCCTCAAACTGTGAATATTAAGTTTCCGATCCCGCGTTTGGACCGAATTGGCGACCGCGGCGTTAATCCTGACAGCAGAACCTGATTCACGGCCACCATCTTGTGAGTGTACAATGTGCTGTAGTGCGCATGTGCGGCCGCCATCATTATAGGGGCAATGTGCTGTAGTGCGCATGTGCGACCTCCATCTTTATAGGGGCAACGTGCTGCAGTGTGCATGTGCGACCGCCATTTTTATAGGGGGCAGTGGTTGTGACCAAAGGTGGAGCAATGAAAATTGGGATTTGTCAGGAAAACGGAATTAGAGGAAGTGAAGATATCTCCGAGGATTGTGAGACCGGAGGAGATTGCAGAGATAGGGAGGAGCAAGACCATGGAGTAATTTAAAAGGATGAGAAATTTGAAATTTAGTTCCGTCTTTATCCGAAGCCTTTGTAGGTCATTGAGCACAGGGGTAATGGGTGAACAAGACTTGGTGCGAATAAGCACACGGGCAGCAGAGAATTGGATGACTTCAAGATTACAGGAAGATGGAAAGTGGGAGGTCGGCCAGGAGTGTGTTAGGATAGTTAAGTCTAGAGATAACAAAGGAATGGATGAGAGTTTCAGCAGCAGATGAGCTGAGACTGGGGTGGAGTCGGGCGATGTTACTGAGGTGGAAATAGGCGGTCTTGGTGATGATGTGGATATGTGGTTGAAAGCTCATCTTGGGGTGAAATATTTCACCATGGTTGTGAACAGTCTGGTTCAGTCTCAGACAGTTGCCAGGGAGAGAAATGGAGTCAGTGGATAGGGAGTGGAGTTTGTAGCAGGGACTGAAGGCAATGGCTTCAATCTTCCCAATATTTAAATGAAGGAAATTTCTGTACATCAACTGGATGTCAGACAAGTCAGGATGGTTTGTGACTTGGAGGTGAACTTGGAGGTGATGGTGTTCACAGACACCTGCTACCCCGGTCCTTCTAGAGGGTGGACATTTGTAATTTTTGTGGCTCTGCCAAATTTCTAGTTGAGTTGTAAAAATATGAAATATCTCTCCACTTCTTACCACTCACACCTCACTATCTTTCTCTCTCTCCCTCTCTCATCCAGTAGATGCCAGAGCCTTGTCTGGGCCCACATGCCTTCCTTCATGGACAGTAGTGAACCAGTTGAGTCTTTATGACAATCCAACAGGTTTCATGGTCACTTTTTCCTCATGCCGGTCCCATAAATTACCAGATTCATTCAGCTCAATTTAACAACCTGCCTTTGTGTTTTTGTGGGTTCTTTCTCACTCCCTTTTTTCTGTTTTAAATCAATTTCGCAGGAGATAAGAAGGGGAGGATTTACAGTCGGGAATCTCAGACCAAACATCACATCAGAATCTGATGGAGTCACCCAGCTTAAAGTATCCTGAATATCATTGGATTTTCAACATGGAAGGACAAAGCAACGTTCACACTGTGGAGAAACCATGGAAATGTGGGGATTGTGGGAAAGGATTCAATTACCTGTCTGCGCTGGAAACTCATCGAAGCAGCCACACTGGGGAGAGACCATTCACCTGCTCCGAGTGTGGGAAGGGATTCACTGATTCAAACACCCTGCTGACACACCAGCGAGTTCACACTGGGGAGCGACCTTTTAAATGTCCAGACTGTGGGAAGTGTTATAAATGTTCGGGGAACCTGATGTCCCATCAACGTGTTCACAGTGATGAGAGACCATTCAGGTGCTCTCAGTGCGGGACTGGGTTCAGGTGGTTATCTCACCTCACTGACCACCAACGAGTTCACAGTGGGGAGAGGCCGTTCACCTGCTCTGAGTGTGGGAAGGGATTCACTCAGTTATCCCACCTGCTGAGACACCAGCACGTTCACACTGGGGAGAGGCCGTTCACCTGCTCCGAATGTGGGAAGGGATTCACTGATTCATCCAGCCTACTGAGACACCAGCAAGTTCACACTGACGAGAGGCCTTTAAAATGCCCAGACTGCGGGAAGTGTTTTAAAAGTTCCAGGAACCTGATGTACCATCAACGTGTTCACACTGACGAGAGACCGTTCAGATGCTCTCATTGTGGGACTGGGTTCAGGCAATCATCTCATCTCACTGGACACCGGCGACTTCACACTGAGGAGAGGCCATTCATCTGTTCTGAGTGTGGGAAAGGCTTCACTACCTCATCCACCCTGCTGATACACCAGCGAGTTCACACAGACAAGAGACCTTTTAAATGTCCAGACTGTGGGAAGTGCTATATAAGTTCGGGGAATCTGATGCTCCATCAACGTGTTCACACTGACGAGAGACCGTTCAGGTGCTCTCAGTGTGGGACTGGGTTCAGGTGGTCATCTCACCTCACTGACCACCAGCGAATTCACTCTGGGGAGAGGCCGTTCACCTGCTCTGAGTGTGGGAAGCGATTCATTCAGTCATCCACCCTGATGAGACACCAGCGAGTTCACACTGGGGAGAGACCGTTCACCTGCTCCGAGTGTGGGAAGGGATTCACTCGGTCATCCCACCTGCTGAGACATCAGCGAGTTCACAAGTAACTACAGTGATTGGGTTTTGCTGTTAATCACGTTCATTGAGGCCTCTTTCTGCTGATGTCAATAAACTCCAGGTCAGTTACAGGGGTTTATTTTCTGGATAAAAGTCAAATAAATCAGCTTTGTGTGAAAGACTGTGTGTCAAGTCTTTTTCATATCTCTAATACAAGTTCGTTCCTTTTGAAGGTCTCTCCCTCTCCCCTGTCTCTTCCATCCTCACCTCCAACAACAAGTGTGAGGAGCTCATGGAGCCTCTTTATCACTAAGATTGAGACAATTTGATCAGCTGCTTCCCTCCCTTCCACTAGCCCACCTGGACAATCTGTCCCTATAGTTACCTCTTGTCTGAGCCCTGAACTCACATTTTTCTCTAGTTTCTCTCCCATTTTCCCTCACATCCTCTCAGTGCTCAGCTTGTCCAAAGAAAAAAAATACTGATCACCCAACTTCGCCATGTCAGCCAATATTGTTAACGGTTCTCTCTCTGTTCTGATACTGTCCCTCTTCACATTGAGGATACCCTCCATCATGTTGTGTGGCACTACCACCGTGCTAAATGGGATAGATTTCCAACAGATGTAGCAACTCAAGACTGGGCAATGATGAGATGCTGTGGGCCATCAGCTGCAGCAGAATTGTACCCATCCGCGATCTGTAACCTCATCACTCGGCATATCCTCCACTCTGCCATTGCCACCGAGTCAGGGGATCAACCCTGGTTCAACGAAGAGTGCAGGAGAGCATGGCCGGAGTAGCACCAGTCATGTCTAAAAATGAGGTGTCAACCTGGTGAAACTGCAACACACAATTACGGTCCCTGCAAATGTCAAACAAGTTACTAGTTTCTTGCAAACTGTGTGCACGAGAGCAGGGAGGATAAGCAAACTGACCATGGCACCGTGATACAGGGAGCCATACAATTGGGGAATGTGAAATAGGAAGTTAGTAGTGGTAGGGGACAGTATAATTAGGGGGGTAGATCCTGTTCACTGCAGCCGTGAGCAGGAGTGCCGAAGGGTGCCAGGGTTAAGGACATCTCCACAGGGTTGGAGAGGAACTTGGAGTGGGAGCGGAGGGATCCAGTTGTTGTAATCTACATTGGTACCAACGACATTGATAGGACTAGAAAGGAGGTTCTGCTGAAAGAATTTGAACAATTAGGAGCTAAATTAAAAAGCAGAACCTCCAAGGTAATAATTTTGGTAATACTACCTGAGCCACAGGCAAACTGGCATAGGGTAAATAAAGGCAAGGGGTTAAATGCATGGCTCAGAGATTAGTGTGGGAGGAATGGGTTTCAGTTCATGGGGCACTGGCACCAGAACTGGGGTAGAAGGGAGCTCTTCCAGTGGGGCAGGCTCACTTGAACCATGCTGGGACCAGTGTCCTGGTGAATTGAATAACTAGGTCTGTAGAGAGGGCTTTAAACTAGATGGTGAGCGGGGTGGGGTGGGGTGCAGAGGGTTCTGGAGAGGGCGTACATAGGCTAACATAGCAAAAGGATATGACAGCATTGCAGGGAAGCTTTTTAGGTATTGATACCAGAGTCTGACAGGAAGGGACAGAGTGTACAAACAGAAAAAAACAGCAGCAAGTACAGTCATGGGGGAAAAATGGTAAAAATGCAAAATTAATGGCTCTTAAATGCACATAGTATTCGGAACAAAATAAATGAATTAACGGCACAAATAGAGGTTAATGGTATGATCTTATAACTATTATGGAGATGTGGTTACAAAGAGATAAAAGCTGGGAACTAAATATTCATGGGCATGTGACTTTTCGAAAGGACAGGCAGGAAGGAAAGGATGGTGTGTTAGCTTTGTTGGTATGAGGTGGAATAAGTACAATAGCAAGGAATGATCTTGGATTGGAAGATGCAGAATCCATATGGGTGGAGGTGAGAAATAACAAGTGGAAGAAGACACTGGTGGGAGTAGTTTATAGGCCCCCTAACAGTAGCTACACTGTAGGACAGAGAATAAATCAGGAGATAATGAGGGCATGAAAAAAAAGCAGTATATTAATCATGGGTGACTTTAATCTTCATGTAGATTGGGACAATCAAATTGGCAGAGGTAGTTACGAGCAAGAATTTATAGCATGAAATCGGGGCAGTTTTCTAGAATGATACATTGGATCCAACCAGCAGTCTGGCTATTTTGGATCTGGTAATGTGTAATGAGGCAGGCTTAATAAATGATCTCAGAGTAAAAGATCCCCTAGGAAACAGTGACCATAACATGGTAGAATTTGGCATTCAGTTTGAGAGTGAGAAACTTGGGTTGGAAACAACTATGCTAAATTTAAATAAGGGTAGTTACAAAGGAATGAGGGCAGATTTGGCTGGAGTGAACTGGGAAAGGAGCTTAGCAGAAAAGACGGTTCATGAACAATGGCAAGCGTTTAAGAAAATAGTTCATGACTCTCAGCTAAGATATATCCCAGTGAGAAAGAAGGATTGTAGGAAGGGGCTAAACCAACCGTGGTTAACCAAGGAAGTTAAGGATAGTACCAAATTGAAAACAAATTACAATGTGGCAAAGATTAGTGGTAATCCAGAGCAATGGGAAATTTTTAATCTGTGGAATTCTTTACCACAGAGGGCTGTAGAAGCTGGTTCAGAAAAAAAGGTTTGGCTCTATGCACTAACTCATAATCATCAGCTATCTCTGCTGCTTGCCTTACAGTTTGAACCCTTTGTTCCTCCACATGGGTTCCCGCCACCAAAGGAATTGAATCATTAAATTCTTCCAAAAGAATCACATCTCGAAGATCTGCATATGTTGTCTCTATTTTTAATGCCTGTATCCACTGGTCAAAATTACTTTGTTTTACTCTCTCAAACTCAATATCAGTTTGCCTAGGCTATTTTCTCATATTACTAAATTTCTGCCTATATGCTTCAGGAACCAACTCAAATGCATTCAAAATAGCCTTTTGACCATATCACAATTCACTGATACTCCTTCAGACACCAAAGCATATACCTCATGCACTCTACCCACCAACTGAGGCTGTAGTGATAATGTCCAGTACTCGTGTGGCCATTTCATTTGTCTAGCTACCTTCTCAAATGAAATATGGAATGCTTCAATATCTTTTTCCTCAAACTTTGGGAGAGCTTGTACAAATATAAACATGTCCCCATTGGGTTCTACTCTGGAGATAAGTCCTTCCTCACCTCCTGGTATCTTTTTTTCCAACAATATTATATACATTAATAGCTTTATGACAACTGTGTCAATTATCCAGTCACACTCTCCTTCCAGTCTTGTGTCCATTGTTCAGCCTTGAAATTGTTCATATTTTCACATTGGATTTCAATTTGAAGAAAGCAGAGCTGTCATAAGCTTATATTCTTCAGCAGATGTAATGCAACCCTTTATTTTGGAAGAATAAAACTGATAGAGAATGATTGACATCTGAAGATTCGATTCACTGACACGCTAGCAAGGATACCTTGTAAATTTAAGTCCGTATCACTCTCTGTAGGCAATTGGTTGGTGTGTTTGCTTGTTCATTGAATGGTTGGTGGTTCGTGACCATCTGGGAGTGAAGTGTTTACTGTATTCTCACCATCAGTATTCATTGTCACACAGTTCTGGGCTGTCATTGGGGACTTGAGCTGCAAGATAGTATCCCCAAAACGGTGCCAGATCTACTGTTACCCTGTGACTTCCCACACAAACAGTTTTTTGAAATTATTTTCTTCTTTCAAATATAATAAGAAACGATTTGGTCCTACTATGTACCGATATCTAACCCATTGGAAATCTATGAAATTATTAGATCCAAACAAACACATAAATTATTCTCCCTTCCTCAGCTTCACAGTGAGTGAGACAGGGAAAAGCAGCAATATTCCGGCCCCGCACTCTCCAATCACCTGCTGCCAGCAGAAAGCAGCGATTGCAGCTTCAATCAGCAGGTTACTGTCCATCCCTGGGATGCAAGGTACTCCAACCCGGACCAAACCTCCCTATACACCGAGCACAGGCTCAGGAAAACACAGGTAGATTATATCCCGGTCACCAAACCTCCGAGCAGCATTTACAGAATACCCGAGTGAGTGAGTCACAAATATAAGTCACACCAACTTTCTCAATATTTTCACTGTAAAATTCCTTCATTTTATTGAAAAGCTGACTGTTGTGAATCTGAAAATGAGCACCATGGGATTTGTGTTACTGAGTGACTTGTTTTCCATTGTTTGTCCGTCAGGTTTGCAATTCAGTTTGTGTTGGATATTGAAGTGAATCTGATTTCAAAATGAGGACATTAAATCCAGGAATTAATCCTGAGGAACATGGATCATACTGTTTGGAAGGATGTGGAGCTGAGAAGCGGAAGCTGTGAATGAAGTTATTGCTGATTGAATGGACAGCATTGGGTACTTCTTTAACATCATGGCCGTGTGGTTAAGTAGATGGTTTTAAAATTCATTGGGGTTTCATCAGGTAAGTTCTGTGATTTACATTATTGCTGATTTCAACCATGTGTCCGCAGAACTAACTGTTGGGTCAATGGAAGAAAAGACAAACAAAAATCCTTATTTGCTGTGAAGAAAAGTCATATGCACTCGAGATATTAGCTCCCTTTCTTTCTCCACAGGTGCTACAAGACTTGTTGAGTGTTTCCAGCATTTTCTGTTTCGGTTTCATATTTCCAGAATTCGCAGTATTTAGCTTTTATCCAAAAATTCTCCTGATTTTTGGACTCTCAGGGAATGAAGGGCCTTGGGATCGGGTGGGAAATTGGTGTTGAGGCTGGAGATCCACCATGATCTTACTAAGTGACGGAGGAGGCTTGTGGGGCCTTTTATCTACCTTCTTGCAGTGCACCTGCTGAACAATATAAGCTTATGACAGCTCTGCTTTCTTCACATTGTGAAAATATGAACAATTTCAAAGCTGGACAACGTATACAAGACTGGAAGGAGAGTGTGAGTGTGGATAATCGGCACTGTGCACATTCCTGTAATCAGTACCTGGGAGAATCAGGAAGATGAGATCCTGGTGTCTCTTTACCCTGTTGCCTGCAAACCCATCGCCTTGTTTCTTAGATTCCCACGAACTGACAGTGTCTGCATCAAGCAGCCAATTGACCTGAGAGCTGGAGGCGAGGCGGGGACAGAAGCAGAAAGAGATGCGACATGAAAGTGCTTTGAATTTGATGTGTGTCAGTGGTGAATGTCGGCCTTGTAAGTTCCACGGAATGAGGGTTTTTTTTGTTTGAAAGCAGCAAGATTTTAAATGACTACAGCACTGAGCATGGGGCGCGAATCCACGACCCTGAAATTCAGCATTTCATGGTCTATCGACTGAGCTAACCGGGAATGCGAGAACAAAACTCCCATATCCCAACACATATGGAGACAAAAGTTGTTTTCCACCTGGAGCCTCAGCTTGTTCTGAATTTCAAAGTGTGGAAGGTAATCGACCTACAAAAGCCCCAAGGTTACAATACATTCCTCTCAATCATCAATAACATCATTCACATCTTCCACTTCTTAGCTGCACCTCCTTCCAAACATTGCAAATTCTCTCCTGCATCGTTCATCCTGATATTTTTTCTCTGCAACATTTTAATGTGAAGCTGCACAATTAATGTGAATAAAATTTGTGATGGTAAAAATGTGTTCACTCCTCAGGGAACTGAACCACATTTACACACACAGAGGAACACACACAGACATATACACCGAGAGTGACAGAGGGCACGGGCTTGTCTTTAACGAGAGACAAACACCCAGAAAGCAAACATAACACTAAGTTTTATTCCAGTTCCAACCGCAGGTTTCGTGAATATTTTCGGGAATGAACAGAAATAGGAAAACTCCCGAGTGTTTGGATGGGTTTTATTCAATTTAACCAATATTTAACGCTGTAGACACAGAGTTAAAACCAGGAATAATGAGAAGCGAGAAGCCCCAATGGATTTGGGCTCCATCACCTAAGCCAATCGGCCACGGCAACTGGTCCTGTCCATAGGTTAATGTCGATGGTAAAAAATCATAAATGTCTGCAGCAGAGGAGGATGATATTCGGCCCATCGTGTCCCTGCCGGCTGATGGCAAAGGAATTCAGCTAATTTGATAACCCCGCCTTTTCTCCACTGCAATTTATATTTATATTGTCTCTCCACATTCTTCCTGTTAAAATTAAGCATGGCAGGCATCTTTTTTGACAGTGAGCTGGCACTTTTTGCATCATTCGCGTTTGTAGTTGTATGTTCAGTGAATGTAATATCTCACAGTCATATATTTCCTCTTCACCATTTCACAAAATAAACATTCAGCAAAATGAGAAAATCCTTCTGCTGGCAGCGGGTGATTGGAGAGTGCGGGGCCGGAATATTGCTGCTTTTCTGCTTTTCCCTGTCTCACTCACTGTGGAGCTGAGGGAGAGAGAATAATTGATGGGTTTGTTTGAATCCAATAACTTCACAAGTTTCTAATGAGTTCGATGTAATTACATAGTCGTTCATTGTCTTTTATTGTGTTTGAAATGAACACTCATAACAAAAGCATTTCTGTGGGAACTCACTGGGTAAGGGTAAAGTTTGCAACATTTGTGGGGTTTTTTTGCAGCTCAAGTAGCCAATAACAGCCCGGAACTGAGTAACAATGAAGGCAGATGGGGAGAAAACAGTAAAAGGTTCGCCCCTGGATGGTCTCGAACCACCAACCTTTCGATTAACAGCCAAACACGCTGACCAATTGCGCCACAGAGACTCACACAAGCTTCACCTGAAAGGTATCCTAAACCAGGGTATCAGCGAGTTAAAGCTTCAGATTGCTGCTTCCGGAATGACCATTGGTCTCTTTCAGTTTTACTCTTCCAAAGTAAAGTGTGGGGCATTCACTGTGGATACATGGAAACAGTCTGATCCCACCCACTGCAGACACATCCATGTCACTGGGAACCAGCTCTCCTACAACTGGAGCCATCTCCCTTCCAGCCTTTCGGTGTCTTGTCTGTTACCAAGTATTCTGATTGTCCCGAAGCCGATATTAGGCTTGAATTCCTGATGTTCAGTAACGAGAATCATTTCAATGTCTCAAATCAGTTAATTTCACTGATAACATCAGAGTCAATGTTCCAGCGTCTTAAAGAAGGGAAAGGTGCCTTGACTGTCTCTGGTCAGTCGGACAGTTCACCCTTCATTCTCCCCTGATTCCGGTTCCCAAAGAGTTTCTAAACATTCACAAAGCTGGAGACTGAGTTTTCTGTTTTGGTTCCCAGTCCATTTTCCCAGCTGCCAACTGACAATATTTTCCAAATATTGAGGAGAGGACAGCAAAGTGGCCTCGAGACCACAATCAGATCAGCCATGATCCTACTGAATGGCGGAACAGGTTCAAAGGGCTGAATGGCCTCCTCCTGATCCTCATTCCTCTCTTCCTGTGACACAGCCTGAATCAACTCCTAACTTCAGCAAACTGCCTTCGCAATTAATTATCAGTTAAATGAAATAAAAACCATTCAACCATTTCCGTGTTTCTTATTTCCATTCATCTGCAAACATTCACTAAATTTGTAGTCTGAAATGGAACAATAATTGGCCAAGTTGGTGACATCCTTGTTTTCTGGGTGTTTGTCTCTCCTTCAGCCTCTGTCACTCTCGGTGTATATCTGTGTGTGTGTCAATGTGCTTCAGTTCCCCGAGAGGCTGAACACATTTTCACCATCATAAACTTTATTCGCATTAGTTGTGCAGTTTCATGTTAAAATGCGACCGAGAAAAATATCAAGATGAAAGATGGAAGAGGAGTTTGCAATGTTTGGAAGGAGGTGCAGCTAAGAAGCGAAAATGTGAATGATGTTATTGATGATTGAGAGGAATGCATTGCAACCTTGGGGCTTTTGGAGGTCGATTACCTTCCACAATTTGAAATTCAGAACAAGCTGAGGCCTGAGGTCGAAAACAACAATGATCTCCATGGATGTTGGGGTGTGGAACACTTCACTCTTCTTACATGCCTGGCTAGTTCAGTCGACGGCGTCTGAGGCTCTTTATGTCCAGGTCTGTTGGGTTCGCGACCTATGCTCGGTGAAATTCCCTTTTTAAACTTAACTACTTTCAAGGGTGAACCCCAGCTCTCCATTCCTCCAGCAGTAACACCACTCAAACTGATTATTTCTCCACCCCGCTTTGCTAATGTCACAGCCACTGGTTTCTGAGTGAAAACTGCTCTCTGCTTCACTGGAAGTCAGAGTATTTAATTCTGAGCATTTGGTGCTTTCACCACTGCAGCCTAGGTTTAATTCCCGTACAGGGGAAACGTTTCCCTTCCCGCTATGTGAACTGACACAATGAACAGGAATTCCTTATTCAATGAAACCAGGTCTGGCAGCGTCTGTGGAGTGAGAAAGAGAGTTAATCTTCCAGCTGGATGATCTTTCACCAGAGCTGGAAAAGTCAGAGATGTAACAGGTGGAAAACAAGTCCAGAGGCGGAGGGAGGGGAGTGAAAGGACAAAAGGGAAGGACTGTAATAGGTTACAAGGCATGAGAAAGAAACTGACTAAAGGGATGATGGTGCAAAATGTGGGTATATATACGGTACCATAAAATCAGAGCCAAAAACAACATATAGAGACCATTCAGCCGGGTCAGAGGAACTTAGGCCATTCAGCCCTTTGACCCTGCTCCACCATTCAATCAGATCAAGGCTGATCTAGTTGTGGTCTCAGCTCCACTTTCCTGTCTGTCTGTCTGTCCCCCCCAATGCTCTCTTAGCCCCCCCACCCCCATAACCCTTGAATCCCTTGTCTATCAAAAATCTGTCCAAATCAGCCTTGAATAAATTCAATGACCCAGCCTCCTCTTGTTTCTGGGGAAAATTCCTCAGGCTAACGACCCTCTGAAAAAACAAAACAAAAATCTCCTCATCTCCGTCTGAAAAGGGAGACCTCTTACTCTCCTGGAAATAACTCACCTGGTCCCACTCCCCCACCTTTTCCCTGGACATGCTGCAGCTTTTGGTCTAATTCCCCTTTGAATTCCACTACTGAATCTGCCATCCCCACACTCTCTATCTAACACAGCCGTCGGATCCATCCCTCCCAGATCGCCATGTGGAAATGCATGGTGACCCTGCACTGAAGAACAGGTCCCAGGCATACTCAGCTACTTAACAACAGAACAACATGAAGTGATTATTGTGGAAAATTGAATGAGACATTTTAAATCAAGACATTGACACACACTCCATAGAGGAACTGACTTTCGAACTATCAGGATAGAATTAAACACACTGGTACAGATCAGAAGGAGTAAAATTAAAGTGAAGGGGGCAATAGAATCTGAATTTAGAAAATATCCACAAGGTGGATGCAGGTGAACAGAGAGCTGGAGAATCTTTAAAGTTCGTGCATGAACTTTTGTTTGAACCAGGTGTGTTTACGACATGTCAATAATTTAGATTGTGAGAAATGATCAGCAGTTGGGGAGGATGAATCTCAGTCGATAGTTATCGCATTTATTCTTGATGGCAGCTCAAGGAATTGTGTTGCTGATTCTGATCATTCTAGTAGCTTTAGTATGTTACCCACGGTTTGCCATCAAAAAATTAGGAAAACAAGCTCACAGCTTAGAAACAGTGAGGTTAGCCAAAAATCAGTTGCGAGAAGTCAATAAGAATATTCCCTTCTCAAGGTTGGGAGATCTGTAAGAAATCACTGTCACCTTATAAAATCTTCAGAAATGTGTTGAATTTTATAGGAATGGCTCTCCTCCCCCTCCCCCCTCTCCTCTCTCTCTCTCAGGAACAAAGATTACTGGCTTGACAAACATAGGACAACACATCCCAATGTTACCTCAGGGATGGGCTCTGGAGTTAGGGAACGGAATTTGCACTGGTGAGTGAAGACAATGGTTTTGATTTTCTCAATTCTTAAAAGGAGGAAATTTCTGCTCATCCAGTACTAGATGCAGGATAAGCAGTTTGATAATTTAGTAACAGTGGAGGAATGGAGAGGGATGGTGGTGAGGTAGAGCTGGGCATTGTCAGTGTCCATGTGAAAACTAACATGGTGCTTTTGGATGATGTCACCTCGTGGTAGCATGTAGATGAGAAATAGGAGGGATCAAGGATAGATCCTTTTTTTAGGATGGATGATGACAGTGGATTTAAAGGTGTGAGGAACAGTACCAGAAGAGAGAGAAAAAAACATGAATAATATCAGCCAACATGGAGAAGTTGAATGGTCAGCAATTCAGTGTAAATAGGATCACTGGAGCAGAAGGCGAGTCTCATGGGCAAGATGAGCACTGAGGGGCTATGAAGGGAAATAGGAAACTGGAGAAAGATCTGAGTTCAGAGCTCAGACATGGGGGGAGCTTTCGAGACAGTTGACCCGGTGGACTAGGGGAAGGGAGGGAAGCAGCTGATCGGATTGACTCAATCTTAGTGACAAAGAAGCTCCATGAGCTCCTCACACTTGCTGTTGGAGGTGAGAATGGAACAGACAGTGGAGAGGGAGAGCATTTCAAAAGGAAATGACTTCTGTAGAGATATGAAAAAGACTTGACACACAAGTGCGTTTTACACAAAGTTGATTTGTTTGACTTTTATCCAGAATTTTAACCCCATAACTGGGATGGAGTTTATTATCAGCAGAAACAGGCTATTGAACATGGTTCAGTCCCAAATGTGATTAACAGCTAAATCCAATCACTGTAGTTACTTGTCAACTTGAGTTAATGTTTTGAGTCCATGTGACTTTAAAAGGCCTCATCAGTGTGAACTCACTGGTGTCTGCAGATGGGGCAACTGAGTGAATCTCTTTCCACACTTTGGGCAGGTGAATGGTTTCTTCCTAGTGTGACTGCACCTGTCGAATAAGGTCCCTTGACTGCCTGAACCCAGTCCCACAGTAAGAACATCTGAATAATCTCTGGTCAGTGTGGGCACGTTGATGGGGTATCAGTTTCCCACACCTTTTAAAGCACTTCTCACACTCTGGGCATTAAAAAAGTCTCTCATCAGTGTGAATGCGCTGGTATCTCAGCAAGTGGGATGATATCCTGAACATCTTACCACACTGTGAGCAGATGAACAGCCTCTCCCCAGTGTGAATTCACTGTGTTTCAGCAGGTCGGTCCAGGATAGAAATTAAGAGACAGACATATCTCTTGGTTTGAGTTTGCTGTGTGTAAATCCTCCCTTTCTTAAAAGGAGTTTCCAAACACCCGGTGTAAATTCGGCTCTGGGAGTTTTTAAGATAAAGGCAAAATACTGCGGATGCTGGAAATCTGAAACAAAAACAAAAATGCTGGAGAAACTCAGCAGGTCTGACAGCAACTGTGGAAACAAAGACAGAGTTTGTAATCCGGGTTTGGAGTGCTACACCGGGTGTTTGTGAACCCTCCTAGTCCACCCTCCGGATCCATTCCTCTCCTGCACTCGCCACTTTCTCACCGGCTGCATTTTCAATCCTTCATCCCGGCTCCTACACTCACACTGCGCATGCTTCACACTCACTCCGCTCCGCCCCCTCATTCAATCCGATTGGTTGGAGGACCAGCCTCTCCCGCACTGCCCGTCACCCCTCCCTCTTCCTATTGGTCCGATGAAGCCGTCAATCACTGAGTTGGAGCATGCGCAGCCGGTGGAGGCAGACGGGTAGACAGCTCCAGCGAGCGGATTTAAAATGCGGATTTTAGAAAAACGAATGCGGACCCAGTGCCGAAAACAAACCCGTGAACATAGAGAGGGCTGGCAGGTGAGTTGGGAAGCTTCATAAACTCACTGTGTTGGCCCCAAACTCTCAAAAAGGTGCCTTCGGTCTCGCGTTTGCTCGGCGCTGCGGGGATAAGGCCTGAATTAACGGCCGCCATCTTTATAGGGTCAATATAGCGATGGACGCATGCGCAACCGCCATCTTTCTAGCGGCAAGTGCAACAATGCGCATGTGCGCACCATTCCAAGGAGGGGTGTACAATTTGCTACAGGGCGCATGCGTTGCATAAAGTGACAACACGGCCTGAGGGAGACATTCATCAAATGTGCGGTCGCCGGGACTTTTAGATCAGCAACAATAGAATTGTAAACCCATAGTCACTCATTCGTACAGAATTTAAGCATTGCTTAAAAAAGAGACATGCTGTTGAAGGTTTTCATATTGCACTCATCTGGACAGATGCAAGAAAACCAAATTTCAAAGTGAACAACAATTTATACTGCACGAGGAAAGGGTGATGATTGGTTTGGCCAGTCAGCTCTGATTGGTTAAGGCGTTGCCATGGAGAATACACCAGGGAGCGATCATCTCCCGCCCCGCCCCCCGTGCTTTTGTTTAATTCAACCAAAGGCCCCAAGCCTGGACATGTTCCTTCTGTCTGCAGAGGACAGGTCCTTGTGCATGAATATATGTAGCTTCTAGCAAGAGGAAGTGAGACGCATTACGAGGCTGACTGACTGAAATTTGGTATTCTTGATTTCCTGTTGTGTACAAGATTAAAAAGTTTTGACAGAATGTCTATTTTTTAATCAATACTCGAGTGTTTTAAAGGAGGAAAGTGTGGTAGACAGATGGAGAGATGGAGGAAGAGATTTTCAGAGCTTGCGGTCGAGGGAACTGAAGGCACGGACACTAATGGTGGAACATTTAAAATAGGGAATGTACAAGACCAGAGTTAGAGCAGTGCAGATATCTCAGAGGGTAATGGGGCTGGAGGAGATTACAGAGATAGGGAGGGGCGAGGCCATGGAGGGATTTGAAAACAAGGATGAGAATTTTAAAATCAAGTTGTTGCTTCACCGGGAGCCAAGGCAGGTCAGGAAGCAGAGGGTGTTAGGGCAATGGGCCTCGCTGCCAGTGAAGACACCAACAGCAATGGTGCCAAGTTTGCGGATCATTGAATGTGGGAGACCAACCAGGAGTGTGTTGGAATAATCAAGTCTGGAGGTAACAACAGCAGTGATGAGAGTTTCAGCAGCAAACGCACTGAGACAGGGTGAGGTTGTGTGATGTTACGGAGGTGGAAACAGACGATGATGGCACAGTTATGAGGTCAGAAACTCATCTCGAGATCAAATGTAACACTGAGGTTGTGAACAGACTGGTTTAATCTCTGACTGTTCCCAAGGCGAGGGATGGAGTTGGCATCTGAGAAATGGAGATTGTTGCAGGGACTGAAAACAGTGTCTTCAGTCTTCCCAGTGTTTAATTGGAGTTAATTAGTCATCAGGAAGAGAAGCAGGAACCGGAATGGGCCATGAGACTGATCCCAGGTTTAACTTAGAGAGGGAGAGAAGGAAAGAAGGATATCCTGGGAGGTTTGGAGAAACCATCTTCACAATCAGTCATTAAATCTCCACACTGTGAGTTTTGAACACAAGGTTAACGTCTGCTATTTTGTATGGTCAGTCAGGGGGTTTCAGATAAATGACTTGTCACGAGTAATGACTGAAGTGAATGATCAGAGATATTGTTATCTCCAGTTGTACTAATTTGTTAAAAAGATACTGAAAGAGTTGTCCAAAACTCTCACTGGATTTCAGCACAGGGAGGAGGGAGAGTGTGTGGGACATGGATTAGAGGCTTTGGTGGAACAAGAGAGGAAAAATGTTCCATAGGATCTAGAATTGTTTGTTCTGAGTTTCTATCCTGTCCTGACAGTGATGGCCTTTGTAACTCCTTTTACAGAGAATTAGAAGACCATAAGACATAGGAGCAGAAATTAAACTATTTGGCCCATCGAGTCTGCTCCGCCATTCAGTCATGGCTGATAAGTTTCTCAACCCCATTCTCCCGCCTTCTCCCCGTAACCTTTTATCCCCTTACCAATCAAGAACCTATCAATCTCAGTCTTAAATGCACTCAGTGACCTGGCCTCCACAGCCTTCTGTGGCAATGAATTCCATAGATTCACCACTCTCTGGCTAAAGAAGTTTCTCCTTATCCCTGGGCAATTTTTCACATAGCCAGGTAGGGTAGATGCCAACGTTGTAGCTGTGCTGGAACAGCTTGGCTAGGTGTTCGGAAGGTTCCGGTGCACAAGTCTTCAGTACTATTGCCGGAATATTGTCAGGGCCCATAACCTCTGCAGTACCCAGTGCCTTCAAGCCATTTCTTGATATCACGTGGAGTGAATCGAATTGGCTGAAGACTGGCATTTGTGAATCGATCATTCACTTGGCACTCCTGGCTGAAGATTGTAGTATCTTTTGTCTTATCTTTTGCACTGATGTGCTGAGCTCCTCCATCATTGAGGATAGGTATATTTGTGGAGCCTGCTCCTCGAGTGAGTTGTTTAATTATCCACCACCATTCACGACTGGATCCGATCCGTTGGTGTGGAATCACTTAGCTCTGCCTATCACTTGCTACTTATGCTGTTTGGCTTGCAAGTAGTCCTGTGTTGTAGCTTCACCAGGTTGACACCTCAGTTTTAGGTATGCTTGGTGCTGCTCCTGGCATGCCCTCCTGCAATCTTCATTGAACCAGGGTTGATCCTCTGGCTTGATGATAATGTTCGAGTGGGGGATATGCCGGGCCATGTGGTCACAGATTATGTTCGAGTACAATTCTGCTGCTACTGATGGCCCACAACACCTATTGGATGCCCAGTTTTAAGTTGCTAGATCTGTTCGAAACCTATCTCATTTTGCACAGTGGTTGTGCCACACAGCACAATGGAGGGTATCCTCAATGTGAAGGAGGGACTTCATCCCCACAACTACTGTGCAGTGGTCACTCCTACTGATGCTGTCATGGACAGATGTATCTGTGACAGGCAGGTTGGGGAGGATGAGGTCAAGTATGTTTTTCCCTCTTGTTGGTTCCCTCACCGCCTAAGTTATTTAGGACTCAGCCAGCTCGGTCAGTAGTGGTGCTACCGAGCCACTCTTGGTGATGAACATTGATGTCCCTCACCCAGAGTACTTTCTGTGTCCTTTCCACATTCAGTGCTTCCTCCAAGTAGTGTTCAACATGGAGGAGCCCTGATTCATCAGCTGAGGGAGGGCAGTATGTGGCAATCGAGGGGAGGTTTCCTTGCCCATGTTTGACCTGATGCCGTGAGACTTCATCAGGTCCGGAGTCGATGCTGAGAACCCCCAGGGCAACTCCCTCCCAACTGTATACCACAGTGCTGCCAACTCTGCTGGGTCTGACCTGCCGGTGGGACAGGACATACCCAGGGATGGCGATGGTGGAGTCTGGGACATTATCTGTAAGATATGATTCCGTGAGGATGACTACGTTGGGCTGTTTTATGACTAGTCTGTGAGACAGCTCTTTCGGCACTCAACCCCAGATGTTAGTAAGGAGGACTTTGCAGGGTCGACAGGGGCTGAGATTTGCCGTTGTCGATGCTGGCTGGTCTGTCCAGTTTCATTCCTTTTTTGTGACTCAGTGGTGGTTTGATACAATTGAGTGTCTCACTTGGCCATTTCAGAGTCAACCACATTGCTGTGGCTCTGCAGTCACATCTAGGCCAGACCAGGTAAGGACAACAGATTTCCTTCCCTAAAGGGCATTAGCGAACCAGATGGGTTTTTACAACAATAGTTTCATGGTCATCATTAGACTTTGAATTAGGTTTTTATTAAATTCAAATTCCAACATCTGCTGTGGGATTCGAACCTGGGCCTCTGGATTACTCGTGTAGTGACAATGCCATTAATCCATCACCTCCTCCATGCTGGGGGTGATGTGCAGCAGTGTGCACGTGTGTCTGCCATCCTTTTAGGGGAAATGTGCAGCAGTTGTGATCAAATCTGGAGCAATTAAAATTTCAAGTCAGGATTATGGAATTTGAGGAAGTGAAGATATCTCAGAGGGTTGTGAGGCTGGAGCAGATTACAGAGAAAGGGAGGGGTGAGACCATGGAGGGATTTGAAAGGATCAGAAGTTTATAATTTAGGTTCTCCTTAGCCCCAACCCTTTGTAGGTCAGTGAGCACAGGGGTGATGGGTGAACAAGACTTGGTGCGAGTAAGCGCACGGGCAGCACAGTTTTGGATGACCTCAAGATTACAGGGAGGTTGAATGTGGGAGACCAGCCGGGAGTGCGTTAGGATAGTTAAGTCTCGAGGTAACAAAGGAATGGATGAGAGTTTCAGCAGCAGATGAGCTGAGACTGGGCTGGAGTCGGGCGATGTTACTGAGGTGGAAATAGGTGGTCTTGGTGATGATGTGGATATGTGGTTGGAAGCTCATCTTGGGGTGAAATATTTCACCATGTTTGTGAACAGTCTGGTTCAGTCTCAGACAGTTGTCAGGGAGCGGGATGGAGCTGGTGCCTAGGGAGTGGAGTTTGTAGCGGGGACTGAGGACAATGGCTTCAATCTGCCCAATATTTAAATGCAGGAAATTTCTGCTCATTTAGTACTGGATGTCAGACAAGTCAGGATGGTGTGTGACTTGGAGGGGAAATTGGAGGTGATGATGTTCACATACACCTGCTACCCTGGTCCTTCTAGGTGGAGGAGGTTGAGGGTTTGGGAAATTCTGTCAAAGTTCTGGTCGAGTTCCAGATATATAAAATCCCTCTGCTTTACCTGGTACCTCTTCCATCTCTATCTCTCTCCTTCTCTCTTCCCATAGAAGCCAGGGTTTTGCTTATACCCAGACTGGGTGGCAGGTTCCCTTCCCTGAAGGACATTAGTGAACAAGTTGGGTTTTTATGACAATCCATCAGCTTTAACAGTCCCTTTTCCCTGTGCCGGCCCCACAAATTACCTGATTCATTCAGCTCAATTTCACAACCTGCCTTTGTGTTTTTGTGGGTTCTCTCTCACTCCCTTTTTTCTGTTTTAAATCAATTCCACAGGGTGTTAGAAGGCGAGGATTTGCAGTCGGGAAACTCAATCCAAACATCACATCAGGATCTGATGCAGTCGCCCAATTTATCGTAACCTGAATGTCGTTGGATTTTGAACATGGAAGGAAAAAGCACCATTCACAGTGGGGAGAAACCGTACACGTGTTCTGTGTGTGGACGAGGCTTCAGCCGATCATCTGGCCTGTCAGAACATAAATGCAGTTACAATGGGGAGAAACCATGGAAATGTGGAGACTGTGGAAAAGGGTTCAATTACCCATCTGACCTGGAGAGACATCGGCGCAGTCACACTGGGGAGAGACCGTTCACCTGCCCTGAGTGTGGGAAGGGATTCACTACCTCCTCCCACCTGCTGACACACCAGCGAGTTCACACTGGGGAGAGACCGTTCACCTGCCCTGAGTGTGTGAAGGGATTCATTGATTCATCCAACCTGCGGAATCACCTGGAAATTCACACTAGCCAGAGGCTGTTCACCTGCTCCGATTGTGGAAAGAGATTCATTCAGTCATCCCACTTGCTGAAACATCAGCGAACTCACAGTGGGGAGAGTCCTTTTAAATGTCCAGACTGCGGGAAGTGCTGTAAAAGCTCCAGAGACCTGATGTCCCATCAGCGAGTTCACACTGACGAGAGACCTTTTAAATGCTCAGACTGTGGGAAGTGTTTTAAAAGTTCTGGGGAAGTGATGTTCCACCAACGTGTTCACACTGATGAGAGACCATTCAGGTGTTCTCACTGTGGGGTTGGGTTCAGGCGATCATCTAACCTCACTGTACACCAGCGAGTTCACACTGGGGAGAGGCCGTTCACCTGCTCCGAGTGTGGGAAGAGATTCACTCAGTCATTCCATCTGCTGACACACCAGCGCGTTCACACGGGGGAGAAACCGTTCACCTGCTCCGAGTGTGGGAAGGGATTTACTCAGTCATCCTACCTGCTGACACATCAGCGAGTTCACACTGGGGAGAGGCCGTTCACCTGCTCCAAGTGTGGGAAGGGATTCGCTATCTCATCCACCCTGCTGAGGCACCAGCGAATTCACACTGGAGAGAGACCATTCACCTGCTCCAAATGTGGGAAGGGATTCACTCAGTCATGCCACCTGCTGACACACCAGCGAGTTCACAAGTAACTACAGTGATTGGATTTTACTGTCAATCACATCCAGGACTGAATCATGTTCACTGGGGTCTGTTTCTGCAGATAATAAACTCAAGCCCAGTTATCGGGGTTAATATTGTGATTATAAGTCAAATAACTCAGCTCTGTATCAAACGTACTGTATTAAACATATTAATTAAGAGCAGGAGTAGGCCATTCGACCCCTTGAGCCTGCTAAGCCAGTCAATAAGATCGTGGCTGATCTGATTGTGGCTTCAACTCCACAAGGAGCCTACCCCCGATAACCTTTACTCCCTTAGCAGAAACATGAAAGTGCTGTGTAAGCAGGCTAAGTTCTTGTTTTCTTGCAGTTTAGACAGGGTAAATTCACTCTCTGTTGTGAGAGCTGAGTAGTTAATTCACTAATTGGTTGAATCTGGTTATTCTAGCCCCTGTTTAGTTGGCTATAAATACAGGCCTCTTCAGAGCAGCTAAGGCAAACGAATGCATACTTGGAGTTTGGTGAGAGAGGGAGTTTGGTGAGAGAGGGAGTTCGGTGAAGTGAAGGGAGGAGATGTTCATTTCCTTTTTTTATGTTTCTCACACTGTTGGAATTGGTTCTTGCTCTACCACAGGGAAAGTTTGGTGAGTAACTGGTGTGTGGTTAAGGCCTATTCTATTCTTAAGGTTTAAAATAGTATTCAAATTGGAGGTAAAGTTAATAAATATATTAGAAAGCATTATAAATAGGTGATTAATATAATTGAGTAATTATTTAAAACACATTAAGGATGGCAGGACAGGTGATGTGTCAATCACAGAATCACAGAATTATTACGGCACAGAAGCCACAGATGCTACAAACCTTCCTCAAGCCCTAAAAATATCCATTGGCCATTACCCTCTGTTTCCTATTACTCATCCAATTTTGTATCCACGTTGCCACTGTCCCTTTTATTCCACGAGCAATTAGTTTTCTTACAAGTCTGTTGTGTGGCACTGTATCAAATGCCTTTTGACAGTCCATACGCACCACATCAACAGCATTAACCTCATCAGCCCTCTCTGTTACCTCTTCAAAAAACTCCAGCAAGTTAGTTAAACATGATTTCCCCTTTTGAAATCCATGCTGGCTCTGCCTCATCAACCCACATTTTTCTATGTGACTGCTAATTCTATCCCATATAATTATCTCTAGAAGCTTCCCAACCACTGAAGTTAAACTGATTGGTCTGTAATTGCTGGGCTTATCCTTACAACCTTTTTTGAATAAATGCATAATGTTTGCTATTCTCCAGTCCGCTGGAACCTTCTCTGAGCCTAGGGAAGACTGAAAGATTATGACCAATACCCTTGTAATTTCCACTCTTACTTCCTTCAATATCTTTGGTTGCATCTCATCCGGTCCCAGTGCCTTGACAACCTTAAGTACTGACAGTTTATCCAACACTTCCTCCTTATCAATTTTGAATCATTTTAGTGACAAAGTTTCCTCCTCTATCACCGTGCCCTTGGTAGCATCTGCTTCCTTCGTAAAGACAGATGCAAAGTATTCATTTAACTCCTCAGCCATGCCTATTGCCTCCCTGTGCAAATCCCCTTTTTAGTCCCTGATCAGTCCTATTTTCCTTTGACCATCCTCTTACTATTTTTGTCTCAATTGGAGACTTTGGGATTCCCCTTTGTCTTGGCTACCAGTCTTCTCTCATGACCCCTCTTTGTTTCTCTTATTTGCTTTCTCAACTCCCCTCTGAACCTTCTGTATTCAGCTTTGTTCTCTATTGTATTTTTTACATGACACCTGTCATAAGCACACTTTTTCTACTTAATCTTGATTTCTATCTCCTTTTTCATCCAGTCAGCTCTAGATTTGTTTTCCCTACCTTTCCCTTTGGAGGAATTATACCTTGACTGTGCATGAACCATTCCTTCTTTGAAGGTAGCCCATTGTTCAGCTGCAGTTTTTCCCACCAACCTTTGGTTCTAGTCTATCCAACCCAGCTCCGTTCTTGCCTCATTGAAGTCTGCCCTCCCCCAGTTAATTATTCCTACTCTGAATTGCACATTGTCCTTTTCTCACATCATCCTAAAGCTTACTATACAATGATCACTGCCTCCTAAATGTTCCCCTACTGACACTTGATCTACTTGGCCCACCACATTTCCAAGAATCAGGCCCACCTCATTTCCAAGAATCAGGCCCAACAGTGCATCCTTTCTTGTTGGACTGGACACACCCTGCTGTAGAAAATTCTCCTGAACACACACTAGGAACTCTTGGCCCTCTCCACCCTTGACACGACCATTGTCCCAGTCTACATTCGGGTAATTAAAGTCCCCCATTATAATTACTCTATGATGTCTGCATTTCCATGAAGATTTGTTCCTCTGCATGCTTCCCAGTGGTCTATAGACACCGAAGAACGTAATTGCACCTTATTTGTTCCTTAGCTCTAGCCAAATTGATTCTGTTCTTGAACCCTCTGGGACATCCTCTTCCTCCAGCATTACAATGCTCCCTTTAACCAATACTGCCACCCTTCCACCTTTTCTGTCTTTTCTGAACATCTTATACCCGGGAATATTTAACACCCTGTCCTGCCCTTCCTTGAGGCAGGTTTCTGTTATCGCCACAACATTATATTTCCACATGGCAATCTGCGCTTGTAACTCCCCAATCTTATTTACTATATTCCATGCATTCACATACATGCACACCAACCCTGATTTAGTCATTATGACTTTCTCTCTTACTCCGACTCCAACTATTAACTGTTGATTCTATTTTCTCATGCTATCGGTCTCTCCCCATATTTTGTGCACCCTGGTATTCCTCTCTAATGCTCTCTCCTGGTTCCCACACCCCTGCCAAGTTAGTTTAAAGCCCCCGCCCCAGTGGCACTAGCAAAACACCCTGCAACGAACTCAGTCCCAGCTCTGTTCAGGTGCAGCCCGTCCGGCTTGTACAGGTGCCATTTTCACCAGAGCCAGGCCCAGTGTCCCAGGAATCTAAAGCCCTCCCTCCTGCATCATCTTTCCAGCCACACATTCATCTGTCTTATCCTCCTATTTCTGTACTTACTTGCATGTGGCACTGGGAATAATCTGAAGATGACTACATTTGAAGTCCTGCTTGTTGGTTTTTGACCTAATTTTCTACCCTCCATAAATTGAGTTCATCCAAAACTGCTGCCCGTGTCTTAACTCATGGCAAGTACCAATCCTCTATCTCCCACGTACTTGCTGACCCATATTGGCTCCGAGTCAAGAAATGTCTTTATTTTAAAATTCTCATCCTTGTGTTCAAATCCCTACATGCCCTTGCCCTCCCTTTCTCTGTGTCCTTCTCAAACCCCATGATATCTCTGCACCTCTAATTCTGGCCCCTTGTACATTTCCAATCAGAATTGCTCCACCATTGGTGACCATGGTTTCAGTTACAAAGGTCCCAAGCTCTCGAATTCCCTCCCTATACCTCTCCGCCTCGATCTCACTTTCCTCCAAGACCCTTAAAAGCTACCTCTTTGACCAAGTTTTTGGCCATCTGACCTAATGTCTCCTTGTGTGGGTCAGTGTCATATTTTGTTACATAATTCTCCTGTGGGATGTTTATGTTGAACTGCGATATAAATATAAGTTGTTGTTGTAGTAGTCCAGACATAGAAAGAGACAAACTCCTCTTGTACATTTCACCCTGATTTTTTTTCTCTGTGACATTTTATTATGAAGCTACACAACTAATGTGAATTAAATTTGTGATGCTAAAACTGTGTTCACCCCCTCAGGGAACTGAACCGCGTTGACCCACACAGAGGAACACACACAGACACATACACCGAGAGTGACAGAGGCCGAAGAGGGGACAAACACCCAGAAAGCAAGGATGTCGCCCACCTGGCCAATTATTCTTCCATTTCAGACTGCAAATTTAATGAACGTTTGGGATGAATGGAAATAAGAAACACAGGGAATTTGGATGGTTTTTATTCTATTTAACTGCTAATTAATTCTCCGATTGGTTATAATCAGTAATGATGAGAAGAGGAGTTGACAGGTTTCCAACCTGCGTGAGGAGAACCCACTGGATTTCAAACCCATCGCCTGAACTACTCGGCCACAACTACTCAGGAAGGATGATAGAATGGATCTGGAGTGTTACAGAGAAATGGTATTCGGTCTGTCCAGTCTGTGCCCTTCCCCCACCCTTTCCTGGTCACCTGTAATTTACTGCCTCTGTCTCTCCTCATTCTCCCGACCAGAATGAAACACTGCACAGCTCAGCTACCCCTTGCCCACATGAAGAACTTTCTGGAACAACCTAGCAGATCAAACCACCCAAAACTTTAGCAGTGGTGGGATTCAAACCCACACCTCCAAAGAGACAAGATCCTAACTCCAGTACCATATACTGCTTGGCCTCACGATCACATTCACATCTGGAACATTCAAAATTACTAATAAAATCATGAAAGATGTTCTGTTGTTGTGAGCTGTGTTATTTGGTAGAATTAGAGCAAAGTGTGAGATTGAGCCAGAGCTTAAGTCACCCACTTAAAGGAATGGAAGAGGGGGAATCTTGTCATGAATGTAGAGTTGTGATGTGGTAGATTTTGTAAAAACAAGCTAATATTTCTTTTAAATGGGCGCAAGGAACCTTAAAAATAGCTGCTAAAGGTCACCTGACCTTTTACAACTGCAATATTTGCCAAGCTTCTAGAAGGCTTCAAGTAAATTGTAAAGGGACCTACCCAGATATGTGACAACATCTGAAATCTAAGGCACGTTTCCACAAGGGTAAACTCATTGACAGTGGTTTCCCTGGAGGTGTGAATAGCTCTTTCCCATCTCACCAAACCTCCCAGAATGGGAATCATTCAAGTTAATGAAAATATTAACAGTTTTCTTGTATTAACACTTTTTTTTCTTTAATTTAAGCCTTTTGGTAACATTGTTACTAAATTTGGAATCCACTGTCCCTCTTTGCTCTTCCTTTGCAATGTAAACCAATGTGGATTTGTTTCCAGTCTTGTCATTTGAAAAGGGTCCGGTCCATATTCAATAAAATGTTTGTTGATGGCTTCCTGTTCTTTCTTCCGTCTAATGTCACGATGTGAGTCTAGTTCTTAATCTGTTCCTTGTCTCTCCCATGTATCAGATTTTGCAATGTTTACATCGGATTACATAAACAACATTGTTGTTCACATTTTTGATTCTGTGGTTTAAAGGGGTGTTTTCCCTGTGTTGAATTTTTGTCTTGTTTTCAGGACTTTTAAGTGCTTAAATGTTATACAGTTTCTATTCCCACAATTTGTTGTGGTTTGTGTGCTCATCTTGCTGCTAACATAAAGATCCTTTCGGTTTTTATTCCTTCTAAAGGCTGTTATTATATTGGTTTAGTGAGTTGATTCCTTCATTTAAGTTTTCAAAATTATTTTTAATTACTTTCTTTACATGTAGGGTCTTATTGCAATATCCCATAATAAGTGGTATTTTTGGGGCCTAATCTATTTAATCTTGGAGAGTTGTCTAATTCTTTCCAAAAATTGGATTTGATATGTTTAAGGAAACTTTTTGCATATCCCCTCTGCCACAACGCAGTGAATAAGGTATTGACTACACTGTTAAATCTACCTGTTCTGTACAAATACCATGGAATTGCAGCAGTTGTGAATTCACTAATCCATGGAAGGTGTCTTTAGCATGGCGTCTTTTGGTATGTAGTAGGGTGTGCGTGTCTGTTGGTTTGAAGAAAACCTTTGTTGCCAATGTGTTTTCTGTTATCTTCTTGTGTTAGTTTGAACTCTGTGGTGTCTAAGAAATTCATTTTATTTCTGTATTTATTGTTTCAATCTGGTTAGGGACCAGTAACTTTTTGTTTAAAGGAGACAATATTTGAAATCTCAAGTACTAAGAGAATAAAATTACAAGCTTCCACAGTTTTAAACAAACAAGTTAAACTTTATTATACAAAGTCAGAAAAGCAAAACAATTGGCAATGTCTATCTTATACTCTAACATTCAGAATTAACATGAGAAAAATATGAAGTAACAGGCAACTGTGGTCAAACATAATGCACAGCACACTAAATGGCAGACAACCAAGACAGATCCCACAGATTTCTCAGCAACCCACCCAGATGTCAGTGTTCACTGGGAGTCACACAATCTCGTCAAAACTCTGTCTCCCTCACAAGGGTCTCCACATTCAAGAATCTAGCCTCTCACATCCCTCAAAGCTGCTCTGACTCAGATTGCCTCAACAACTGCAAACCTCCAAATGGTTCAATCTCTTCTCCTCAGCCCACACTGCCTGTCCCACTCTGGACACGTGCTGGAACTCTCAGGGAATGCTGGGACTCCAAGTCCTCAGTCTCCAGCCAGAAAACATCCCAGAGAGACAGATAAGTTCACGTTTCTTAACATTGCTGTAACTTTGATTTTGATAGTCAGATAGTGATTGTTTGTACAGATTCCTCCAGTTCTGTATCTGTGTGGGACCAAACTCCTCACGTATCATCTAGAAATCTGTAATAACATAATGGTAGCTTGGAACATTCTTTGAAAACACTCTCTTCCCATTCCCCCACACATTTATATATTAACATGGGGGGAGGGGCAGGGGTGTGCAAATTTTTTGCGAGTGGCTATATCTTTAATTTGAAGATTGTATTCTCCATCTGAATTCAAAGTTGTTTTTTGTTAGTCCCAGATATAATAATCAGATTATGCCTTTGCCTGGTCTATGAGATTGTGGAAATTTATTCACGATGTTTTGGATGACTGGAATCCCTCTGTTTCTATGTTGCTTTCCAAACTCTCAATTTCCATTGTGAAGAGTGTGCTGTCGGGAGGGTGCGGTGAGGGATTTTTCTGAGCGGTAAGTATCCTTAATGTAATTGGGGTAATATTGAGCTAGGGGGCGGGGTTCAAAAATGAATCAGTGTGTTCTGCCATTCTGTATGATTCACTGCCACAACCTGTAATGATTGAAATTTGGAGGATTTCTCATGATACCATCAGGTGTCCAGGTGTTTATGTATTTTGTAAAATACCTTGGTTGTGGCTGCTGTCCCTTTAGGTATTCCATCTGTTTTCGATTCATGTAGTTGGAATCTTTAAGTTCTGTTAGTCTGTTCTTAACTTCTTTTTGTCTCTGTTGATACATGGAATTAGTTCACTTGGTGCAGAAATTGTCTTGTTGAGCTGTCTGTTTGCTTCAATAAGGTTTTGTTGTCTGTCCATATCTATGTTACTGCCTTTTTCTGCTGGTTTTATGACAATATCTGTATTGACTTTTAATTCTCTGATCGCTTGTCTTTCTCTCCTCATGAGGTTTTGTTTACCGTTTACATCAGGGATTCTCTCTATTCCTGAGTTGCTTTGATGAAGTTAGATATTTCAGTGTTCATTTCATTCTCTGGAGGAATCCAATCTGATCTGTGCGGTGAAGGTGGCCTATCTGAAATTGAGTAATCAGAAAAGTCTTTTTGTGTGATTTTTCTGTTGAATTTCACTAGTCTGTCTGGGTTTGTACATTGTTATTTCACACTGGTAAAAGCTGTAGCCTCTGTTTGGGAACTTTTCTGGTATTATGGTGGGTTTAAATGATTTGGCAAGGTGAATAATTGTTTGATTCAGATTAAGACACTCCTTTTCTATGGCTCCGACTCTCTCTGGTTTAAATATTTCACCCACCCAGTGATTACAGAGTAATGATGGGTTTTGTGTGGTTAAGTTTCCAGAATCTGTTTTTCTGGCTTGTACTGGGGGGTCTTGTGATTGTTCAATTCCCCTCTTTCTTGTGAAGGTCTCCACCCGGGTGTTGTGGTTGGTGAGCTGGACGATCCATATTGGCATTTGCATTTCTCTGTCACCCTGTATCCGGAGTCTTGACCTACACAGGACCAGTTTGTTGTTTGCATTTCTCTGTCACCCTGTACCCGGAGTCTTGACCCACACAGGACCAGTTTGTTGTTTGCATTTCTCTGTCACCCTGTACCCGGAGTCTTGACCCACACAGGACCAGTTTGTTGTTAGTGTTTCTCTGTCACCCTGTACCCGGAGTCTTGACCCACACAGGACCAGTTTGTTGTTTGTGTTTCTCTGTCACTCTGTACCCGGAGTCTTGACCCACACAGGACCAGTTTGTTGTTTGCATTTCTCTGTCACCCTGTACCCGGAGTCTTGACCCACACAGGACCAGTTTGTTGTTTGTGTTTCTCTGTCACCCTGTACCCGGAGTCTTGACCCACACAGGACCAGTTTATTGTTGGTGTCGGGGTCTTCATGGCCTCGCACGGCTCATTTTTGCTTTTCCAGGGATCAAAACCATGAGACACGAACTCTTCGCTAGTCCCATTGTGGTCTGTGAGAGGGTAAACTCCTCACCAGTCCCTTGTTGGGGGTCTGCTGTTTGGGATTAATCACTGTTGGGTGACGTGTTATGTCCAGCGACCTCGTGGATCCCATTGAGACACCCAGGGCGGTGCCATCAAAACCTCGTCCTTGTGGCTGGGGTGGATTTCCTGCAAGATGAGGGACTCCATGGTTTGGACCAAGCTCACGGCTGGTCCGACATGCATTTCCCACATTACACAGGGACTACACTTCAAAAAGACTTCACTGCCTGTAAAGCACTTTGGAACATCCTGAAGCTGTGAAAGGTGCGATATAAATGTACATCTTCCATTCACAAAGGAGAGAAGGACCAAAGCCAGAAAAGTCATTAACAGAACATCAGTCAGTCTCCTCTTTTCTTAGAGAAATCATGGACTCGAGCACTGTGTATTGGACACTAAGCTGATTTATTTAACCTTTATCCAGAATATTAAACTCCAGCCCAGTTACCGGGATTATTAACATCAGCAAAAACAAACCCCAACTGTCAGAATGAACATGGTTCAGTCCTGGATGTGATTAACAGCAGAATCCAACCCCTGCAGTCACTTGTGAATACACTGGTGTGTCTGCAGGGTGGATGAATGACTGAATCCCTTCCCACACACGGAGCAGGTGAACGGCCTCTCTCCAGTGTGAACTCGCTGGTGTTTCAGCCGGAGGGATGGGTGAATGAATCCCTTCCCACACATGGAACACGTGAATGGCCTTGCTCCAGTGTGAACTCGCTGGTGTGTCAGCAGATCCACTTTGCTTTTATAGCTTTTCACACAGTCAGAACATCTAAAAGGTCTCTTTTCAGAGTGAACACGCTGATGTGAAGTGAGCTGGGTTAGTTGAGTGAATCCCTTCCCACACTTGGAGCAGGTGAATGGTTTCTCCCCAGTGTGAATTCTCTGATGTATCAACAGAATCTTTCTGCTTTTAAAGCAATTTTCACAGTCAGAACATTTAAAAGGTCTCATGCCAGAGTGAACAAGTTGATGTGAAATGAGGGTACTTAACTGAGTGAATCCCTTCCCACACTTGGAGCAGGTGAACGGCCTCTCTCCAGTGTGAACTCTCTGGTGTCGCAGCAGGTTGGATAACTGAGCGAATCCCTTCCCGCAGTCAAAGCAGGTGAACGGCCTCTCCCCAGTGTGAACTCGCTGGTGTATTAGCAGATTCTTTTTGCTTTTAAAGCTCTTCTCACAGTCGCTACATTCAAAAGGTCTCATGTCTGAGTGAACAAGTTGGTGTGAAGTGAGGTTAGTTAGTCGAGTGAATCCCTTCCCACACTCAGAACAGATAAACGGTCTCTCCCCAGTGTGAATGCGTCGATGAGTTTCCAGCTCAGAAGGGGATCTGAATTCCTTCCCACAGTCCCCACAGTTCCACGGTTTCTCCATGGTGTCGATGTTCCTGTGCCTCTCCAGGTTGGATAATCAGTTGAGTTCTTGTCCACACACAGTACACTTGCACAGTTTCTTCCTGCTGTGCATGGTGAAATCTTTGTTTCAGGTGGTGTAACAGGTTAAAACACGTTCTACATTCAGTTCACTGGAACACTCTCACTCCGGTGTGTGTGTGTGTGTCTCAGTATTTTTCCAGTCACACTGATGTTTCAAATCTTTACCCACAGACAGAACAGACAAATATATCTACTTTCACAGTCAATGTCTGATGATATTCAGGTCTTGATGAATCGAGTGACGCGGTCAGATCTTGATGTGATGTTTGGTTTGGTTTGGATGCAAATCATCTCCCTCTTCTCCCCTGTAAAAGGAGTTTACAAAAACCATCACTGTAAGTACAGGATAGAAATTCAAAACAGACAATTCAAGTTTCTTTGGGACATTCTTTCCCCAAACATGTGGTCCAATCAAACTAAAAGAAGCTCAAATCAGCAACAAAGTCCCAACAAAAGCAAAGGGAACCTCCCTAACTAAACCAGAATGTTGTTTCAAGTGTCTATGAGACACTCTGTACCCTGAGGTGCCTACTGGATGTGGGAGGTATCAAGTGTACCAGTGGACACCGCGTGTTCCCTTTCCAGGGACACCCGGGCACGGACAAGACCATGGAAGAGAGGTTGGCAGCCAGTGTGACCACCCCCAGGTGTGTCACCCATCCTGGATCTGCAAATTTCTGTTTTAACCGGGCCCATGAACAGTGTCAGGAGAAGATTCTCTGACTTACCCACTCCCCCTCCACACTGGTCAGACAAAGATTCAGAGAATGGGACAGCAGTGACACCAAAGGTTGAGGATCATCCCCTTCAGGTAACTATACAGGGGCTGCAACCTCTCCGCCCGAATAGAAACAAGGCCCGTGGACTCCTCTACGCTTCAAACATCACCTGCAGCCTGAAAGTGGGTAAAGCTGTTGAAAAACCTGTTGCCCAGGTAGTTAATTTTCCGGGCACTTGGACCCGGTTGGGAACAGGCACGCCGAAGCCCCGCCCACTGTGGCGTCATCAAGATATATGCGCATGCGCTCTAATCCCCGCCGAAACAAGATGGCGGCCGTTAATCTGGGTCTCGTCTCGGTTAAAAGCCCCGGAGCTGCAAGCTCAGGACCTGCAGGTCTCTGTTCGGGGTTTGAGGCCTTCACCGGGTGTTTAGAAACCTTCCCCAACCAGCCGCCGGCTCTATTGCTCCCGTCGCATATCCAAATCCTCACCGGCTGCAGATGAGACTGAGGCGCTTCTCGCCCCCTCGCCGTCACTGACAATGCGCGCGCTCCAAACACTGTCCGGCACTGAGCCTGCGCACCGCTCGCTTGTGGTGTGGATAGGAGACATTCACCACCGCGGGTTATGCTGGGAAAACGCATCGCCATTGCCTGCCCAATGAGAAATAGTCATTTTATGCAACAATGTGGAGATTGGGTCAGCAAATTAAAATTTTGGGCACTCAATAAAATTAGCAATCAAATTATACAATAACCTGAATGTATAGACCACCTGTTCACCCAAAAGATTTAAGTGTCATTAATACTGAATGAGGAGGACATTATTCTCTGTGTCTTTAATGAACATTAACATGCAAAGAGGGAAATTAATGACCTTTAAACACCTCGTCCACTTGGCACAGAACTGTCTGAAACTCATATTAGAAGCCACATGAAACAAAATACTGACAAATATTAAACTATTTACAAAATAATTAAAAATATATATGTATTGGGGGAGACGGTGGCATCGATTTCACTAAACCAGTATTCTGGAAGGCCAGCTAAAACTCGAGGGACTTGGGTTCAAGTCCCGCCACTGCAGCTGGTTCAAGTTAAATTCAATTAAAAAATCTGGAATTGAAAGCTCGGCTCAGTAACGGTGACAATGAAACCATGGTCGATTATCATTTTAAAAAACCCATCTGGTTCACTAATGCCTTTTAGGGAATGAAATCTGCCATCCTTACATGGTCTGGCCTACATGTGACTCCAAATCCACCGAAATGTGTTTGACTCTGAATGGCCCTCTGAATGGTGTGCCAAGCCACTTGCTTCAAGGGCAGTTGGGGATGGGCAACAAATGCTGGCCTTGCCCAAATGCCATGAAAGAAAGTTTTTAACACCCCCGCCACTGAATGGCTACAATTTCAGAAGGAAGTGAAGACAGAAGGTCCAGAAAATATGCAAGAGAACGGTTCCCCTTCCAAGGAAAACAAACCCAACTTCACCTAACCTAACTGAAGTTCCTCATCTCTCGTGAATATTTTCTGCACACTCTCTAATGCCTCACATTCTTCCTGTGGTGAGGTGCTCAGAATTGGACACAATACTATACCTGGGGCCAAGCCAGTGTTTTATTCAAGTTTCTTCTAACTTGGTTGTTTTTGTACTTAATTCCTCTATTCATGAAGCCCAGGATTCCACGTGCTTTATTCACTGCTTTCTCAGCCTGCCCTGTTACCATCAATGATTTGTGCACATAAAGCCCCAGGTTGAACTGCTCCTGCACCATTTTACACTTGTATCCTTTATTTTCTATTGTCTCTCCTCGTTCTTCCTCCCAAAATGAATCACGTCACACCTCTCTGAATTAAATTTTATTGGCACCTGTCTGCCTATTCCACCATCTTCTCTATGTCCTCTTGAAGTTTCTCATTATCCTCCCTACTGTAAACACAACTTGAAAATTTGGTTCCGTTTTCAAATTTTGAAATTTTGCCCTGAACACACAAGTCTAGGTCATTAACATATATCAAGAAATCAGTGGTCTTAACACTGACTCATTGTGATCCCAGTGTCTATTTTTCCTCAATCTGAAAAAACAATCATTCTCCATGCATGTTGTTTCCTGTCACACAGCCAATGCTGCCTCTGCCCCATGGTCTTTAACTTTATTGACAAGCCTGTTACTTGGTACTGTCTCAAATGCCTTTTAGAAGTTCATGTGCACCTCAATTGTGTTATCCTCAATCACATTCTCTGTTGTCTCATCAATAAAACTCAAGCAATATCGTTCAACACGATTTGTCCTGAACAAATCCGTGCTCACTTTAATTAACCCACAATTGCACAAATGACTTAATTTTGGCCTGAATTGCCGCTTCTAAATGCTTTCCCATGTCGAGGTTAAACTGACTGGTCTGTCGGTGCTGGGGTGATCCTTCCATTTAAGATTAGTATGGATTTAATATTAGTGAGAGGAAGTGTGAGGAAAAAGAGAGAAGTGATGAAATTGTAACTACATTTGAAGACACTGATAAATAGCTCAATAATTAATCAGATTTCAAGACATATAACACTAAAAGTATGAATAAATGAATTTAATTATTAATAAATCTCAGCCAGAGTGCTTGGAATGGAGAAATGAACAATACTGAATGCTTCAAATATGAAATGAAAACAGTTAAAACTGGAAACACTCAGCATGTCTGGAAGAACCTCTGGAGAGAGAAACAGAATTGACGTTTCAGGTCTGTGAGCCAGTGAAAGCGGGGAGGTGGGGAGGACAGAAGGAACGGTCTCTGAAAGGCTGCAGGGCGAGAGAGATTTGGTTTCATGAAGCAAGGTCAAAGGGAGTGGTAATGGGACAAGTGAAAACACAAAAGATGTGTCGATATGAGGCGCGAATTGCACCATCACAACTGTCTGATAGCAAAGTAAAGAAAATAAGAGAAATGAGAAAGGAAAACAAGGACGCAAAGAAACAAAAAACAAAATGGGGGCAGAGAATATGATAGAAAATTGTTGAACACAATTTTGATTCTCCAAGTCTGTAAAGTGTCTCTTTTTGACTTGGTAATGAACTGTTACATTTCTATCCATTTGCAGTTCAGATGAAAGGTCACAGAGTTGTCACGGTAACTCTGTTTCTCTCTCCACAGATGCAAATCTGCTGAGGATTTCCAGCATTCTCAGTTTCATGACGGGATTGTAGACTGTGAGAGTTTGTAAAGGCAGAGATTGTCCCAAATTAATTTGTCACATCGACAACAAATGCCTCTGCCTCATGACACTCCAGTCTCACTACTTTACTTTATATTTGGGTCTGTGGGGAGAATGTTCACTCTTTTATATTCAGTCTAGGGGGAGAACGTTCGCTGTTTTATATTTGGGTCCTGTGAGCATCAAAAGAAGAAACTTGAGGACAGTCACTGAATTTTTGGTCTGACTTTATACAAAATAAACTACCCTGGTGTGAGGGGCAAACATTATCAGATTAGCTGCAGTCAGCGAAGGCGAGTTTGAAGCTAAATCCTGCAATACTGTAAATTTAAACTAAAAGCAGAAAGCTGCTGATGGTTAAAGGGGCCGGGATGGTGGTGGGGGGAGGTGTCCAGAGGAAGTCTGACACACACTGCACAGGGTGAGCAGGGGAAAGGGGAGGAATTACTTGGTTAAACAGGGCGCCAGGGACAATAGCAAAAGGTGGGAATCACTGGGAATGGAGCAACGGAATAGACACATCAGAGAACCATAGAATGGTTGTAGCTCAAAAGGGGGGTCGCTCAGTTGGTCTGCGTTAGCCCCCTGAAGGAACAATTTACCTAATGCCACGTCCCTGCCTTTGCCCCATAGCCCTGCAATTAAACAAGATTAAACAAGTCTTAAACAAAACTTGTTTGAATCAAGATGTTTTCGCAAAGGGGGAGCAGAAGAAAGAAAAGCAACTTGTTCATATGGTGAATGGGGGTGGTGGGAGGTGCAGGATAATGTATCTGTGCAGGTCAGTGAGGACCCCTATAGTCCATCAGCCACCTGCATGCAGTGTTTAGAGAGCCCTGGGGGAGAGGAGGAAGAATTCATTTTGGAGAAAGCACAGGGCGGGAGGTCACCCCTCCCCCACTCTCCTGGTGACACAAACGAATCACCTTGGACTGTCCCACACCTGAGCCGGGCGGGGTCAAAGTGCAGGAAGCTGCAAGCTGATAGGTTGTGCTGTGAACTGGGCGGAGTTGGGGGTTTGAGTGACAGGTCTGGGGCTATATCAGAGCAGGCACAGTCACTGCTCCCCCTTTCCTCGTGGATGTTTCACTGGAGTCGTGTTGGTGAGTGTTTCTAAACTCTGTCTCACTATCCCGGGAATGGAGGTGGATTGGAGGTTGTTGTGAGTGTCAGATTATATTGTTTCTCCTCATTCTTCCCGCTTCTCCAACTCCCAGTTCCAGGCTGCAGGTTCCAGTGATTTTGGATGCGGGGAGGTTGTTAGTCTCGGCAACAAAAGCAGAAAATGTTGGAAAAACTCAGCAAATCTAGCAGCATCTGTGGAGAGAAAGGCAGAGTTAACGTTTCGTGTCCGTATGACTCTTCTTCAGAGCTGGGCTTTATTTTGTTAGTTTCGGCATTGTTGTGGGTGCGCAAGCGCAGAAACGCGGCATAATTCTTCTATAATAATGGCGGGTCATCCTACCCTGAATGCACCTCGGGATCGAATACGGTCTATCTCCATCTGCAGGAACCCAACCCTCCTTCATTTCACTATTTTGAATTTAATTTTCCATTTCTTCGTGTAGTCTGCAAGTCCGTTTAAGTATTCCTGTAATTTGCTGCAGTTCTTCACCTCCTTACCTCTCAATGCGCCATTGTTACCACCCGCAGATTGCGTCAACCGACCTTAGATAAGATAATAAACAACTTTTAGATAGAGCGGTTTCTGGGCCCATAGCATTGTGGGAACCTTGGCCGCCATTACTTATCGGCTGCCGCTGAGCGTTTTCGTGCAGTCTGAAGGCAAGTCAGTGACCTGAGACCCTAACTCTGTTTCTTAATCGGTTTATGCTGCCTGACCAGCTGAATATTTGAAGTCTTTTATATTTTCATTTCAGATCCAACATTGTAGAGTTTTGCTTTTGTTTCATTGTTTTACAGGATTGAGTTTAGAAACACAGGCAGACCAATTCGGATAAAAGCAAAATATTGGGGATGCTGGAAGTCTGAAATCAAAACAGAAAATGCTGGAAAAAAAAACTCACCTGGTCTGACAGCAACTGTGGAGAGAGAAACAACCGAGGTTTTTTGTTAACTCCATTCTTGGTATTTGGGCGTCACTAACAAGACCAGCAGATATTGTCAATCCCCAGTTGTTTGTTGGTCAGGTGTTGGTGGGCCTTCTTCCTGAACCGCTGCAGTCACTGTGGTGAAGGTGCTCCCACAATGCTGTTTGGTAAGGAGTTACAGGGTTTCCACTCAGCGATGATATATATCCAAATCATCAAGGACAAGTTGTATTTATGTAGCACCCTGGATAGAATAAAACCTTCCAATGTGTTTCACAGGAATATTATGTTGCAATATTTAACACTAAGTCACATAAGCAGGCATAAGGGCAGATGATCAGAGGCTTGGTCAAAGAAGTAGGTTATATGGAGTGTCTTAAAGGATGAGAGGGAGGCAGAGAGGTCTAAGGAGAATATTTCAGAGTTTTTGGCCTGGGCAGCTGAAGGCTCGGTCACCAATGGTGGATCAATTGAAATCAGGGATCCTCAGAAGGCCTGAATTAAATGACTCCAGTTTTTTTGGCGGGATGTAGATTGGAGGATATTATAGAGATAGTGAGGGTGAGGCCACGGAAGGATTTTAGAACAAGGATGAGAATTTGAACATTGTGGAGCTGCCTAACGAGAAGCCGATGTAGCTTAGTGAACACAGGGGTGTTGGATGAACGAGTCTTAGTGCGAGTAAGGATAAGGGAAGCGGAGTTTTAAATGACCCCATCTTTATGTGGGTAGCTAGTAATAGTCCAGTTTAGCGGGAACAAGGAAAAGGATGAGTTTTAGCAGCAGATGAGCTGAGGCAGTTGTGAAGTTTGGCAAAGTTACTGAGGTGCAAATAGAGGCTCAGCTTGGGGCGAAATATGACACCAAGATAGTGAATAGTCTGAAACAAAAATAAAAATACCTGGAAAAACTCAGCAGGTCTGGCAGCATCTGCGGAGAGGAACACAGTTAACGTTTTGAGTCTGTATGACTCTTCAAAAGAACTAAGTAAAAATAGAAAAGAGGTGAAATATAAGCTGGTTTAATGGGGCGGAGGGTGGGGGCTGGAGTGGGACAGGTAGAGCTGGATAGAGGGCCAGTGATAGATGAAGATTTCCAAAAGATGTCATAGACAAAAGGACAAAGAGATGTTGAAGGTGGCGATATTATCTAAGGAATGTGCTAATTAATGGTAGAAAACAGGACAAGCAAGGTACAGATATGCCCTCGGGGGGGTGGGGTGGGGTGACGGGAAGGGATCGAAATAGTCTAAAAGGTAGAGATAAAACAATGGATGGAAATACATTTCAAAATAATGGAAATAGGTGGGAAAGGAAAAATCTATATAAATTATTGGAAAATATAAGAGGGATCGGAAAGGGGGTGGGGATGGAGGAGTGAGTTCACGATCTAAAATTGATTGTTGAATAGTCTGGTTCAGTCTCAAATTTGTCAGAGAGATGGATGGCATTGATGGTTAGTGAGTGGAGATTGTAGCTGGGACTGAAGACAATGGCTTCAGTCTTCCCAATATTTAAATGGAGGAAATTTCTGTTCATCCAGTACTAAATGTCAGTCAAGTCAGGACCGTGTGTGACTCGGAGGTGATTATGTTCACAGACACCTGCTACCCTGGTCCTTCTAGCTGGTAGAGGTTGCGGGTTTGGGAGATTCTGCCAAAGCTCTGGTAGAGTTGCAGATGTGTAACATCCCTCTCCTTCACGCCCTGGCTCTCCCATCTCCCTCTCTTTCCTCCCCTAGATTTTGGAGTTTTGTATAGGCCCTGTCCAGTCGTTGGGTTCCCTTTCCTAATAGGTATTGATGAATCCATTGTGTCTGAAAGCTTTCATTGTCACTTTTTCCTCATGCCAGTCCCAAAAATGACCAGATTCATTCAGCTCAATTTCGTAACCTGCCTTTGTGTTTTTATGGATTCTCTCTCACTCCCTTTGGCCTGTTTTAAACTACTTTCACAGGGCTTGCAGTCCGGAATCTCAAACCTAACATCACATCAGGATCTGATGGTGTCGCCCAATTTATCGTAACCCACATATCATCGAATTTTGAACATGGAAGTTAAAAGCCTTGTTCACAGTGGGGAGAAACCGTATACATGCTCTGTGTGTGGACGAGGCTGCAGCCGAACAAATGACCTGTCGAACCTCAGCCACAGTCACACTGGAGAGAATCCATGGAAATGTGGGAACTGTGGGAAGGGATTCAGTTACCCATCCCAGCTGGAAATTCATTGAAGCACTCACATTGGAGAGAGGCTGTTCACCTGCTCTGAGTGTGGGAAGGGATTCACTCAGTCATCCCATCTGCAGACACACCAGTGAGTTCACACTGGGGAGAGGCCGTTTACCAGCACTGTGTGTAAAAAGGGGTTTGCTGATTCATCCAACCTACTGAAACACCAGTGAGTTCAAAGTCAGGGGTGGCCGTTCACCTGTTTTGAGTATGGGAAGGGATTCATTCGGTCATCCCACCTGCTGAGACACCAGCGAGTTCACAAGTAACTGCTTGGGTTGGATTTAGTTCCTAATGATATTGTTGTCTGAAGCATATTCATTGGAGTGTGTTTCTGCTGATGTTAATAAACTCCAGCCCAGTTACAGATTCTGGATAAAATTCAAATAAATCAGCTTTGCGTTAAACACAGTGTGTTGAGTCTTTTTAATATCTTTAACACAAGTTTGTTCCTTTTGAAGGGCTCTCCCTCTCGCTTGTCTCCTCCATCCTCACCTCCAGCAACAATGTGAGGATCTCATGGAGCTTCTTTGTTTCTAAGATTGAGACAATCCGATCAGCTGCCTCTGCTGCTTCCCTCCCTTCCACTGGCCCAACGGGACAAACTGTGTCTGAAGATCCCACTTGCCCAAGCCCTGAACACACATTTTTCACGGGTTTCTCTCCTGTCTCCCCTTATGCCCTCTCAGTGCTCTCTCTGTGCACAACCTGCTCCATCGACCCTATTCCCACTAAACTATTGACCAAACAACCTCCCCATGCCTACTGACATTCACAACAGTTCTCTCTTTTCAAGTACTGTCCCGCTCTCCTTTAAATCTTCCATCATTACCACTGTCGTTAAAATAACAAACTCTTCACTTCTGCATCTTTGCATGCTGCCGCCTCATTCCCTGTCTCAATTTCCTTTGAAAAATACTTAAACATTTTGTAATCTCCCAAATCCATGTCCATCTTTCTCTGAACTCCAGGTTTGAATTTCTCCAATCAGGTTTCTGCCCCGCCATAATTCCAGAACAGTTATTTTGAAAGCTATATGACTGTGACAAAGGTAAACTTTCCATTCTGGTCTTTCTCGACCTGTCTGCGGTGGGCCCCTCTCTCACAGGCCTTGATTTCCGTCTATTGTTCTGAATGATTAACAGCATTAACCTTCTCCCTAAACTGTCCAAACCATTTATTGAAACTAGGGAACCTTCTTGTTCTAATGGTGTCATTCCATGTCTGCATTCATGCCCTGAAGTCAGCCCTTGAATTGTGTGTGTATTGTTTCATCATGTCCGCACATTTCAGTAACAAATGTTGAAATGTCTACTCCACATCCACAGAGTTTCATCTGTTTAAAGTCACAAAAAGAAAGGTCCAGCTTTCTTCTGGAGTTTGAGAGAAATTAGCTTTCAGAATGATGCAGAGTTTCAGCCAATGAGGGAGAGCCGGGCTCAGCACCGCCCCTCATTCACTCCGATTGGTTGGAGGACCAGCCTCTCCTACTCGACTATCCTGCCCCGACCCCTCTTCCTATTGGTCCGCAGCTGCCATCAATCAGCCGGGCATTGGGAGCTGTCAGGTGAGAGGTCAGTGTCGGGGGGCGGGGTTTACAAATCCCGAGGGCGGCCCCAGAGCCGAATCTGAACCAATGAACATTCTCCACTTGTTTCCGGCTTCTCTCCGGCACCAACCTCAAGCAGAGAGCGGGAGACTCCGAGCATGCGCCGTTCACCCGGACAACCCGCACCAGATAGAGCGGTTTCTGAGGCGCACCGGATTGTGGGTAATTTCGGCCGCCATTAGAAACAGTGTCTCAGTTAATCTTTGTCTGAACCCGGGGAATTGAGGGTAGGGTTTCTGTTAGCATAGGGGCTGAAGAATAATAAATACCATGTTCGAGCTCCAAAGCTTCAGACCAGGGTTGATATGGGGCAAAAAGGGAATTTACACAAGGGGGCAGACATATAGCTGAGGTATTAAATGAATACTTTGCACCTGTCTTTAGCAAGGAAGAAGATGCTACCCAGACCATGGTAAAAATGTGAAGTAATTTGGACACTAGATGGGTTTAAAAGCGGGAAAGAGGAAGTATTGAATATCCTATCTGTACTTAAAGTTGTTAAGTCGCCAGGACCAGATGTGATGCATCCATGGATACTGCAAGATGTGAGTTGAAATTGCGGAGGAACTGGACATAATTTTTCAGTCTTCTGTAGACTCAAGGGTAGACCCCAAGGACTAAAGATTGCAAACTTTACACTCTTGATCAAAAAAGGGCGTAAAGATATGCCCAGCGACTACAGACCAATTTGGTTAACTCCTAGAAACAATAATTCTGGACAAAGTTAATCATCACATTGACAAATGCAGGTTGATTATGGAAAGCCAGCATGGATTTCTTAAAGGAAAATCATGTTTAACTAATTTGATGGAGTTTCTTGAAGAGGTAACAGAGAAGGTTCATGAGGGCAATGCTGTCACTATGGTGTACATGGACTTCCAAAAGGCGTTTGTTTAAGTACTGCACAAAAGATTTGTGAGAAAAGTTAAAGCTCAGGTTACAAAAGGGACAGTAGAAACATGGATACGGAATTGGCTGCATAACAGGAAACAGAGAGTAGCAGTTAGTGGATATTTTTTGCACTGGAGGAAGGTTTATAATGGAGTTCCACAGCGGTATGGTTATGGGACCATTGCTTTTCCTGCCATACATTAATGACCTAGATCTTGGGGCAAAGGCAACATTTCAAAATCTGTGGATAATACAAAACTCAGAAAAATCACAAACTGTGAGGAGGATATTGTAGAACTTCAAAAGTTCATAGACAAGCTGGTGGAATGGGTGGAGAGGTGGCAGCTGAAGTTCAATCCAGAGAAATGTGAGACGATAAGTTTTGGCAGGAAGACAGTATAAATTAGGGGGTACAACTCTAAAGGGGGGTGCAGGAGCTGAGGGACCTGTGTGTATATGTGCCTAAGTCATTGTGGCAGGGCAGGTTGAGAGAATGGTTAATAAGTGATACAGTTTCCTGGATTTTTTGAATAGGGGCACAGAGTACAAGAGCAAGGAGGTTATGCTGAGCTTGTATAAGACACTAGTTAGACCTCAGCTGGATTATTGCTTACAGTTCTCGACACTGAATTTTAGGAAGGATGTGAAGGCATTGGAGAGAGTATAGAAGAGATTTACGTGAATGGTTCCAGAGTTGAGAAACTTGAGTTATGAAGATAGATTGGAAAGGTTAGCATGGTGGCATGAGAGAAAAGATGCTCAGAGGAGATTTGATGGAGGCATTCAGAATCATGAGGCGTCTGGACAGAGTCTATAGGAAGAAACTGTTCTGACTCGTGAAAGGATCAAGAACGAGAGGGCACAGATTTAAAGAAGTTATTCAAAGAAGCAAAAGCGATATGTGGAGAAACTTCTTATGCAGCATTGCAATTAAATTTTGGAATGCACAGGTTGAGAGTGTGGCGGAGGCAGGTTCAACTGAAGCTTTCAGGAAGGAATTAGACTGTTATCAGAAACGGGAGGACGTAAAGGGTAAGGTGGGAGAATGGGACTAGGTGAGTTGCTCTTTGGGAGAGCCAGTGCAAACACGATGGACCAAATGGCCTCCTTCTGCGTCATACCAATTGTGTGATGTGGTAAAAATTGTTGGTTAATCCTGACTGTCAATCTCTATCTCTATGTCTGTAAGAGACCAATAGACCATTGTTCTCCCAGTTTACATTCTAACAAGAAGTTCCGAATGTTTGTAGCACTGTGATCTTGTTGTGTGTCAATCTTGTGCAGAAGGGCTGATGAGGGTAGAATAACTTGGCCTGCAAGATACAGTCTGTGTGAGAGTGATTAGAATATGATTGTGTCATAGTTCAGTGAGACCTGATCGCTTACTGAGTGAGTGAGCCTGTATAAATATAACTCAGGTAAACACAGCTTGTCACAGTCCAGTGAGTTCTGATCACTGACTGTGTGAGCGAGTCTGTATAAATTAGTGATTTTCTGCTAACATAGGGATTGCAAAATAAGAATGATTAATATCCAACTCCTACCATCTCCATCCTGCAAGAATGGAGCTGTTGGCCAATGTTCAGTAATTAATCTTTTTCAGTAAAGTCTGTCATACATTAACACAAAATTGTTCTGCTATGCTCTATTTTTTAACATGAATTAGCAAACATTTTTTACCTCTATGAGTTTGGGTTGTGAACTGGAACGTCTTCACGCTTCTCTGTTGATCTTATCCAGAAGGGCTAATCTGGAAAGAAGGGCTTGGTCTGTAAGATACGGTCACTCTGAGAGTGAAAATGTAACATTTTTATATCAAAGTTCAGTGACATCTGATCACTTACCGGGTGAGTCAGTCTGTGAAAATGTAACTCAGGTAATCACAGCTCCTGTAGGTGATTCTCTGGTTACAATGAGATCGATAAGAAAGGAATCAGGAGCTTGCAGTCCCACCCAGCAGGGCACCAGTGGAGAGGCATTGGAGGAGGATGGTTTGGTCAATGGTGTCAAAGACTGCGGACAGGCCGAGAAGGACTGTGAGGGAGAGTTTACCTTTGTCACATTCACATCAGATGTAATATGTGACTTTGAGAAGAGCTGTTTCGATACTGTGACGGGGCAGGTATCTTATTGCACGGATTGAAACATAGAGTTCCAAGTCTGATGGGCATGGATTTGGATGGTGACAAGGGTTTGGTAGAGGGAAGGGTGGAAAGAAATGGAGAGGTAGTTTACAAGGACATTGGGGTCAAGGGTTGGTTTTATTGAGGAGAGAGCGATGATGGCAGATTTGAAGGAGAGGGAGAGCCCTTCAAAGGAATTAACGTGTGTTTGAGATATTAAAGAGACTCAAAACAGTGTGTTTAACACAAAACTGATTAATTTAATTTTTATTCAGAGTGAGAACCACGATGACAGGGCTGGTGTTTATTAACATCAGCAGAAACAGGCCCGAATGAACATGGCTCAGTCTGGTTGTGATTAACAGCAAAATCCAATCACTGCAGTTATTTGTGAACTCGCTGGTGTTTCAGCAGGTTAGCAGACTGAGTGAATCCCTTCCCACACTTGCAGCAGGTGAATGGCCTCTCCCCAGTGTGAACTCGCTGGTGTGTCAGCAGGTGGGATGACTGAGTGAATCCCTTCCCACACGTGGTGCAGGTGAAGTGCCTCTCCCCTGTGTGAGTGCGCTTGTGTGTCTGCAGGTGGGATGACTGAGTGAATCCCTTCCCACACTCGGAGCAGGTGAACGGCCTCTCCCCAGTGTGAGTTCGCTGATGTAAAATGAGTTGAGATGATCGCCTGAACCCAGTCCCGCAGTGAGAGCACCTGAACGGTCTCTCATCAGTATGAACAAGTTGATGGGACATCAGTTCCCCGGAACTTTTAAAGCACTTCCCACAGTCTGGGCATTTAAACGGTCTCTCATCAGTGTGAATTCGTTGATGTGTCTGTAGGTGGGATGACTGAGCAAATCTCTTCCCACACTCAGAGCAGGTGAACAACTTCTCCCCAGTGTGAACCTGCTGGTGTCTCACCAGGTTGTTTGAATGGGCGAATCCTTTCCCACACTCGGAGCAGCTGAATGGCCTCCCCTCAGTGTGAGTTTGTTCATGTCTCAGCAGGCTGGATAACTGAGTGAATCCCTTCCCACACTGTGTACAGGTGAACGGTCTCTCCCCAGTGTGAATTCGCTGGTGCCTCAGCAGGGTGGATGAATCAGTGAATCCCTTCCCACACTCCGTACAGGTGAATGGCCTCTCCCCAGTGTGAGTGTGCTGGTGTATGGTGAGTTCAGATGCTCGCCTGAACCCAGTCCCACAGTGAGAGCACCTGAACGGTCTCTCGTCAGTGTGAACACGCTGGTGTGCCAGCAGGTTGGATGAGTCAGTGAATCCCCTCCCACACTCGGAGCATGTGAACGGCTTTTCCCCAGTGTGAACCCGTTGGTGCATCACCAAGCTGGATGACTGAGTGAATCCTTTCCCACACTTGGAGCAAGTGAACGGTCTCTCACTCGTGTGAACTCTCTGGTGCCTCAGCAGATTGGATGAATTAATGAACGCCTTCCCACACTCAGGGCAGGTGAACGGTCTCTCCCCAATGTGAACTCGTTGGTGTGTAAGCAGGTTGGATGAATTAACAAATTTCTTCCCACAATCTGAGCAGGTGAACAGCCTCTTCCTGGTGTGACTGTCCCGCTGAGTTTCCAGCTGAACTGTATCAGTGAATCCCTTCCTACAATCTGCACATTTCCATGGCTTCTCCCCATTTTGACTGCATTTATGTTTTGATGGGTCTGATGATCGGCTGAAGCCTCGTCCACACACAGAACATGTGTACGGTTTCTCCCCACTGTGAACGGTGCTTTTTCCTTCCATGTCCATAAACCGATGATATTCAGATCTCGATAAATTGGGCGATTCTATCAGATCCTGTTGTGATGTTTGGTTTGAGTTTTCCGACTGCAAATCTTCCCCTTCTAATCCCCTGTGAAATTGATTTAAAACAAGAAAAAGGGAGTTAGAGAGAACCCACTGAAACACAAAGGCAGGATGGCGTCTCCTCAGGGGCGCAGGTTTCTGCCCTGGGTCTTCATAGGACTGAAAAGACCCACAGATCTTTGGACATAGGGGGCAGGACGTGGCACGAGGTAGCAGAATTCGGGAAGCAGAATTTGCTTCCTTCTCCTTCTTTCCCTGTCGCCGCTCTGCCTCAGCAATAAGACATTGGGACTCAAAGGGTATTGCAACTTGATGGACAAATTGTCTCCATTCTGAACAATGGGAAACAAGCTCCTCCCACTCATTAAAAACCTTGCCCCCTACAAAGATGGCGGCCCCGCATGCGCCCTGCTGCACATTGACCCCAATAAAGATGGCGGCCGATAACTGGGCCCGATTTATGGGGGTTGCGGCCCCCGCTCCGTGCAAGCGGGCGACCGCAAAGTTCAATTTTGGGGTTTTCTGATTGCACAACAAGTTTCTCAATCCGCTCCACCCACCCGCCCAATCGACCGCTCCCTCCGCCCAACTATTCTCTTCCTTACCGATTACGGGTCCGAGAAGCGTCTCTCCATCGCCATTACTCACACTGCGCATGCTTCACTCCCAGCCCGGTCCCGCCCCTCATTCACTCCGATTGGTTGGAGGACCAGCCGCTCCCGCTCGGTCCTCCGTTTCCGCCCCCTCTTCCTATTGGTCCGGACCTGCCGTCAATCAGCCGGGCATTGTGAGAGCGGCCACAGACTCAGCCTGACTTGCTGATTCTTGGCAGCATTTTCTGTTTGGGAATTAGAGCTAGAGATGGATGGTCAGTTCCCCTCTGTCCGGGGGGGATTCACACTCATTTCCCTAGTGCACTGATTATCACCTTTACTTTACATGAGAAAGTCCCCGGTTCAATCCCGGCTGGAAGCTTTGTGCTTACAATTGTTACTGAGGAGGAATTAACAGTGAGTTTAGTTTCATGTCGAACAGGGGGACAGTTATTGTCTCATTCTGTAAAAGCTCCTTTTTCACCTTTGAACAGGGAACGATAAGTCAGAGAAAACTGATCCACTGTGACCCTGAAACAAGATACTGCAGATGCTGGAAATCCGACCTCAAAACAGAAAATGTTGGAAACTCTCAGCAGGTCAAACAGCTTCTGTGGAGAGGGAAACGGAGTGAATGTTTCAGGTCTGTGACCTTTTATCCAAACTGGAAGGACTTAAAGATAGGGGACACCGTGTCGGGAGACGGGGGCCGCGTGTCGGGAGACGGGGAATGTATACTGTACACGTTGTTCACCTTCGTAATTCACAACAATATTCCTGATGTTCATGAGTTGCCTCACTTTCTTTCCCATTAATTCCATTTGCTGACCTATCAGTCTTGCTGCCATCTCGAACAAAACTGTTTTCACCACTAAGGCTCCGCTGGTATTTAATAGTCTTCATGACATCATCGCACTGGGACTGGATGACATCATAAGAGTCCATTGTTTCTTAATGACCCACATCAATAACAAGAAATGGCTGCAATTTCAGAAGGAATTGAAGTCAGAGGGCCCAGGAAAGATGCAAGAGAACGGTTCCCCTTCCAAGGAAAACAAACCCAACTTCACCTAACTGAAGTTCATCATCTCTCGTGAATCTTTTTTGCACACTCTCGAATGCCTCACATGCATCCTGAAGTGAGGGGCTCAGAATTGGACACAATACTGCAGTTGGGGCTAAGCCAGTGTTTTATTCAGGTTTATTCTAACTTGTTGATTTTCTACTTTATTCCCGATTCCACATGCTTTATTCACTGCTTTCTTAGTCTGCCCTGCCATCTTCAATGATTTGTGTACATATAGCCCCAGATTACGCTGCTCTAGCACCCTTTTACAATTGTACCCTTTATTTTATTTTGTCTCTCCTCGTCCTTCCTACCAAAATAAATCACTTCACACCTCTCTGAATTATATTCTACCTGTTTACATGTCTACCCATTCCTTCATCCTGTCTATGTCTTCTTGAGGTTTATCACTATGCTCCTCACCGTAAACGCAACTTGAAAATTTGGCTTCGTTTGCAAATTTTGCCCTGCACACACAAGTCTAGGTCTTTAATATATATCAAGAAAACAGTGGTCTTAACACCGACTCCTTGTGATCCGACTCTATATTTTTCTTCAATCTGAAAAAACAACCGTTTACCATGCGTGCTGTTTCCTGTCACGCATCCAATGCTGCCTCTGGCCCCATGGGCTTTAACTTTGCTGACAAGCCTGTTACTTGGCGCTGTATCAAATGCTGTTTAGCAATTCATGTTCACATCAACCGTTTTAATCTCATCAATATTCTCTGTTGCCTTAACAAATAACTCAAGAAATTTAGTTCAACACGATTTGGCCTGAACAGGCTTTAATGAAACCACAATTGTACAAATGACTTTATTTTGACCTAGATTCCAGCTTCTAAATGCTTTCCCACACAGAGGTTAAACTAATCAGGTAGAGTGCTTGGAATGGAAAAACGAACAATACTGCGATGCTTCAAATATGAACTAAGCAGTAAAAACTGGAAACACTCCAGCAGGTCTGGAAGAACCTATGGAGAGAGAAACAGAATTGACATTTCAGGTCCGTGAGCCAGTGAAATGGGGGAGGTGGGAAGAGGAACAGAAGGAAAGGTCTCTGAAAGGCTGCAGGGTGGGACAGATTAACTGACAAAAGATTTCATGATGTAAGGTCAAAAGAAGTGGTAATGGCCCCATTAAAAAAACAAAAGACGTGTCTAGATGAGATGCGAATGACACGATAACAGCAGTCTGAAACAATGTGGAGAAAATGATAGAGAAATGAGAAAGGAAAACAAATACTTAAAGAAACAAGAAACAAATGGAGGCAGAGATTATGATAGAAAATTGTTGAAGTCAATTTGATTCCAGAAGTCTGTGAAGTGTCTTCTTTTGACCTGGTAATGAACTGTTACATTTCTATATATTCTCAGGTCAGATAAAAGGTCACAAAGCTGTCATGTTAACTCTGTTTCTCTCTCCACAGATGAAGGCCTGACCTGCTGAGGAATTCCAGCACTTTCAGATTCATGTCAGGATTGTAGACTCAGAATTTTTAAAGGTATTGTCCCAAATTAATTTACCACAACGACAACAAAAGTCTCGGCCTCATGAAACTCCAGTCTCATTGTTTTATATTCGGGTCTAGGGATAACGTTCATTGTTTTATATTCGGGTCTGGGGGATAATGTTCACTGTTTTATATTCGGGGCTGGGGATAATGTTCACTGTTTTATATTCGGGTCTGGGGGATAATGTTCACTGTTTTATATTCGGGTCTGTGGGATAATGTTCACTGTTTTATATTCGGGTCTGGGGGATAATGTTCACTGTTTTATATTCGGGTCTGGGCGATAATGTTCACTGTTTTATATTCGAGTCTGGGGATAATGTTCACTGATTTATATTCGGGTCTGGGGGATAATGTTCACTGTTTTATATTCGGGTCTGGGGGATATTGTTCACTGTTTTATATTCGGGTCTGGGGAATAATGTTCACTATTTTATATTCGGGTCTGGGGATAATGTTCACTGTTTTATATTTGGGTCTGGGGGATAATATTCACTGTTTTATATTCGGGTCCGGGTGATAATGTTCACTGTTTTATATTCGGGTCTGGGGGATAACGTTCACTGTTTTATATTCGGGTCTAGGGGATAATGTTCACTGTTTTATATTCGGGTCTGGGGGATAATGTTCACTGATTTATATTCGGGTCTGGGGGATAATGTTCACTGTTTTATATTCGGGTCTGGGGGATAATGTTCACTGTTTTATATTCGGGTCTGGGGGATAATGTTCACTGTTTTATATTCGGGTCTGGGGGATAATGTTCACTGTTTTATATTCAGATCTGGGGATAATGTTCACTGTTTCACATTCGGGTCTGGGGGACAATGTTCGTTCTTTTATATTCGGGTCTGGTGCGGATTAAAATGAGGAGCCTCTTCAATTGAGGACAGTAACTGCATTTTTGGTATGACTTTAAACAAAATGAACTATCCAGGTGTGAGGGACAAACATTTTCCGATTTAGAGCAGTCAGTTTAGGCGAGCTTGAATCTAAATCCTTCAATTCTGTAAATTTAAACTAAGACCAGACAAACAGGAAGCTGCTGATGGTTAAAGGGGCCGGGATGGTGTTGCGGGGAGGTGTCCAGAGGAAGCCTGACACACGCACTGCACAGGGTGAGTAGAGGAAAGGGAGGAATTACTTGATTAAACAGGGAGCCAGGGACAATAGCGGAAGGCGGGAATCACTGGGAATGGAGCAGCGGGATAAAGACACCTCAGACAATTATTGAATGGTTACAGCACAGATGGAGGCCGTTCGGCCCGTCCTGTCTGTGTTGTTCACTGAAGGAACCATTTTCCTAGTGCCACCTCAGGGCTATGGGCCAAGTGCTGGAAAGTGGGATTGTAACAGATAGGTGTTGATGGCCGGCACGGACACGATGGGATGAAGGGCCTGTTTCTGTGTTGTACAACTCTGATTCTATGACTTCCCTCCCTTTGCCCCGTAGCCCTGGGATTAAACAAGTCTTAAGCAAGACTTGTGTGAAACAAAGTGTTTAGGCGATGGGGTAGAAGCAATAAAGAATAACAACCTTTTCACACAGTGAATCGGGGACGGGGTGCAGGATAATGTAACTGTGCAGGTCACTGAGGATCCCCAAAGCCCATCAGCCGTCTGTATGCTGTATATAGAGGGCCCTGGGGGAGGGGGGAATGGAACCATTTGGGACACCGCACAAGGCGGGATGTCACCCCTCCTCCACTCCCCTGGTTACACAAATGACTCACCTTGGACTGTCCCACACCTGGGCCGGGCGGGGTCAAGGTGCAGGAAGCTGCAAGCTGGTAGATTGAGCTGTGAACTGGGTGGAGTTGAGGGGTTTGAGTGACAGGTCTGGGGCTATATCAGTATGTGCTCATAGTGACAACAGACCATTTAGATGCTCGCTCTGTTGGACTGGGTTCAGGCAATCACTTAATCTCACTGTGCACCAGCGAATTCACACTGGGGAGAGGCCATTCACCTGCTCCAAGTGTGGAAGTCGATTCGCTAGTTCTTCCACCCTGCTGAAACACCTGTTTAGGCTGTGACAAGAGCTTTAAAAACCCACATTCATTGATGGTTCACCAGTGCATTCACTCCGGTTCCACTCCATTCATCTGCTCTCACTGCAGGAAGAGGTTCAGGTGATTGTCCATCCTGCTGCAACACCAGTGAGTTCACACCGGGGAGAGGTCATTCACCGGCTCCATGTGTGGGGAGAGATTCTCACTGATGGAAGATCTTTTAAATGGGAAAGAGTTATGAAAGTTCTGTGGAGCTGATGTTCCATCAACGTGTTCACACGGACCAGAGCCTGTTCAAGTGCTGTCACTATGGGACTGGGTTCAAGTGATCATGTGAACTCAGTGTTCAGCGCACTCGCACTGGGGAGGAGAGCATTCATCTGTTCTGTGTGGGAGAGATTCACTCCGTCATCCCACCTCCATACACATTAGTTCTGAAGAGGAGTCATACCGACTTGAAACGTTAACTCTGTTTCTCTCTCCACAGATGCTGCCAGACCTGCTGAGCTTTTCCAGCATTTTCTGTTTCTAATTTTAGATTTCCAACATGTGCAGTATTTTGCTTTCATCTATACACATCGACTTGTTTACATGGGTCAGAAACCTTTTCAAAGTTCTGACCATGAGCCGAGATTTAAAAGCAAAATGGGTGCTGAGACACAAACACATTCACACTGGGGAGAGGCTGTTCACCTGCTATGTGTGTGGGAGGAGATTCACTCTGTCATCTCACCTACTGACACACCAGCGAGTTCACAAGCGGCTGCAGGAATTGGATTCTGCTGTTATTGCTGCTGTTAACCACATCCAGGACTGAACCATTCTGACAGCTGGAGTTTGTTTCTGCTGATGTTCATAATCCCTGTAACTGGACTGAAGTTTAATATTCTGGATAAATGTGAAATAAATCAGGTTTATTTTAAACACGTTGTGGATTTTTGCCTTTCCCACCTGGGTGTTTAACATCACCTGGCTGGAGCTCAGGAAGGACAATCTGGGTCGTGGATCATACAGCAGGAACAGAATTTCAGCCTGGACACAGTCCCTCGGGGTCACACTGAGAAGGACAAACAGCACTTTGCTCTTTCTCCTCTCTCTTCACTGACAGCAAAGCCCCCGTGTGGGTTAATCCTGAGGTGTGTAAGAAATGTGTCCCAGCCGCTCTCTTCCATGGTTCGGAGCTCCTGGACCCAGAACAGCAGGCTCCTATACAACTGTGTTTAGAGTCAGGAGGAACAACGGTGAATGCTGGAAACGTGCTGTCAAATCAGAGGTTGGTGTAAAACTGTGATCTGTTTCTGACTGAAAGGGAAAATCAGGTTTAAATTTCCAGTCTGAAAATTACTGTGCTAATTATTCTATGAAGATTTACTGTGTTTGTGACAGACTAAAATCGATTACTTTAAGGCAGAATTAAACCCATTTGAAATAAATTTGCAAAATTCTGTATTAAAATAGCAGGTAGATGATTTCAGAGATACCTGTTAACTGCTGGGAGAATTATACAACAGATAAAGAAAGACCTGCAGCACATTTCCTGGAGTTCCCTATTTTATTGATATGTGTTAGACACCAGGATAACTAAAAATACTCAACCCTGAACATCCATATGGTTGCAACCCTCAAAGTTACTCTGGGATCACTCCCGCCGTGTAGCTCCAGCACTGATCCTGCTGCAGGTTGGAGGCTCGGGGAGTGGGCCCTCCAGGAGTGGATTGGGAGAAAGCAGTGTTTCAGCATCCTAACTAATATACGGTGAGGAACCAGAGGAATCCTTACTGAGGAACTGTCTGGGGCTTTACCTCTCAGTGTAGGTCTAGGGGTGAATGATTCCTGACTCCCTGAACTGTCTGACACTGAACCCAGTTTGGAACAAGATGAATTCAGTGTCCAGGAGAACTGGGACAAATATCACCCACAATTGAGGGAGAGAAAAGCAGCCATTAGAGAAGAGATCTTTGGGAAAGAAGATGATGAACAATTGTGGAAATAACAGCAAAGCTTTCCCAGCTCCATCAGGAGTGGGAAGATGGTTAAACGTAATTTTGAAACACTGAAAAACAGTTGAGGACAGATTGAATCAGATTGCCAGGCTATGACAGAACTTTTAAATGACTGTTTCACAACAGTCTGCATTCCTGTGGATGATGCTCAGATTCCAGCTGTGGGATGTGCTGTCGTCAATAACATCATCAATATTAAAATAGAAAGGGATTGTCACCCTGGAGAAAATAGGGAATATCAAACTAGATGGTGCTCCAGGTCCAGATGATGTCCACCCAAGGGGGTTTAAAGAGATGGAACGGGTGCCCTGTGAGCCTCTTTTCCGTATCTTCAACAGCTCAATAGAGTCAGCGATTGTTCTCTGAGATCGGAAAGTAGCTCATGGTGTTCCCACTTTCCAAATCAGGGAAAAATCAGAGCCAGGGAATGACAAGCCCATCAGTGTGGCCACGATCACAGGGAAGATGCTTGAAGGTTTCTGATTCTGTTTCTGATCACTGGGGGAGAGAAGGATCCATTCGAGATCCTCAACATGGATTCCGGGAAAGAATGTCACGCCTTAGAAACCTGTTTGTGTTTTGTGAAGAAGTTGCTGTGCTGGTGGATGAGGGGAATCAGGTTGACATTGTCTATCTCAGGGTGTAATCCAACACCAGCATCTTGTATTTACACAGAGGGTTGTGGGGCTGGAGGAGGTTACAGAGATACTGAGGATCCGTTTGATATTGTCTATCTCAGAGGTGTCAAACTCCTTTTCCATGGTGGCTCTGCCAATATCCTGGCACTGGGTGAGGGCCACATTCAGCAGAAGTTATTAAAATGAAACAAGATACTGATAAACTTTATTAGTATTCACTGACATCTCGATTTTATTCACTGCTCCTGCTGCTCCTGATACCTGGCACCTCTTCACTTGAACCATCACATCAACACTTGGAGCAAATGACTGGGCTGAGGTCTGTCTCGGATAAAAACATGAGGACCTCTTGTCAGCACAGAATCAGAGAAAATATAGCACAGAGGAGGCCATTCAGCCCATCATGTCTGTACTGGCTGAAAATGAGCTGTCCAGTCCAATCCCACTTTCCAGCTCTTGGTCTGTAGTCCTGTAGGTTACAGCACGACTGGTGCATAACCCAGTACTTTTTAAATGTGAGTATTTCTGCCTCTACCACCCTTTCAGATAGTGACTTAAAATTCCCCAGCACCCTCTAAGTGAAAACATTACTCAACTCCCCTCTAATCCTCCCACCAATTACTTTAAACCTCAGCCCCCTGGTTACTGGCATCTCTGTTAATGAAATAGGTCCTTCCTACCCAATCTATCTGGGACCCTCATCATTTTATACACATCAATTAAATCTCCCCTCAGCATCCTCTATTCCAAAGAAAACAACACCCGCCTCTCCAAATCCTCCTCAGGGTTAAAATTCACCAGTCCTGGCATCATCCAGATAAATCTTTTCTGTGCCCTCTCCAGTGTGATCACATCCTTCCTGTAAAGTGCTGACCAGAACTGGATTGTGCTCTAACTAGTGTTTTTTATATTTCTAGAATAACCGTTCTCTCACCTTCTTTAACTTCAATGTGATGGAAACTCACAGCTGGAACCTGTCAGCATTTGAAAGATATTTACAAATTTTCGAGGGTTCCTTACAGTTGGGATCTTCCTCTGTTCTGTCCACTCGAGGTGTTAGATAACAGACTTTCTCCTGGGAATATCGAGCTGGAGTTTTGGGCCATGAGGTGTTTCCTTGTTCATCTTGTTGACTCTTAATATTGAATTGTGTGGTTAGAGACACCAGGTAATCAAGCTGACAACAGATTATCTCACACTGACTTTATTAACAGCACTGCAATCATACAGATAGAGTATAGTTCCCCAATCAGAATAGGGATAATCACAGAATCTTTACAGTGCAGTAGGCCATTCGGCCCATTGAGTCTGCACTGGCTCCCTGAAAGAGCATTCCACCTAGTCCCACTCCCCTGCCTTATCCCGTAACCTTGGACATTCTCTCTTTTCAGGTAGCAATCCAGCTCCCTTCTGAATCCCTCAATCGAACCTGCCTCTACTGCCCTTTCAGGAAGTTAGTTCGAGACTCCAACCACCTTGTGGGTGAAAAAATGTTCCCTCACATCACATTTAGGGAGGGAACTTAAAAGCTTCACATCAAGGCAGGGCCGCCAATGATGGAGTAATTATAATCTTGGGTGTTCGAGAGGGCAGAATGAGAGGAGCGCAGAGGGTCATGTGACTGGAGATTAGAGAGATAGGGAGTGATGAGGTCATGGAGGGATTTGAAACTGAGGATACAAGTTTTAAAATTGAGGCAAAATTGACCAGGAGCCAATGTCGGTCAATGAGCACAGGGGTGATGAGTGAATGGAACTTGATGTGAGAAAGCTCAAGGTCAGCAGAGTTTGGATGATCTCATGTTTCCGTGTGGGGATGGGGTGAATGTGAGAGGCCGGCCAGGAATGTACTGGAACTATCACGTCTAAAGGTAACATGGATGAGGGTTTGAGCAGCAGATGAGCTGGGGGTGGGGTGGAGACAGGCGACGTTATGGAGATTGAAATATCTGGTATTAGTGATGGTGTGGATATGTGGTCAGAAACTCATCTTGGAGTCAAATATGACACCAAGAATGTGAACAGTGTTGTTCAGCCTCAGACAGTTCCCAGGCAGAGGGATGGACTCGGTAGTTATGGAATGGAATTTGTAGTGGTGACCGAAGACAATGGCTTTGGTCTTCCTGATTTTTAATTGAGGAAATTTCTGCTCATCCAGTACTGGATGTGAGATAAGCAGTTTGATAATTTAGTAACAGTTGGATGATGTCACCTAGTGGCAGCCTGTAGATGAGAAATAGGAGTGGCCAAGGATAGATCCTTGGAGGACACCAAGTACAAGGACTTTGGAGAGGAAAGGGAGGTTGGAGATGGGGTGGTAGTTTACAATGACAATTGTGGAAAAAGTTCTTTTTTAGGATGGGTGATGATGGTGGATTTAAAGGTGAGGGGAACAGTACCAGGAGAGAGACAGAACCATTAGCTGATATTGTTGAGATGGAGAAGTTGGATGGTCAACAGTTTAATGTGAATAGGGTTATGGGAACAGAGGTGGGTCTCATGGACAAGATGAGCACTGAGAGGGCATGAGGGGAGATGGGAGAGAAACTGGAGAAAGATGTGGGTTCAGGGCTCGGACAAGGGGACTTTAGAGACAGTTTGTCCCGGTGGGCTAGTGGAAGGGAGGGAAGCAGCAGAGGCAGCTGATCGGATTGTCTCAATCTCAGTGACAAAGAAGCTCTATGAGCTCCTCACACTTGTTGTTGGAGGTGAGGATGGAGGAGACAGGGGAGAGGGAGAGTCCTTCAGAAGGAACTAATTTGTGTTTGAGATATTAACAAAATTCACCAGACAGTGTGTTTTACACAAAGCTGATTTATTTGACTTTTATCCAGAATATTAACACCTATAACTGGGCTGGAATTTATTAGCATCCGCAGAAATACTCCCCAGTGAAAATCGTTCAGTCCCGGGTGGTGTTAACAGGAAAATCCCATCATTGTATTTAAAAAGACTCAATATTGTGTGTGTAATACAAAGCTGATTTATTTGACTTTTGTCCAGAACATTAATGCCTAGAACTTAACATCAGAGAAACAGACCCTAATAAACATCGTTCACTCCTGAATATAATTAACAGTAAAATCCAATCACTGTCTTTATGTGTGAACTCGCTGGTGTATCAGCAGGTTAAATGAATGAGTGAATCCCTTCCCACACTGGGAGCAGGTGAATGGTATCTCCCCAGTGTGAACTCGCTGGTGTGTCAACAGGTGTGATAACTGAGTGAATCCCTTCCCACACTGGGAGCAGGTGAATGGCCTCTCCCCAGTGTGAGTTCGCTGGTGTACAGTGAGTTGAGATTCTCGCCTGAACCCAGTTCCACAGTGAGAGCACCTGAACGGTCTCTCGTCAGTGTGAACATGTTGATGGGACATGAGTTCCCCAGAACTTTTAAAGCACGTCCCACAGTCTGAGCATTTAAAAGGTCTCTCGTCAGTGTGAACTCGCTGGAGTTTCAGCAGGTTGGATGACTGAGTGAATCCTTTTCCACATTCAGAGCAGGTGAACGGCCTCTCCCCCTTGTGAACTCGCTGGTGTTGTTGCAGCCCTGTTGATCGAGTGAATCCCTTCCCACACCCGGAAAATGTGAACGGCCTCTTCCCAGTATGAACTTGCTGGTGTTGCAGCAGGTTGGATGACTGAGTGAATCCCTTCCCACACTCAGAGCAGGTGAACAGTCTCTCCGTCGTGTGAACTCGTTGGTGTTGCAACAGGTCGGATGAGTGAATGAATCCCTTCCCACATTCGGAGCAGGTGAATGGTCTCTCCACAGTGTGAATTCGCTGGTGTCTCAGCAGGTTGGACGATCGAATGAATCCCTTCCCACATTCGGAGCAGGTGAACGGTCTCTCCCCAGTGTGAGAGCGCCAATGAGTTTCCAGCTCAGATGGGCATCTGAATCCCTCTTCACAGCCTCCACATTTCCATGGTTTCTCCCCACTGTGAACAGTGCTTTTTCCCTTCATGTTCAAAATCAGTTTACGATAAATTGAGCGACTCCTTCAGATCCAGATGTGATGTTTGGTTTCAGTTTCCCGACTGCAAATCCTCCCCTTCTAATACCCTGTGAAATTGATTTAAAATAGAAAAAAGGGAGTGAGAGAGAACCCACAAAAACACAAAAGCAGGTTGTGAAATTGAGCTGAATGAATCTGGGAATTTGTGGGGCCGGCACGAGGAAAAAGTGACCATGAAAACTGCTGGATTGTCATAAAAACCCAACTGGTTTACTAATGTCCTTCAGGGAAGGGAACCTGCCACTCGGTCTGGGCCTACACAAGACTCTGGTCTCCTTAAGATAACAGATAGGAACCGGAATAAACCATACGGTTCATTGAGCTGCTCCACCATTCGAAATGAGCATGGCTGATCACGGGCTTCAACTCCACTGTCTGAGAGAGAAAGAAAAGAAGAGAAGGGGGTAGTAGAAGCGGGGATAAAGAAGACGGACTTAATAGAGCTACATCTCACTGCATAAGTGTGAGCTTATCCATTCTGGCCGGAAGAATGAAAAGGCGACATTATTTAAATGGAGAGAAACTTCAGAATGCATCAGTGCAGAGGGATCTGGGTGTCCTCGTGCATGAATCGCTGAAAGCTAGTATGCAGGTACTGCAGGCAATAAGGAAGGCAATTGGAATTTTGTAACTTATTGCTAAAGGAATAAAGTATGAAAATAGGGAAGTTGCTGCAACGGTACAAGGCATTGGTGAGAACACACCTGGAGTACTGTGCACAGTTTTGGTTCCCTTACTTGAGGAAGGATGTAGTTGCATTGGAGGAGGCTCAGAGGAGGTTCACTAGATTGATTCCAGAGATGTGGGGCTTGGTTAATGAGGAGAGATTCAGCAGTTTATGCCCATACTCGCTAAAGTTTAGAAGTATGAGAGGAGATCTAATTGAGGTATATAAGGTGCTAAAGGAGACAGACAAAGTAGACGTGGAGCGGATGTTTCCCCTTGTGGGGTATTCTAGAATGAGAGGCCATAGTTTTAGGCTATGGGGTGGTAGATTTAAATCAGAGATGAGGAGGAATTGCTTTTCTCAAAATCTGTGGAATTCACTACCTCAGAATGCAGTGGATAAACTTAAGGAGGAGATAGATAGATTTTTAATTCGTAACGGTTTGAAAGGTTATGGGGAGATGTTGGGAAATTGGAGTTGAGGCCGAAATGATATCAGCCATGATCGTAATGAATGGCGGGGCAGGCCCGAGGGGCTGAATTGCCTACTCCTGCTCCTAGTTCTTATGTTCTTATTCAAGAGTCAAGCCTGGTACAGAATTTTTTTTTCTAATTATTTGATGGTATATGGTGGTATATGGCTTGGTCAGCATTTATTACCCATCTCTATTTGCCGCTGAGAAGGTGGTGTTGAACTGCCTTCTTGAACCACTGGCAGCTCAGCCTCACCTTCTCAATGCACATTGTCCTCGGGGAGTCAGGCATTCCCCAGTCACGTGCTCAGCCCTGGCTCCCCGCTCTCATTCTCTTCCGCCTTCGTCATCCGGCCCAAGCCACGCCCACTCCATGACGTCACCGATATGGCCGCACATGCGCCCTGCTCCCCGCTGAAACAAGATGGCGGCCGTTAAACCGGTCCCGGGGAAACAGCGGCTCCGGAGATTAGCAGCACCGGACAGAAACAGCCCGGGAGTTTCTTGTTCGCGGCTTGTGGCCTACACCGGGGGTTTCTGACGCCTTCCCGCCCACCCACCGTCACTAACGTTGCCTCCGCTTCGCCGCGTCCTCACCTCCTAAAATCCAACAACCAAGCGTCTGTCCATAACAACAACAAAAATACCTGGGAAAACTCAGCAGCTCTGGCAGCATCTGCTGAGAGGAACACAGTTAACGTCTCGAGTCCATTTGACTCTTCAACAGAACTAAGGAAAAATAGAACAGGTGAAATATAAGCTGGTTTAAGGGGGGAGTGGGACAGGTAGAGCTGGATAGAGGGCCAGTGATAGGTGGAGATAACCAAAAGATTTCATAGACAAAAGAGCAAAGAGGTGTTGACGGTGGTGATATCATCCAAGAAATGTGATAATAGGTGACATTAAGGGTAGAAAGCAGGATGAGCAAGGTACAGATAGGGCTATCTGTGGGGGTGGGGTGGGGGGGAAGGGATCGAAATAGGCTAAAAGGTAGAAATAAAACAATGGATGGAAATACATTTAAAAATTGGAAATAGGTGGAAAAAGAAAAATCTATATAAATTATTGGGAAAAAGCGGGATCGGAAAGGGGGTGGATGTGGAGGAGAGAGTTCTTGATTTAAAATTGTTGAACTCAATATTCAGTCCAGAAGGCTGTAAAGTGCCTAGTCGGAAGATGCGGTGCTGTTCCTCCAGTTTGCGTTGAGCTTCACTGGAACAATGCAGCAAGCCAAGGGCGGACATGTGGGCATGAAAGCAGGGTGGAGTGTTGAAAAGGCAAGCGACAGGGAGGTCTGGGTATTGCTTGCGGACAGACCTAAGGTGTTTCGCAAAGCGGTCACCCAGTCTGCATTTGGTCTCTCCAATGTAGAGGAAACAGCATTGGGAGCAACGAATGCAGTAGACTAAATTGAGGTAAGTCCAATTGAAGCACTGCTTCACTTGAAAGGATTATTTGGGCCCTTGGACGGTGAGCAGGGGGGAATTAAAGGGGCAGGTCTTGTTTTATCTCTACCTTTTAGCCTATTTCGATCCCCCCCTGCACCCCACTCCCACAAGGGCTATCTGTACTTTGCTCGTCCTGCTTTCTACCCTTAATGTCCCCATTATCACATTTATCAGCTAATATCACCATCGTCAACACCTCTTTGTCCTTTTGTCTATGACATCTTTTGACTATCTCCACCTATCACTGGCCCTCTATCCAGCTCTACCTGTCGCACCACCCCTTAAACCAGCTTATATTTTCTATTTTTCCTTACTTCTGATGAAGAGTCATTCGGACTCGAAACGTTAGCTGTATTCCTCTCCGCAGATGCTGTCGGACCTGCTGAGTTTTTCCAGGTATTTTTGTTTTTGTTCTAGAAACTCACAACATTCTCTCCTCCTGCAACCTGGGCCAGGATGACCGCGCATGCGCCCTGCTGCACATTGCCCCTATAAAGATGGCGGCCGTTACCCCGGGCCTGGCGAAGGGAGAAATCCAGAATTTCTCGGCCCGTTCTCTGTAAACACAAGACCGGTACCTTGTTATTTGGGGTCTGCGGCCTGCACTGTGTCTTTATGAAGCCTCCCTGCCCACTCCACCGACTCCATTCCTCCTCATACACCCACTAACTCTGTTAGTTTGCTCCACTCGACATTCCCTCACCCGCTCTGAGCAGTTTCAGTGCCAGACCAGCACTGCGCATGCTCGTGAAAAATACCGCAATGTGCATGCTCCAAGCACACACCGTCCTGCGCATGTGCGGGGAGCTGCTGTAATGAGAATAGGGCACATTCTGTACCGCAGTGAATGCTGGGTGACCGCTCCGCCATTGAAGGGTAACGTTGTAGAATGAAACTGCAGTCCAGTAATCAGAATACAATGGGTGCCATCGGGACAAGGTATAAAGTCTTCGAATCAATTGATACAGCAACTAAAATGCTCTGGGCTGTACCCTAATTCCCTCCTAGATGTTATGAAGAGCAGAACAAATACCCTGCAGTTAGATCCGAACTCGATGGAGTCTCAGCATATGGATTATTTTTCACTATACATGGTTCATTTTAACTCTGCCAACAGGAATGCTCTGACGGTGGATTAAATCCTTTGAATTTTAAAGTTGGTGTGTTTACTGCTTTGCAAACTGAATAAATCCCTTCGCACATGTGAAATAACTGGATGGTCTCTGGATGTGACTGTGTTCCTGTGTCAGTAATTGGGTCAATGGTGTGAATCCATTTGCATTTTCAGCTTGTGCACGTGAGCTTACTTAGACATTTTTAGCTGAAAAATGGATCTCAAACCTTATGGCTTCTACATTCTTAGCACTAATTAGTTAAAGAAAATCAAAATGCTGCAGATGCTGGCTTACTGAAATAAAAAAAAGCAGAAAATGCTGGAATTCCCTGCAGGTCTGGTCGCGCCTCTCGAGAGAAAAACATAGCTTTTAGCGGATTAGCGGGTCTGTGAGATTAGGACTAATTCTTTTGTGGATTCTCAACATAGACTTGTTGGAGGTGACAGTCTGTTTCTGTTTGGTAATATTTCTGAAACTTTTGGATGTCAAAAACGCATCAATGGATAAATGGCAGCATGAAATATTGGGTACAGTCGATGAAGTTTCACTAATAAATTGGCCTCCCACTATTGTGAGAACCTATTTATCATTCACATGGATTGGGACAGACTTTGGTAAACTGAGATGTCATGGGAATGTGTTAATTATTAATATCACCTATGGTGATTCCAGGTTAAATTACCACCAGGAAATCAGTTACATAGCGCATTTAAAAAAAAATTATTTTACTTATCTTATTTATTGTTATTTATCAGTCATATGTAGGCCAGACCAGATGAGGATGGCAAATTTCCTTCCCTAAAGACATGGGTAATCAGATGTGTTTTTACGAAAACTGATGATGGTCTCATTGCTTGTGATTGCAGATTTATTAATTGAATTTAAATTCCACCAGCTGCCGTGGTGGGATTTGAACCTGTGTCCTCAGAGCATGAGCCTCCCTCTGGATTACTCATACAGATGTCCCGGCTTTAGAAAGACAGTTTATCCTGAAAACAGCCCCAACTTTGCATTCAAAATAAGAAAACGAACACTAGGTGGTTATTGCACCAATCATTATAAAACAGACCAGCATTTAACTTTACAAATATGTATAAAGTAATGGAGCCAGAGTCCATAAGTTACACGTCAAACATCACACAAAAAATGTCACAATGTGTTACTCATACAAAATCTTTAAAAAAAAACAATTCCAGCTACTGACCTGATATTTACAAACAGTTACAAGTATCATCTTAGTTGGATTTCTCTATTTAGAGCAGTGATCTAAACTCAGAGTTTAACAGTTAAATGTTACAAATGTGCCGCAGCCTTCAGAGGACACGTGCGCAATAATTAAGAATATCGAGTTAAGATGGGATGGAAGTCACTTCCATTTAATAAAATGTCTTCCTTTGGATTGTATGAAGTCTGCTTAGCACAAAAAATCACCTAATGCTGAAAGGGGGTGAATATAAAGTTCGAGGTTGCTGAAATAATTTAATTGCTTTCTTTGCTCGGCTGGAGTCTTCAAAAGATGGGTTGGAAAACACAGGTGGAGCAGCACACACAGGTTAATAAATCAATTAAATAGATGCGTATTATATCAGCACATGAATAAATATCGTGTTTCAGTATCTTTTAAGTGAACATTTTGCTTTCATTTCTCCACTTAATATATTTGAGCCAAGTTTAATTATTGGCTCTGAAAGATTGTACCATAATTAAGTCCTCTCTAACAGCACTGCGGGTGTTCCTACACCACAAGGACTGCAGCCGTTCAAGAAGGCAGCTCACTACGACCTTCTCAAGGGCAAGTAGGGATTGGCAATAAATGCTGTCTCACATTCTGTGCATAGATACACAAAACTGAAAAACTACTAATCACAAATTGAAAACAAGCCTAGGATCAATTGAAATACAGATCTGTAAAAATAATAATTGCAGAAGATGAATCTTGAAATTTAAAAGTAAAAAAACAAAGCTGGAAGCACTCAGCAGCATCAGCAGCTGAGGCTTCATGATTCATCAGAACTGCTCTGTCGAGTTCCCAACAATGTATCAACATGAAGCAGGAAACTCTCTCCTCCCTGCTCCCACTCCTCCTCACTGAGTCTGAACTGGGGACAATGTGTTAACATGAAGCAGGAAACTCTCTTCTCTCTGTTCCCACTGCCCCTCACTGAGCCTGAACTGGGTACAATGTATCAACATGAAGCAGAAAACTCTCTCCTCCCTGCTCCCACTGCCCCTCACTGAGTCTGAACTGGGTATAATGTGTCAACATGAAGCAGGAAACTCTGTTCTCTCTGCTCCCACTGCCCCTCACTGAGTCTGAACTGGTTACAATGCACAAGGAGCCATTACTGTGTCCAGAGCTTTCTAAAATTATTATTTATAAATAACGTTCAAAGTAGTGTTACTATTAGTTATGTTAGAATGGGTTAACACAACCGTTTAAACTACCCTCTGGGAAGCTTGGACACGTGCTCCTTGTAGACAGGGCATCATTTCCCTTCACAAGGTATCATAGGGAGGATTAGCATACTCCCATCCCATCAGCCTTTCCTTCTCATTTCAACATTCCAGCAGATAAATAATGTTTCAATCTGCTAATATAATTGTAGAAAATAAGCTATAACTGTTAAACTCAATCCCAGACGAGAGTGTGCAATGCGCTGAAATCAATTCATTTTGCTCACCACAAGTGTGAACAGTTTGCTAAAAACAAAAAGCTAAAAGCTACTGCGGATGCTGGAAATCCAAAACAAAAACAGAATTACCTGGAAAAACTCAGCAGGTCTGGCAGCATCGGCGGAGAAGAAATCAGTTAACGTTTCGAGCCTTCATGGCCCTTCGGCAGAACTGAAGCATAGTTAGAAGAAGGGAGAAATATAAATTGGTTTAAGGTGGGGGTGGGTGGGGGGGGTGGGGGGAGAGAGAGACATTGAGGGTGTGGTGATTGTGGAGATGAGCAGATAATCAAAAGATGTCACAGACAAAAGGGTCAAAGAGGTGTTTTGTCTGAGAAAAGTGCTAATTAAGAATGGAGGACAGGATATTCAAAGTACAGCTCTAGTGGGGGTGGGGTGGAAAGGCTAACAAGGTTTTAGTTTTAGATTTAAAAATAATGGAAATAGGTGGGGAAAGAAGAATCTATATAAATTATTGAAAAAAAAGCGGGGTGGGGTGGAGGGGAAGAAACGGGGTGGGGATGGGGGGAGGGGGAGTTTAAGATCTAAAGTTGTTGAATTCAATATTCAGCCCGGAAGGCTGTAAAGTGCCTAGTCGGAAGATGAGGTGCTGTTCCTCCAGTTTGCGTTGGGCTTCACTGGAACAATGCAGCAAGCCAAGGACAGACATGTGGGCAAGAGAACAGGGTGGAGTGTTAAAGTGGCAAGCGACAGGGAGGTTTGGGTCTTTCTTGCGGACAGACCGCAGGTGTTCCGCAAAACGGTCGCCCAGTTTGCGTTTGGTATCTCCAATGTAGAGGAGACCGCATTGGGAGCAACGAATGCAGTAGACTAAGTTAGGGGAAATGCAAGTGAAATGCTGCTTCACTTGAAAGGAGTGTTTGGGCCCTTGGACGGTGAGGAGAGAGGAAGTGAAGGGGCAGGTGTTGCATCTTCTGCGTGGGCATGGGGAGGTGCCATAAGTGGGGGTTGAGGAGTAGGGGGTGATGGAGGAGTGGACCAGGGTGTCCCGGAGGGAACGATCCCTACGGAATGCCATCGGGGGGGGGGGTGAAGGGAAGATGTGTTTGGTGGTGGCATCATGCTGGAGTTGGCGGAAATGGCGGAGGATGATCCTTTGATCCAACTCCAGCATGATGCCACCACCAAACACATCTTCCCTTCACCTCCCCTGACGGCATTCCGTAGGGATCGTTCCCTCCGGGACACCCTGGTCCACTCCTCTATCACCCCCTACTCCTCAACCCCCACTTATGGCACCTCCCCATGCCCACGCAGAAGATGCAACACCTGCCCCTTCACTTCCTCTCTCCTCACCGTCCAAGGGCCCAAACACTCCTTTCAAGTGAAGCAGCATTTCACTTGCATTTCCCCTAACTTAGTCTACTGCATTCGTTGCTCCCAATGCGGTCTCCTCTACATTGGAGAGACCAAACGCAAACTGGGCGACCGTTTTGCGGAACACCTGCAGTCTGTCCGCAAGAAAGACCCAAACCTCCCTGTCGCTTGCCATTTTAACACTCCACCCTGTTCTCTTGCCCACATGTCTGTCCTTGGCTTGCTGCATTGTTCCAGTGAAGCCCAACGCAAACTGGAGGAACAGCACCTCATCTTCCGACTAGGCACTTTACAGCCTTCCGGGCTGAATATTGAATTCAACAACTTTAGATCTTAAACTCCCCCTCCCCCCATCCCCACCCCGTTTCTTCCCCTCCACCCCACCCCGCTTTTTTTTCAATAATTTATATAGATTCTTCTTTCCCCACCTATTTCCATTATTTTTAAATCTAAAACTAAAACCTTGTTAGCCTTTCCACCCCACCCCCACTAGAGCTGTACTTTGAATATCCTGTCCTCCATTCTTAATTAGCACTTTTCTCAGACAAAACACCTCTTTGACCCTTTTGTCTGTGACATCTTTTGATTATCTGCTCATCTCCACAATCACCACACCCTCAATGTCTCTCTCTCCCCCCACCACCACCCCCCCCCCCCCCACATCCACCTTAAACCAATTTATATTTCTCCCTTCTTCTAACTATGCTTCAGTTCTGCCGAAGGGCCATGAAGGCTCGAAACGTTAACTGATTTCTTCTCCGCCGATGCTGTCAGACCTGCTGAGTTTTTCCAGGTAATTCTGTTTTTGTGAACAGTTTGCGTTTGCTAGACCACCGCTTGTCTGGGGAAACTCCATTAGCTTTGCGCAGTGGCATTATTGTAATCAATGAGGTTCAACTGAGGTGTCACTTTAATAGTTGACACAGCAGCAGTCACATCTGATGGAGAAAACTCTGCAAAGGGATTTTCTCAGTTTGGCCACCTGTTAACAATCCAGCTTTAAAAGTTCAAAGGATTTAATTCGCAACAGTCACGTTCTGAATGACAAAGCAGAGTTTAAATGCTCGGCGTATGGAAGGAAACATCACTTCTTCACCCGGACTGCTGAGAATCCAGTGAATTCACCTCTAACTGTTGGGGTTTGTTCCATTGTTAATTACACCCAGGACAGAACTATGGTACTTTGTACTATGGCCCGTGTACTTTGACTGTTCAATTAATCCAATTAATAATTTTAAATTTTCTCTCCAAGCGTCCGATCATCATCGGAACATGAAACATAATTTTACATGCAAGAATATCGGTCTCCAATGGCGGACCTATCACCCAGCATTCAGAGCGGGACAGAAGGTGTTCTACTCAGAACGCCAAGGCCTTGCGCATGCGCACAGCGAAGAGTAATTGGCACCCGCGCATTGCAGTCTCCTATCTGAGCATGCGCAGTGCTGTCCCGTGACCGGAGCCGGCGACCTGGTAAGAAAATGGCGACTGCAGCAGAATAACAGAGTTAGTAGGTGTTGCGGGAGGAATGGAGCCAGTGGAGTGGGCAGGGAGGTTTCATAAACACTTGGTGCAGGCCGCAGAGCCTTAATATAAAACTACCGGTCCCGCGTTTGCGGTGAACAGACCGGAAATGGCTGGGTCTCTCCCTCTGCTCGGCCCGTGGGCGGCGGCTGTGCAGCAGGGCGCATGCGCGGTCATCCTGGTCCAGATAGCAGGAGGAGAGAATATTGTGTATCCTGGACTGACAGGGATGGATTTTGGAAACTCCTGTTACAGTTAGAAGGGGAGGATTTACACACAGCAAACGCAAACAAAAAGAAATATTTGTCTCTTCGCAATTTCTATCCTAGACTGGCAGTGACAGAGTTTTTTTATAATCTCCTTTTTACAGGATGTTGAATGGGAAGGATTTGTAGACGGGAAACTCAAACCAAACATCACATCAAGAGCTGACAGAGTCACTTGATTCATCAGGACCTGAATATTATCGGCCTCTGAGTGTAAGCACTGAGTTCCGGATCACTCAATCACTCACTGTGTAAAATTTTTTCCTCACATCCCCCCTATAGATCTTGCCTCAAATCTTAAGTCTGTGTCCGTAAACCTTTTATGATCAACTAATGTGAACATCTTCATGTTTCTTATCTCAACCTATCATAAACTTATACATCTCCATCAAATCTCCCCTCAATCCAATTTACTCCAAGGAGAACAACCCCAGTTTCTCCAAACTAACCTTACAACTAAAATCCCTCATCCCTGACCCTGGTAAATCTCCTCTGCACTTTCTCAAGGACCCTCACGTCTTTCACAATGTGTGGTGATCACTGGTTTGCACAGACCCGGATGTTCTGTGTTCGTGTCTATGACATCATCACACACCGACAATTACACTGTGACATCATCACACATCGACAATTACACGGTGACATCACTCCGCTCCCCTGGTATTTCCTCAACTGGGAGATTTTTCTCTGACTCCAGTGCTTCTGATATCTTTCCAGCTGCGGGATCCAGCAGGAGATTTTAAATTTAAAAACTGTAATTATTTCAGAGTTGAGTATTTTTGATTATTCATCAACAGTTTAGGGCTTTTAGTGCTGTTCCCTGTTATCTATGAGAGATTTCATGGCTCTGGGGCTGGCGTGACTCCTTTACTGTGGATCTGAATCCATGTCCATCTATTGCTCTGTTTCATCCTCTGCTCTCCCTGATCACCTCTCTGCCATTGTCTAACTTTCTCTGTCTCTAATAATGGATGTATTTTAACTATGTTTAGGATTTTAATGTTCCTTCTGCCAAATGTGTCTAAATGAGGTTTCCACTGCTGCCCATCCCCTGAGCATGTGCTGCTGGCTCCCCAGCTTTATCTTCCCACAGTATCTTTCAGGAGTTGTTTATCCTGCGCTATAGTCCATCTCTCTTCCACTTTAGTGCCTATGTTGACCATCAGATTCTGCCCACCCTAAAATGGTAATGAATTAATTCTATTGTGTAATGGAACGTACCAAGGTGTTTCACAGGAGTGTTAGAAAGCAACATTTGACACTGAGCCACCTGAAGAGATATCAGGGCAGATGCACAAAAATTCACTGAAAGAGGTAGGTTTTATGGATTATCTTAAAGGAGGAAAGTGAGGTGGAGAGGTTTAAGGGGGAAATTCCAGAGCATGTGGCCTTGGCAACTGCTGGCGGAGACACAAAAGGTGGAGCAGTTAAAATCAGGAACACTGAGCAGGTCGGAATTAGAGAAGTGTAGATATCTCGGAGGGCTGTGAGGCTGGAGGAGATTACAGAGGTAGGGAGGGAGAGACCATGGAGGGATTTGAAAACGAGGATGTGAAATTTCAAATTGAGGTCCTCCTTAACCCAGAGGCTTTGTAAGTCGGTGAGTACAGGGGTGATGGGTGAACAAGGCTTGGTGTGAGTAAGCAGAGTTTTGTATTACAGGGAGGCTGAATGTGGGAAGCCGGCCGGGTGTGTGTTCGGAGAGTTAAGTCTAGACAGAACAAAGGAATGGATGACAGGTTGAGCAATTACATACAGGGATATATGGAGGGTGTGGGAAAGGACTTTGATCAGATTGAATGCTGGAGCAGGCTCAACGGTCTGAATGGCCTATTCCTGCTCCTATGTCCCTATAAATGTCTGATTCAGCCTCAGACAGTTGTCAGGGCAAGGGATGGAGCCAGTGGTCAGGGAGTGGAGTTTGTAGTGGGGACTGAAGACAATGGCTTCAGTCTTCCCAATATTGAAATGGAGGAAATTTCTGTTCATCCAGACAAGTCAGGACAGTGTGTGACTTGGAGGGGATCTTGGAAGTGATGGTGTTCACATACACCTGCTACCCTGGTCCTTTCGGTGGTGGAGGTTGAGGTTTCTGGAGACTTTGTCAAAGTTCTTGTTGTGTTGTAGGTATCCCTTCACCCCCTGCCTCTCCCACCTCTCTCTCCCTCTCCTCCCTTGTGGGCCAGAGTCTTGTGTAGGCCCAGACTGGGTGGCAGGTTCCCTTCCCTGAAGGACATTAGTGAACCAGTTGGGTTTTTATGACAATCCAGCCGTTTTCATGGTCATATTTTCCTAGTGCCGACCCCACAAATTCCCAGATAAATTCAGCTCAATTTCACAACCTGCCTTTGTGTTTTTGTGGGTTCTCTCTCACTCCCTTTTTTCTGTTTTAAATCAGTTTCACTCGTTTTTAGAAGAGGAGGATTTGCAGTCGGGAAACTGAAACTAAACATCACATCAGCATCTGACGGTGTCGCCCAATTTACCGTAACATGAATATCATCGGATTTTGAACATGGAAGGAAAAGGCACCGCTCAGAGTGGGGAGAAACCGTGGAAATGTGGGGATTGTGGAATGGGATTCAGATTCCCGTCTGAGCTGGAAACTCATCGCCGCAGTCACACTGGGGAGAGGCCGTTCACCTGCTCCAAGTGTGGGAAAGGATTCAGTCAGTCATCCAGCCTGAAGACACACCAGCGAGTTCACATTGATAAGAGGCCTTTTAAATGCTCAGACTGTAGGAAGTGCTGTAAAAGTTCTGAGGAACTAATGTGCCATCAACGTGTTCACACTGACGAGAGACCGTTCAGGTGCTCTCACTGTGGGACTGGGTTCAGACGTTCATCTCATCTCACTGTACACCAGCGAATTCACACTGGAGAGAGACCGTTTACCTGCTCCCAGTGTGGGAAGGGCTTCATTACCTCATCCAATCTACTGATACACCAGCGAGTTCACACTGGGGAGAGGCCTTTTCAATGTCCAGAGTGTGGAAAATGCTATAAAAGTTCCGGGGTACTGATGTCCCATCAACATGTTCACACTGACGAGAGACCGTTCAGGTGCTCTCACTGTGGGGCTGGGTTCAGGCGGTCATCTCAACTCACTAAACACCAGCGAATTCACACTGGGGAGAGACCGTTCATCTGCTCTGAGTGTGGGAAGGGATTCACTCAGTCATCCCGCCTGCTGAGACACCAGCGAGTTCACACTGACAAGCAACCCTTTAAATGCCCAGACTGCGGGAAATGCTATAAAAGTTCCGGGGAACTGATGTCCCATCAACGTGTTCACACTGATGAGAGACCGTTCAGGTGCTCTCAGTGCGGGACTGGGTTCAGGCGATCATCTCAACTCACTGTACACCAGCGAGTTCACACTGGGGAGAGACCTTTCACCTGCTCCGAGTGTGGGAAGGGATTCACTCAGTCATCCCGCCTGCTGACACACCAGCGAGTTCACACTGGGGAGAGACCGTTCACCTGCTCTGAGTGTGGGAAGGGATTCACTCAGTCATCCTACCTGCTGACACACCAGCGAGTTCACACTGGGGAGAGACCGTTCACCTGCTCTGAGTGTGGGAAGGGATTCACTCAGTCATCCAACCTGCTGACACACCAGCAAGTTCACACTGGGGAGAGGCCGTTCACCTGTTCAGGGTATGGGAAAGGATTCACTCGCTTGTACCATTTACAAAGACACCAGCAAGTTCACAAGTAACTACAGTGATTGGATGTTGTTGTCAAATCACATCCAGGACTGAACCATGTTCATTGGGTTCTCTTTCTGCTAATGTTAATAAACTCCAGGTCAGTTATAGGGAGTAATATACTGGATAAAAGTCCAATAAATCAGCTTTGTGTTAAACTCACCCTGTGTCAAGTGTTTTCAATCTCTCAAACACAAGTTAGTTCCTTTTGAAGGGCTCTTCCTCACCCCCGTCTCCTCCTTCCTCACCTCCAACAACAAGTGTGAGGAGCTCATGGGGCAGAAAATTACACTCGGTGGGTGAGCATCCCGACGTCATCGCGCAGTCCCGCAATATTTCACCAACAATTAAGAAGCCTGTAAGGCCACTAAGAAGTTAATTAAATTCAAATTTACGCTGCCCATTGAACCTAATGGTTGGCGGGCGGGCAAAAAGACCAAGCGGCCTTTACCTTTTTCAGGAAACCTCATCCACGGGCGGGACGAGGTCACCTGAAGCAAATCAAATTTTACACTTGAATTAAAAACATGAAACAAAAACAGAAAATGCTGGAAAAACTTTGCAGGTCCAGCAGCATCTCTGGAGAGACAAACAGAGTTTTGCTTTTTTGCAAAAGTATTTTGCAGTATTTTGCTTTTATCTTATTTAATTCACTGCCACTTCTCTTCCAGGAATGCCGACCTTGAAGAAGTACGGCCCTGCAGTATTTTGCTTTTATTTTATTAATTAAAAACATGTCCCTGATCATGTGACAGAGTGACATGAGGGGACATGTTTCATAACCTGTATAAAATTTTTAACTTCTTTTTCAAATCAATCCATCTCCCTGAGACAGCTCTCTGCCTCAGGGAGATTATGTAGCTCGCTCTCGCGTGCATGCACAAAGGTCACACTCGCCCAGCTCGGACTCCTCCCCCCGCCCGCACAGGCAACGCTGAGCACTGCTGTTCATGTTTCACGCAGTGCAGGCCTTAATTGGCCCCCAGCATGAAATTGCCTTCCGGGCCTGATTGCAGGCACCGGTCAGCTTCCCAACTGCCCCACTCGCCCCACCGAGCCCGCACACCAAGGGCAAAATTCTGCCCATGGAGCTTCTTTGTCACTAAGATTGAGAAAATCCGATCAGCTGCCTCTGCTGCTTCCCTCCCTTCCACTAGCCCACCGGGACAAACTGTCTGAACCCACATTTTCTCCATTTTATCTCCCATCTCCCCTCATGCCCTCTCAGTGCTCATCTTGTCCATGAGACTCACTTTCTGCTGTACTGACCCCACTCTGATCTACTGATAACCTAACTTCTCCATGTTAGCTGATATTATTCACAAATTTGTCTCTCTCTTCTGGTAATGTCCCTCTCACCTTTTAATCCACCATCCTGACCCATCCTAAAAACAGGATGTCTCTTTGCCCCCTCCTATTTCTCATCTCCATGCTACCACTAGGTGACGTCATCCAAAAGCACCGTGTTACTTTATACATGTACACTGACAACGCCCAGCTCTACCTCACCGCCATCCCTCTCCATTCCTCCACTGTTACTAAATTATCAAACTGCTTATCCCACATCCAGTACTGGATGAGCAGAAATTTCCTCCAATTAAAAATTGAAGACAAAAGCCATTGTCTTCAATCACCACTACAAATTCCATCCCATAACTACTGAGACCATCCCGATGAGTTATCATAAGGGTACGTTATCCTATGTTTATCAACCCAGGAATCTTTCTTTCTAAACAAGGAAGAGAGAGAGAGAGAACTATTTCTGTAATGTTCATTAAATTTCTGAAGATTTTATAATGTTAATTAAACAGTTATTTCTCACAGATCTCTCCACCTTGAGAAGGGAATATCCTTTCTGACTTCTCACAACTGATTTCTGACTAACCTCACTATTTCTAAGCTACGAGCTTGTTTTCCTAATTTCTTGATGACAAACTGTAGATAACATACTAAAGCTACTAGAATGATCAGAATCAGCAACACAAACAGTTGAGCTGCCAACAATAAATGTCAAAACTTTTCCGCTAAAATGTGATAACTATTGACTTAGATTCATCCTCCCCATCTGCTGATCATCCCACACAATTCTAAATTATTGACATGTTGTAATTACATCTGGTTCAAACAAAAGTTTATGCACAGACTTTAAAGATTCTTCAGCTCTCTGTTAACCTACATCCTCTTCGTGGATGTTTTCTAAATCCAGATTCTATTTCCTTCTTCAAATTAATTTGACTCACTTTGATATGTTCAATGTGTTTAATTCTTTCCTGAATGTTTGAGAGACAATTTTTATCTGGAATAGGTCTTACTGTACTGATAATTTAAAACGTTGTTTCATTCTACTGGCCACAATAATCACTCATGCCCTGTTTTTCCTTCTTCATTCATGGGATATGGGCTTCGCTGGCTGGGCCAGCATTTATTGCCCACCGCTAGTTCCGCTTGAGAAGGTGGTGATGAGCTGCCTTCTTGAACCACTGCAGTCCATGTGGTGTAGCTACACCCACAGTGCTGTTAGGAAGGGACTTCTAGGATTTTGAACCAACGACAGTGAAGGAATGGCAATATATTTCCCTTTCAGGATGATGAGTGACTTGGAGGGGAATTTCCAGGTGGTTGTGTTCCCATCTATCTGCTGCCCTTATCCTTCTAGATGGTAGTGATCATGGGTTTGGATGGTGCTGTCGAAGGAGCCTTGGTGAATTCCTGCAGTGGTCATCATCAAAGCCCATCTACTCTCATCCATCTTCCACCACTTGGCCCGTAGCCCTGTAAGCTGTGGTGTTTCAAGTGTTCATCTAAATACTTCTTAACTGTTGTGAGGGTTCCTGCCTCTACCACTCCCTCAGGCACTGAGTCCCACATTTCACCTGGGCCTGGGGATTTATCCACTTTTAAGGCCGCCATTAGAGACTGAGTCTCAGTTAATCATTGTCTGAATCTGGGGATGGGAGGGGCAGATTCTGTTAGCAAATGGATTGAAAAATAAAAAAGTCCAAGTTCCAGCTCGTACCATTCGCACCGTATGATAACATAGTTATGGGTAATCTTGAGGATGGATAGAGTTGTATTAGAAGCATTTCAGGGAAGGTTCACTCAGTTGATTTCTGGGATGAAAGCGTTGTCTTTCTTCTAAAATTCATTCATGGAACGTAGGCTTCACCGGCAGGTTCCAGATAGACCCCACCCTCTGGGTGAAAAGAAAATCCTCAAATCCCCTCTAAACCTTCTACCACTTAACTTAAATCTATGCCCCCCTGAGTATTGATCACTCCACTAAAGAGAAAAATGTCTTCCTATCCACCCTATCTATACCCCTCATAATTTTGTACACCTCTATCAGGTACCCCCTCGGCCTTCTCTGCTCTGAGGAAAACAACCCCAGCCTATCTAATCTCTCTTCATAGCTGAAACTCTCCAGCCCAGGCAACATCCTGAGTGAATCTCCTCTGCACCCTCTCCAGTGCAATCACATCCTTCCTATAGTGCGGCAAACAGCATTGCACAGAGTACATCAAATGTGGCCTAACTAATGCTTTATACTGCTCCATCATAACGTCCCTGCTCTTGCATTCAATGCCTCGACTAATATGTCGACAACGTTTGACACAAAGCTGATTGATTTAACCTTTATCCAGGATATTAAACTCCAGCCCAGTTACAGGGATTATTAACATAAGTAAAAACAAACCCCAACTGTCGGAAAGAGCATGGTTCAGTCCTGGGTGTGATTTGCAGCTACAATAACAGCAGAATCCAACCCCGGGAGTCACTTGTGAATACATTGGTCTGTCTGCAGGGTGGATGAATGACTGAATCCCTTCCCACACACGGAGCAGGTGAATGGCCTTTCTCCAGTGTGAACTCGCTGGTGTTTCAGCCGGAGGGATGGGTGAATGAATCCCTTCCCACACATGGAGCAAGTGAAAGGCCTTTCTCCAGTATGAACTCGCTGGTGTGTCAGCAGACCCATTTTGCTTTTATAGCTTTTCACACAGTCGGCACGTTTATAAGGTTTCTTTTCAGAGTGAGCACGTTGATGTGATGTGAACCGGGTTAGTTGAGTGAATCTCTTCCCACACTTGGAGCAGTTGAATGGTTTCTGCCCAGTGTGGTCACTGTGTGGTGTGTCAGCAGAATCTTTCTGCTTTTGAAGCACTTTTCACAGTCAGAACATTTAAAAGGCCTCTTGTCAGAGTGAACAAGTTGATGTGAAGTGAGGTACTTATCTGAGTGAATCCCTTCCCACAGTTAGAGCAGGTTAATGGCCTCTCCCCAGTGTGAACTCGCTGGTGTATCAGCAGATTCCTTTTGCTTTTAAAGCTCTTCTCATAGCCACAACATTCAAAAGGTCTCATGTCTGAGCGAACAGGTTGATGTGAAGTGAGGTGGGTTAGTAGAGTGAACCCCTTCCCACACTCGGAGCAGATGAAAGGCCTCTCCCCAGTGTGTGCGCGCTGATGAGTTTCCAGCACAGATGGGGATCTGAATCCTAACCCACAGTCCCTACATTTCCACGGTCTCTCCATGGTGTCTGTGTCCTCGTGTCTCTCCATGTTGAACGATCAGTTGAATCCTTGTCCACACACACGACACTTGCACAGTTTCTCCCCGCTGTGAATCGTGAGATGTTTTTTTCAGATGGTGTAACAGGTTAAAGCTCTTTCCACAGTCAGTTCACTGGAGCACTCTCACTCGGGCGTGTCTGTGTCTCGGTGCTTTCCCAGTCACACTGACGTTTGAAATATTTTCCCACAGACAGAAAAGACAAATATTTCTCCTTCCACAGTCAAAGATCAATGATATTCAGGTCCAACGTCGGGGGTGTAGACCAGTCAGCCTGACGTCAGTCATGCGGAAAATTCTAGAGTCCATTATAAAAGATTTAATAGCTGAGTACTTGGAAAAATAAAGTGGCAGAATGGGACAGAGTCAGCGTGGATTTATGAAAGGGAAATCATGCTTGGCAAATCTACTGGAATGTTTCGAGGATGAAACAAGTAGAGTTGATGAGGGGGCGCCAGTGGATGTGGTTTATTTGGACTTTCAGAAGGCTTTTGACAAAGTCCCACATAAGAGATCAGCGTGTAAAATTAGAGCACATAGGATTGGAGGTAGTGTATTGAGAGGTATAGAAAACTGGTTGGCAGACAGGAAACAAAGAGTAGGAATAAATGGGTCTTTTTCCTAATGGCAGGCAGGCAGTGACTAGTGGGGTAGCACAGGGACAGGTACTGGGACCCCAGTTATTCACAATATATATCAATGATTTAGATGAGGGAATTAAATGTAATATCTCCAAATTTGCAGATGACACAAAGCTGGGTGGGAGGGTGAGCAGTGAGGAGGATGCAGAAATGCTTCAGTGTGATTTGGACAAGCTGAGTGAGTAGGCAAATGCATGGCAGATGCAGTATAATTTGGATAAATGTGAGGTTATCCACTTTGGTAGCAAAAACAGGAAGGAATATTATTATCTGAATGGCTATAAATTGAGAGAGGGGAATGTGCAACGAGACCTGGGTGTCCTCGTACACCAGTTACTGAAGGTAAGCATGCAGGTGCAGCAGGCGGTAAAGAAGGCAAATGGTATGTTGGCCTTCATAGCGAAAGCATTCAAGCACAGGAGCAGGGATGTCTTGCTGCAATTATACGGGGCCTTGGTGAGATCATACCTGGAATATTGTGTGCAGTTTTAGTCTCCTTATCTGAGGTAGGATGTTCTTGCTATAGAGAGAGTTCAGCGAAGGTTTACCAGACTGATTCCTGGGATGGCAGGACTGACATATGAGGAGAGATGGAGTTAGTTAGGATTAAATTCGCTGGAGTGCAGGAGAATGAGGCGGGATCTCATAGAAACCTATAAAATTCTCACAGGACAAGGCAGGGGAGATGCAGGAAGGATGTTCCCGATGGCGAGTGAGTCCAGAACCAGGGGTCACAGTCTGAGGATATGGGGTAGACCATTTAGGACTGAGATGGGGAGAAGTTTCTTCACCCAGAGAGTGGTGAGCCTATGGAATTCGCTACCACAGGAAGTAGTTGAGGCCAAAACCTTGAATGTTTTCAAGAAGGAGTTAGATATAGCTCTTGGGGTGAAAGGGATGAAAGGATATGGGGAGAAAGCGGGAGCAGGTTATTGAGTTGGATGATCAGCCATGATCATAATGAATGGTGGAGCAGGCTCGAAGGGCCGAATGGCCTGCTCCTGCTCCTATTTTCTATGTTTCCTGCTGAATTGAGTGACTCTGTCAGACCTTCATGTGATGTTTGGTTTGAGTTTCCTATCTGCAAATCATCTCCCTCTTGTACCCTGTAAAAGGAGTTTACAAAAATATTCACTGTATGTACAGGATAGAAATACAAAGCAGAAAATTCGAATTTCTTTGGTACATTCTTCACCCAAACATGTGGTCCAATCAAACTGAAAGAAATTCAAATCAGCAACAAAGTCCCAATAAAAGCAAAGGGAGCCTTCCTAACTCAATCAGGATGTTGTTTCCAGTGTCTATGAGACACTCTGTACCCTGAGGTGCCCACCGGTTGTGGGAGGTATCAAGCGTACCGGTGGACACCACATGTTCCCTCACCAGGGACACCCGGGCATGGACAAGACCATGGAAGAGAGGTCGGCAGCCAGTGTGACCAGACCCATCCTGGATCTAGAAATCCCTGTGTTAAACAGGCCCATGAACAGTTACAGGAGAAGATTCTCTGATTTAACAAACCCACCACCCCGCCCCCCACCCTTTACACTGGGCAGCCAGAGACTAGGATTGTGGGGCTGAAGTATCGCCAGAGGTTGAGGATCAGCACCTCTCACCCTGAATATGTAAATGTCCCATGGACTCACTCACTGTTACATCCACAAGAAGGCCGTGCATGCGCCCTGCTCCCTGCTGAAACAGGATGGCGGCCGTTACCCTGGGTCTGGGTCTCGGGGAAAATAAATATATAAAAACTCAATAAAATTAGCGATCAAATTATAGAGAAACCTGAATGTAACAGACCATCCATTATCCACTGGAAAGATGGGGCGTGGGAATTGTCCATCTCAGTCTCGTCAATAGATACTTAATGAGGGGACATTATTCTCTGTGTCTTTCCCGGACCTGGAGATGGAAAAGGGGCAAATGAATGAACTTTAAACACCTCGTCCACTTGGCACAGAAACTGTCTGAAACTCCGAATAGAAACCACATGGAACAAAATACTGACAAATACTAAACTGTTAGCTACAAATAAATAAAAATATATATTGGGGAGACGGTGCCACAGTGGGAATGTCACTGGACTAATAATCCAGAAAACCAGCCTGATGCTCTGGGGACAGGGGTTCAAATCCCACCACAGCAGCTGGTGGGATTTAAAATCAATTATTAAATCTGGAATTGAAAGCGAGTCTCAATAAGGGCAACAATTCAGCCATTGTAGATTGTCATAAAAACCCACCTGGTTCACTAATGTCCTTTCAGGAAGGAAATCTGCCGTCCTTACCTGGTCTGACATGTGACTCCAGATCCACACTGAAATGTGGTTACTCTTCATAACCCTCTGAAATGGTGTGGCAAGCACTTGCTTCAAGGGCAACAAATGCTGGCCCACATTCCATGAAAGAAAGTTTTTAACATCACCGCCACTGAATGGCTACAATTTTGGAAGAAAGTGAAGACAGAGGGTCCAGAAAAGATGCAAGAAAACGGTTCCCCTTCCAAGGATAACAAACCCAACTTCACCGAACCTAATTGAAGTTCTGATCTCTTGTGGATCTTTCCTGCACATTCTTCCTAAAGCTCAGAATTGGACACAATGCTGCAGTTGGGTCCAAACCAGTGTTTTATTCAGGTTTATTCTAACTTGGTTGATTTGTACTTTATTTCCGTATTCATAAAGCCCAGGATTCCACATGCTTTATTCACTGCTTTCTCAGCCTGCCCTGCCATCTTCAATGATTTGTGCACATAAAGCCCCAGATTACGCTGCTCCTGCACCTTTTTACACTTGTATCCTTCATTTTATATTGCCTTTCCTTGTTCTTCCTACCAAAATGAATCACTTCACACCTCTCTGAATGAAATTTTATCTGCCACCTGTCTGCCCATTCCACCATCGTGTCTATGTCCTCTTGAGGTTTATCACAATCCTCCCCACTGTGAACACAACTTGAAAATTTGGTGTCGTTTGCAAATTTTGAAATGCAGCCCTGCACACACAAGTCTAAATCATTAATATATATCAAGAAATCAGTGTTCTGACCACCGACCCCTTGTGATCCCACTGTATACTTTTCCTCAATTTGAAAAAGCAACCGTTCACCATGCATGTTGTTGCCTGTCACACAGCCAATGCTGCCTCTGCCCCATGGATTTTAACTCTGCTGACACGCCTGTTACTTGGCACTGTATCAAATGTCGTTTAGCAGTTCATGTGCACATCAATCGTGTTACCCTCATCAACATTCTCTGTTGCCTTATCAAAAACTCAAGAAATTTAGTTCAACACGATTGTCGTGAACAAATTGTACAAGTGACCTAATTTTGACCTGAATTGCCGCTTCTAAATGCTTTCCCACACAGAGGTTAAACTGACTGGTCTGTCAATGCTGGGCTGACCCTTCCATTTAAGATTACTAAGGATTTATTAGTGCCAGGAAGTGTGGGGAAATCGTGAGGAGTTGTGAAATTGTAACATTTAAAGACACTGATAACTGATAAATAGCTCAATAAATAATCAGTTTTCAAGACATAAAGTACAGATAAATTAATTTATGAATAACTGAATTGAATTATTAATAATGTCAGGTAGAGTGCTTGGAATGGAGAAAGGAAAATTACTGCAATGCTTAAAACATGAAATGAAAAGTGTAAAAACTGGAAACACTCAGCAGGTCTGGAAGAATCTGCAGAGAGAGAAAGAGAATTAACGTTTCAGGTCTGTGAGCCATTGAAAGGGGGCGGTGGAAGAGGAACAGAAAGAAAGGTCTATGAAAGGCTGCAGGGCGGGAAAGATTAACTGACAAAAGGTTTCATGATGCAAGGTCAAAGGGAGTGGTAATGGGACAGTTAAAAACACAAAAGCTGCTTCTAGATTAGGTGTGAATGGCACGATAACAACAGTCTGATTGCAATGTGAAGAAAATGAGAGAAATAAGAAAGGAAAACTAGGACTCAAAGAAATAAGGAACAAATGAGGGCAGAGATTATGATAGAAAATTGTTGAAGTCAAATTTTGAGCCCTGAAGTCTGTAAAGCGTCTCGTTTTGATCTGGTAATGAACTGTTACATTTCTATATATTCTCAGGTCAGATGAAAGGTCACCGAGCTGTCACATTAACTCTGTTTCTCTTGCCACAGATGACGGCCTGACCTGCTGAGGAATTCCAGCATTTTCAGATTCATGTCGGGATTGTAGACTCTGAGGGTTTGTAAAGATAGAGATTGTCCCAAATTAATTTGCCACATCGATAACAGAAGTCTCGGTCTCATGAAACTCCAGTCTCATTGTTTTATATTTGGGTCTGATGGAGAATGTTCGCTGTTTTATATTCGGGTCTGGGGGATAATGTTCACTGTTTTATATTCGGTCCCGGGATGATAATGTTCACTGTTTTATATTCAGGTCTGGGGGAATAATGTTCAATGTTTTATATTTGGGTCTGGGGATAATGTTCACTGTTTTAAATTCGGGTCTGGGAGATAATGTTCTCTGTTTTATATTCGGGACTGGGGGGATAATGTTCACTGTTTTATATTCAGGTCTGGGGGATAATGTTCACTGTTTTATATTCGGCTCTGGGGGAAAATGTTCTCTGTTTTATATTCGGGTCTGGGGAATAATGTTCACTGTATTGTATTCCGGTCTGGGGGATAATGTTTACTGTTTTATATTCGGGTCTGGGGGATAATATTCACTGTTTTATATTCGGGTCTGGGGGATAATGTTCACTGTTTTATATTCGGGTCTGGGGGATAATGTTCACTGTTTTATATTCGGGTCTGGGGATAATGTTCTCTGTTTTATATTCGGGTCTGGGGGATAATGTTCACTGTTTTATATTCGGGTCTGGGAGATAATGTTCACTGTATTGTATTCCGGTCTGGGGGATAATGTTCACTGTTTTATATTCGGGTCTGGGGGATAATGTTCACTGTTTTATATTCGGTCCCGGGATGATAATGTTCACTTTTATATTCAGGTCTGGGGGAATAATGTTCAATGTTTTATATTTGGGTCTGGGGATAATGTTCACTGTTTTAAATTCGGGTCTGGGGGATAATGTTCTCTGTTTTATATTCGGGACTGGGGGGATAATGTTCACTGTTTTATATTCAGGTCTGGGGGATAATGTTCACTGTTTTATATTCGGCTCTGGGGGAAAATGTTCTCTGTTTTATATTCGGGTCTGGGGAATAATGTTCACTGTTTTATATTCGGGTCTGGGGGATAATGTTCACTGTTTTATATTCGGATCTGGGGGATAATGTTCACTGTTTTATATTCGGGTCTGGGGATAATGTTCTCTGTTTTATATTCGGGTCTGGGGGATAATGTTCACTGTTTTATATTCGGGTCTGGGAGATAATGTTCACTGTATTGTATTCCGGTCTGGGGGATAATGTTTACTGTTTTAAATGCTGGTCTGGTGCGGAATAAAATGAAGAGCCACTTTAATTGAGGACAGTAACTGCATTTTTCGCTCTGACTTTAAACAAAAGAATCTATCCTGTTGTGTGGGACAAAATTTTTCAGTTTTATTGGATTCAATTAAGGCGAGTTTGAAGCTAAATCCAGGAATTCTGTAAATTTAAGCTAAAACCAGACAACCAGAAATCTGCTGATGGTTGATGGCGCCGGTATGGTGGTGGGGGGAGGTGTCCGGAGGAAGTCTGACACACGCTGTACAGGGTGAGCAGGGGAAAGGGGAGGAATTACTTGATTAAACAGGGATCCAGGGACAATAGCAGAAGTTGGGAATCACTTTGAATGGAGCAGCGGGATAGGGACAATTCAAAGAATCATAGAATGGTTGCAGCAAAGAAGGAGGCCGTTCAGCCAGTCGTGTCTGTATTAGCCCCCTGAAGGGACAATTTACCTAATGCCACGTCCCTGCCTTTGTCCCATAGCCCTGCAATTAAACAAGATTGAACAAGTCTTAAACAAAACTTGTATGAAACAAGATGTTTACGCGTATCGGGGGTGGGGAGCAGCATAATGTACCTGTGCAGGTCAGTGAGGATATCCAAGGTCCATCAGCCGTCTGCATGCAGTGTTTAGTGGGCCTTGGGGGAGGGGGGGATGGAACCATTTGGGACAAAGCACAGGGTGGGAGGTCACCCCTCCCCCACTGTCCTGGTTACACGAAGGACTCACCTTGAACTGTCCCACACCTGGGCCGGGCGGGGTCAAGGTGCAGGAAGCTGCAAGCTGGTAGGTTGAGCTGTGAACTGGGCGGAGTTGAGGGGTTTGAGTGACAGGTCTGGGGCTAGATCAGAGCAGGCACAGGCACTGCTCCCCCTTTTCCTCGTGGAAGTTTCACTGGAGTCGTGTTGGTGAGTGTTTCTAAACTCTGTCTCACTATCCCGGGAATGGAGGTGGTTTGGAGGTTGTTGTGAGTGTTGGATTATATTGTTTCCCCTCATTCTTCCCGCTTCCCACTCCCAGTTCCAGGCTGCAGGTCCCGGTGATTCTGGATGCGGGACAGTTGTTAGTCCCGGCCCCGGTGTGGGTGCGCAAGCGCAGATGCGCGGCTTATTGTTCTGTAATAATGGCGGGTGATCGTCCTCCTGTATTTTGCTGCAGTTCTTCACCTCCTTGACTCTCCCGGCGCCATAGTTGCCACCTGCCGATTGCGGCAACCGACCTTCTGTCAGGAAATTAACAACTTTTAGATAGAGCGGTTTCTGGAGCGCATTGCATTGTGGGAATATTGCCCGCCATTAGTCGGCGGCCATCGCCGAGAGTTATCGTGCCGCCTAAAGGCAGGTCAGAGACCTGAGCCCCTACTTCTGTTTCTTAATCTGTTCATGCTGCCTGACCTGCTGGATATTTAAAATATTTTATGTCTTAACTTCAGTTCCAGTCTTCCAGAGCTTTGCTTTCATTTTATTGTTTCATGCAGCCGAGTCTGGAAACACAGACAGACCAATTAGGAGCCGGTTTGAATTAGGGTGGGTGTTGAATGGGGGTCTTTTTTGTTGCATCAGTTTTGAGCTGGAGTGGAATTGGAGGAGAAGCTGCTGGGGTTAACCCCGAGGACTTTGCAACCCAGTCGGGCCCAGCAATTTCCAGTGTTTAAGGCTGTTAAAGGAGGTAGATCCCGGGGCGAACAGAGTGACAAACGTCCGTTCAATTTAAGAGTGTTGCTTTAGTAACAAGTATTTCTACAGTGCCTTTTTTTCCGAGATTTTTTGTTAACTCGTTTCTTGGTATTTGGTGTCACTAACAAGACCAGCAGATATTGTCAATCCCCAGTTGTCTGTTGGTCAGGTGTTGGTGGGCCTTCTTCCTGAATCGCTGCAGTCACTGTGGTGAAGGTGTTCCAACAATGCTGTTTGGTAAGGAGTTACAGGATTTTCACTCAGCGATGATAAATGTCCAAATCAACAACAACAATTGCATTTATGTAGCACACTGATTAGAATAGAACGTTCCAAAGTATTTCACGGGAATATTATACCGGAATATTTAACACTGAAGCACATGACGAGATATTGGGGCACATGATCAACAGCATGGTCAAAGAGGTAAGTTTTAATGATAGAACACATCTTTTACCAGTTTCTCTCCCATCTCCTCTCATGCCTTCTGTGTGCACCAACTGTTCCATCGACCCTCTTCCCACTAAACTACTGACCATCCAACTTCCCCATGTTTGCCGTCATTGTCAATGGTTCTCTCTTTTCAGATACTGTTCTGCTCTCCTTTAAACCTTCCATCATTATAACATCCTTAAATAAAAACAAGCCCTTCACTCTTCCATTTTTGCATGCTGTCGCCATATCTCCAGCCTCTCTTTCCTTTCAAAAATCCTTAAACATTTTGTAATCTCCCAAAACTGTGTCCATTTTTCCGAGAACTCCCTGTTTGAATCCCTCCAATCAGGTTTCTGCCCTGCCTCAGTTCGAAAACAGTTCTTATCAAAGCCACAAGTGAGATCCTATGTGGCTGTGACACAGGTAAACTTTCTCTTCTGTCCTTCCCGACGTGTCTCACCTTCTTGGAGAGGAGACAGCCAGACCTGTGAGGAACACCTCCGATCGGGCAGCGGGCTGAGTTTGAAAATAAACCCAAGGGCGACATCACAGGAAAACTTGCTTGGTGAGAAGTTGCTGTTAGGGATTGTGTTTAAATAGCTTAAAACTAGAAAAAAAAACATAACATTTATAAAGAAGTAGCTGCCTGTATTTCAGTAAGGAACACCAACAATAGGGCAGTAACATTACATCAAGTCAAAGTGAAATAGAGTCATAAAGTAAACCAAAGTAAGGTAAAGTTAGGAGAAGTGTCGCAAAGTGAAGTTACTGTTAATTTATTCTACTAGTCCTCCTTACTTTAAGTGTAAAATTAGAAGGAAGTAAAATGGGTAACAGGAAGTAGTAGTGAGGCTACAAGGCAGGAGAAACAAAGCAGAGCATTGAGTCTGCTTCGAATGCAGAATTATGTTAAAAAGGGAAAATTAAAGGCACTCTCTCTGACTGCGCACAGCATTCGCAATCGATGATCAAAAGGCACAAATAGTAAGATATTATAGGGGTAAGATATTATTGCCATTATGGAAACATGGCTGCATGGTGACAAAAACTGGGAACTGAATATTCATGGATACTGGAAGTTTAGTAAAGGCAGATAAGGAGGTGGAGTTGTGCTGATAATAAGGGATGAGATCAGTGCATTAGTAAAGGAGATCTCAGTTTGGACGAACAATGTGGAATCTGTTTGGGTGGAGCTAAGCATTAGCAAAAGGCAGCAGACATTTGTTGGAGTTATTCATAGCCTGCCAGATAGTAATGGTAATAGTAATGTATTAATCAGGAGATGATAGAAGCATGTAGCATAGGGTATACATTGATCATGGATGACTTCATTCTACATGTACACTGGATAAACCAATTGAGCACTGATGCAGTGGAAGATGAATTTCTGGAGTATGTTGGGGATGGTTTTCTAGAGCAGTATGTTGAGGAGCCGACTCGAGGACAGGCTATTTTAGATCTAGCATTATGTAATGTAAAAGGACTAATTAATAATCTTGTTGTAAAAGAACGTTGAGGGGCGATTGAACACAATATTATAGTGTTTTATACTATGTTTGAAAATGAGGTAGTTCACTCTGAAGCAAGGGTGTTAAAGTTGAATAAAGGAAATTATGAAGGCGTGTGGGAGAAATTGGCTGAGATAGAATGTGAAAATACATTAAAATGTACAGAGGCAATGGATAGTCTTCAAAGAATTATTACATAGCTTACAGCACATACACCTTCCTTCAAGGTGCAAAACCCCCAAAAAGTCAGTCAACCTTGGCTGACAAAGGAAGTTAAGGATGGTATGAGATTTAAAGATAAGCTTATGAATTTGCCAGAAGTGGTAGTAAACCTGAGGATTGGGAGGCTTTTAGAACACAACAAAAGAAGACCAGGAAACTGGTAAAGAAAGGGAGAATAGCATATGAATGCAATCTAGAGAAAAGATAAAAACAGACTCTAAAAGCTGCTTTAGGCAAATGTGGGTCCATTGAATGCAGAGTCGGGGAATAGAGAAATGGCAGAGAAGCTAAATGATAATTCTGAGTCTGCCTTCACTGGGGAAGATACAAAAAATCTCCCAGGTTTAGAGATCTAAGGGAGTAGGGAGAATAAGGAGTTGAAGGAAATTAATATCAGTAAGAATAGGATTGAAAGCTGGTAAGTCACTGGGACCTGACATATTAATTAGCAAAATAAACCCACATGGGATAGGAGACAATGTACTGACATGGGTTAAGGATTGGCGAACAGGCAGAAAACAAAGAGTAGGAATAAACAGGTAATTCTCGTGTTGGTAAGCTGTGATTAGTGGGGTACCACAAGGATCAGTACTTGGGTCCCAGTTGATCACAATATATATTAACAATATGGATGTGGGGACCAAATGTAATCCTTCCAAGTTCGCAGATGATACAAAGCGAGGTGGGAATGTGTTGTGAGGTAGATGTAAAGCAGCTATGGGAGGATTTGACTTAGTGTTTGGGCAAGAACATGGCAGATGGAATATATTGTGGAAAAATGGCAGAAGGAACTAACGTTCAGAGTATTTCCTAAATGATAAGAGATGAGAAAGTGTAGATGTACAAAGGGACCTGGGTGTCCTTGTCCATAAGTCGCTGAAGGCTAACATGCAGATGCAGCAAGATATTCGGAAGGCTCGTGGAATGTTAGCTTTTGCCACAAGAGGATTTGAGTACAGGAGTGGTGAAGTCTTGCTTTAATTGTTTAGAATCTTGTTTCGACTGCACCTGGAGTGGTGTGTGCAGTTTTGGTCACCTTGCCTCAGAAGGATATTATTGCCATAGAGGAAGTGCAATGAAAGTTCACAGGTTTGTTCCGGGGATGGTGGGACTGTCTTATGAAGAGAGATTGGGCAAATTCACTCTCTTTAATCAGTACATGTTTCACCACATCTCCAACTCCTTTTAGATCTGAAAAAGGGTTTTACAAACTCCAAACATTGTCTCTGTCTCTCTCTCCGCAGATGCTTTCAGACCTGCTGTGTTTTTCTGGCATTTTTTGTTTTCGTTCCCCTGTTCCTATGTCTGCGGTGGATCCCCCTCTCCCAGGCCTGGGCTTCCATGTGATGTTCTGAATGATGACAGGATTAACCTTCTCCCTAACCTGTCCTAACCCTTCTGCCCATTCATTTATTGAAACCAGGGATTCTACTTGTTCTAATGGTGACTTTCCCTGCCTGGCTAGTCATTCCTTGAAGTGAGCCCTTGAATTATTTGTACATTGTTTTATCATGTTCCCACATTTCAGTAACAAATGTTGAAATGTCTGCTCCACACCCACAGGGTTTCATCTGTTTAAAGTCACAAACAGAAAGGTCCAGTTTTCTCCTGGAGTTTGAGACAAATCAGCTTTCAGAATGATGCAGAGTTTCAGCCAATGAGGGAGAACCGAGATCAGCCCCGCCCCTCATTCAGTCTGATTGGCTGGAGGAGCAGCTGCTCCCATTCGGTCATCCAGCCCCACCCACTTCTCCATTACTGCTGGAAAAACTCAGCAGATCTGACATCATCTGTGGAATGAAAATAAACAATTAATGTTTCGAGTCCGTATGACTCACTGTTTTGTTCTCTCTCCACAGATGCTGTTAGACCTACTGAGTTTTTCCAGCATTTTCTGCTTTTGTTTCAGAATTCCAACAACCACAGTATTTTGCTTTTCCTTTAAAGTTGTGAAGTCACCTGAGCCAAATGAGATGCACCCAAGGATACTGGGAGAACTGGGTTAACAGAAATTTCCTCCATTTAAATATTGAGAAGACGAAAGCCATTGTCTTCAGTCCTCGCTACAAACTCCACTCCATAGTCACTGGCTCCATCCCTCTACCTTGCTGGGAGTTGGAGCGCAGCGGACCTGTGGGAGATACTCGGGAGATACTCGGGAGATGAGAAGCGCCTATAAATACAGGTCGGGGATTCGAGTGAGGCCTACCTTGCTGGGAGTCAGAGCGGACCAGACCTGCAGGAGACAGTGGGGAGCTGAGGAGCCCCTATAAATACAGACCGGGGATTTGAGTGAGGAGTGTCTATAAATACAGACCGGGGATTTGAGTGAGGAATGTCTATAAATACAGACCGGGGATTTGAGTGAGGAGCGCCTATAAATACAGACCGGGGATTTGAGTGAGGAGCGCCTATAAATACAGACCGGGGATTTGAGTGAGGAACGTCTATAAATACAGACCGGGGATTTGAGTGAGGAGCGTCTATAAATACAGACCGAGGATTTGAGTGAGGAGTGTCTATAAATACAGACCGGGGATTTGAGTGAGGAGCGTCTATAAATACAGACCGGGGATTTGAGTGAGGAGCGCCTATAAGTACAGACCGGAGATTTGAGTGAGGAGTGCCTATAAATACAGACCGGGGATTTGAGTGAGGAGTGTCTATAAATACAGACCGGGGATTTGAGAGAGGAACAAATACAGACCGGGGATTTGAGTGAGGAACGTTTATAAATACAGACTGGGGATTTGAGTGAGGAACGTCTATAAATACAGCTGGGGATTTGAGTGAGGAACACATACAGACCGGGGATTTGAGTGAGGAACGTCTATAAATACAGACTGGGGATTTGAATGAGGAGTGTCTATAAATACAGACCGGGGATTTGAGTGAGGAACGCCTATAAATACAGACCGGGTATTTGGGTGAAGAGCGTCTTTCAATACAGACCGGGGAATTGAGTGAGGAGTGCCTATAAATACAGACCGGGTATTTGAGTGAGGAACGCCTATAAATACAGACGGGGGATTTGAGTGAGGAATGTATATAAATACAGACCGGGGATTTGAGTGATGAGTGTCTATAAATACAGACTGGGGATTTGAGAGAGGAGCGTCTATAAATACAGACTGAGGATTTGAGTGAGGAGCGTCTATAAATACAGACCAGGGATTTGAGTGAGGAGTGCCTATAAATACAGACCGGGGATTTGAGTGAGGAACGTCTATAAATACAGACTGGGGATTTGAGTGAGGAGCGTCTATAAATTCAGATTGGGGATTTGAATGAGGAACGTCTATAAATACAGACCGGGGATTTGAGTGAGGAGTGTCACCTTAGAAGAGGGTCATCTGTTTGATCAGCAGTGAGGGACAGGAGGATGTGACTGTCAGTGAGGCAGGTAATGGGACTGAGCAGGCAGTAGTGGAGGAGCCTCAGACTTTGCAACAGGTTTGATGTGCTCACAACCTGTGTGGATGAAAGTGAAATGTGCAAGGTGGATGAGCTGGCTGGCCATGACACTGTGGTACAGGGAACCAATCACGCAGCAAAAAGGAATGTAGTGGTAGTAAGGGATAGTATAGTGAGGGCATTGACACTGTTTTCTGCAGCAAAAAGTGAGAGTCCAAACGGCTGTGTTGCTGCCCAGTGTCAGGGTTCAGGACATCTGCTCAGGGTTGGAGAGCGACTTGCAATGGGAGGGGGAGAACCCAGTTGTTGTGGTCCATGTACGTACCAATGACATAGGTAGAACTAGGAAAGAGGTTCTGTAAAGTCAGTATAAGGAGCTAGGTACCAAATTATGTAGCAGAAACTCAAAGGTAATAATCTCTGGCTTATTACCTGAGCCACGTGCAAATTGGAATCGGGCAAATAAGATTAGAGAGACCAATGCGTGGCTCAAAGATTGGTGTGGGAGAACTGGGTTCCGGTTTGTAGGGCACTGGTATCAGTGCTGGGGAGAGTGGGGGCTGTACCGTTGGGATGGTTTACATCTGAACCGTGCTGGGATGAGTGTCCTCACAAATCACATAGTTAGGTATGTAGAGAGGGCTTTAAACTAAACAAAAGCAGTGAGGGATCAAGCTTGGGTAGAGGTAGCAATTCAAGGTGCAGAGTCAAGACAAGAGAGCAAAATAGTAATATGAGAAATGATGGTCAGAGAATGGCAGGAAAGGACTGAGAGAAAAAGCCTGAGAATAAATCAACAGGCAAGACTAGATGTTACAATGGTACAAAAAGACAAGACTGAAGGCTCTCTATCTGAATGCACATAGCATTCAAAACAAAGTAAATGAATTGATGACCCACACAGAAGTAAATAAATATGATCTGATAGTAATTATGGAGACGTGGCTGCAGGACAACTAAGATTGGGTCCTTAATATTGAGGGGTACATGACATTCAAGGAGAATAGGAAGCTCGGTAAAGGTGGAGGGGTTGCATTGTTAATCAAAGAGGGCATTGGTGCAATAGTTAGAGATGACCTTGGATCAGGAGATCAGGACGGAGAATCGGTTTGGGTGCAGATGAGGAATAGTAGGGGAAAAATAGTCATTACTGGGAGTGGTTGATGGGCCCCTAACAGCAGCCATAGTGTAGGGCAAAGTATTCAAGAGAAAATATTGTGTGCTTGTGATAAAGGGACGCCAATAATCATGGGTGATTTTAATCTACACATTAACTGGAAATATCAGATTGGCAGTAACAGCCTGGATGAGGAGTTCTTAGAATGCTTTTGAGAAAGTTTCTTAGAGCAGCATGTTCAGGAGCCAATCAGAGAGCAGGTTATATTTGACTTGGTAATGTGTAATGTAACAGGATTAATTAATGACCTCAGAGTAAGGGCACTACTAGGTAGCAGCGAGCACAATATGGTTGAATTATACATCCAGTTTGAAAGGGAGAAGAGTGGGTCAAAGACTAGTATCTTAAACTTAAATAAGGGCAACTATGTGGGGATGAAAGTTGAGCTAGCTGAAGTGAACTGGGAAACTAGGCTAGAAGATAGATGAATAGAGAAGCAGTGGCAGACATTTAAGGGGATATTTCAAAGTATTCAGAATGAGTACATCCCGACCATAAAGAAAAATTATAAGGGGAGGACCCACCATCTGTGGTTAACTAAAGAAGTTAAAGAAAGCATCAGCTTAAGGAAAAAGCATACAACTCCGCAAAGATGAGCAGCAGGACAGATGATTGGACAAAATATAAAGAACAGTCGAAAATGGCTAAAAGGTTAATCAGGAGAAAGAAATTTGAGTGTGAGAGGAAGTTTGCTAGAAATGTAAAAATGGATAGCAATGGATAGCAAGCTTAAAAAGGAAAAGAGTGAGCAAAGTGAGTGTTGGTCCTCTAGAGGGTGACAGTGGGGAGTTAATATTAGATAAGGAAATGGTGGAAGAAATGAATAATATTTTGCTTTTGTGTTCAATATAGAGGATACAGAAAACATTCCAGTAATAGCTGCAAATCAGAAGGTGACAAGAGAAAGGAACTTGGTGAAATTGAAATCACTGGGGAAATGGTACTGAGCAAATTGAAGGAGCTTCTGATGTCAAGTCTCTGGGAGCCAATGAACTACATCCTTGGGTCTTAAAAGAGGCGGCTAATGCGGTAGTCGGTGCGCTAGTGTTAATTTTCCAAAATTTGCTCGATTCTGGAAAGGTTCCGTCAGATTGGAAAGCAGCAAATATAACCCCTCTATTCAAGAAGGGAGGGAGGCAGAAAACAGGAAACTATAGGCCAGTTAGCTTGACGTCTGTCGTGGGGAAGTTATCACAATCAATCATTAATGAGGTTATAGCTGGGCACTTAGAAGAGCTCAAGGCAATTGGGAAGCGTCAGCATGGTTTTGTGAAAGGAAAATCCTGTTTAACCAATTGATTGGAGTTTTTTTGAAGGAGTAACATGCGCAATGGATAAAGGGGAGTCTGTAGACGTACTGTACTTGGATTTCCAGAAGGCATTTGATAAGGTGCCACATCAAAGATTATTACGGAATATAAAAGCGCATGGTGTAGGAGGTAACCTATTAGCATGGATAAGAGATTGGCTGGCTGGCAGAAAGCAGAGAGTATGTGTAAATGGGTCTTTTTCTGATTGACAGGATGTGATGAGTGGAGTTCCACAGGGATCTGTGCTGGGGCCTCAACTTTTTATGATTTACATCAATGACTTAGATGAGGGGAGTGAAGACATGATCGCTAAATTGGCAGATGGCACAAAGATAGGTAGGAAAGTATGTTGTGAAGAGGACATGAGGAGGTTGCAGATGGATGTAGATAAGTTGAATGAGTGGCCAAAGATCTGGCAAATGGAGTGAAATGTGGGAAAATGTGAAGTTGGTCACTTTGGCAGGATGAACAAAAAAGCACAGTATTGCTTAAATGGAGAATGGCTGCATAATTCTGAGGTGCAGATGGACCTAGGTGTTCTAGTAAATAAGTGTCAAAAAGTTTGTATGCAGGTACAGCAAGTAATTAATAAGGCTAATGGAATGCTATCCTTTGATAAGAGAGGGGTTGAACATAAAAGTAAGGATGTTATTCTTCAGTTATACAGGACTGCACCTTGAATACTGTGTGCAGTTTTGGTCTCCTTATTTAAGGAAGGATATAAGTGCATTGGAGGTGGTTCAAAGGATGTTCACTAGATTGATACCTGGAATGAGTGGGCTGTCTTATGAGGAAAGGTTGGACAGACTGGGCTTGTTTCCACTGGAGTTTAGAGGAGGGAGGAGTGATTTGATTGAAGTATACAAGATCCTGAATGGCCTTGACAAGGTGGCCGTCGAAAGGATGTTTCCTCTTGTGGGTGAGTCCAGAACTAGGGGGCACCGTTTCAAAATTAGGGGGTCACCCTTTTAGGACAGAGATTAGGAGAATTTTTTTCTCTCAGAGGGATGTGCGAATGGGAACTCTCTGCCTTAGAAGGTGGTGGAGGCGCAATCATTGAATATTTTTAAGACACAGGTAGATAGATTCCTGTTAGACAAGGGAACCAAAGGTTATCAGGGTTAGATGGGAATATGGAAATTCAAAGACAAGAAGATCAGCCATGATCTTATTGAATGGCACAGCAAGCTTGAGAGGCCAAATTGTCTGCTCCCGTTCCTATTCCATATGTTCTTATGGTGTCTCTCCAGTGTGAATTCGCTGGTGTATTCATAAGTGGGATGACTGAGTGAATCCCTTCCCACACATGGAGCAGGTGAATGGTCTTTCCCCAGTATGAAACCGTTGGTGTCTCAGCAGGCCAGATGGCTGAATGAATCCCTTCCCACACACGGAGCAGGTGAACGGTCTCTCTCCAATGTGAATTCGCTGGTGTATTCGCAAGTGGGATGACTGAGTGAATCCCTTCCCACACTCGGAGCAAGTGAAAGATGTATCTCCAGTGTGAATTCGCTGGTGTATTCGCAAGTGGGATGACTGAGTGAAACCCTTCCCACACTCAGAGCAGGTGAATGGCCTCTCCCCATTGTGAAACCGCTGGTGTATCAGTATTTGGGATGACTGAGAGAATCCCTTCCCACACTCAGAGCAGGTGAACGGCCTCTCTCCAGTGTGTAGCTGCTGGTGTCTCAGCAGGCTGGATAACTGGGCGAATCCCTTCCCACATTCGGAGCAGGTGAACGGTCTCTCCCGACTGTGAACTCGCCGCTGTATCAGCAGGCCAGATGACTGAGTGAATCCCTTCCCACACTCAGAGCAGGTGAACGGCCTCTCCCCATTGTGAATTCGCTGGTGTGTTCGCAAGTTGGTTGAGTAAGTGAATCCCTTCCCACACTCAGAGTAGGTGAATGGTTTCTTCCCACTGTGAACTCGCTGGTGTCTCAGCAGCTCAGATGACTGAGTGAATCCCTTCCCACATTCAGAGCAAGTGAATGGTCTTTCCTCAGTGTGAATTCGCTGGTGTGTTCGCAGGTTAGCTGACTGAGTGAATCCCTTCCCACACTCGGAGCAGGTGAACGGCCTCTCCCCGGTGTGACTGTGTCGATGGATTTCCAGCTGGGATGGGTAATTGAATCCTTTCCCACAGTCCTTACATTTCCATGGTTTCTCCATGGTTCAAGTGTCCCTGTGTCTCTCCAGGTTTGATGATCAGTTGAATCCTTGTCCACACATAGAACACGTGTACAATGTCCCCCTGCTGTGAATGGTGTGATGTTATTTCAGGCTGTGTAACTGGTTAAAGCTCTTTCCACAGTCAGTTCACTGGAACACTCTCACTCGGGTGTGTGTGTGTCTCAGTGCTTTTACAGTCACACTGATGTTTGAAATCTTTTCCCACAGAAAGAACAAACATTTCTCCTTCCACATTCAAAGACGATAATATTCAGGTACTGATGAATCGAGTGACTCTGTCAGATCTTGATGTGATGTTTGGTTTGAGTTCCCCCTCTGTAAATCCTCCCCTTCCGATACCCTGTAAAAGAAGTTTACAAAAGTCATCATTATAAGAACAGGATAAAATTCAGAGCAGACAATTCTCATTTCTATGGAACATTATTTCCTGTCTTCTTCTCCCAAAGCTACAAATCCCTGTCCCACACACTCTCCCTCCTCCCTGTGCTGAAGCCAAACAGAGTTTTGGATAATTCTTCCTGTATCTTTTTAACAAATTTGTCCAACTGAAGATAACAATATGTTTCATCATTCACTTCAGTCATTACTCATGAAAAAACATTAATCTGAAACCCCCTGACCGACTTTACAGAATAGCAGACATCAACCTTATGTCCAAAACTTACTGTGTGGAGATTTCATGAATGATTGTGAAGGAGGTTTCTCCAAACCTCCCAGGATTTCCTTCCTTCCTTCTCTCCCTCTCTAACTAAGTTAAACCTGGGATCAGTCTCATGGTGTATTCTGGTTGCTGCTTCTCTTCCTGATGACTAGTTAACTCCAATTAAACACTGAGAAGACTGAAGACACTGTTTTCAGTCCCTGCTCCAATCTCCATTCCCTAGATACCAACTCCATTCCTCTCCCTGGGAACAGTCTGAGATTAAACCAGTCTGTTCATAATCTCGGTGTTACATTTGGTCTCAAGATCAGTTTCTGACCTCATATCTGTGCCATCACTCTGATCGCCTGTTTCCACCTCTGTAACATTACCCGCCCTCACCCTGTCTCAGTGCCTCTGCTGCTGAAACCCTCATCACTGCCGTTGTTATCTCCAGACTTGAACGACTATCCCAACACATTCCTGGCTGGCCTCCCACATTCTACTCTCCGTAAACGTGAAGTCATCCAAAAGTCTGCTGTCCATGTCTTCACTCGTAGCAAGTCCTGTTCCTCTGTCACCCATTTGCTTCCTGACCTGCCTTGGATCCCAGTAAAGCAGCAACTTGATTTTAAAATTCTCATCCTTGTTTTCAAATCCCTCCATGGCCTCGCCCTTCCTTATCTCTGTAATCTCCTCCAGCCCTACAACCCTCTGAGATATCTGCACTGCTCGAATTCTGGAATCTTGTACATTCTCCATTTTAATCACTCCAGCATTAAGTTCCCTCATTCCCAAACTCTGAAATTCTCTACCTGCACCACTCCCTCTGTCGACCACATTTTGCCGCTTTAAGACACTTGAGTATTGCTAAAAAAAAGAAACATTCTGTCAAAACCTTTTATCTTGTACTCATCAGGACAGACGCAAGAACATCAAATTTCAAAGATTATCAGTCGGGCTCATAATGTGGTTCACTTATGCTTGCTAGAAGCTACATATATTCATACACAGGGAACTGTCCACTGCAGACAGAAGGGACATGTCCAGGGATGGGGCCGTTTGTTGAATTAAACAAAAGCATGGAGGATGAAAGCTCTTTGGTGCATTCTCCATGGTAATGCCTTGACCAATCAGAGCTGACTGCCCAAACCAGTCAACACCCTTTCCTCGTGCAGCATAAGTTGTTATTCGCTGAGAAATTTGGTTTTTTTGCATCTGTCCGGATGAGTGCAACATGAAATATCAGCAATATGTCTCCCTTTTTCAGCAATACTTAAATTCTGTACTGCTGAGTGACTATGGGTTTATAATTCTATTGTTGCTGATCTAAAACTCCTGGTGAACACACATTTTATGAACGTCTCCCTGCGGCTGTTGCTCATTGTCCCCGTGAGGATGGCGGCCGCGCATGCGCCCTGTAGCACATTGACCCATCAAGATGGCGGCCGCGCATGCGCCCATCCTCACATTGCCCCTATAAAGATGGCGGCCGTTAACTCGGGCCTTACTACCGCAGCGCCGAGCAAACCCGGGACCGGTGGCTCCTTATTGAGGGTTTGGGGAGGACACCGTGAGTTTATGAAGCTTCCAAATTCACCCGTCAGCCCTATCTATGTTCACGGGTTTATTTTCGGTTCTACATCCGCACTCGGTCTTTGTTAAACCCGCATTTTAAATCCGCTCGCTCGAGTTCACTTACCGCCTGTCTCCACGGACTGCGCATGTTCCGACTCCAAATGACTGGCGGCAGCTCCGGACCAATAGGAAGAAGGGGCGGGATTGGATGACCGAGCGGGAGCAGCTGGTCCTCCAGCCAATTGGAGTGAGAGGGGCGGAGCCTGCCGGGAGTGGAGCATGCGCAGTGTGGGCGCGGGACCGGGATGAAGACGGTGGATTTTTTTCCCCCCAATAATTGATATAGATTTTTCTTTTCCCACCTATTTCCATTATTTTTAAATGTATTTCCATCCATTGTTTTATCTCTACCTTTTAGCCTATTTCAATCCCTTCACCCCACCCCACCCCCACTAGGGCTCTCTGTACCTTGCTCGTCCGGCTTTCTATCCTTAATTAGCACATTCCTTAGATAATATCACCACCTTCAACACCTCTTTTTCCTCTTGTTTGTGACATCTTTTGGTTTTCTCCACCTATCACTGGCCCTCTATCCAGCTCTACTTGTCCCACCCCCCCTTAAACCAGCTTATATTTCACCTCTCTTCTATTTTTACTTGGTTCTGTTGAAGAGTCATATGGACTCGAGACGTTAACTGTTTCCTCTCAGCAGACGCTGTCAGACCTGCTGAGTTTTTCCAGATATTTTTGTTTTTGTTGCGGTGGAATTTAAAGTCCAGCGGGTGAGAAAGGGCCGAGTGCAGGAGAGGAATGGAGCCGGAGGGTGGACTGGGAGGGTTCACAAACACCCGGTGTAGGACTCCAAACCCGGATTAGAAACTCCTGGAGCCCAGTTTATACTGAGTGTTTGAAAACTCCTTTTACAGGGGGTTAGAAGGGGAGGATTTACACACAGCAAACTCAAACCAAGAGAAATATTTGTCTCTTTGGACTGACCTGCTGAAACACATTGAATTCACACTGTCTAGAGGCTGTTCAGTTGCTCACAGTGTGGTAAGAGGTCCAGGACATCATCCAAACTGCTGGGACACCAGCGCATTCTCACTGACAAGAGACCTTTTAATTTAAGTGTGAGAAGTCCTTTAAAAGGTGTGGGGAAATTTTCTAGTGCTGTCGGTGGGCTCTTAAACTAATCTGGCATAGGGGTGGGATACTGAGTAGAGGTATAGTAGGGGGTGATGTACATACAAGGATATAAGAAAAAACAAGTCAGTCTGGAAGGCAGGGTGTACATAGTCAAGTTAAGGCACAAGGCAAGGCTGGATGACATTTATTTTAATGTAAGGAGTGCTGTGAGTAAGGCAGATGAGTTGCAGATGCTGATTAACACATGGGGATATGATATCATTGCTATCACGGCGACATGGCTGAGGGAGGGGCAGGACTGGCAGCTGAATATTCCAAGGTATAAAATCTTCAGGTGAGACAGGAAGGGGGCGGAGGTTGTAAAAGAGATGGTGGTGTCACAATATTGATCAAGGAGTCAATTACTGCAGTAAGGAGGGATGGTATCTTGGAAGGTTCCTTAAATCAGGCCGTATAGGTAGAACTTATATAAGTTAAAATCCAAAGGCATTTTATAAGTATATTCAGGGCAAGAGGATAACCAGGGAAAGATTAGGGCCCATCAGGGACCAAAATGGCAATCTGTGTGAGGAGCTGGAAGATGTAGGTGAGGTTTTAAATGAGTACTTTCCATCTGTATTAACTATACAGAAGGATGATGTGGATATAGAAATCAGGGAGGGGGACTGTGATATACTTGAACAAATGAGTATTGAGAGGGAGGAGGTATTAGCGGTTTTATTGGGCCTTAAAAGTGTATTTATCCACAGGCCCAGATGAGATGTATCCCAGGTGTTGTGGGAGGCAAGGGAGGAGATTGCAGGGGCCCTGACATTAATTTTGAAATTCTCTCTGGTCACAGGAGAAGTACCAGAGGACTGGAGGACAGCTAATGTGGTGCCATTATTAAAGAAGAATGGTAGGGATAAACCAGGGAGCTAATAGGCCAGTGAGTCCAACATCAGTGGTAGGGAAACTTTTGGAAACGTTCTGAGGGACAGAATTAATCCCCACGTGGAGAGGCAAGAATTAATCAAGGATAGTCAGCATGGCTTTGTCAGTCAGAGATCATGTCGAACAAATTTGATTGAATTTTTCGAGGAGGTGACAAGGTGTGTAGATGAGGGTAGTTCAATTGATGTAGTCCACATGGAATTCTCTAAGGCTTTTGACAAGGTCTGGCATGGGAAACAGGTCCAGAAGGTAAGAGCCCATGTGATCCAGGGCAATTTGGCAAATTGGATCCAGAATTAGCTCAGTGTCAGGAGGCAGAGGGTGATGGCCAAAGGTTGTTTTTGTGACTGGAAGCCTGTGTCCAGTGGCGTACTGCAGGGTTGGGTGCTGGGTCCCTTGTTGTTTTAAGTGGACATTAATGATGTAGACATGAATGTAGGAGGTATGATCAGTAAGTTCACCGGTAACACAAAAAAATCACTAGTGTGGTAACTAGCGAGGAGGAAACCCTTAGACTACAGGACAATATAGACGGGCTGGTCAGATGGGCAGAACACTGGAAAATGGAATTTAATCCCAAAACATGTGAGGTGATGCATTTCGGGAGGACTAACTAGGCAAGGAGTACATGATGAATGGTAGGACCCGGGAAGTACAGACCCTTGGTGTGCATGTCCATAGATCCTTGAACATAAGAACTAGGAGCAGGAGTGGGCAATTCAGCCCCTCGAGCCTGCCCCGCCATTCATTACAATCATGGCTGATCTCATTTTGGCCTCAACTCCAATTTCCCTCCCTCACCCCATAACCTTTCAACCCATTACTAATTAAGTCCATGTGGTGAAGATGCTTGCACAATGCTGGTAGGTAAGGAGCTACAGGTTATTCACCCAGCGATGAGGAAGGGACATTGATATATCTCCAAATCAACAACAATTTGTGTTTATATCACACACTTATTGTTATATAGTTTACCAAGACATTTCACAGAAATGTTAGAAACCAAGGAGATACTCGGGCAGGTGGCCAATAATTTGGTCAAAGAGCTCGGTCTGAAGGAATATCTTAAAGGATGCAAATGAGGTAGAGAGGCGGAGAGGTTTAGGGAGGGAATTCCAGAGTCTTGGAAACTGACAGAATGGCAACCAGTGATGGAATTATTAAAATCAATAATTCTCGATTTTGAGAAGAGCAGATATCTCGGGGGGATTGTGAGGCTGGAGGAGGTTAGAGATAAGAATGATCACAACCCTGGAGGAAAACAAGGATGAGAATGTGAAAATTTAGGTGCTGCTTAAATGAGTGCCTTAAAATCATTTGTATAGTTTGTGAATGGCTGTTGGCCAAGCACTATTCCTTGCAGTATCCCACAAATAACTGCCTGTCATCCTGAGAATGAGACATTTATTCCGACTCTCTGTTTTCTGTCTGTTCACCAATTCTCAATCTATAACAGGATATTACACCAATCCCATGCACTTGAATTCTGTTTATTGACATCCTGTGCTTTGTTTAGTAACCTTCTCTCTCTGTCTCTCCCACTCCTCTCTCTCTTACTCTCTCTGTCACATTGAGTTCTCCAGCCCAGCGAGTTCTGGATGCTCCATCATTGAATATATTTCCGGCTGAGATGGAGAGATTTTCGATCTCTCAGGGAGTCGCGGGATATGGGAAGTGGGTGGGAAAGTGGAGTTGAAACCCAAATTCAGCCACGATTGTATTGAATGGTGGAGCAGGCTCGATGGGGTGTTAGGACTTCTCTTGTTCCTATTTCGTATGTACTTATGGAGGCCAGAGTCTTGTGTAGGACCAGACCGGGTGGCAGGTTCCCTCCCCTGATGGACATTAGTGAACCAGTTGGGTTTTTATCACGATCCAGCAGTTTTCATGGTCACTTTTTTCCCAGTGCCGGCCCCACAAATTCCCAGATTCATTCAGCTCAATTTCACAACCTGCCTTTGTGTTTTTGTGGGTTCTCTCTCACTCCCTTTTTCTGTTTTAAATCAATTTCACAGGGGATTAGAAGGGGAGGATTTGCAGTTGGGAAACTGAAACTAAACATCACATCAGGATCTGATGGAGTCGCCTAATTCATCTTAAACTGAGTATCTTCAGATTTTGAACATGGAAGGAAAAAGCACCGTTCACAGTGGGGAGACACCGTACACGTGTTCTGTGTGTGGACGAGGCTTCAGCCGATCATCTGACCTGACGGAGCATAAATGCAGTCACAATGGAGAGAAACCATGGAAATGTGGGGACTGTGGGAAGAGATTCAAATCCCCATTGGAACTGGGAACTCATTGGTGCACTCACACTGGGGAGAAACCATTCACTTGCTCTGAGCGTGGGAAGGGATTCACTCAATTAGCCAACCTCATGGGACAACAGCGAGTTAACACAGATGAGAGACCTTTTAAATGCCCACAGTGTGAGACATGCTTCAAAAGTTCTGTGGAACTAAAGTCCCATCAACGTGTTCACACTGATGAGAGACCGTTCAGGTGCTCTCACTGTGGGACTGCGTTTAGACGATCATCTGAACTCATCGCACACCAGCGAGTCCACACTGGAGAGAGACCGTTCACCTGTTCCAGGTGTGGGAAGGGATTCACTCAGTCATCCAGGCTGCTGCTGCACCAGAGAGTTCACACTGGAGAGAGGCCATTCACCTGTTCCGAATGTGGGAAGGGATTCATTCAGTCCTCCAACCTGCTGCTGCACCAGAGAGTTCACACTGCAGAGAGGCCATTTACCTGCTCCGAATGTGGGAAGGGATTCAGTCAGTCATCCGGCCTGCTGAGACACCAGAGAGTTCACACTGGAGAGAGGCCATTTACCTGCTTCGAATGTGGGAAGGGATTCAGTCAGTCATCCGACCTGCTGCTGCACCAGAGAGTTCACACTGGAGAGAGGCCATTTACCTGCTCTGAATGTGGGAAGGGATTCAGTTGGTCATCCAACCGGCTAAGACACCAGAGAATTCACACTGGAGAGAGGCCATTTACCTGCTCCGAATGCGGGAAGGGATTCAGTCAGTCATCCAGCCTGCTGAGACACCAGAGAGTTCACACCGGAGAGAGGCCATTTACCTGCTCCGAATGTGGGAAGGGATTCAGTCGGTCATCCCACCGGCTGAGACACCAGCAAGTTCACAAGTAACTGTCGTGATGGGACTTTGCTCTTAATAACATTCAGGACTGAAGTATGTTCATTATAGTGTGTTTCTGTAGACACTAATAAACTCCAGCCCACTTCGATAAAAGTCAAATAAATCAGCATTGTGTTAAACACAATGCGTTGAACCTTTTTACTATTTTTAACAAGTTAGTACCTTTTTGATGTTAGTAAACTCCAGCCCAGTTACAAATTCTGTATAAAATTGGAATAAATCAGCTTTGTGATGAACAGTTGAGTCGTTTTGATATTTCTAGCACCAGTTAGTTCCTTTTGAAGGGCTCTCCCTCTCCCCTGTCTCCTCCATCCTCACCTCCAGCAACAAGTGTGAGGAGCTCACGGAGCTTCTTTGTCACTAAGATTGAGACAATCTGATCAGCTGCCTCTGCTGCTTCCCTCCCTTTCCCTAGCCCACCGGGATAAACTATCTCTAAAGATCCCCCTTGTCCGAGCCTGAACTCGTGATTAAATGACAAAGGGGATGATGGTGCAAGGCAGCATTGGGTTATAATGAGACAAGGAAATAAACTAATGGGACAAGTGGAGAAACAACAGACAGGCCCAGAGGAGGCATAAATGGTAAAAGAAGAACCATTAGCAGCACCTACTGTCAGAAAAAATGGGAGCAGTGGTTATGATCTGAAATTGTCAAAATGAATGTTGAGTGCAGAAGGATGTAAAGTGTCCAATGAAAGATGGGCTGCTGTTCCTCGAGCTTCCATTGAGCTTCATTGGAACAGTGCAGGAGGCCGAGGTCAGAGTGGGAGTGGGTGGAGAATAAACTGGTAAATGACCAGAACCTCAGGAACACACTTGGAGACTGAAAGGTGATGTTCCACAAAGCAGTTACCCAAATGGGATTTAATCTCCTCAATGTAGAGAAAACCGCGCTGTGGTCAGTGAATCGACAATACTGAATAGCAAGAAGTACCAGTCAATCACTGTGCCCCTTGGAAAGTGTTTGGGGCCCTGGAATGTGGGAAGGGAGGAGGTGGACGGGTGCTGCTGCATCTGCTGTGCTTGAATGGAAATGATTCACAGTGATGTTCATAAGAACAGAAGAAATAGGAGCAGGGTTGGACCAAAAGGCCCCTTGAGCCTGCTCCACCATTAAATGTTCTTCCAGCTCAACTCCACTTTCCCATCCTATCACCATATCCCTTAGTGCCCAAATATTTATGGATTTCCATCTTGAACATATCAAGATGGAGAACAACAGACTCAGTGCAACTATTAATCTGGGAAATGCACAAACAAGGTGCATGTGAATTACAAATTCACCTCTTCACTGCTTGGTAATCATGTTAAATGAGCTTTACACTGGCCCCATGATGGAATCTAGTCATTCTCTGACAGGTATTCTTAATGGTATAATTAGCAAATTTAGAATGAAAAATACCCTCCGCTTCACTGTAAGGCTGAGAGACAACTTTGTAATTGATTCATAATGTCACAGACCAGCTCATTAGATCTGCTCATTTCATCTAATCTTATTTTATGCTAATGGGAGAATGGCTGAAACAGGGGATGGTGAATAACAGCTTAAAACCACAGTCCGCTCTCCCACTGCCATAATGATCCTTACAACATACAGGAATTTGGGACAATGTGACTTTGATGCTCAGATTAGCTCTGTCTCCATATTATAGGAAGGAGTGAATCACTGGGGATGGTGCAAAAAAGATTTACTGGAATGATGCCAGAATTGGAAAATGTGTCAAATTCACAAAGATTTAACAGATTGAAAAGTTTTTCTCTGGAAAAGAAAGTGAGGGATGACTTGACTAAGGCCTTTAAGATAATGAAAGGGGTTGACAAGGTAGACAAGTGGAAGAGTTTTCCACTTGTAGATGGTTGAGAATAAATATACATTAGTCATCAATAAATCTAATGCACAATTCATATGCAACTTCTTCAATCAGAGATAAAAGCAGAAAATCATGGAAATACTCAGCACATCCAGAAGAATCTGTGAATTGAGAAATAGAGCTAAGTTTTCAAGTCTGCTCACTGATGCAATGCAGTTCTGATGGAAAGTCACAGCCCTGAAATTTAAATACATCTTTCACTCTCCACAGACACTGCCAGATCTGCTGAAAATTCCAATATTTTGTTTTTTTTTATTGCAGATTTACACCACCACCTTGCTCTAACTGTGGTTGAGAATATACGGCTCATTCTCAGAAGGGTTTGAGATCCCAGTGTGAGCTGAACACTTATGTTGCAAAATCACACCATGAAATCACACCAGCTGAATGTGGAAATGGATTCACCTCGTTATTCCATTTTCTGACACAGCAGCACAGTCATACCTGTGGGAGACCATTCAGATACCTCATGTGTGCAACCCTTTGCTCACTGCCCACTAACTAACACTCCAGTTTTAGAAGGTCAAAGGATTAGATCCACAATTGCTACATTCCAACTGACAAGACAGAGTTTCAGTCGTCAGAATATGGGGAGAAAAGTCACTTGTCTGCGCCACTGCTGAGACTCCAGTGAGTTCAGATCTAACTGTCAGGGTTTGATCTGTTGTTAATCACACCCAGGACAGAACTATGGTGGATGGGCCGTGCACTATGGTTGCCATATCAATATTAATAATTTTATATATTGGCCCTATGGCGCCAATCATCATCGGATCATAAAACATAATTATCTTATCAGAAAAGGCCTTTCAATGGCGGTATGTTTACCCAGGATTCAGAGGGGGGCAGAATGTGCTGTATGCTCACGTCAGGCGATCCTCGCGCAGGCGCAGTAGCTGACAGTGACTGGTACATGCGCATTGCGATCTCTGATTGGAGCATGCGCAGTACCATGTGTACCTGGAGCTGGTCGAAGACGCTGAGAAATGGCGAACACAGGCGAGTAAAAGGAGCCGGTCAGTGGGGAGGGATGGAAGCGGCGGAGTGGGCGGGGAGGCTTCATGAAGACCCTGTGAAGGTCTGAAATCTTGAATAAGAAGCTACCGGTCCTGCGGTTACACCGAATGGAGAGGAGACAATTCTGACCCGCGTCTCCTCTCGGAGACAGGCCCGAGTTAACAACCGCCATCTTCACAGGGGCAATGTGCAGCAGGGCGCATGCGCGGCCATCCTGGTCCAGGTAGCAGGAGGAGAGGATATTGTGAATTTCTATCCTGGACTGACAGGGATGGATTTTGGAAACTCCTTTTCCAGGGGGTTAGAATGGGAGGATTTACACACAGCAAACTCAAACCAAGAGAAATCTTTGTCTCTTCTCAATTTCTATCTTGGACTGACGGTTAGTGTTTTTGTAAATTTCTGATACTGGATCTTAGAAGTGGAGGGTTGACAGATGGGAAACTCAAATCAGACATCAATTCAGATCTGGCAGAGTCACTCGATTCGTGAAGACCTGAATATCATCGGCCTTTAAATCTGGAAGGTAAACAGTTTGCCTGTCTGTCTGTGGGCAAAGGTTACTTGTAGGAGAAAGAATAATTAACTGGGGAAAGCCAACTTCAATGGGTTGAGAATGGATCTGACCCAGTAAAGTGGAATCAAAGGTCGGCAGGAGAAACTGTAATTGAGGAATGGGCTGCCTTAAAGAGGAAATAGATCAGACATAGTAATGACATATTCTTACAAATGAGGAAGGTGTGGCTAACCTATCCACAGCTCACTAAATAAGAGAAGAGATTAAGATGAAGATGAATAAATCTGCTAACAGAGATATCAGGTGGCTAATACAACCGAGAGACAGGATAAAGAAAGAATATTCAGAGAGAAATTGGAAAAAGAAAGTAAGAGAAGCAAAGAGAGAGTATGAGAAGAGACTGGCAGCTAACATGGAAGGAAATCAAAACGCTTTCTCTGGCTGATACCTAGTAACAGGCCGGTAAAAGGAGAAAGGGGCTGATTAGGGATTTAAAAAAAGGTGATTTACCCATTGGGACAGGGGGCATGGATGAGGTATAAATGAATATTTGGCATCTGTCTTTACCAAAGAGGATGATGCTGCACAGGTCATGGTTAAAGAGGAGGTAGTTCAAACACTTGTGGTGTTTAATATTGATAAGGAGAAGGTATTATATAGGCTGTCTGATAAAGTTGACAAGGCACCAGGATTGGATGAGATGTATCCAAGGATACTGAGGGAATTCAGAGTGGAAATTGTGGAGGCGCTGACCATATTATTCCAATCTTCTTCAGACCCATGAGTGGTGACAGAGGACAGGAGAATTGCAAATCATACACCTTTGTTCAAAAAGGGTGTAATGATCAGCCCAGCAACTACCAGACCAGTCAGTTTAGCCTTGGGAGTGATAATTCTGGACAAAATTATTAGTCAATTAAGTAATTGTGGGCTAATTTAGGAAAGCCAGCACAAGTTTGCTAAGGGAAAATCATGTTAAATTAACTTGCTTAAGGTTTTTCAAGAGTTAACAGTGTGGTTGATGATGGTAATGCTGTTAATGTGGTGTACATGGTCTTCCAAATGGCATTAGGTAAAGTGCCACATAACAGACTTGTGAGCAAAGTTATAGCTCATAGAACAAAATGGGCAGCAGCAACATGGGTACAAAATTAACTGAGTGACAGGAAACAGAGAGTAATGATTTTTCAGAATGGAGGAAGGTTGAAAGTGGATTTCCCCAGGAGTCAGTGTTAGGACTCCTGCTCCTATGACCTAGACTTAGTGTTCAGGCACAGTTTTGAAATTTATGGGCACAGACTGTGTAGAAGGTCCTTTCTCTGGTGGACCTTAGTGAACCAGTTGAGTTTTTGTGACAATCCAGCATCTTTCGTGATCACTTTTTCCTCGTGCCGGCCCCACAAATTCCCAGATTCATTCAGCTCAGTTTCACAACCTGCCTTTGTGTTTTTGTGGGTTCTCCCTCACTCCCTTTTTCCGTTTTAAATCAATTCCACAGGGTATTAGAAGGAGAGGATTTGCAGTCAGGAAACTGAAACCAAACATCACATCAGGATCTGGTGGAGTTGCACAGTTTATCGTAGCCTGTATATCATCGGATTTTGAACATGGAAGGAAAAAGCACCGTTCACAGTGGGGAGAAACTGTACACGTGTTGTGTGTGTGGACGAGGCTTCAGCCAATCATCTAATCTGGCAGGACATAAATGCAGTCCCAACAGGGAGAAACCGTGGAAGTGTGGGGACTGGGGGAAGGGATTCAATTGAATGGAAAGACATCGGTGCAGTCAAACAGCAGAGAGACCGTTCATCTGCTCCGAGTGTGGGAAGGGATTCACTCGTTCATCCTACCTACTGAAACACCAGCGAGTTCACACTGACGAGAGACCTTTTAAATGCCCAGACTGCAGGAAGTACTTCAAAAGCTCCTGGGAACTGATGTCCCATCAATGTGTTCACACTGATGAGAGACTGTTCAGCTGCTCTTACTGTGGGGCAGGGTTCAGGCGATCATCTCATCTGACTGTGCACCAACGAATTCATACTGGGGAGAAGCCATTTATCTGTTCCAAGTGTGGGAAGGGATTCACTCAGTCATCCAACCTGCTGAGACACCAGCATGGTCACACAGCAGGGAGGCATTTCACCTGTTCAGAATGTGGGAAGGGATTCACTGATTCATCCCATCTGTTGACGCACCAGCGAGTGCACAGTGGGGAGAGACCTTTTCAATGTCCAGACTGCGGGAAGTGCTATAAAAGTTCCGGGGACCTGGTGTCCCATCAACGTGTTCACACTGACGAGAGACCGTTCAGGTGCTCTCACTGTGGCACTGGGTTCAGGCGATCAGCTAATCTTATTTCACACCAGTGAGTTCACACTGGAGAGAGGCCTTTCACCTGCTCTGTGTGTGGGAAGGGATTTACTCATTCATCCAACCTCCTGAAACACCAGCGAGTTCACACTGGGGAGCGACCGTTCACCTGCTTTGAGTGTGGGAAAGGATTCACTCAGTCATCCAACCTGCTGAGACACCAGCAGGTTCACGAGTAACTACAGTGATTGAGTTTTGCAACTGAACCATGTTTCACTGGGGTCTGTTTCTGCTGATGTTAGTAAACTCCAGCCCAATTATAGGTGTTAATGTTCTGGATAAAAATAAAATCATTAGGCTTTCAATTAAATAGATGATGTTGAATCTTTTTACTATCCCTAAGACATTAGTTCCTTTCGAAGGGCTCTCCTTCTCCCCTGTCTCCTCCATCCTCACCTCCAGCAACAAGTGTGAGGAGCTCATGGAGTTTCTTTGTCACTAAGATTGAGACAATCCGATCAGCTGCCTCTGCTGCTTTCTTCCCTTCCACTAGCCCATCGGGACAAACTTTCTCTAAAGACCCCCCATGTCAGAGCTCTGAACCCACATCTTTCTCCAGTTTCTCTCCCATCTCCCCTTCCTGCCCTCTCAGAGCTCACTTTGTCCATGAGACCCACCTCCTGCTCCATCGACCCTATTCCCGCTAAACTGCTGATCACCCAATTTCCCCATGTTCACTGATATTAACGGCTCTCTCTCTCCTGGTACTGCCCATCTCTCCTTCAAATCTGCCATCATCACCTGTCCTCAATAAAACCAACACTTGACCCCACTATCCTATTAAACCCCCGCTCCAGCTCCCACCTCCTTTCGCTCTCCAAAGTCCTGATCACCTCCGAAACCCATGCTCACATTTCCCAGAACTCCATGTTTAAATCCCTCCAATAAGATCTCTGTCCCTGTCACGGTATCGAAACAGCTCTTTCCAAAGTCACCAATGACACCCGATGTGAATGTGACAAAGGAAAACTCCCTCATTGTCCTTCTCGGCCTGTCCGCAGCCTCTAACAACGTGGACCAAACCGTCCTCCTCCAATGCCTCTGCACTGGTGGCCAGCTGGGTGGGACATGATGAAACAATGTACAAACTATTCAAGGGCTGACTGACTTCAAGAAATAACTGGACAAACTGGGAATGTCACCGTTACAACAAGGAGAGTCCGTGGTTTCAGTGAATGAACCGACAGAAGGGTGTTGTGGAGAATCTAAAACACTCGACATGAGTCAGCTGTGTGATGGAAAAGCAACATTAACGACAAATATGGGGATACAGGAGAGCCCCAAAGACATCTCATCGATACAAGTTTCTCCCGTACGTTTGGAGTATTTTGTAGACATTACGGCATTGATCATGATTACAGAATGAACCGTGTGCCCTTGTTTATAATTTCGATCCTGTACGTTCATGCCTATGTAGAAATGGTCTGCACCCATACCTGGTTCCTCTGTTATTCCCCTCCCACCCCACACCACAAGTGCACTTCCTCTGACCTCCTCGACTTTCTAGCTCCTTCTCACTGTCTCCCTTTCCATCAAAAATCAGCAAATTCTTTAAAAAAATCAATGTAAAAATAATGTCTAACCTTGTAATCCCGACATTAGCAAGAAGTCCCCTTATGTCTCCGTTAGACATCTGTCCATTCGACACTACCCTAATCCTTCTGTAAATTAATCATGTCAGTCAGACTAAGCAGAATTATTAGCTTGAATCATCTGTGTGTTAATGACGCATTCCCCCCTTTCAAGGTTTAGGACAGGTTAGGAAGAAGGTTCATATTGTCATCATTCAGAACAACCCAGATTACAAAGGAACATCTGATCTCAAAGACGTGTGGTACATGTAGTACATGTGGAGGGGGTGTGCTGACTCAGGTTTAACATCACATTAAAATCTGGAACTCAGATGGGGATATGGATTTGTGTTTGGTGGGAAGATCTGGATCAGTTTATTACTCCAGGAAGTCTGAAGATCAGAGGGACAGTATTTCAGAACTGATTCCTGTGATCGCAGCAATCCCACTGCTGTCTATGAAAAAGACCGATGGAAATATTTAAAATGGAAACCATAGGCGTGTTGGAGGATGTTGTACACAAGGAATTTGTGAACTATCTGAGGATAATAATGAGGAGAAAGGAATGGATCTGGAAAGCAGCAGACACTTCATGTTGCTCCAGGAGAAGTGGGGCCTGGTTGTATAGGTGTCAGGTTTTACACAGCAAACAGTCAGCCTGTGGTTTCACCCTGGATGAAGGATCTCCGAATCGTACCATTCACATCACTGGATGGGATTCTCAGGAGCCATGTTGTCTGCTTGGAGAGGAAGGTTTGTGTTATAGCTAATGAGAAGCAGTACAGACAACCACACACAGAGACCCACACATACATTCTCTGTCTGTCTCACACACACTCAGACATCCTCTCCACACCCACACACATTTACACACACTTCCACACTCAGGGACACACCCGCACTCATACAAACAGATACATGAGGACACATCCTGTCCTATCAGGTGGACAACACCGACCAAAGTGACTAATACTGGGGATAAAGTATTGGTGCCTGTGAAGAACACTGTTTTTGGCACATTCAAGTCAACATCATCCTCCATAGCCTGTGAGCGGTTTTGACCATCCAATCTCACCCCTTTCTTTGAACATTAAATCTATATTGAACAACATCTGGGACAGAGGCTACAACACAATTAGAACAATGAGCTATCTATTGCCAGCTTTGGTGACAGTGGGAGGTAGTGTAAATTTCAGAACAACATCCTGGATAATTACAGCCTCTAATTTCCTCTTGAAATGACTTAAAATGTCAATTCCTCTCATGTTGATGGTCTGTTTGATGAGAGAATTCTGAGACAGGTCACATAGGGAAAGAATATAATGTTGTTCGACTCAGTATCCAATATTCCCCTGAGTTTGTTCATTGCTGTCCCAATGTCTTGAGACATGTTCCTATGTTCAAAAGGAACTATTTTGTGTCAGCAATATTAAAAAAGACTCAATACACCATGTGTTTAACACAAATCTGATTGTTATCCAGAATATAAACCCTATAACTGGGCTGGAGTTTATTAACATCAGCAGAAACAGACTCCAGTGAACATGGTTCAGACCTGGATGAGATTGACAGCAAAATCCAATCACTTGTTAATTGTGAACTCGCTGGTGTCTCAGCAGGTTCGCAGCTGAATGAATCCCTTCCCACACTCGGAGCAGCTGAACGGCCTCTCTCCAGTGTGAATTCATTGGTGTACAGTGAGTTGAGATGACCATCTGAACCCAGTCCCACAGTGAGAGCACCTGAATGGTCTCTCGTCAGTGTGAACACGTTGATGGGACATCAGTTCACTGGAATTTTAAAGCACTTCTCTGTCCACTTTAAAGTCCACTCAGCAGTGTGAATTTGTTGATGTGTCTGTAGGTGGGATGACTGAGTAAATCTCTTGCCACACTCAGAGCAGCTGAACAACTTCTCCCCAGTGTAAACTTGCTGGTGTCTCACAAGGTTGTTTGAAGGGGTGAATCTTTTCCCACACTCGGAGCAGCTGAATGGCCTCCCCTCAGTGTGAGTTTGTTCGTGTCTCAGCAGGGTGGATAACTGAGTGAATCCCTTCCCACACTCTGTACAGGTGAATTGCCTCTCCCCGATGTGAGTGTTCTGGTGTATTGTGAGTTCTGATAAATATATGCTTTCTTTACCACCTGATCCACCTGTTCTGCCACCTTCAGGGACCTGTGGACATGGACTCCGAGGCCTCTCACTTCCTCTACCCCTCCCAATATTCTCCTGTTTATTGTGTATTCTCCAGCTTTGTTTGCCCTCCCCAAATGCATTAGCATGAATTTTCTTTCTCTTTTACAGCTGATTTAAAGTTGCAGATTTTGCTCCAAAGGTTAAATTGGGATTGATATTCAAAGTTAGCTATTTAACTGCAGCAACAATTTCAGCTGGGAGTCAGTGAATTAAGAGGAAAGATCCCAGACAGCGGTTCTTCAAGGTACACTGCAGGCCCGACAGCTCAGTCAGCTCCACTCTCAGCTCAGGAGAGCACAACAACTCCACATCCTGTCCACAGGGGAGTTCTCCTGGTGCAGTGGGACCAACATTCGTGCTTCAACTTACACCACCAAAAAAACTAGATTAATCAGTTATTCTGATTGCTGTTTGTGGAATCTTGCTGTGCACAAACAGGTTGTTCTGAAACAGGAACAACTTATATAAAACATCCCAAGGTGCTTCAGAGGAGTTTCATAAAGAAAAAACTGACAAGTCACATAGGGAGATATTAGGGTCAATGGACAAAGGCGTGATTGAAGAGGTAAATTTTAACCAACATCTTTAATCAGGAGAGAGAGCTGGAGGGGTGGAGAAGTTGAGGGAGAGAATTTCAAAGCTTCACACCTAGGCACGGCCATCAATGGTGGAGTAATTAAAGTCAGGGATGCCAAAGAGGCCAGGAGGATGAGTGCTGAAATCTAGGAGGGTTGTAGTACTGGAGATTAGAGAGATAGAGAGGGATGAGGCCATGGAGGGATTTGAAACAAGTATGCAATTTTAAAATGGCGACATTGCTTGACCAGGAGCCAATGTGGGTCAATGAGCACAGGGGTAATGGGTGAATGGGATTTGAGGTGAGAATGCACAGGCACAGAGTTTTTGATGATCTCATGATACGTGTGGGACGGGGTGAATGTGAGGGGCTGGCCAGGAATGTATTGGAATCATCAAGTCTAAAGGTAACACAGACATGGATGAGGGTTTGAGCAGCAGATGAGCTGGGGGTGGGGTGGAGACAGGCGGCGTTATGGAGATTGAAATATCTGGTCTTAGTGATGGTGTGGATATGTGGTCAGAAACTCACCTTGGAGTCAAATATGAGACTAAGATTGTGAACAGTGTTGTTCAGCCTCAGACAGTTCCCGGAGAGAGGGATGGACTCGTTAGGGAATGGGATTTGTAGTGGTGACCGAAGACAATAGCTTTGGTCTTCCCAATTTTTAATTGGAGGAAATTTCTGCTCATCCAGTACTGGATGTGGGATAAGCAGTTTGATAATTTAGTAACAGTGGAGGAATGGAGAGGGATGATGGTGAGGTAGAGCTGGGTGTTGTCAGTGTACATGTGAAAACTAACACGGTGCTTTTGGATGATGTCACCGAGTGGCAGCATGTAGATGAGAAATAGGAGGGGCCAAGGATAGATCCTTGGGGGGCACCAAGTACAAGGACTTTGGAGAGGAAAGGGAGGTTGGAGATGGGGCAGTAGTTTGTGAAGACAATGGTGGATCAGAGATTGTTTTTTTTAGGATGGGTGATGACGATGCATTGAAAGGTGAAGAGCACAGTCCCAGGAGAGAGAGAGAACCATTCACAGTATCAGCTACATGGAGAAATTAGATGATCAGCAGTTTAGTGGGAATAGGATCGATGGGGCAGGAGCTGGGTCTCATGCACAAGATGAGCGCTGAGAGGGCATGAGGGGAGATGAGAGAGAAACTAGAGGAAGATGCGAGTTCAGGGTTCAGACAAGGGGGATCTTTACAGACAGTTTGTCCCGGTGGGTTAGTGGAAGGGAGGGAAGCAGCAGAGGCATCTGATCGGATTGTCTCAATCTTAGTGGCAAAGAAGCTCCATGAGCTCCTCACACTTGTTGTTGGAGGTGAAGGTGGAGGAGGCAGGGGAGAGGGAGGGTCCTTCAAAATGAACTAACTTGTGTTAGAGCCACTAAAAAGACTCAACTCACTGTATTTCATACAAAGCTGATTTATTTGCCTTTATCATATGATATACTTTTTTAATATTTACACCTGTAACTGGGCTGAAATTTACTAACGTCAGCAGAAACAGACTCCAATGTACATGGTTCAGTCCTGGATGTGACTAACAGCAAAATCCAATCAATGTTATGAGTTACTTGTGAACTTGCTGATGTCTCAGCAGGCTGGATGACCGAGTGAATCCCTTCACGCACTTGGAGCAGGTGAACAGTCTCTTCCCAGTGTGAGTTCGCTGGTGTACAGTGAGTTGAGATGATTCCCTGAACCCAGTCCCACAGTAAGAGCACCTGAATGGTCTCTCGTCAGTGTGAACACGTTGATGGGACATCAGGTTCCCAGAACTCTTGTAGCATTTCCCGCAGTCTGGGCATTTAAAAGGTCTCTCGTCAATGTGAACTCGCTGGTGTGTCAGCAGGTGGGATGATTGAATGAATCCCATCCCACACTCGGTGCAGGTGAACGGTCTCTCCCCTGTGTGAAGTTGCTGGTGTTGATGCAGCCCTGATGATCGGGTGAACTCCTTCCCACACTGGGAGCAGGTGAACAGTCTCTCCCCTGTGTGAGCTCGCTGGTGTTGTACCAGCCCTGATGATCGCGTAAATCCACTCCCACACTCGGTGCAGGTGAACGGTCTCTCCCCTGTGTGAAGTTGCTGGTGTTGATGCAGCCCTGATGATCGGGTGAACTCCTTCCCACACTGGGAGCAGGTGAACAGTCTCTCCCCTGTGTGAGCTCGCTGGTGTTGTACCGGCCCTGATGATCGCGTAAATCCACTCCCACATTCGGTGCAGGTGAATGGTCGCTCCCCAGTGTGAACTCGCTGGTGTGTCAGCAGGCTGGACGATCGAGTAAATCCCTTCTCACATACAAAGCAAATGAACGGTCTCTCCCCAGTGTGAGTGCGTCGATGAGTTTCCAGCTCAGACGGGAATCTGAATCCCATTCCACAATCCCCACATTTCCACGGTGTCTCCCCACTGTGAACGGTACCTTTTCCTTCCATGTTCAATAGGGCGACTCCGTCAGATCCTGATGTGATGTTTGGTTTCAGTTTCCCGACTGTAAATTCTCTCCTTCTAATACCCTGTGAAATTGATTTAAAACAGAAAAAAGGGAGTGAGAGAGAACCCACAAAAACACAAAGGCAGGTTGTGAAATTGAGCTGAATGAATCTGGGAATTTGTGGGGCCGGCACGAGGAAAAAGTGACCATGAAAACTGCTGGATTGTCATAAAAACCCAACTGGTTCACTGATGTCCTTCAAGGAAGGGAACCTGCTACCCAGTCTGGGGCTACACAAGACTCTGGTCTCTTTAGGAGTATAAGTAGTGATCAAGAGAAGTCCTAACACCCTGTCGAGCCTGCTCCACCATTCAATACGATCGTGGCTGATCTTGGGCTTTAATTGCACTTTCCCGCCCACTCCCCATATCCCTCGACTCCCTGAGAGACCAAAAATCTCCCCATCTCAGCCTGAAATATATTCAATGATGGAGCATCCACAACTCGCTGGGCTGGAGAATTCTATGCGACAGAGAGAGAAAGAGAGAGAAGGAGAGTGGGAGAGGCAGAGAGAGAAGGGGAGTGGGAGAGGCAGGGAGAGAAGGGGAGTGGGAGAGGCAGAGAGAGAAGGGGAGTGGGAGAGGCAGGGAGAGAATGGGAGTGGGAGAGGCAGGTACAGAAGGGGAGTGGGAGAGGCAGAGAGAGAAGGGGAGTGGGAGAGGCAGAGAGAGAAGGGGAGTGGGAGAGGCAGAGAGAGAAGGGAAGTGGGAGAGGCAGGGAGAGAAGGGGAGTGGGAGAGACAGAGAGAGAAGGGCAGTGGGAGAGGCAGAGAGAGAACGGGAGTGGGAGAGGTAGGGAGAGAAGGGGAGTTGGAGAGGCAGGGAGAGAAGGGGAGTTGGAGAGGCAGGGAGAGAAGGGGAGTGGGAGAGGTAGGGAGAGAAGGGGAGTTGGAGAGGCAGGGAGAGAAGGGGAGTGGGAGAGGTAGGGAGAGAAGGGGAGTTGGAGAGGCAGGGAGAAAAGGGGAGTGGGAGAGGCAGAGAGAGAAGGGGAGTGGGAGAGGTAGTGGACGAGGAGAGGTTCGTTATAGATCTACAACTAAACCAGAACTTTGACAAAACTTCCCAAACCCTCAACCTCCACCACCTAGAAGGACCAGGGTAACAGGTGTCTGTGAACACCATCACCTCCAAGTTCCCCTCCAAGTCACACACCATCCTGGCTTGTCTGACATCCAGTACTGGATGTACAGAAATTTCCTCCATTTAAATATTGAGAAGATTGAAGCCATTGTCTTCAGTCCCCACTACAAACTCCACTCCCTATCCACCGACTCCATCCCTCTCCTGACAACTGTCTGAGGCTGAACCAGGCTGTTCACAACCATGGTGAAATATTTCACCCCAAGGTGAGCTTCCAACCACAGATCCACATCATCACCAAGACCGCCTATTTCCACCTCAGTAACATCGCCCGACTCCACCCCAGTCTCAGCTCATCTGCTGCTGAAACTCTCATCCATTCCTTTGTTACCTCGAGACTTAACTATCCTAACACACTCCCGGCCGGCCTCCCACATTCAATCTCCCTGTAATCTTGAGGTGATCCAAAACTGTGCTGCCCGTGTGCTTACTCACACCAAGTCTTGTTCACCCATCACCCCTGTGCACATTGACCTGCAAAGGCTCCAGGATAAGAAGCAAAATTTTTAATTTCTCATCCGTATTTTCAAATCCCTCCAGGGTCTCACCCTCCCTATCTCTGTAATCCAGCCTCACAACCCTCTGAGGTATCTCAGCTCCTCTAATTCCAGCCTCCTGAGAATTCCTGATTTTAATCGCTCCACCATTGGTGACCATTCTTTCATTTGCCTTGGCCACAAGCTCTGGAATTTCCTCCCTAAACTTCTCCACTTCTCTTTCTCCCCTTTAAGATGCTCCTTAAAACTGACCCATTTGACCAAGCTTTTGGTCACCTGCCCTAATATCTCCTTATGTTGCTCAGTGTTAAACATTTCTTTGCAACATTTCTGTGAAATACCTTGGAATATTGTCTTACATTGAAAGTGCGATATAAATACAAATTATTGTTGTTGATTTGGATGTATATCAATGTTCCTTCATCATCACAGGGTGAATAACCTGTAACTCCTTACCTAACATCATTGTGGGAGCACCTTCACCACATGGACTGCAGCGGTTCAAGAAGGTCAAACATCATCTTCTCCACAGGCAACTGGGGATTGGCAATATTTGCTGGTATCTGTGGAGAGAGAAACAGAGCTAACATTTCAGGCCATGCAGAATGAATTACAGAGAATAAAAATTATACAGAATTTGATGGTCAACAGAAGCTCAGAAGTGGAAGAGAAATGGATTATAGTGCGAGAAAAACAATTCCTGACTATGAAAGATGGGAAGGTAAAGCTGGGAAGACAGCAGCACATGGTCAGGTTTGGGGAGCGATGGAAACTTCCTTTAGACACTGTCGGCAGAAGTAACAGTAAAATCCTAAATGGAGCTAAAATACGCCCATAACTAGAGACAGAGGAAGTTAGACAATGGCAGAGAAGTGATCGGGGGGCAGAGGTGAAACGGAGGAATGGATGAACATGGATTTAGATCCACAGTAAAGAAGTCACACCAGCCCCTGAGGCATGAAACCTCTTACAGATAACAGAGCACTGCACTAAAGTCTAGATTGTAGATAAATGGTCAAAAACATTCAGCTCTGAAATAAATTCAGAGTTTGCAATGTTGAACACTTCTGTTGGAGCCTGCAGCTGGAAAGATATCAGCAGCACTGGAGTCAGATAAAAATCTCCCAGTTGAGGAAATACCCGGGGAGCGGGTTGACGTCACTGTGTAATTGTCGATGTGTGATGATGTCATGCACACGGGCACAGAACATCTGGGTCTGTGCAAACCAGTGATCACCACACATTATGAAGGATGTGAGGGTCCTTGAGAGGGTACAGAGGAGATTTACCAGAATGGGTCGAGGGATGAGGGATGTTGTAAGATTACTTTGGAGAAACTGGGGTTGTTCTCCTTGGAGAAAAGTAGATTGAGGGGAGATTTGAGAGAGGTGTACAAGATTATGATAGGTTTAGATAGGGTAGTTAAAGAAAGGCGTTCACAGTATCTGATCATAAAAGGATTACATGAATACAGATTTAAGGGATTACAAATTTAAGATTTGGGGCAAGATCTACAGGGAGCATATGAGGAAAAAATTTTACACAGTGAGTGGCAATGACCTGGAACTCAATGCTTACAATTCAAGGCCGATAATATCAAGTTCCAATGAATCAAGTCATTCTGTCAGATCTTAATGTGAAGTTTTGTTTCTGTTTCCAATCCGCAAATCCTTCCCATTTAATATACCAGGATGTTGCCTGGGATGGAACATTTAAGTTGTGAAGAGAGGTTGGATAGTCTTGGGTTGTTTTCGTTGGAGCAGAGAAGACTGAGGGGCGACCTGATTGAGGTGTATAAGATTATGAAGGCCATGGACAGGGTGGATAGGGAGCAGCTGTTCCCCTTAGTTGAAGGGTCTGTCACAAGGGGACATAAGTTCAAAGTGAGGGGCAGGAGGTTTAGGGGGAATGTGAGGAAAAACTTTTTTACCCAGAGGCTGGTGATGGTCTGGAATGCACTGCCTGGGAGGGTGGTGGAGGCGGGTTGCCTAAATCCATTAAACCTGGATGAGCAGTTGGCACGTCATACATTCAAGGCTATAGGCCAAGTATTGGAAAATGGGATTAGGGAGGTAGGTCAGGTGTTTCTCACGTGTCAGTGCAGACTCGATGGGCCGAAGGGCCTCTTCAGCACCGTGTGATTCAGTGATTCTGTGAAAAAGGAGTTTACAAACAATCCATCACTGTCAATCCAGGACATAAATTGAGAAGAGACAAATATTTCTCATGGTCTAAGTTTGCTGTGTGTAAATCCTCCCCTTCTAACCCCCTGTAAAAGGAGTTTCCAAAATCCATCCCTGTCAGTCCAGGATAGAAATGCACAACATTCTCTCCTCCTGCTACCTGGATCAAGATGACCGCGCATGCGCCCTGCTGCACATTCCACTCCCCCCACCCCTCTCCCTATAAAGATGGCGGCCGTTACCCCGGGCCTGGCAAAGAGAAAAAAACAGACTTTTTCGGTCCGTTCTCTGCAACCGCAACCCCCGTACCTTGTTATTTGGGGTCTTCAACCTGCACTGTGTCTTTATGAAGCCTCCATTCCCACTCCGCTGGCTCCATTCCTTCTCACACACCCACTAACTCTGTTATTTGCTCCACTCGATATTCCCTCTCCGGCTCCGAGCAGCTTCAGTCTCAGACCAGCACTGCGCATGCTCATGAAACAGACCGCATTGCGCACGCTCCAAGCACATACAACAGTGCGCATGTGCAAGGAACTTTTCTCGTGAGAATAGGGCACATTCTCTCCCGCAGCGAATACCGGGTGATCGATCCGCCATTGAAGGGCGAAAATGTCGGATAGAAACCTCTGTCATGTAATCAGATACGATGGGTGCCATTGGGGAAAGGCATCAAATTGTTGAATCAATTGATACAGCGACCAAATTACTCTGGGCTCCACCATTATTCTCTCCTGGGTGTAATGAACAGCAGAACAAACCCCTAGAGTTAGATCTGAACTCAGCGGAATCTCAGCAGATGGGATGAGTTGGTGGCTTTTAAACCGTCTTTTGCCACTAGCAATCCTCTGATTGTGGATCAAATCCTTTGAACCTTTAAAGATGGAGTGTTAACATGTGGGCAAACTGAATAAAGCCCTTTGCTCACATGAAGTATCTGAATGGCCTCCCACCGGTGTCATGCAGCTGTTAATGTACATAATATTTTGGAAAATACTTTTATTTTAAAATAGAGGTTTAGTCTGTGGGTGTGTCTTATCAGGATTAAGGCCAGCTAGCCTGGGTGCTTTGATGTGTGCTAGTTTTGAGATGGAAGAGGAATAACGTGCATTTGCATTTTTTAATAGAGCATTCAAGAAGTAGGGTGAAAATGGACACCTACCTAGCAGCTACCAAGCAATATATTTATATTTTTTAATAAAATTGGTATTATGAAAGGACTTTCATTGTTAAAAGGGTGTGTTCAAAGAGGCTGGTGGGAAAATGAGAATTTGCATTCAATCAGTAATGGTAGTTATAACAAGACAATCATTTTGGGTGTGCAGAACAGAGGCAACGTGAGATCAAAAGGCAGCTGCAAGCCTCCAATTGACTCCACAAGGAACAAATGAAAAGAACCTCATTTTGAATTCGTATGGTGAAAATGCTTTGCCTGGTGTCTGGTTAAGTCTATGGGTTGCTGTTGCCTTAATGGAGATTAGTTTGGGAATTTTTCAAAAGTTCTGAGAGTAATAATTTGTAGCCATGTGTATATGCATTCTCATCTGTGTAAATTAATAAAATGTTTCATTTTGTTTAATTTAAAACTTCGAGAGCTGATTCCTGAATTTAGGGTCGCATCTCAAACATAACACTTAAAATGATAGGTTGTGACAGATGTTTAAGGTTTCCTTCTGGGAATTTTAAATAACTCCGCTTTACCAACTGCATCAGTCAAAACACCAGCGAGACTGTGTTGCTGTGTCAGTAATTGGGATGATAGGGCGAATCCCTTTCTATTTCCACCTGGTGAACAATCTGTTTACAATGTGAGCTTACCTGCACGTTTTCAGCTCAGACATGGATCTCGAAATCTGCTGGTAATGGGTTCCACATCCTTAACACTACATAAGAACACGGAGCAGGTGTAGGCCATTAGGCCCCTCAAGCCTGCTCTGTCATTTAATAAGATCATGGCTGGCCTGACAGTAACCTGAAATCTGTACCCCGTCTACCCCCGATAATCAATCACCCCCTTGCTTACCAAGAATATATCCATCTCTGCCTTAAAAATATTCAAAGACTCTGCTTCCATAGTTTTTTCAGGAAGAGAGTTCCAAAGACTCATGACTCTCTGAGAAAAAAAAACTTTGCCTCTCTGTTTTAAATGGGTGACCGCTTATTTTTAAACAATGACCCCTAGTTCTAGATTCTCCCACAAGAGGTAACATCCTCTCAACATCCGCCCTGCCAGGTACACTCAGAATCTTATATGTTTCACTAATCAGGTAAAGAAAAGCAACATATTGCAGATGTTGGTCATCTGAAATAAAAACAGAAAATACTGGAATTCTCAGCAGACCTGGTAGCCTCTGTGGAGAGATAAACATAGTTTTCATTTCAGGTCTGTAATCTTTCATCGGAACTGCATTACATCTGAACTATAAATTATGCCTCTCAAATCAAAGATGCTGCCAGATGTAGTCAAGGAACTCAAAGAGAAAATGAAAATCCGCTTTCAGGAATGGAATCAGAGAATGAAGGGTGAACATCCCGACTGACCAGAGACAGTTAAGACACCTTCCTCTTCTTTAAGACTATGGAAAATTGACTCTGATGTTATCTGTGAAATTAACTGATCTGAGACATTTAAATGATTCTCGTTACTGCACATCAGGAATCCAAACCTAATATTGGCTTCGGGACAATCAGAATACTTGGAAACAGACAATACAGCGAGAGGCTTGAAGGGAGACGGCACCGGTTGTAGGAGAGCTGGTTCCCAGTGATATGGATGGGCCTGCAGTGGGCGAGATCAGACTGTTTCCATGTGTTCACAATGAGTGACCCAACTTTTATTTTGGAAGCGCAAGACGGATAGAGAGCGATAGTCATCTGGGTAGTGGCAATCTGAAGATTTGACTCACTGACACCCTGGTTAGGATACCTTGTAGTCTGAACTTGTATAATTCTCTGAGGCACAATTGGTCAGTGTGTTTTCTTGTTAACTGAAAGGTTGGTGATTCAAGACAATGCAGAAGTGAAGACTTTACTGTTTTCCCCCCATCAGCATTCTTTGTCACGCAGTTCAGGGTTGTCATTGGGTACGTGGGCTACAAGATAATATCCCCAAAAGGGTTCCAGATCTACTGTTGTCCAGTGAGCTCCAGCACAAACAGCTTTTTGAAAAATATGTACCTTCATCTAACCCAGTAGAAATCTAAGAAATTATTGGTTTCAGACAAACCCATCAACGATTCCCTCATCCTCAGCTCCACCGTGAGTGAGACAGGGAAAAGCAGCAATATTCCGGCCCCGCACTCTCCAATCACCCGCTGCCAGCAGAAAGCGGCGACTGCAGCTTCAGTCAGCGGGTTACTGCCCATCCCTGGGACGCGAGATACTCCAACCCGGGCAAAACCTCCCAATACACCGAGCACAGGCTCAGGAAAACGTAGGTAAATTATATCCCGGTCACTAAACCTCCGAGCAGCATTTAAAGAATTCCCGAGTGAGTGAGTCACAAATAAAAATCGCACCACCTTTCCAAGTCATTTCACTGTAAAATTACTTCATTTCATTGAAAATCTGACTGTTGAAGATCTGAAAATGAGCACCATGGGATTTGTGTGACTGAGTTACTTGTTTTCCATTGTTTGTCCGTCAGGTTTGCAATTCAATTTGTGTGGATGTTGAAGATAATCTGATTTCAAAATGAGTTCATAAAGCAGATAAATATTAAATCCAGGAACAAATCCTGAGGAAAATGGATCACAATGTTTGGAAGGAGGTGCAGCTAAGAAGTCGAAGATGTGAATGATGTTATTAATGATTGAGAGGAATGCATTGCAACCTTGGGGCTTTTGTAGGGTGATTACCTTACACACATTGATATTCGGAACAAGCTGAGGTATCAGGTTGAAAGCAACAAGTGTCTCCATGTGTGTTGGGATATGAAGCAGACCTTGATCACTTGCCCAGCTAGCTCAGTCGGTAGAACATGTGACTCTTAATCTCAGGGCCGTTGTTTTGAGCCCTACGCTGGGCGCTGTGGGACTTTTAAAATCTTGCTTCTTTCAAAAAGGGGAAAAAACCTCCAACTAATCGCTGCAAGGCAGGCATTCACCATTGAAAGCAACTGGCAGACATCAAATTCAAAGCACTTTCATGTCGCATCTCTTTCTGCTTCTGTCCCTGTCTCGTGTCCAGCTCCCAGGTCAATTAGCTGCTGGATGCAGACAGAGTCAGTTCGTGGGAAAATAAGACGCAAGGCGATAGGTTTGCAGACAATCTTGCAGGGTAAAGAGACACCAGGATCTCATCTTCCTGATCCTCCCAAATTCTGATTACAGGAATGTCCACAGTGCCTATTATCCACAGTCACACTTTCCTTCAAGTCCGTTTGTACGTTGTACGAGCACGTTCTAGTACGTTGTTCAGCTTTGAAATTGTTCATATTTTCACACTGGATTTCAATGTGAAGAAAGCAGAGCTGTGATAAACATATTGTTCAGCAGATGCACTGCAAGAAGGTACATAAGAGGCTGATGGTAACAGTGCTCTTTGGACGTGGTGAGCTCCAGTGAAGGATTGGCACCATTTATGTGTCGCTCAGTTAGTCTCGTGACAAACCTGGTACTAGAAATGACAAGAAAATTCGCTGAATTTTCTCCGTGTTTTGGTTTGTTAAGAGCCGAATACAAGTAAGAAAGTACATCTCGCTCGAGCGGGTTAATGAATGGCAGAATGACCCGTGTTGTTGGGAAACATAAAATTATAAAAAGTTAGAGCAAAGAAAGAGGCCATTCTTGCTGCTTTCAAAGAGCAGGGTGAGTGATCAGGAGTGATAGTTGTGACGGTACAATCAGTAGAGAGCAACATTTGTCCTCCTCCCACCCATATTTTGCCTCGCACCAATATCTCTGGTCAGTGCTTTACAACCAGCCCTACACTTCAGCCTTTCCCTCACTCCACCTCTGTGTTCTCCACCTGTTCCAAGTCTGATTTTTCTAGCTCCGAGGCGATACTCTCACTCTGCTGCTTCTGGCAGAGCTGCTAAATATTTTCAATCAGTAAGTTATCAATACTTGCTTAAACAATTTCTCGAAATCCACAAACCTTCATTCTTTCACCAGGAATCGAACCCGGGCCGCAGCAGTGAAAGTGCTAAATTCTAACCACTAGACCACCAAGGAAGCGACCAAATCATTTCTCGAGCTGGCTTATCTATGCTGCTTTTGCCTCTTTTTGTTCCATCTCAAATCTCTTAAACCACAAAACTGCCTGTTTAGGTTCAACACAAACGACTTCTTCAGTCAATGAAAATAACGGTATCTGTGAGCTGGAACATGAAATTGACAGTGAGGTGAAATAGTCCCACAAGCTGCTCATGTGTAACTTTCAATTTCCAAAACCCTCCACCCTATTCGCTGTTGGTCCAATGGAAGCGCCGATTCCTGGTCAGTTGTCATCAGGGAAACTAGCAATAAACTGAATATTTGGCTTTTTTTTCATTCCCGATCTCTTCACCAGAGAAAACTTTCTCCGTCTTGTTAAACTTGAACTCAAGTGACTTCTTCACTAATGAGAAGCACCATTGCGGTTAGCTGGAACATGAAGTCGATACTTTCCTACTTTAAGACAGTGCTTAAAGTCTCCCCTTTGACCGAGCTTTTAGTCATCTGACTGAATATGTGGCTCGGTGTCACACTTTGTTATATAATCCTCCTGGGGAACGCCTTGTGACGTTTCATTTGGTTAAAGGCGCTTTATAAATATAAGTTGTTGTTGTAGGATATACATAGAAAGGGCCAATCTCTTATTATATCTTTCATGCTGATATTTTTCTTTGTTTTATCCATTCTCGGGATGTGGGCATCGCTGGCTAGGCCAGCATTTATTGCCCATCCCTAGTTGTCCTTGAGAAGGTGGTGGTGAACTGCCTTCTTAAACCGCTGCAGTCCGTGTAGTGTAGGTACACCCACAGTGCTGTTAGAAAGGGAGTTCCAGGATTTTGACCCAGCGACAGTGAAGGAACGGCAATATATTTGCAAGTCAGGATGGTAAGTGACTTGGCAGAGAACTTCCAGGTGGTGTCGTTCCCATCTAGCTGCTGCTCATGTCCTTATGGATGGTTACGGTCGTGGGTTTGGAAGGTGCTGCCTAAGGAGCCTTGGTGAATTCCTGCAATGCATCTACAACGCTGCTACGGTGCGTCGGTGGAGGAGGGAGTGATTGTTTGTGGATGCAGTGCCAATCAATTGGGCTGCTTTGTCCTGGATGGTCTCAAGCTCCTTGAGTGTTGTGGGTGCTGCACTCAGCAAGGCAAGTGGAGAGTATTCCATCACACATCTGACTTATGCCTTGTAGATGGCTTTGCGAGAGTTAGGAGATGAGTTACACATCGCATGATTCCTAGCCTCTGACCTGTTCTTGTAGCTATAGTATTTATATGGCTAGTCCAGTTCAGTTTCTGGTCAATGGTAACAACGAGGATATTGACACTGGGGGATTCAGTGATGGTAATGCCTTGAACATCAAGGGGTGATGAATGAATTCTCTCTTGATGGAGATGGTCATTGCATGATACTTGTGTGGCACGAATGTTATCTGCCTCTCGTCATCCCAAGCCTGGATACTATCCAGGCCTTGCTGCATTTGGACATAGACTGCTTCAGTAACTGAGTAGTCGCGAATGGTGCTAAACATTGTGCAATCATCAGCGAACATCCCCACTTCTGACCTTATGATGGGCGGAAAGTCATTGATGGAGTAGCTGAAGATGGTTGGGCTGAGGACACTACCCTGAGGAACTCCTGCAGTGATGTCCTGGAGCTGAGATGACTGACCTCGAACAAGCACAACCATCTTCCTTTGTGCTCGGCATGACACCAACTAGTGGAGAGTATTCCCCCCAGATTCCCATTGACTCCAGTTTTGCTAGGGCTCGTTGATGCCACACTCAGCCAAATGTTGCATTGATGTGAAGGGCAGTCACTCTCACCTCACCTCTGGAGTTCAGCTCTTTTGTCCATGTTTGAACTAAGGCTATAATGAGATCAGGAGCTGAGTGGCCCTGGCGGAACCCAAACCGGGCATCAGTGAGCAGGTTATGGCTAAGTAAGTGCTGTTTGATAGCACTGTCAGTGACCCCTTCCATTACTTTACTGATGGCAGAGAGTAGACTGATGGGGCGGTAATTGGCTGAGTTAGATTTGTCTTGCTTTTTGTGTACAGGACATACCTGGGCAATTTTCCACATAGCCAGATAGATGCCAGTGTTATAGCTGTACTGGAAGAGCATGGCTAAGGGCGCGGTAAGTTCTGGAGAACAAGTTTTCAGTACTATTGCCAGAATATTGTCAGGGTCCATAGCCTTTGAAGTACCCAGTGCCTTCAGTCGCTTCTTTATATCACGTGGGGTGAATCGAATTGGCTGAAGACTGGCATCTGTGATGCTGGGGACCTCTGGGGGATGCCGATGGACCACCCACTCGGCACTTCTGGCTGAAGATTGTAGCAAATGCCTTATCTTTTCCACTGATGTACTAGGCTCCCCCATCATTGAGTTTGGGGATATTTGTGGAACCTCCATTTCCAGTGATTCGCTTAATTGTCCACCACCATTCTCGACTGATTGTCACAGGACTTCAGAGCTTAGATCCGATTCATTGGTTGTGGGATCACTTAGCCCTGTCCATCATTTGCTGCTTATGCTGTTTGGCATGCAAGTAGCCCTTTGTTGTATCTTCACCAGGTTGACACCTCATGTTTAGGTATGCCTGGTGCTGCTCCTGACATGGCCTCCTGCACTCTTCACTGAACCAGGGTTGATCCCCTGGCTTGCTGGCGATGGTACAGTGAGGGATATGCAGGGCCATGAGGTTACAGATTATGTTCAAGTCCAATGGCCCACAGTGTCTCCTGGATTCCGAGTCTAGATCTATTCGAAATCTATCCCATTTAGCATGGTGGTAGTGCCACACAACACGGTGGAGGATATTGTTAATGTGAAGACGGGGACTTCGTCTCCGCAATGACTGTGCAGCAGTCACCCCTGTCAATACTGTTATGGACAGATGCATCTGAGGCAGGCAGGTTGGTGAGGATGAGGTCAAGTATGTTTTTCGCTCACCACTTGCTATAGACCCAGTCTAGCAGCTATGTTATTTAGGACTAAGCCAGCTCGGCCAGTAGTGGCACAACCGAGCCATGCTTGGCGATGGACATTGAAGTCTCCCACCCAGAATACATTGTGCGCCCTTGCCACCTTCAAATGCTGTTCAACATGGAGGAGCACTGATTCATCAGCTGAGGGAAGATGATACGTGCTAATCAACACGAGGCTTTCCTTGCCCACATTTGACCTGTTTCATGGAGACTTCATGGGGTCAGAATCAATATTGAGGACTCCTAGGGCAATTCCCTCCCGACTGTGCTGCCACCTCGGCTGGGCCTGTCCTCGGTGGGACAGGATATACCCAGAGATGGTGGTGTCTGAGGCATTATCTGTAAGGTACGCTTCCATATGTCAGGCTGTTTGCTTGACTAGTCTGTTAGGCAGATGTTGGTAAGGAGTACTTTGCAGGGTCGACAGGGCTGAGATTGCCATTGTCGCTTCCAGTGCCTTGGTCAAATACTGGGTAGTCAGTTCATTCCTTTTATGTATCTTTGTTACAATTGAGTGGTCATTTCAGGGGGTATTTTAAGAGTCAACCACAGTGCTGTGGGCCTGGAGTCACGTGTGGCCAGACGAGGTAAGATTTCCTTCCCTAAAGGGCATTAGTGAACCAGACAGGTATTTACAGCAATCCACACTCGTTTCACTAATTACAGTGGAAATATCACAGTCGAGAACAAACACAGAGGCAGAGTGTGGGAATGAAAGAGGCAGAGAAGGGCTGTTTGGGATTCGAACCCGGAGTGTTACCCTGGCTCCCTTGACTATTAGTCCAGCGACAATATAATTTTATTAGCTTTCCTAATTACTTGCTATGTTTGCATGCTAACCATTACATCTCAGAGCCCGGCAATCTTTCACCATTTAGATAATATGCTTTTTCATTCTTCCTACCAAAATGGACAATTTCACATTTGCCCACATTATATTCCATTTACCAGATCTTTATCCATTCATTTAATCTATCTATGTCCCTTTTCAGGTCCTTATGTCAACTCCACAAATTACTTTTCCAACTATCTTTCTGTCGTCAGCATATTTAGCAACCATTCCTTGGGCCATTCATCCAACTCATTTATACACATTGTAAAAAGCCGAGGCCCCAGCACCGATCCCTTTGACATACCACTGATCCTGCCAACAAGACAGTGAGCCATTTTTCTTAATCTCTGCTTCCTGTTAGCTAGCCAATCTTCTATCCATTCCAATCTATTACCCCCTCCACTATGAACTTTTACTTTCCGCAAAAAACACTTGATGTGTCACTTTATCAAATGCCTTCTGGAAACCTAAGTACAGCACATCCACCAGTTCTCCATTATCCATAATATATGCTAGTTCAAAGAACTCTAACAAATTGGTCAAAGACGATTTTCCTTTAACAAAACCATGTTGACTCTGCCTGATTACCTTGAATTTATTAATGTGTCCTGCCATAACGTCACTAAAAATAGCATCGAACCTTTTCCTTCTGACAGATGTTAAACTGACTGCCCTGCAGTTTCCTGTTTCCTGTCTCTCTCACTTTTTGAGCCAACGTATTACATTTGTTGTTTTCCAATCTCATGGAATCTTGCCCAAATATATTGAATTTGGAAAATTAAAACGAAAATATCAAATATCTTACTTGGCACTTCTTTTAAGATGCTACGATAAAGCCCATCAGGACCCGAGGGTTTGTGAACCCGCACCTCCAACAATTTACTCGGTATCACTTCCCTGGCGATTGTAATTTTCTTGAGTTTCCCTCGCTTCAATTTTCTGAGTTACAGATAAACCTCGGATGTTACTTGTCTCCTCTGAACTGCGCAGGCACCTGGCTGGAATGTTAAACGGTGACGTCATGCAGCAGCACTTTGGGTCTTTGTTTTGAAGAAATGGAATTCGGCTGTTCTCATTAGGAATGCTGGAGACAGACTGATCAACAATGTCATCATCAAATGGCACAGCGCAGTAAGAGATCCTCCCACTCATCCTTTCCATGCCTAAGCTTTTTACAAAGAGCCTCCTCATTCATCCGATTTTCCTTCCATCACTGCATAATCCCGATTTCCCCCTCTCAACTCATTCTCCAATTTCACTTGGAAAATACTGATTTAATAAAAATGATATTGAAAGATGAGAAGGAGCTTCTACAGTGCCCAGTCTGCTAAATTCTGAAGCGTTACCAAAGTTTCCTTCACCCAATGACACCAAGAATTGCACTTAGGATTATTACATAGTTTTTGAACAAAAAAAGTACTTAAACTGTTGATTTGGATTTAATTTTTTTAACAAAATTTATTCCGATCAAGCATCTCCTCATTTTCTTAGTCGACATATATATTCCTATTCCTCTTGCTGTACAACCTGTTTCAGAGGCTCTTATAGAAAAGAGGGAAAGGTTTGCTACAGCTATACAAAGCCCTGGTTAGGTCACAACTGGAGGACTGTGTATAGTTCTGGGAATGGCACCTTATAAAGGATCAATATTTGCATTGAAAGTTTCAGAGGAGCCGCATTGATTAAGTTGGTGGGTTTTGGAAATAGCAAGTTGTACATCTGCAACTATTACATTGAGGAGACCAAACGGAGACTGGGTGACCACTTTGCAGAACACCTTCAGTCTGTCCACAAGCATGACCCAGGCCTTCCTGTCGGTTACCATTTCAACACCCCATCCTGCTCTCATGCCCACATGTCTGTCCTTGGCCTGCTGCAATGTTGCAGTGAAGCTCAACACAAACTGGAGGAACAGCACCTCATCTTCCGCTTAGACACTTTGCAGCCTTCTGGACTTAACATTGAGTTGAACAACTTCAGACCATGAACTCTCTCCTCCATTTTCACAGTTTTTAAAATCCCTTTATAAAAATGTATTTTATTTACTTATGTTTTATTCATTTATTCGTTATTTCATACCCCTTTTTATCCCCTTTTTAATCATTTTTTCCCAACTACTTCCCTCTCACTCCATCCAACCCCAACTCCAAAAGCACCATCTGTTACTTGTTCCATGTTGTTCTTTCACAGAGTGCTGACCCTTGTTCTGCTATTCACACATTCTGCTTTCGTTCTTTTATGCGACTATCAGCACCTTCTTCAGCCCTCACCACTGCCATTAACACTCCCTTTTTCTTGTGTCCATGATACGTTTGTCAGTCTCTCCTTTGCTCCCACCTCTCGCTGACCTTCTACCCAGCTTCACCTGCTCTACCCTCCCCTCCCCCTCCCCACCCTGCCCCACTTGAACAGTATAAACCCCATCACTTTTTACTTCTCTTCAGCTCTGAAGAGGGGTCACATGGAATCGAAAAGTTAACACTGTTTCCCTCTCCACAGATGCTGTCAGACCAGCTGAGTTTTCCCAGCATTTTCTGTTTTTATAATATATAAGAGGTGCTTGGCTAACAAGACGGCAGACGGAGAAAAATGTAGCAAAGACTGAAGTAACTCACTTGGTCGTAAAAGTAATTTTTAAAAAGCAACAAAGCAGGACATGTTTGAAAAGGTGAGAACGTGTGCAGTGATTTACAAAGAGATTTGGCTGTGCTTGTACAAGGAAGACAGGAAGTTGTATCAGTTCCTGCAGCAAAATTGATTAGCGTGTTCTTCCAACTGAAAGTTTGGTGGTTCAAAACCACTCGGGGACGAAACTTCCGATGTTTTTTTTTCCCCATCAACACTCATTGTCATACGGATCCGGGTTGTCAATGGCGGCAGGAAAGTTTTCCACAAATGTTGCCAGTTCTAATGTGAGTTTCCAACCAGAGAATCTTCCCCGTGTAAAGGAAATGTGATAACTACTAGGCTACGAAAGCAACATGCAGCTCCTTGCAGAATATCAAACTGTGCTATCTTATTGCACTGCAGGACCTTGTTTAGTGGAAGTATAATTCGGCGGAAAACCTTAGCCATGCGGCAGAGAAATTGATCTAACATTAGAATCATCAGGTGACAGAGCACATCAGCAGCTCATTCAACACCTCACACATGTGCGAACAAACTTACAGCAAATCCGCCCCCATCTTTCCCTCTAATTTCCGAGCGATGCATTGTTCAGAAGATCATTCAAAACCTGGAGAAGTATAAATGTCACTTTGTTTTGAGATGATGCTTCCAGTTACTATTCAACATCAAACGGGAATGATGCAACCTTTCCCTACATTTAATACTGTTAATGCTTCAAGCGGGGAATCTTTTTGTGTGTGAGAGACCGTGATCCCTATTACCCTACACAAACCCTGCAATGTAGCGGGGAAACTTTCCGTGTGTGAGAGACCGTGATCCCTATTACCCTACACAAACCCTGCAATGTAGCGGGGAAACTTTCCGTGTGTGAGAGACCGTGATCCCTATTACCCTACACAAACCCTGCAATGTAAAGAGCCCAATTTCACACACAGAAGGCAAAGAGTCAGGATCTTTTAGGTTGGAAAGACCTAACTAGCGGAGTGCCACAAGGACCAATCCGAGGGCTTCAATTATTTACTATCTATATTAATAACTTGGAGGAGGGGCAGAGTGTAATGTAACCAAATTTTCTGACGATACAAAAATAGGTAGGAGTGCATTTTGTGATGAGGACATAAGGAATCTGCAAGGGGGTATAGATTGGTTGAGTGAGTGGGCAAAAAACTTGGCAGATGGAGTTTAATGTAGGAAAGTGTGAGGTGATGCACTTTGGACGGAAGAATCAAAAGGCAGTCTATTATTTAAATGGAGAGAGACTCCAAAAACGTGCAGCACAGATGGATCTGGGCGTTCTTGTGCATTAAGCACAATAGGTTAGCATGCAGGTGCAGCAAGTAATTAAGAAGGTAAATGGAATGTTGGCCTGTTTTGCTCGTGGTTGGAGTTTAAAAATCTGGAAGTCTTGTTACAGCTGTGCAGGGTGTTGGTGAGGCCGCATCTGGAATGCTGTGTGTAATTTTGGCCCCTGTATTTAAGAAAGGATATACTGGCATTGGAGGCAGTTCAAAATAGATTCAACAGGCTACTTTTTGGGATGAAGAACAGCAAAACAGGTTAAGTCTTTATTCATTAGAGTTTAGAAGAATGAGGGGTGATCTTATTGAAACCTACAAGATTCTGAGGAGGCTTGACAGGTTCATGTAGAGAAGGCGTTTCCACTCGATCTAGGGAACATAGTTACAGAATAAGGGGACACTCATTTAAAACTGAGATGCGAAGGAATTTCTTCTCTCAGAGGGTAGTAAATGTCTGGAATTCTCAACCCCAGAGAGTTGTGGAGGCTAGATCACTGAAAGTATTTAAAGAGGAGGTAGATAGATTTTTGAAATATAGGGGAGTTGGGGGCTATGAGGAGCTGGCACAAAAGAGGAGTTGAGGCCTGGGCAGATCATCCATCATCTTATTGAATGGCAGTGCAGGCTTGAGGGGCCGAATGGTCGACTCCTGCTCCTTTATCTCATGTTCTTTTGTTCATTTGAAACATGTCTCTGCTGAAAGGGGTCGGAAATAAAAATAAAAGGCACAGTTGGCATCGATAAACCAGGTTGTAAAAATTCAGTGTAGTTTCCCTGGTGGTCTAGTGGTCAGGATTCGGCGCTTTCACCGCCGCGGCCCGGGTTCGATTCCCGGTCAGGGAATGATAATTTGCTGACCTCGTGCAAACTGTGGAAATGAGATTGGATAATTTCCTGAGAGAAATGCAGATCACATTTGCCGAAATCAGTGTAAGCTCGAGTTTTGCATCAGAGTTGGAAATGCCATCCAGTCACAACCGGAAAGGAACCAACACAGAGGTGAAGATAGGGAATGAGAGAAGGGCAGTGATCGGCTGCAAAGCGCTGACAATAGAAAGGATGGTGTAAGGGAAAATATAGCGGTAATAGGGAAGATTTTACCGTTTACATCGACACAAATATCTCCCAGATTTGGTCCCAAATCTCGTGTTAAATGAGGAGAAAACTCCTCGCTTAATCTTCCACTTTTTAGCTGCACATCCTTCCAAACATTGCAAACTCCTCCTGCATTTTCCATCCTGATATTTTTCTCTGTAACATTTTGATATGAAACTGCACAACTAATGTGAATACAGTGTGTGATGGGAAAAATGTGTTCACCCCCTCGGGAACTGAACCACATGGACACACACGGAGGAACACACACAGACATGTACACCGAGAGTGACAGAGGGCAATGGTTTGCCTCTAAGGAGAGACAAACACCCAGAAAGCAAGCATGTCACCAACCTGGCTCTGTTTTTGTTCTCCTACGACAAGTTTCGTGAACGTTTTCGTGAATGAACGGAAATAGGAAAACCCCCTTGGATGCTTTGGTGCTTGGATGGATTTGATTGAATCTAACCGATAATTAATTCTGTAGACACAGAGTTAAAACCAGGAATAATGAGCAGCGGGAAACCCCAATGGATTTGAACTCCATCGCCTTAACCACTTGGCCACGGCAACTGGCCCTATGGACAGGTTACTGTTGTTGGTGTATAAGATGACTACAGCAGAGAGGCGGGCTTTCGGCCCATCTTCTCCGTGCTGGCTGTCTGGAAGAAAACTCAACTACTTCCACTGCCGTGCATTCTCACAAAAGCAATTAATATTTGTATTGCCTCTCCTCCTTCTCCCAGTTAAAATTAAACCCAATACACGCCTGCATTCACTTTGAGCTGGCACTTTGTCGTCAGAGGAGAGCATTCAAAGTGACCAACAGGTGAACCACCTATAGCTTTGGCAGCGGATCCACAAATAATGGAACCTGAATCCAGCGTCTGAGGCCATTCGGCAAGGCTACCTCTCACAACCTGCTGTTTCCCGTCGCCTTGATGGTGTTTCCACTGAAACAGAACATTAAAAACATCGAAAAAGGAAGAGGAATTAGCCATAAGCCCCCTCGAGCCTCCGCTACCACTTAATAAGATCATGTCAGATCCCCAAGCTCAGCACCAATTTCCCATCCGATCCCGATAGCCCTTCATTCACTTAAAGTCCAAACATTTATCAATCTCAGCCTTCAATATACTCATCGACCGAGGTTCCACAGAGCTCCAGGCTACAGAATTCCAAAGATTCACAAGCTTTTGAGTGAAGAAATGTCTCCTCACCTCAGTCCTAAATGGCTGGCACATTATCCGGAGAATGTGAGCCCAGTTCTAGACGCTCCAGCCAGGGGGAAACAGCCTCTCAACATGTTCACTGTCACTCAGGAATCAATCCAGTGAATCTTGGTTGCACACAGACAGCGAGTGGATGGAGGGAACAAAGAGCACAAAAGTGAACAGAGATAGAGACACAGGCAGAGAAACTGAGAGAGTGAAAGAGAGCGAGGCAGATATACAGGGACAAAAAGCGGCAGACAGAGGGAGAGAGAGTGGTAGACACTGAAAGGAACAGATACACTTCACCATTCCACGTGATCGTTAACTTAGATTGACAGACAGAAAGAGAGAAATAAAGACTTACATTTAAACAGAGCCTTTCACCAACACAGGACAACGGGAGGCCCTTTAGAGCCAATTAAATCTTTTTGAAATGTAGTCACTGTTGTAATCTAAAAGCGGAGAGAGTTTGATAAAAATGCTGATTCAGTAGATGAGAAAATTCGATCTTAAGAAATCCATCACAATGTAGAATCTTTCTTTCTATCTTCCTAAACATTTCATGGTTTGTTTGATGCCGATTCAGCAGATGTAAATCTGCAGCTGATTGAATAAATTTCACCTCGAATCTCTGAGGAAACAGGGACAAAGCATCCCATTTCTATCAGGTCATCTCTCAGCCTTTTCCTTTCTGGAGAAAAGAGCTTCAGGCTGTTCAGCCTTTCCTGGTGATTATAACCTATCCGTTCCTGGAACATTTGTGAATCAACTTTTATTTTCCGTTTCCTTCCAACACCCGGCAGCAGTAGAAACAGTTCCTAATTTCCGAGTGATTTCAGTTTGGACAATTTGTATTTAAAAGTTCATTCTTTCGATGTGTCCATTGCCTTACCCACTCAACCACACGGACTCGGTGTCTGTCTGTTTAAATGGTGCTCTGTGACAATTTCGATCATCCTCCACTTTGCACCACACCGACCCTCAGAAGCTGAAAAGTCTTCATTCAAAAAAAAGAAAGAAAACTCCTCTTGAATATTTTAAAACTGCTCTTTTTATTCTCTGTACTATTTTAATATGAAGCCACACAACGAACGTGAATAATGTTTGGATGGTGAAATGGGGAACTGAACCGCATTGACACACACACGGGAATATACACTGAGAGTGACAGAGGGCAAGGGTTTGTCTCTAAGGCGAGGCAAACATCCAGAAAGCAAGCATGACACCAACCTGGCTCTGTTTTTGTTCCATTCCTAGCTGTAACTTTTGTGAACGTTTGCAGAAGAATGGAAATTAGAGAACGCTGGGGGCTTTGGATGTTTTTTATTCAACTTAATCGACATTTAATTGTGCAGGCACACAGTAAAATTCAGGAATGGTAATAAGAGTAGTTGTCAGGATTCCAGCCCACCTGTGGAGACCCCAATAGATTCAAAACCTGTTGCCTTAACAACTCAGTCGCGAATCCAAGTCCCAGATTTGCATGAATGTAGTTTGTATAAAATCATAGACGGCTACATCAGACGGTCATTCAGCATATTGTTCACATGGCGACTCTCTGGAAGAACAACTGACCGACTGTAATTCCACACCCGGCCTTTTTCCTACAACAACTCATATTTATATTGTCTCTCCTCATTCCCCCGATCAAAGTAAAACACCGCACACTCCGCTGGGTTTAATGTGAGTTGGGTTCTGTTGGTTCAAATGGGACTGCTGCAGGTCCTAAAAGGACGATAACTTGAACGTTTGCTGACGGTAGGATTCGAACCTACGTTTCTGTAAAGACTAGAGTCTTAATCCAGCGATTTAGACTGCTCGGCTCCGCTATCACATTAAAAAGGGTTATTTATAATTTCATTCACTGGTATTGTCAACGAAAAGAACAGAAGCTAAGGAGCAGGGGAAGGTCATTGGGAAACTTGAACCAGCTCCGCCAGTTAATCAGATCATCCTGCACTTTGTAACAAACAGAAATCATCTCCACTGCTAACTTCTTTTTTCAATGTTTCATCATTTCGATGTTTCAAATGATGTTTCTTTTTTCCTTTGTGACTCTGGTGTTTACTCAATGAAATGTTGGTAATAGGTAATGAGATTGTATATATTGACTGAGAAAAATGAGGAGACGTTTGGTCAGGGTAAATATTCTTTGATAATTCGATTTGACATCAACGATTTCAAAAAATTTGAAAACTGTCAAAGGTTTCAGAATCCAACTCTTCATGTCATTGGGTCAGGAAAACTTTGTGAACTTTCATACATTTTGCATGGACACAGCAGAAGGCCCTGCACCTCTTTCAATATTGTTTTTTCTTAACGCAGAGTTTTCAAAAGGGAATTGGACGATGACTTGAAAGGGAGAAAAAGATCAGGGTTATGGAAAGAGACAAATAAATTGAGATTAACTAGAAAGCTCGTTGAACAAAACTGACATAGGTTGATTGTCCGAAAGACCTCTTGTAGAGCTGTGCCATTTGCTGATGACATTGTTGATCAGTCTGTCTCCAGCATTCCTAATGAGAACAGCCGAATTCCATTTCTTCAAAACAAAGACCCAAAGTGCTGCTGCATGACGTCACCGCTTAACATTTTAGTGAAGCCCATTGAGCCTTTGTGCTGTTTTCTGTTTCTGTGGTGCAGTGATTTTCATGCTTGCCTAACACATGAAACGGTCTCCGCTTTAAAACTGGGCAGTGCCATAATCATAGTTTGTGGGTTCACGTTGCAGCCACGTGACCTGGTCAGTGTTTATCCCTCAACCAACTGCACATGGTCTGCTCATTGTGACGTGCCTGGTTTTGACTGTTTCCTGAGCGGTGATTGGCTGCCGTGTTCCCTGCATTGCAACAATGACTGCAATTTAATAAACGCAAAACACTGCGGAAATCTAGAAAGGAAAACAGAAAATGCAGGAAAAACTCAGCAGGTCTGACAGCATCTTTTGAGAGAGAAACCTGCTGAGTTTTCCAACATTTTCTGTTCTTATTTCAAATAAGTACTCAATTGGCTGGAAAGTGGTTTGGGACATCCACTGGTCCGGAAAGTCGCTATATAAATGCAAATCTGTCCTTCTTTAATTATCTTAAATCCCAGTCCTCTGGTTACTGATCCCCGTCAGTGGAGAGCGCCCGTCCCTACTGCCCCCACCCCCATCATTTTGAACAGCTCCGTGAAATCTCCGTTTAACCTTCTTTATTTTAAATAGAACAATCCCGGTCTCTGTAACCCCTCCACCAAACTAAATTTCCTCATCCCTGGACATGGTGAAAGGCAGAGGACTAAAACGAGATTTTGGAAAATATTGTCAGTCGGCAGGTGGGAAAATGGAGAAGGAACCAAACCAGAAAACCCAGTCTCCAGCTTTGCGAATCTTCAGAAAGACTTTGGGAACCGGAATCAGAGGAGAATGAAGGGTGAACTGCCCACTGACCAGAGACAGTCAAGGCACCTTTCCCTTCTTTAAGAGGCTGGAACATTGACTCTGATGTTATCAGTGAAATTAACTGATCTGAGACAGTGAAAGGATTCTCGTTACTGCACATGAGGAATTCAAACCTAATTTCGGCTTCAGGACAATCAGAATATTTGGTAACAGTCAAGGCACCGAAAGGCTCGAAGGGAGACGGCTCCGGTTGTCGGAGAGCCGGTTCCCAGTGACAGGGATGTGTCTGCAGTGGGTGGGATCAGACGGTTTCCATGTATCCACAATGAATGTCCCAACCTTTTTTTTGGAAGAGTAAAACTAATAGAGAACAACTGTCATTCCGTTCGCCGAAATCTGCAGCTTTAACTCGCTGACATGCTAGCTCTGTTTCCGTCGGTCTCTGTGGCGCAATCGGTTAGCGCGTTCGGCTGTTAACCGAAAGGTTGGTGGTTCGAGGCTACCCAGGGACGAAGCTGTCACTGTTTTCTCCCCATTAGTCTTCATTGTCACACAGTTCCTGGTTATCATTAGGTCCTTGAACTGAATGTCAAGTCTCCAGAAATGTTGCCGGCTCCGCTGTTATCCAGTGAGCTCCCAGGCAAGCAGCTTTCTTTCGAATATTCGTTTCAAATGTAATGGGAAAACGATTAGGCCTACCATGTACCGATATGCAACACACTGGAAATCTATGTTATTGGATTCAAACAAATCCATCAATTCTTCCCTCTTCCTCATTTCCAAAGTGAGTGAGACAGGGAAAAGCAGCAATATTCCGGCCCTGCCCTCTCCAATCACCCTCTGCCAGCAGAAAGCGGCGACTGCAGCTTCAATCAGCGGGTTACTGCCAATCCCAGGGACACAAGATACTCCAACCCGGGCCAAACCTCCCAATTCACCGAGCACAGGCTCAGGAAAACGCAGGTAGATTATATCCCGCTCACTAAACCTCCGAGCAGCATTTACAGAATACCCCAGTGAGTGAGGCACAAATAAAAGTCACGTTAACATTCTAATCTTTTCACTGTAAAATCCCTTCATTTTATTGAAAAGCTGACTGTTGCGAATCTGAAAATGAGCACCATGGGATTTGAGTTACCGAGTGACTTGTTTTCCATTGTTTGTCCATCAAGTTTGCAATTCAATTTGTGTTGGATGTTGATGCCAATAATTTCAAAATGAGGACACAAAGCAGGTAAGTATAAAATACAGGAGAAAATCCTGAGGAAAATGGATCACAGTATTTGGAAGGAGGTGCAGCTAAGAAGTGGAAGATGTGAATGATGTTACTGATGATTGAGAGGAATGCATTGCAACTTTGGGGCATTTGTCAGCCGATTCCATTCCACACTTTAAAATTCCGACCAAGCTGAGATATCAGGTGGAAAGCAACAAAACCATCCATGCATGTTGGGATACGGAATAGGCCCGCACGTTCCCGGCTAGCTTAGTCGGTAAAGCATGTGAGTCCTAATCTCAGGGTTGTGGGTTCGAGCCGCAAGCTGGGTGCTGTTTAAAAATCTGCATGAGCGTCGTACAGACGGGGAGCATTGACCCTGTTTCTCCCAACAGCTGCTGAGTTTTTCCAGCATTTTCTGTTTTTGTTTCAGGTTTCCATCATTCGCAGTAATTTGCTTTTATCTTTTTACTTTTACATCTTAATGCTTTACAAAAACACCAACTAATCACTGCGGCTCCTGTGAAACTTACAAGGCAGAAATTCACCACTGAAAACAACTGACACACATCAAATTCAAAGTAATTTCATGTCGCATCTCTTTCTGCTTCTGACCCTGCCTCGCCTCCAGCTCCCTCTGCCCGTCCAGCTCCCAGGTCAATTAGCTGCTTGATGCAGACACAGTCCGTTCGTGGGAATGGGTAAAACTCATGGGTAAAGAGACACCTGGATCTCACCTTCCTGGTTCTCCCAGATACTGATTACAGGAATGTGCACAGTGCCGATTATCCACAGTCACACTCTCCTCCCAGTTGTTCAGCTTTTGAATTGATTTTCACGCTGGGTTTCAATGTGAAGAAAGCAGAGCTGTGATAAGCTTATATTTGTTCAGCAGATGTACTGCAAGAAGGTGCATAACAGGCTGATGATAACAGTGCTTTTTGGGCGCGGTGAGCTCCAGGGAAGGATTGGCACCATTAATATGTCGCTCACTTAGTCTTGTGACAAATCTCGTGCTGGAAATGACAAGAAAACTCGCTGAATTTGCTCCGTGTTTAGGTTTCAAAAGACCCAAATACAAGGTAAGAAAGTGCATCTCGCTCGATTGGGTTAGAAAATTGCAGAATGACCCGTGCTGTTGGGAAACAGAAAATTATAGAAAGTCACAGCACCGAAAGTGGCCATTCGGCCGGGCGTGCTGCTTTCAAAGAGCAGTAATGATTGGTTGATCCATCAGGAGTGATATTTGTGCTAATGCAAACAGTAGGCAGCAAAATTCGTACTGCTCCCACCATATTTCGCCTCACACCAACATTTCTACAGTCAGTGCTTTGCAAACAGCCCTTCCCCTCTCCAATTACCTTCACTGCCACTCACGAGTGTGATGTTTTCCAGATCTGAGGCGAAATTTAAACCCTCACTCCTCTGATCGTGGTGGAGTTTTTAAACATTTCCAATCAATGAGTAATCAGCACTCGTTTCAACGAATACAATAAATGGACCTTCTCTGACCGGGAATCGAACCCGGGCCGCGGCGGTGAGAGCGCCGAATCCTAACCACTAGACCACCAGGGAAGTTGCAGCAACGTTTTTCGATTTGGCTTATCTATGCTGCTTTTGCCTATTGTTTTTCAGTTCAGATCTCTTTCACCACAAAACTGCCTGTTTAGGTTCAAGATAAACGACTTCGTCAGCCAATGAAAACAACGGTTGCTGTGAGCTGGAACATGAAATCGACACTGAGATGAAATAGTCCCACAAGCTGCACTTGCGTAACTTTCAATTTCCAAAACCCTCCACCCTATTCGCTGTTGATCCAACGGAAGCGCCGATCCCAAGTCACTGGACATCAGGGAAACTACCAATAAGGCTTGACATTTGGATTATGGAGGCAACTTTTGAATTTTTTTTTCATTCCCGATCTCCTTCACCAGAGACAAAATTCTCCGACCAAATGGTCCGTTTAGGTTGAACACAAGTGACTTCTTCACCAATGAGAAGAACCAATGCTGTTAGCTGGAACATGAAATCTTAACTTTCCTCCTTTAAGACAGTTCTTAAAGCCTCCCCCTTTGACCGAGCTTTTAGTCATCTGACCGAATATGATGCTCGGTGTCACACTTTGTTATATAATGATCTTGGGTAACGCCTTGTGACGTTACAACAGGTTAAAGGCGCTTTATATATACAAGTTGTTGCTGTTATAGGATATGTATAAAAAGGGCTAATCTCCTGTTTTATCTTTCACGTTGATACTTTTCTCAGCGACATTTTAACCTGTACGAATGTGAATCAAGTTTGCGACGTTAAAAAAGTTTTAACCCCCTCAGGGAAGTGAACCACATTGACAGTCGCAGAGGAACAGACACAGAGAGATATACACCGAGAGTGACAGAGGCCTAAGGAGAAACGCACACCCAGAAAGCAAGGCTGTCACCAACTTGGCTCAGTGTTTGTTCCATTTCCGAAAGCAAATTTCCTGAATGCTGACAAATGAATGGAATTCAGAAAATACCGACGTATTTGGATGGGTTTCCTTCTAATTAACTGATAATTAATTTGGTTAAAATCACAAATGGTGAAAACTTTAATCAGCAGGATTCCAACCCTCGTGTTCATATTTACAACAAACGTAACTTATCGAACTTTCACTCACTCGAATAAACAAGCTTGGATAATGCTCTTACCAGGTTTCAAACCGCAGCTCCATCATATGTGAAGTGAATATGACCCCACTCGCCCCTATAAACCCTGCGCTGTAAAGATCCCAATGGAGCTGTCTGGAATGTTAAACGGTGACGTCATGCAGCAGCACTTTGGGTCTTTGTTTTGAAGAAATGGAATTCGGCTGTTCTCATTAGGAATGCTGGAGACAGACTGATCAACAATGTCATCATCAAATGGCACAGCTCAGTAAGAGGACCTTCCACCCATCGTGTCTATGTCAGTTTCGTACAAAGAGCTTTATAATTAATGACAATTTCCTTCTCTTTCTCCTTAGCCCTGTTTTTTCGCTTTCAAGCCATTGAACAATTCCCATTTGGAAATTGGTATTAAGAAAACCAATATTGAAAGCTTCAGCTGGTTCCACACCTGAGCAAATACGTCAGATTTGCTCCAGGCACTGACGTTTGCAGAGCTTTACTTTGGTCAGAAGTTCAAGGCAATATAATTTGCAGGTAAACTTGGATTTTTTTTTTACTCATTCACGTGATGTGGGCTTCGCTGTCTGGTCCAGCATTTATTGTCCATCCCTAATTGCCCTTGGGAAGGTGGTCTGCCTTCTTGAACCGCTGCAGTCCATGTTGTGTAGGTACTTCCACTGTGCTGTTAGGAAGGGAGTTCCAGGACTTTGACCCAGTGACAGTGAAGGAACGGCGATATATGTCCAAGTCAGGATGGTGAGTGAATTGAAGGTGATGGTGTTCCTATCTATCTGCTGCCCTTGTCCTTCTAGCTGGGAATGGTCGTAGGTTTGGGCACTACTGTCTAAGCAGCCTTGATGGATTCCTGCAGGGCATCTTGTAGATGGTACACACTGCTGCTACTGTGCATCGGTGGTGAAGGAACTGAATGTGGATGTGATGCCAGTCAAGTGGACTGCTTTGCCCTGGACGGTGTCCAGCTTCTTCAGTGTTGCGGGGGCTGCACTCATCCAAGCAAGTGAGGAGTATTCTATTACACTCCTAACTTGTGCCTTGGAGATGGTAGACAGTAATTTGGGAGTTACGAGGTGAGTTACACGTTGCACGATTCCTAACCTCTGACCTGCTCTTGTAGCCACAGTGTTTATATGGCTAGTCCAGTTCAGTTCCTGGTCAATGGGAACCCCCCAGGATGTTGATAGTGAGGGATTCAGTGATGGTAATGCCATTGAACATCAAGTGGCGATAGTTGGATTCTCTCTTGTTGGAGATGGTCATTGCCTGACACTTGTGGGGTGCGAATGTTACTTGCCACTTGTCAGCCCAAGCCTGGATATTGCCCAGATCTTGCTGCATTTGGACATGGACTGCTTCAGTATCTGAGGAGTCGGGTATGGTGCTGAACATTGTGCAATCATCAGCTAACTTCGCCACTTCTGACCTTATGATGGATGGAAGTTCATTGCTGAAGATGGTTGGGCCGAGGACACTATCCTAAGGAACTCCTGCAGTGATGTCCTGGAGCTAAGATGACTGACCTCCAACAACCACAACCATCTTCCTTTGTGCTAGGTATGACTCCAACAAGCGGAGAGTTTCCCCCTGATTCCCATTGACTCCAGTTGTGTTCGGGCACCTTGATACCACACTCGATCAAATGCTGACTTGATGTCACCTCATCTCGGGAGTTCAGCTCTTTTGTTTGTATTTGAACCAAGGCTGTAATGAGGTCAGGAGCTGAGTGGCCCTTTCGGAACCCAAACTGCGCATCAGCGAGCAGGTTATTGCTATGTCTGTGCCACTTGATAGCACTATTGATGACCCCTTCCATTACTTTACTGATGATGGAGAGGAGACTGATGGAGCGGTAATTGGCCGGATTGGATCATTCTCACTCTTTCTTTCCCAGTTTGGTCGGAAGAACGAGGAGAGACAGTGTAAATTGCAGGATTCCGGGGAAATGATCAGGTAATGGCAGTGACAGGACGGGCAGAAAGAGCGCTTTCTCCGCTGTAACGATTGCATGATTTCATACAAATAATAGTAGCAGGGAACCAGGTTCTGTAGTCGTGGCCGAGTGGTTAAGGCGATGGATTAGAAATCCATTGGGGTTACCCTGCGCAGGTTCGAATCCTGCCGACTACGTTTCTCATTAGTTTGGGTTTTATCCCCGCACAGACAGAGCGAATTATCGTTTGAATCGAGGGAAAGCGAACCAAACTCACCCGTGTTCTCTTGTTTCCGTTCATTTGTCAGCCTTCTGCAAATCTCCAGTTGGAAATGGAAAACAAAACGGAGCCAATTTGGTGACATGATTTCACTGTGGCATTTGTCTCTCCTTAGGCCTCTGTCACTCTCGGTGTATGTCTATGTTCCTCTGTGTGTGTCAATGTGGTTCAGTTCCCTGAGGAGGTGAACACATTTTTACGAGCAGAAACTGTATTCACATTAGTGGTGCAAGTTCACATTACAATGTTACAGTGAAAAATATCAGGATGAAAGAGACCAGAGCAGTTTGTCTCTTTCTATGTATGGACTACAACAACAACGTATATTTATAAAGCTCATTTTTCCTAATGAAACTTCACAAGGCGTTCCCCAGGAGCATTGTATAACAAAGTGTGACACTGAGCCACATATTCGGTCAGATGACTAAAAGCTCGGTCAAAGGGAGAGGCTTTAAGAACTGTCTTAAAGGAGGAAAGTATCGATTTCATGTTCCAGCGAACAGCAATGGTTTTTCTCATTGGCTGAAGGACACTTGTTTTCAACCGACATAGAGCATTTGGTCAAAGAAACTTGTCTTTGGTGAAGTTTGTAAAAGTAAACTCCACTACAGTTTGGGGGCCTATAAACAACTCCCGCCAATGTTTGCTGCCTCTTGCTGTTTCTTAGCTCCATCCAAACTGATTCTACATGTTCATCCCTCAATCTAAGATCCTCTCTCACTAATGTACCGATCTCGTTCCTTATTAACAGTGCGACCCCGCCTCGTTTTCCTTTTTGCCCATTCTTCCTAAATGACGAAAATCATTCAGATCAACCAATCACACTGCTCTTTGGAAGCAGCACACAGGGCCGAATGGCCTCTTTCTTTGCTGCAACTTTCTGTCATTTGTTGTTTCCTAACACCACGGTTAAGATTGACTTCCATGTGATGCTTTGATTTCAAGACAATGGGCAAATTCAGCAAGTTTTCTTTTTCGATCACAGAATTTGGAACTGGACTCGTTGAACGACATTTAAATGGCCTCAATCGTCAGATGCAGCTCACCGAGTCCAAACAGGCACCGTGAGCATCAGCCTGTTATGTACATTCTTGCTGTACATCTTCTGAGCTAAAAGCTGATCACAGCTCCACTTTCTGCACATTGAAAGACAGTGTGAAAATAAGCACAATTTCAAATCTTAACAACGCGCATATTTGTGATTTTCTGTGTGTGTCAATGTCGTTCAGTTTCCTATTTTCACCACCCAATCATTATCCATGTTAGTTCTCTGACTTCATATCAGCAAAAAAAAAAAGCAGTTAACAGGACATTTCTCTCTTTATTTTGAGTGGAGACTGTTCAGCAACTAAACTTCTGGATGTTACAAAGTGGATGATGGTTGAAGTTTTCACATGATCTTATTAAGTAGCTGAGAATGCCCGAGGGTCCGAATGGCCAATTCCTGAACATTATTTTTTATATCCTAATTCAGTGTCAATGTTTGTGTCTAACCTGAATGTGGCAGTGAGGCCGAGCGGGCTCAGCTGCTGGTTCAGGTTCCGATCTCTTTGGTGATTTGGGCTTTACTCCCACTGCTGTCAAACTTTCTGGTGCTTTGTTATTTGAGACGCTTCCAAAAAAATTCTCCGTGCGGTGAAGGAGCAGCTGAGCTGTGCATTGTTGTACTTCAGTTGGAAGAATGAGGGGAGAAAGTGTAAATCCCAGGGTGACTGGGAAAAGTTGGGGCAATGGCACGGACTGGAAGACCTTCTTTCACTGGAACTCCCTGTATTCATTCTATTATTTTAAACAAACAACATGCAGCCTTTACCCAGTTGTCCTGGCCGAGTGGTTGAGGCGTTTTACCTCGTGGTTCCAATCCTGCCAACTCCCCTTCTTCTCATTCCTGATTGACACAAACTGTCTGCAGAATAAATTATCAGTGAAATGAAAAAGAAAACCACCCAAAGACCCCCGTGTTTCTGACTTCAGTTCATCTGCAAATATTCACTACATTTGCAGTCTGAAATGTAACAATAATTGGCCAAGTTGGTGACATCATTGCTTTCTGGGTGTTTGTCTCTCCTTAGGCCTCTGTCATTCTCGGTGTGTGTGTCGGTGTGTGTTCCTCTGTGTGTGTCAATGCGATTCAGTTCCCCGAGGGGATGGACACATATTCACCAACACAAACTTGACTAAAATTTGTTGTGCAACTTCATATTAAAATGACAAAGAGAAAAATATCAGGATGAACGATGCAAGTGGAGTTTGCAATGTTTGGAAAGAGGTGCAGCAAAGAAGTGGAAGATGTGAATGATGTTATTGATGATTGAGAGGAATGCATTACAACCTTGTGGATTTTGTAGGTCGATTACCTTCCACAGTTTGAAATTCAGAACAAGCTGAGGCTCCAGGAGGAAACAACATTGATCTCCCTGAATTTTCACATAGGAAATAACGCGCATGCATTCCCGGCTAGGTTGTGACAGAGACAGGGGGGGTGCAGAAGGTCCTCTTTGTCTGCTGTAACCATTCTATGACTTCATATAAATAATACAGGCTTATTACCAGCATCTGTAGTCGTGGCCGAGTGGTTAAGGCGATGGATTTGAAATCCATTGGGGTTACCCCGCGCAGGTTCAAATCCTGCCGATTACGTTTTCCATTATTTCTGATTTTAACCATTGTAAATGCACTCGACATTTTCACAACACCTGCAGTAGCAAAGATTGACCAATGGGTGGCAGTGGAACCGTGATTGCCCACATCACATGAAGCAGACGCGGTCTCAATTATTACTGCATTTGGCACTGTCTCTGTTCAAATTAACTTAGACGCCGTTTCTGTTTCTATTACACTAGGAAATGTCTCTCATCATATTAGAGAAGGTCATCTCTTAGTTGTTTCTGTAACTGGTTCAATCTCAGTTGTTAATGTACTGGACTATGGCCATAATACAGTTGGCACTATCGCAGTCATGACTGCACTGAAGCAGGTCTCGACCAAAGTTACAATAAGCCATGCCCCAGTTGACACTGCATTAGTGCTTGTCTCTGGTTATAGAAAACTAGAACATGTTTTATTTGAATTTCACAAGACTCTGTCTCAGCTATTACTCCTGTAGAACCTGCCACTTGTCTATCAAACGGGACCCTGTCTCAGGTGATGCTGCACCAATACATTCCTCCATTCATATCACACAATTCCATGTTTCTGTTGTTATTGTCCAATACCATTACTCTCTTATTGCTGTACTGGTGCATGTCTCTGTTTTTATTGATCTCGTACCTTTGCCGGTATTTAATTCGCCAGACACTGCGTCAGTTGATATTAAAAAGAGCCCTGAATTATGTGAAGCTGCATTAGACCGTGTATCAGTTTTCTTAAACTGGATCCGGTCAGTGTTATTGCTACACCAGGCTGGTTCGTATTACACAAGATCCTGTCTCAATTATTACTGCACTCGGCACTGTCCCACTTATGTTTCACTAGGTCGCGGCGCTGCTTATAACACACTCAATCATGTCTGCACTTATGTTCCTCTAGACCGTATTTCAGAACAATTTACACTAGACTCTGTATCAGCCTGTATTATACTCGAGCTTGTTGTCTTTTTAATTAAAATGGATCCTTTGTCATTGTACCTCTGTCTCTGCTTCTATTCCACTCTCCCTTTTCCTGTTTTTTCTCCACGAGATCATGTCTGTCTCTCTTACACTGGTAGCAGTCTCCGATATTACGGCCTTAGACTCTCTCTGGGACGCAATTACTCTGTGCCCTGTGCCTGTAATAACTGCCCTATTTCACTTGATGTTGATCCAGGCCCTGTATCGGTAACTATTGCACGAGACACATCTCCGCTATTACAGCAGTAGACCTTGTCTATGTTAATATAGCACTCGTCCCCGCCCCTGTTATTCGTGCACTAGGTCACGTCTTTGCTTAAGTAACATTAGATGGCCTCTCTAGTAATGCCTCTGCTTAAATTGCACTAGGCCCTGTCTCAGTAATTACCACACCAGGCTCTGTCTCTGTTGTTACTACACTATTCTATGTCTCTATAAGATGAACGTTGAGTTAGAAATGGGCCTCTGGCTTTGGCCTAAAACTATAGGTTTTGACTGTTTGTTCCGCGCAGCTCCTAATATTCAGTTTCATTACAGCCAACAGTATTACATATGAGACATCACCTGTTCTGTGTGTCGGTGTGAAAAGAAATCATGCTGCGTCATTCCACAAAGATAAAAGATGTGTCTTCACCAGAATGTTTCATTTTATTTTATTTTCTCTTATTCAAACTGTAACTACAGATCGTCAAATAACGTAAATATTCATTGATAGTATATTCTGTTGTGTGATCTTGTTTAGATATTCAAGTCATACCAAACATTTCTTTGCTAAGACGGGCACGTTTGTCACCACAATCACTTAATGTCAGTTATATCTCTATCTGAGACAGCGTCATACTCACTGAAACGTATTGATTTCTCTCTCTCAGATAAAAGCAAAATACTGCGGCTGCTGGAAATCTGAAACAAAAACAAAAATACCTGGAAAAACCCAGCAGGCCTGACAGCATCTGCAGAGAGGAGCACAGTTGACGTTTCGAGTCCGTGTGACTCTTCTTCAGAACCATGTAAATGGAGAAATGCGGTGAAATATAAGCTGGTAGTGGGGGGTGGGGCAGGTTGAGCTGGATAGAGCGGCAGTGATAGGCGGAGGCATAGAATAGATGTCATAGACAAAAGGAAAAAGAGATGTTGACGGTGGTGATATTAGCTAAGAAATGTACTAATAGGTGACATTAAGGGTAGAACTCAGGACCAGCAAGGTAGAAATAGCCCTAGTGGTGGTGGGGTGGGGGGAAGGGTTCGAAAAAGGTAGAGATAAAACAATGGATGGAAATACATTTAAAAATAATGGAAATTGGTTGGAAAAGAAAAATATATATAAATTGTTGGAAAAAAAGGGAAACCGGAAAGGGGGTGGGGATGGAGGAGAGAGTTCATGATCTAAAGTTTTTGAACTCAATATTCAGTCCGGAAGGCTGTAAAGTGCCGAGTCGGAAGATGAGGTGCTGTTCCTTCAGTTTGCGTTGAGCTTCACTGGAACAGTGCAGCAGGCCGAGACGGACATGTGGACATGAGAGCAGGGTGGTGTGTTGAAATAGCAAGCGACAGGGAGGTCTGGGTCATGCTCACAAACAGACCAAAGGTGTTCCGCAAAGCGGTCACCCAGTCTGCGTTTTGTCTCTCCAATGTAGAGGAAACCGCATTGGGAGCATCAAATGCAGTGGACTAAATTGAGGGAAATGCACGTGAAATGCTGCTTCACTTTAAAGGAGTATTTTGGCCCTTGGACGGTGAGGAGGGGGGAAGTAAAGGGGCAGGTGTTGCAGCTTTTGCGGTTGCATGGGAAGGTGCCGTGGGAGGGGTTTGAGGTGTAGGGGGTGATGGAGGAGTGGACAAGGGTGTCACGGAGGGAATGATCCCTGCAGAATGCCGCAGGGGCGGGGGTGAAGGGAAGATGTGTTTGGTGGTGGCATCATGCTGGAGTTGGTGGAAATGGCGGAGGATGATCCTTTGAATGCGGCGGCTGGTGGGGTGATAAGTGAGGACAAGGGGGACCTTATCATGTTTTTGGGAGGGAGAAGAAGGTGTGAGGGCGGATGCGCGGGAGATGGGCCGGACACGGTTGAGGGCCCTGTCAACCACTGTGGATGGAAAACCTCGGTTAAGGAAGAAGGAGGACATGTCAGAGGAACTGTTTTTGAAAGTGGCATCATCAGAACAGATGCGATGGAGGCGAAGGAACTTAGAGAATGGGATGGAGTCCTTACAGGAAGCGGGGTGTGAGGAGCTGTAGTCGAGGTAGCTGTGGGAGTCGGTAGGCTTGTAATGGATATTGGTGGACAGTCTATCACCAGAAATTGAGACAGAGAGGTCAAGGAAGGGAAGGGAAGTGTCAGGAATGAACCATGTGAAAATGATGGAGGGTTGGAAATTGGAAGCAAAATTAATAAATTTTTCCAGGTCCAGGCGAGAGCATGAAGCAGCACCGAAGCAATCATCGATGTACCAGAGAAAGAGTTGTGGGTGGGGTCCGGAGTAGGATTGGAACAAGGAATGTTCCACATACCCCATAAAGAGACAAGCATAGCTGGGGCCCATGCGGGTACCCATAGCCACATCTTTTATTTGGAGGAAGGGAGAGGAGTTTAAGGAGAAATTGTTCAGTGTGAAAACAAGTTCAGCCAGGCGGAGGAGAGTAGTGGTGGATGGGCATTTTTTGGGCCTCTGTTCGAGGAAGAAGCGGAGAGCCCTCAGAGCATCCCGTTGGGGGATGGAGGTGTAGAGGGATTGACGTCCATGGTGAAGAGGAGGCGGTTGGGACCAGGGAACTGGAAATTGATGATATAATGTAGAGTGTCAGAGGAGTCACGGATATAGGTGGGAAGGGACTGGACAAGGGGAGAGAGAATTGAGTCAAGATAGCAAGAAATGAGTTCCGTGGGGCAGGAACAGGCTGACAAGATTGGTCTGCTGGGACAGTCCTGTTTGTGGATTTTGGGCAGGAGGTATAAGCGGGCCGTCTGAGGTTGGGAGACTATGAGGTTGGAAGCTGTGGAAGGAAGATCTCCAGAGAAGATGAGGTCAGTAACAGTCCTGGAAACAATGGCTTGATGTTCAGTGGTGGGGTCATGATCCAGGGGCAGGTAGGTGGAAGTGTCTGCGAGTTGACCCTCAGCCTCTGCGAGGTAGAGATCAGTGCGCCAGACAACAACAGCACCACCCTCGTCAGCAGGTTTAATGACAATGTCAGGGTTGAACCTGAGAGAACGGAGTGCAGCAAGTTCAGAGAGAGACAGGTTAGAGTGGGTGAAAGGAACAGAGAAATTGAGACGATTTGACCCCAATGGTCTAGTGGTCAGGATTCAGCACTTTATCAGCAGCAGCCTGGGTTCGATTCCCAATCAGGGAATGTAGATTTTTTTTTATCTTGTTAAAATGAGTATTAATTATCTATTGATGGAAACCATTTAACAGCTCCAACAGAATCAGTGGAGTAATAGTTGCAGTTTCACCGCAGAGTTGGAAATGTCATATTTGGACAAGTCGAGAACAAAGTCAGAAACGGAGTGTAAGAAGGACAAGAGAAGGGCTGGGTGCAAAGCACTGACCACAGAGATGGTGGCGCCAGGAAAAATATGGGTGGGAGAAGGGCAAGTTTTGCTGCCTACTGTTTGCACTGACATAAATATCACTCCTGATGGATCAACCAATCGCTACTGCTCTTTGACAGCAGCACGCCCGGCCGAATGGCCTCTTTCTGTGCTGCAACTTTCTATAATTTTATGTTTCCCAACAGCACGGGTCATTCTTCCATTTTATAACCCATTCGAGCGAGATGTACTTTCTTATCTTGTATTCGGCTCCTTTGAAACCAAAGCACGGAGCAAATTCAGCGAGTTATCTTGTCATTTCCAGCATGAGATTTGTCACGATATTAATTGAACGACACATTAATGGTGTCAATCCTTCATTGGAGCTCACCGCGTCCAAAGAGCAGTGTTATCATCTGCCTGTTATGTAACTTCTTGCAGTACATCTGCTGAACTATATAAGCTTATTGTAGCTCTGCTTTCTTCGCATTGAAATCCAGTGTGAAAATATGAGCATTTTCAAAGCTGAACAACGTAGACAAGACTGGAAGGGAAGTGTGATTGTGGATAATCGGCACTGTGCACATTCCTCTAATCAGTACTTGGGCGAATCAGGAAGATCCTGGTGTCTCTGTCCGCTGCTATCTGTAAACCGATCAAGTTCTGTTTTACGTTCGCACCATCTGACTGCGTTTGCATCAAGCAGCTAATTGACCTGGACGGGCAGAAAGAGCTGGAGGCGAATATCTGTCCTGCGCAAGTTTCACAGCTAATTCAACAACCCCGCCTTTTCTCCACAGCCATTTATATTTTATTGTCTCTCAGTATTTCTGTTAAAGTGAAACACCGCACACACCTGCTTTAACTGTGAGCTGCCACTTTTTCGACCAATCGGGCAATTTTAGCAGCAGTGGAAGTGGTATTTGAAACCAAGCTTCATTATTACTGCCCATCGCCTTGCCTAGCATTGCAACTCAAATAGAACAGAATCAAAGCAGCAACAATACGTCATAAGGCCCCACAAGCCTCCTCCGTCACTTAATAAGATCATGGCGAATCTCCAACCTCAACACCAACTTCCCACCCGATCCCGATCGCTCTTCATTCCCTTAGAGTCCAAAAATCAGGAGAATTTTTGGATGTTTTTTCTTCCATTGATCCGAGAGTTCCGTGGACACCTGGTTAAAATCAGCAAAAATAAGAAGCAGAGTCGGTAAGATTGGAACTTTCCTGGGGAAACCCCAATGGATTTTAAAAGCATCGTTTTCACCACTCAGCCACAATGATTGACCAAGGCCCCAATGCTTTCCACTCAATCATCAATAACATAATTCACAGCTTCCGCTTCTCAGCTGCACCTCCTTCCAAACATTGTGATCCATTTTCCTCAGGATTTGTTTCTGGATTTAATGTTTACCTGCTGTGTGACCTCATTTTGAAAACAGATCCGCTTCAATATCCAACACAATTTGAATTGCAAATCTGAAGGACAATCTGTGGAAAACAAGTCACTCAGTAACACAAATCCCATGGTGCTCATTTTCAGATTCACAACAATCAGCTTTTCAATAAAATGAAGGAATTTGACAGTGAAAAGATTTAGAAAGTTGGTGTGACTTTTATTTGTGACTCACTCACTCGGGTATTCTGTAAATGCTGCTCGGAGGTTTTTCACAAAGCTGGAGACTGAGTTTTCCTGAGCCTGTGCTCGGTGTATTGGGAAGTTTGTCCTGGGTTGGAGTATCTCGTGTCCCAGGGATGGGCAGTAACCCGCTGATTGAAGCTGCAGTCGCCGCTTTCTGCTGGCAGCGAGTGATTGGAGAGTGCGGGGCCGGAATATTGCTGCTTTTTTGCTTTTCCCTGTCTCACTCACTGGAGCTGAGGAAGAAAGAACAATTGATGGGTTTGTTTGAATCCAATAACTTCATAAATTTCCAGTGTGTTGGATATCAGTGCATGGTAGGTCTAAATGTTTTCTCATTATATTAGAAATGAATATTCGAAAAAAAGCCGCTTACTTGGGAGCTCACTGGTTAACAGTGGAGCCGGCAACATTTCCGGGGTCTTGACTTTCAGATCAAGTCGCCAATGACAACTGGGAACTGAGTGACAATTAATGCTGGAACAAGGGGGAAGTTTCGTCTCTGGGTGGTCTCGAACCACCAACCTTTCGGTTAACAGCCGAACGCGCTAACCAATTGCGCCACAGAGACCGACGCGACTTCTGATAATGGTGTCATTGAGTTAAAGTTTCAGATTGCTGCTACAGGGATGACAATTGTTTTCTATCAGTTTTACTCTTCCAAAATGAAGGGCAGGACATTCATTGTGGATACATGGAAACAGCCTGATCCCACCCACTGCAGACACATCCATGTCACCGGGAACCAGCTCTCCTACAACCGGAGCCGTCTCCCTTCGAGTCTTTCGCTGTCTTGTCTGTTACCAAGTATTCTGATTGTCCTGAAGCCGATGTTAGGTTTGACTTCCTGATGTGCAGTAACGAGAATCATTTCAATGTCTCAGATCAGTTAATTTCACTGATAACATCAGAGTCAATGTTCCAACGTCTTAAAGAAGGGAAAGGTGCTTTGACTGTCTCTGGTCAGTGGGACAATTCACTCTTCATTCTCCTCTGATTCCGGTTCCCAAAGAATATCTGAAGATTCACAAAGCTGGAGGCTGAGATTTCTATTTTGGTTCCTTCTCCATTTTCCCACCTGCCAACTGACAATATATTCCAAAATTTATGAAGTTATTAGATTCAAACAAACCCATCAATTGTTCTTTTTTCCTCCGCTCCACAGTGAGTGAGACAAGGAAAAGCAGCAAAGCAGCAATATTCCGGCCCCGCACTCTCCAATCACCCGCTGCCAGCAGAAAGCGGCGACTGCAGCTTCAATTCTCCGCCTTGCATCATGTCCAGGGATGAGGAAATTCTGTTTTGTGGATATTTTATGGAGACCGTGATTGTCCTCTGTGGAGCAAAGAAGGTTAAACGGAGATTTCTCGGAGCTGCTCAAAATGATGGGGGTGGGGGCAACGGGGACGTGCGGTTTGATAGAGCAGATGGGGAGAAACTGTTTCCACTGACGGGGGTCAGTAACCAGAGGACTAGGATTTAAGATAATTAAAGAAGGACAGACTTGCATTTTAATAGCGCTATTCCAGACCAGTGGATGTCTCAAACTACTTTCCAGCCAATTAAGTAATTTTTGAAATAAAAACAGACAATGTTGGAAAAACTTAGCAGGTTTCTCTCTCAGAAGATGCTATCAGGCCTGCTGAGTTTTTCCTGTATTTTCTGTTTTCCTTTCCAGATTTCCGCAGTTTTGCTTTAATTGAAGTGCAGTCATTGTTGTAATGTAGGAAACACGGCAGCCAATCACCGCTCAGGAAACAGTCAAAACCAGGCACGTCACAATGAGCAGACCGTGTGTTCTTGGTTGAGGGTTAAACACTGACCAGGTCACGTGGCTGCAACGTGAACCCACAAATTATGATTTTGGCTCTGCCCAGTTTTAAACCGGAGAACGTTTCATGTGTTAGGCAAGCATGAAAATCACTGCACCACAGAAACAGGAAACAGCACAAAGGCTCAATGGGCTTCACTAAAATGTAAAGCGGTGACGTCATGCAGCAGCACTTTGGGTCTTTGTTTTGAAAAAATGGAATTCAGCTGTTCTCATTAGGAATGCTGGAGACAGACTGATCAACAATGTCATCATCAAATGGCACAGCTCTACAAGAGGTCTTTCGGACAATCAATCAATGTCAGTTTTGTTCAACGGGCTTTCTTGTTCATCTCAATTTATTTGTCTCTTTCCATAACCCTGATCTTTTTCTCCCTTTCAAGTCATTGCCCAATTCCCTTTTGAAAACTCTGCGTTAAGAAAAAACAATATTGGAAGAGGCGCAGGGCCTTCTGCTGTGTCCATGCACAATGTATGAAAGTTAAGAAAGTTTTCGTAACCCAATGACATGAAGAGTTGGATTCTGAAACCTTTGACAAGTTTTCAAATTTTTTGAAATCGTTGATGTCAAATCAAATTATCAAAAAATATTTACCCTGACCAAACATCTCCTCATTTTTCTCAGTCAATATATACAATCTCATTACCTATTACCAACATTTCACTGAGTAAACACGCAGAGTCACAAAGGAAAAAAGAAACATCATTTGAAACATCGAAATAATGAAACATTGAAAAAATAAATTAGCAGTGGAGATGATTTCTGTTTGTTACAAAGTGCAGGATGATCTGATTAACTGGCGGAGCTGCTTCAAGTTTCCCAATGACTTTCCCCTTCTCCTTTGCGTCTGTTCATTTCGTTGCAATACCAGTGAAGGAAATTATGACTAGCACTTTGTCACGTGATAGCGTGATTTAGTGGTCTAAGGCGCTGGATTAGGGCTCCAGTTTCTACAGAAACGTAGGTTCGAATCCCACCGTCGCCAAACGTTCAAGTTACCTTCCTTTTAGGATCTGCAGCTGTCCCATTTGAACCAACAGATCGCAACTCACATTAAACTCAGCGGAGTGTGCGGTGTTTTACTTTAATCGGGAGAATGAGGAGAGACAATATAAATATGAGTTGCTGTCTGAAAAAGGCGGGGTGTGGAATTGCAGTCGGAGAGTTGCTCTTCCAGAGAGTCGGCATGTGAACAATATGCTGAATGACCGTCTGATGTAGCCGTCTATGATTTTATACAAACTACATTCATGCAAATCTGGGGCTTGGATTCACGACTGAGTTGTTAAGGCGACAGGTTTTGAATCTAATGGGGTCTCCACAGGTGGGCAGGAATCCTGACAACTACTCTTCTTATCATTCCTGAATTTTAGAGTGTGCCTGCACAATTAAATGTCGATTAAGTTGAAGAAAAAACATCCAAAGACCCCAAAGTTCTCTAATTTCCATTCGTCTCCAAGCGTTCACAAAAGTTACAGCTAGAAATGGAACAAAAACAGAGCCAGGTTGGTGTCAGGCTTGCTTTCTAGATGTTTGCCTCTCCTTAGAGACAAATCCTTGTCCTCTGTCACTCTCGGTGTATATGCTTGTGTGTGTTCCTGTGTGTGTGCCAATGCGGTTCAGTTCCCCATTTCACCATCCAAACATTATTCACGTTAGCTGTATGGCTTCATATTAAGGTGGTACAGAGAATAAAAAGAGCAGTTTTAAAATATACAAGAGGAGTTTTCTTTCATTTTTTTGAATGAAGACTTCTCAGCTTCTGGGGGTCGGTTTGGTACAAAGTGGAGGATGATCGAAATTGTCACTGAGCAACATTTAAACAGACAGACACAGAGTCCTTATAGTTGAATGGCTAAGGCAATGGACACATCGAGAGAATGAACTTTTAAATACAAATAGTCCAAACTGAAATCACTCGGACATTAGGAACTGTTTCTACTGCTGTCGGGTGTCGGAAGGAACAGGAAAATAAAAGTTGATTCACAAATGTTCCAGGAACAGATAGGATATAATCACCAGGAAAGGCTGAACAGCCTGAAACTCTTTTCTCTAGAAAAGAGAAGGCTGAGAGATGACCTGATAGAAATGGGATGCTTTGTCCCTGTTTCGTCAGGGATTCGAGTTGAAATTTATTCACTCAGCTGCAGATTTACATCTGCTGAATCTGCATCAAACAAACCATGAAATGCTTAGGGAGATAGAAAGAAAGATTCGACATAGAGATGGATTTCTTAAGATCGAATATTCTCATCTACTACATCAGCAATTTTATCAAACTCTCTCTGCTTTTAGATTACAACAGTGACTACATTTCAAAAAGATTTCATTAGCTCTAAAGGGCCTCCCGTTGTCCTGAGTTGGTGAAAGGCTCTGTTTAAATGTAAGTCTTTATTTCTCTCTTTCTGTCTGTCAATCTAAGTTAACAATCATGTGGAATGGTGAAGTGTATCTGTTCCTTTCAGTGTCTAATCCACTCTCTGTCTCTACCTGTCCCTCTTTTTCCCTGTATACCTGTCTCGCCCTCTTTTGCTCTCTCAGTCTCTGTCTGTGTCTCTATCTCTGTTCACTTTTGTGCTCTTTGTTCCCTCCATTCACTCGCTGTCTGTGCGCAACCAAGATTCACTGGATTGATTCCTGAGTGACAGTGAACATGCTGAGAGGCTGTTTTCCCCTGTCTGGAGCATCTAGAACTGAGCTCACATTCTCTGGATAATGTGTCAGCCATTTAGGACTGAGGTGAGGAGATATTTCTTCACTCAAAGGCTTGTGAACCTTTGGAATTCTGTAGCCTGGAGCTCTGTGGATCCTCAGTCGATGAGAATATTGAAGGCTGAGATTGATAAATGTTTGGACTTTAAGTGAATGAAGGGCTATCGGGATCGGATGGAAAATTGGTGCTGAGTTTGGGGATCTGACATGAACTTATTAAGTGGTAGCGGAGGCTCGAGGGGGCTTATGGACAATTCCTGTTCCTTTTTCGATGTTTTTAATGTTCTGTTTCAGTGGAAACACCATTAAGGCGACGGAAAACAGCAGGTTGAGAGAGGGAGCCTCGCTGAATGGCCTCAGGCGCTGGATTCAGATTCTATTATTTGTGAAACCGCTGCCAAAGTTATAGGTGCTATAAATGCTCTCCTCTGACGACAAAGTGCCAGCTCAAAGTGAATGCGGGCGTGCATTGGGTTTTATTTTAACAGGGAGAAGGAGGAGAGGCAATACAAATATCAATTGCCTTTGTGAGAATGCACAGAAGTGGAAGTAGTTGAGTTGTTCTACCAGACAGCCAGCACGGAGAAGATGGGCCGAAAGCCCGCCTTTCTGCTGTAGCCATCTGAGATACCAATAACATGAACCTGTCCATAGGGTCAGTTGTCGTGGCCGAGTGGTGAAGGAGATGGAGTTCAAATCCATTGGGGTTTCCCCGCTGCTCATTATACCTCGTTTTAACTCTGTGTCTACAGGGTTAGTTATCGGTTAGATTCAATCAAATCCATCCAAGTACCAAAGCATCCAAGGGGATTTTCCTATTTCCGTTCATTCACGAAAACATTCACAAAACTTGTAGTCGTAGAGGAACAAAAACGGAGCCAGATTGGTGATATGTTTGCTTTCTGGGTGTTTGTCTCTCCTTAGAGACTAACCCTTGTCCTCTGCCACTCTCGGTGTATATGTCTGTATGTGTTCATCAATGTGTGTCAATGTCGTTCAGTTCCCGAGGGGGTGAGCACATTTTTACCATCACAAACTTTATTCACATTACTTGTGCAGCTTCATATTAAAATGTTACAGAGAAAAATATCAGGATGGAAAATGCAGGAGGAGTTTGCAATGTTTGGAAGGAGGTGCAGCTAAGAAGTGGAAGATTAAGCGAGGAGTTCTCTTCTCACTTGACACGAGATTTGGGGCCAAATCTGGGAGATATTTGTGTCGATGTAAACAGTAAAATCTTCCCTATTACCGCTATAATTTCCCTTACACCATCCTCTCTATTGTCAGCGCTTTGCAGCCGATCACTGCCCTTCTCTCATTCCCTATCTTCACCTCTGTGTTTGTTCCTTTCCGGTTGTGACCGGATGACATTTCCAACTCTGATGCAAAATTCGAGCTTACACTGATTTCGGCAAATGTGATCTGCATTTCTCTCAGGAAATTATCCAATCTCATTTCCACAGTTTGCACGAGGTCAGCAAATTATCATTCCCTGACCGGGAATCGAACCCGGGCCGCGGCGGTGAAAGTGCCGAATCCTGACCACTAGACCACCAGGGAAACTACACTGAATTTTTACAACCTGGTTTATCGATGCCACCTGTGCCTTTTATTTTTATTTCCGACCCCTTTCAGCAGAGACATGTTTCAAATGAACAAAAGAACATGAGATAAAGGAGCAGGAGTCGACCATTCGGCCCCTCAAGCCTGCACTGCCATTCAATAAGATGATGGATGATCTGCCCAGGCCTCAACTCCTCTTTTGTGCCAGCTCCTCATAGCCCCCAACTCCCCTATATTTCAAAAATCTATCTACCTCCTCTTTAAATACTTTCAGTGATCTAGCCTCCACAACTCTCTGGGGTTGAGAATTCCAGACATTTACTACCCTCTGAGAGAAGAAATTCCTTCGCATCTCAGTTTTAAATGAGTGTCCCCTTATTCTGTAACTATGTTCCCTAGATCGAGTGGAAACGCCTTCTCTACATGAACCTGTCAAGCCTCCTCAGAATCTTGTAGGTTTCAATAAGATCACCCCTCATTCTTCTAAACTCTAATGAATAAAGACTTAACCTGTTTTGCTGTTCTTCATCCCAAAAAGTAGCCTGTTGAATCTATTTTGAACTGCCTCCAATGCCAGTATATCCTTTCTTAAATACAGGGGCCAAAATTACACACAGCATTCCAGATGCGGCCTCACCAACACCCTGCACAGCTGTAACAAGACTTCCAGATTTTTAAACTCCAACCACGAGCAAAACAGGCCAACATTCCATTTACCTTCTTAATGACTTGCTGCACCTGCATGCTAACCTATTGTGCTTAATGCACAAGAACGCCCAGATCCATCTGTGCTGCACGTTTTTGGAGTCTCTCTCCATTTAAATAATAGACTGCCTTTTGATTCTTCCGTCCAAAGTGCATCACCTCACACTTTCCTACATTAAACTCCATCTGCCAAGTTTTTTGCCCACTCACTCAACCAATCTATACCCCCTTGCAGATTCCTTATGTCCTCATCACAAAATGCACTCCTACCTATTTTTGTATCGTCAGAAAATTTGGTTACATTACACTCTGCCCCTCCTCCAAGTTATTAATATAGATAGTAAATAATTGAAGCCCTCGGATTGGTCCTTGTGGCACTCCGCTAGTTAGGTCTTTCCAACCTAAAAGATCCTGACTCTTTGCCTTCTGTGTGTGAAATTGGGCTCTTTACATTGCAGGGTTTGTGTAGGGTAATAGGGATCACGGTCTCTCACACACGGAAAGTTTCCCCGCTACATTGCAGGGTTTGTGTAGGGTAATAGGGATCACGGTCACTCACACACAAAAAGATTCCCCGCTTGAAGCATTAACAGTATTAAATGTAGGGAAAGGTTGCATCATTCCCGTTTGATGTTGAATAGTAACTGGAAGCATCATCTCAAAACAAAGTGACATTTATACTTCTCCAGGTTTTGAATGATCTTCTGAACAATGCATCGCTCGGAAATTAGAGGGAAAGATGGGGGCGGATTTGCTGTAAGTTTGTTCGCACATGTGTGAGGTGTTGAATGAGCTGCTGATGTGCTCTGTCACCTGATGATTCTAATGTTAGATCAATTTCTCTGCCGCATGGCTAAGGTTTTCCGCCGAATTATACTTCCACTAAACAAGGTCCTGCAGTGCAATAAGATAGCACAGTTTGATATTCTGCAAGGAGCTGCATGTTGCTTTCGTAGCCTAGTAGTTATCACATTTCCTTTACACGGGGAAGATTCTCTGGTTGGAAACTCACATTAGAACTGGCAACATTTGTGGAAAACTTTCCTGCCGCCATTGACAACCCGGATCCGTATGACAATGAGTGTTGATGGGGAAAAAAAAACATCGGAAGTTTCGTCCCCGAGTGGTTTTGAACCACCAAACTTTCAGTTGGAAGAACACGCTAATCAATTTTGCTGCAGGAACTGATACAACTTCCTGTCTTCCTTGTACAAGCACAGCCAAATCTCTTTGTAAATCACTGCACACGTTCTCACCTTTTCAAACATGTCCTGCTTTGTTGCTTTTTAAAAATTACTTTTACGACCAAGTGAGTTACTTCAGTCTTTGCTACATTTTTCTCCGTCTGCCGTCTTGTTAGCCAAGCACTTCTTATATATTATAAAAACAGAAAATGCTGGGAAAACTCAGCTGGTCTGACAGCATCTGTGGAGAGGGAAACAGTGTTAACTTTTCGATTCCATGTGACCCCTCTTCAGAGCTGAAGAGAAGTAAAAAGTGATGGGGTTTATACTGTTCAAGTGGGGCAGGGTGGGGAGGGGGAGGGGAGGGTAGAGCAGGTGAAGCTGGGTAGAAGGTCAGCGAGAGGTGGGAGCTAAGGAGAGACTGACAAACATATCATGGACACAAGAAAAAGGGAGTGTTAATGGCAGTGGTGAGGGCTGAAGAAGGTGCTGATAGTCGCATAAAAGAACGAAAGCAGAATGTGTGAATAGCAGAACAAGGGTCAGCACTCTGTGAAAGAACAACATGGAACAAGTAGCAGATGGTGCTTTTGGAGTTGGGGTTGGATGGAGTGAGAGGGAAGTAGTTGGGAAAAAATGATTAAAAAGGGGAAAAAAAGGGGTATGAAATAACGAATAAATGAATAAAACATAAGTAAATAAAATACATTTTTATAAAGGGATTTTAAAAACTGTGAAAATGGAGGAGAGAGTTCATCGTCTGAAGTTGTTCAACTCAATGTTAAGTCCAGAAGGCTGCAAAGTGTCTAAGCGGAAGATGAGGTGCTGTTCCTCCAGTTTGTGTTGAGCTTCACTGGAACATTGCAGCAGGCCAAGGACAGACATGTGGGCATGAGAGCAGGATGGGGTGTTGAAATGGTAACCGACAGGAAGGCCTGGGTCATGCTTGTGGACAGACTGAAGGTGTTCTGCAAAGTGGTCACCCAGTCTCCGTTTGGTCTCCTCAATGTAATAGTTGCAGATGTACAACTTGCTATTTCCAAAACCCACCAACTTAATCAATGCGGCTCCTCTGAAACTTTCAATGCAAATATTGATCCTTTATAAGGTGCCATTCCCAGAACTATACACAGTCCTCCAGTTGTGACCTAACCAGGGCTTTGTATAGCTGTAGCAAACCTTTCCCTCTTTTCTATAAGAGCCTCTGAAACAGGTTGTACAGCAAGAGGAATAGGAATATATATGTCGACTAAGAAAATGAGGAGATGCTTGATCGGAATAAATTTTGTTAAAAAAATTAAATCCAAATCAACAGTTTAAGTACTTTTTTTGTTCAAAAACTATGTAATAATCCTAAGTGCAATTCTTGGTGTCATTGGGTGAAGGAAACTTTGGTAACGCTTCAGAATTTAGCAGACTGGGCACTGTAGAAGCTCCTTCTCATCTTTCAATATCATTTTTATTAAATCAGTATTTTCCAAGTGAAATTGGAGAATGAGTTGAGAGGGGGAAATCGGGATTATGCAGAGATGGAAGGAAAATCGGATGAATGAGGAGGCTCTTTGTAAAAAGCTTAGGCATGGAAAGGATGAGTGGGAGGATCTCTTACTGCGCTGTGCCATTTGATGATGACATTGTTGATCAGTCTGTCTCCAGCATTCCTAATGAGAACAGCCGAATTCCATTTCTTCAAAACAAAGACCCAAAGTGCTGCTGAATGACGTCACCGTTTAACATTCCATCCAGGTGCCTGCGCAGTTCAGAGGAGAAAAGTAACATCCGAGGTTTATCTGTAACTCAGGAAATTGAAGCGAGGGAAACTCAAGAAAATTACAATTGCCAGGGAAGTGATACCGAGTAAATTGTTGGAGGTGCGGGTTTACAAACCCTCGGGTCCTGATGGGCTTTATCGTAGCATCTTAAAAGAAGTGCCAAGTAAGATATTTGATGTATTCGTTTTAATTTTCCAAATTCAATATATTTGGGCAAGATTCCATGAGATTGGAAAACAACAAATGTAATACGTTGGCTCAAAAAGTGAGAGAGACAGGAAACAGGAAACTGCAGGGCAGTCAGTTTAACATCTGTCAGAAGGAAAAGGTTCGATGCTATTTTTAGTGACGTTATGGCAGGACACATTAAAAAATTCAAGGTAATCAGGCAGAGTCAACATGGTTTTGTTAAAGGAAAATTGTCTTTGACCAATTTGTTAGAGTTCTTTGAACTAGCATATATTATGGATAATGGAGAATTGGTGGATGTGCTGTACTTAGGTTTCCAGAAGGCATTTGATAAAGTGACACATCAAGTGTTTTTTGCGGAAAGTAAAAGTTCATAGTGGAGGGGGTAATAGATTGGAATGGATAGAAGATTGGCTAGCTAACAGGAAGCAGAGATTAAGAAAAATGGCTCACTGTCTTGTTGGCAGGATCAGTGGTATGTCAAAGGGATCGGTGCTGGGGCCTCGGCTTTTTACAATGTGTATAAATGAGTTGGATGAATGGCCCAAGGAATGGTTGGTAAATATGCTGACGACAGAAAGATAGTTGGAAAAGTAATTTGTGGAGTTGACATAAGGACCTGAAAAGGGACATAGATAGATTAAGTGAATGGATAAAGATCTGGTAAATGGAATATAATGTGGGCAAATGTGAAATTGTCCATTTTGGCAGGAAGAATGAAAAAGCATATTATCTAAATGGTGAAAGATTTCCGGGCTCTGAGATGTAATGGTTAGCATGCAAACATAGCAAGTAATTAGGAAAGCTAATAAAATTATATTGTCGCTGGACTAATAGTCAAGGGAGCCAGGGTTACACTCCGGGTTCGAATCCCAAACAGCCCTTCTCTTCCTCTTTCATTCCCACACTGCCTCTGTGTTTGTTATCGACTGTGATATTTCCACTGTAATTGGTGAAACGAGTGTGGATTGCTGTGAAAAACCTTCTGGTTCACTAATGACCTTTAGGGAAAGAAATCTTACCTGGTCTGGCCACACGTGACTCCAGGCCCACAGCACTGTGGTTGACTCTTAAAATAGCCCCTGAAATGACCACTCAATTGTAACAAAGACACATAAAAGGATTGAACGGACTACCCAATATTTGACCAAGGCACTGGAAGCGACAATGGCAATTTCAGCCCTGTCGACCCTGCAAAGTACTCCTTACCAACATCTGCCTAACAGACTAGTCAAGCAAACAGCCTGACTTATGGAATCGTGCCTTACAGATAATGCCTCAGACACCACCATCTCTGGGTATATCCTGTTCCACCGAGGACAGGCCCAGCAGAGGTGCCGGCACAGTCGGGAGGGAGTTGCCCTGGGAGTCCTCAATATTGATTCCGGACCCCATGAAGTCTCCAGGAAACAGGTCAAATGTGGGCAAGGAAAGCCTCGTGTTGATTAGCATGTATAATCTTCCCTCGGCTGATGAATCAGTGCTCCTCCATGTTGAACATCACTTGGAGGTGGCAAGGACGCACAATGTATTCTGGGTGGGAGACTTCAATGTCCATCGCCAAGCATGGCTCGGTAGTGCCACTACTGACCTAGCTGGCTTAGTCCTAAATAACATAGCTGCTAGACTGGGTCTACAGCAAGTGGTGAGCGAAAAACATACTTGACCTCATCCTCACCAACCTGCCTGCCTCAGATGCATCTGTCCATAACAGTATTGACAGGGGTAACTGCTGCACAGTCATTGCGGAGATGAAGTTCCGTCTTCACCTTAACAATGTCCTCCATCGTGTTGTGTGGCACGACCACCATGCTAAATGGGATAGATTTCGAATAGATCTAGACTTGGCATCCAGGAGACGCTGTGGGCCATTGTACTTGAATATAATCTGTAACCTCATGGCCCTGCATATCCCCCACTGTAGCACCCCCAGCAAACCAGGGGATCAACCCTGGTTCAGTGAAGCGTGCAGGAGGCCATGTCAGGAGCGGCACCAGGAATACCTAAACATGAGGTGTCAACCTGGTGAAGATACAACAAAGGATTACTTGCATGCCAAAAAGCATAAGCAGCAAATGATGGACAGAACTAAGTGATCCCACAACCAATGAATCGGATCTAAGCTCTGAATTCCTGTGACAATCAGTCGAGAATGGTGGTGGACAATTAAACGACTCACTGGAAATGGAGGTTCCACAAATATTCCCAAACTCAATGATGGGGGAGCCCAGTACATCAGTGGAAAAGATAAAGCATTTGCTACAATTTTCAGCCAGAAGTGCCGAGTGGATGGTCCATCTCGGCATCCCCCAGAGGTCCCCAGCATCACAGATGCCAGTCTTCAGCCAATTCGATTCACCCCACATGATGTAAAGAAGCGACTGAAGGCACTGGGTACTTCAAAGGCTATGGACCCTGACAATATTCTGGCAATAGTACTGAAAACTTGTTCTCCAGAGCTTACCGCGCCCTTAGCCAAGCTCTTCTTGTACAGCTATAACACTGGCATTTATCCGGCTATGTGGAAAATTGCCCAGGAATGTCCTGTACACAAAAAGCAAGACAAATCTGACTCAGCCAATTACCGCCCCATCAGTCTACTCTCTGCCATCACTAAAGTAATGGAAGGGGTCACTGACAGTGCTATCAAGCAGCACTTACTTAGCCATAACCTGCTCACTGATGCCCGGTTTGGGTTCTGCCAGGGCCACTCAGCTCCTGATCTCATTACAGCCTTAGTTCAAACATGGACAAAAGAGCTGAACTCCAGAGGTGAGGTGAGAGTGACTGCCCTTGACATCAATGCAACATTTGGCCGAGTGTGGCATCAAGGAGCCCTAGCAAAACTGGAGTCAATGGGATCTGGGGGGAATACTCTCCACTGGTTGGAGTCATGCCGAGCACAAAGGAAAATGGTTGTGTTTGATCGAGGTCAGTCACCTCAGCTCCAGGTCATCACTGCAGGAGTTCCTCAGGGTACTGTCCTCAGCCCAACCATCTTCAGCTACTCCATCAATGATTTTCCACCCATCATAAGGTCAGAAGTGGGGATGTTCGCTGATGATTGCATAATGTTTAGTACCATTCACGACTCCTCAGATACTGAAGGAGTCTATGTCCAAATGCAGCAAGGCCTGGATAGTATCCAGGCTTGGGATGACAAGAGGCAGATAACATTCGTGCCACACAATTATCAGGCAATGACCATCACCATCAAGAGAGAATCCATTCATCGCCCCTTGATGTTCAAGGCATTACCATCACTGAATCCCCCAGTGTCAATATCCTTGTTGTTACCATTGACCAGAAACCGAACTGGACTAGCCATATAAATACTGTGGCTACAAGAACAGGTCAGAGGCTAGGAGTCATGTGATGCGTAACTCATCTCCTGACTCTCCCAAAGTCATCTACAAGGCACAGGTCAGGTGTGTGATGGAATACTCTGCACTTGCTTTGCTGAGTGCAGCACCCACAACACTCAAGGAGCTTGAGACCATCCAGGACAAAGCAGCCCAATTGATTGGCACCGCATCCACAAACAATCACTCCCTCCACCACCGACGCACCGTAGCAGCATTCTAGATGCACTGCAGGAATTCACCAATGCTCCTTAGGCAGCACCTTCCAAACCCACGACCGTAACCATCTATAAGGACAAGGGCAGCAGGTAGATGGGAATGCCACCGCCTGGAAGTTCTCCTCCAAGTCACTCACCATCCTGCCTTGCAAATATATTGCCATTCCTTCACTGTCGCTGGATCAAAATCCTGGAACTCCTTTTCTAACAGCACTGTGGGTGTACCTACACTACACAGACTGCAGCGGTTTAAGAAAGCAGTTCACCACTACCTTCTCAAGGACAACTAGGGATGGGCAATAAATGCTAGCCTAGCCAGCGATGCCCACATCCAGAGAATGGATAAAACAAAGAAAAATATCAGCATGAAAGATATAATAAGAGATTGGCCCTTTCTATGTATATCCTACAACAACAACTTATATTTATAAAGCGCCTTTAACCAAATGAAACGTCACAAGGCGCTCCCCAGGAGGATTATATAACAAAGTGTGACACCGAGCCACATATTCAGTCAGATGACTAAAAGCTCGGTCAAAGGGGGAGACTTTAAGAACTGTCTTAAAGTATGAAAGTATCGACTTCATGTTCCAGCTAACAGCAATGGTGCTTCTCATTAGTGAAGAAGTCACTTGTGTTCAAGTTTAACAAGACATTTAGTAGGAGAAAGTTTTCTCTGGTGAAGAGATCGGGAATGAAAAAAAAGCCAAATGTCCAGTTTATTGGTAGTTTCCCTGATGACAACTGACCAGGAATCGGCGCATCCATTGGACCAACAGCGAATAGGGTGGAGGGTTTTGGAAATTGAAAGTTACACATGAGCAGCTTGTGGGACTATTTCACCTCACTGTCAATTTCATGTTCCTGCTCACAGATACCGTTATTTTCATTGGCTGAAGAAGTCGTTTGTATTGAACCTAAACAGGCAGTTTTGTGGTTTAAGAGATTTGAGATGGAACAAAAAGAGGCAAAAGCAGCATAGATTAGCCAGCTCGGGAAAAAATTTGGTCGCTTCCCTGGTGGTCTAGTGGTTAGAATTTAGCGCTTTCACTGCTGCGGCCTGGGTTCGATTCCTGGTCAAAGAATGAAAGTTTGTGGATTTCGAGAAATTGTTTAAGCAAGTATTGATAATTTATTGATTGAAAATATTTAGCAGCTCTGCCAGAAGCACAAGAGTGAGAGTATCGCCTCGGAGCTGGAAAAATCACACTTGGAACAAGTGGAGAACACAAAGGCGGAGTGAGGGAAAGGCTGAAGTGTAGGGCTGGTTGTAAAGCACTGACCAGAGATGTTGGTGCGAGGCAAAATATGGGTGGGAGAAGGACAAATGTTGCTCCCTACTGATTGTACCGTCACAACTATCACTCCTGATCAATCACCCTGCTCTTTGAAAGCAGCAAGAATGGCCTCTTTCTTTGCTCTAACTTTTTATAATTTTATTTTTCCCAACAACACGGGTCATTCTGCCATTCATTAACCCACTCGAGCGAGATGTACTTTCTTACTTGTATTCGGCTCTTAACAAACCAAAACACGGAGAAAATTCAGCGAATTTTCTTGTCATTTCTAGTACCAGGTTTGTCACGAGACTAATTGAGAGACACATGAATGGTGCCAATTATTCACTGGAGCTCACCACGTCCAAAGAGCACTGTTACCATCAGCCTGTTATGTACCTTCTTGCAGTGCATCTGCTGAACAATATAAGCTTATCACAGCTCTGCTTTCTTCACATTGAAATCCGGTGTGAAAATATGAACAATTTCAAAGCTGAACAACGTACTAGAATGTGCTCGTACAACGTACAAGCAGACTAGAAGGAAAGTGTGACTGTGGATAATAGGCACTGTGGACATTCCTGTAATCAGAATCTGGGAGGATCAGGAAGATGAGATCCTGGTGTCTCTTTACCCTGCAAGATTGTCTGCAAACTTAACGCCTTGCATCTTATTTTCCCACGAATTGACTCTGCCTGCATCCAGCAGCTAATTGACCTGGGAGCTGGACACGAGACAGGGACAGAAGCAGAAAGAGATGCGACATGAAAGTGTTTTGAATTTGATGTCTGCCAGTTGCTTTCAATGGTGAATGCCTGCCTTGCAGCGATTAGTTGAAAGAAGCAAGATTTTAAAAGTCCCACAGCGCCCAGCGTAGGGCTCAAACCAATGACCCTGAGATTAAGAGTCACGTGTTCTACCGACTGCGCTAGCTGGGCAAGTGATCAAGGTCCGCTTCATATCCCAACACACATGGAGACACTTGTTGCTTTCAACCTGATACCTCAGCTTGTTCCGAATATCAAAGTGTGTAAGGTAATCACCCTACAAAAGCCCCAAGGTTGCAATGCATTCCTCTCAATCATTAATAACATCATTCACATCTTCCACTTCTTAGCTGCATCACCTTCCAAACATTGTGATCCATTTTCCTCAGGATTTGTTCCTGGATTTAATATTTATCTGCTTTATGAACTCATTTTGAAATCAGATTATCTTCAACATTCACACAAATTGAATTGCAAACCTGACGGACAAACAATGGAAAACAAGTAACTCAGTAACACAAATCCCATGGTGCTCATTTTCAGATATTCAACAGTCAGATTTTCAAAACAATGAAGGAATTTTACAGTGAAAAGACTTGGAAAGGTGGTGCGATTTTTATTTGTGCTTCATTCACTCGGGAATTCTGTAAATGCTGCTCGGAGGTTCAGTGACCGGGATATAATTTACCTGCGTTTTCCTGAGCCTGTGCTCGGTGTATTGGGAGGTTTGGCCCGGGTTGGAGTATCTCGCGTCCCAGGGATGGGCAGTAACCCGCTGATTGAAGCTGCAGTCGCCGCTTTCTGCTGGCAGCGGGTGATTGGAGAGTGCGGGGCCGGAATATTGCTGCTTTTCCCTGTCTCACCCATGGTGGAGCTGAGGATGAGGGAATCGTTGATGGGTTTGTCTGAAACCAATAATTTCTTACATTTCTACTGGGTTAGATGAAGGTACATAGTTCGTACAAATCTTTTCTCACTATATTTGACAAAATATAATAATTTTCCAAAAGCTGTTTGTGCGGGAGCTCACTGGACAACAGTAGATCTGGAACCGTTTTGGGGATATTATCTTGTAGCCCACGTACCCAATGACAACCCTGAACTGCGTGACAAAGAATGCTGATGGGGGGAAAACAGTAAAGTCTTCACTCCTGGATGGTCTTGAATCAACAACCTTTCAGTTAACAAGAAAACACACTGACCAATTGTGCCTCAGAGACTTATACAAGTTCAGTCTACAAGGTATCCTAACCAGGGTGTCAGTGAGTCAAATCTTCAGATTGCCACTACCCAGATGACTATCGCTCTCTATCCGTCTTGCGCTTCCAAAATAAAAGTTGGGTCATTCATTGTGAACACATGGAAATAGTCTGATCCCACCCACTGCAGACACATCCATATCACCGGGAACCAGCTCTCCTACAACCGGTGCCATCTCCCTTCAAGCCTCTCGGTGTCTTGTCTGTTACCAAGTATTCTGATTGTCCCGAAGCCGATATTAGATTTGAATTCCTGATGTGCAGTAACGAGAATCCTTTCAATGTCAAATGAGTTAATTTCACTGATATCATCAGAGTCAGTGTTCCATCGCCTTAAAGAAGGGAAAGGTACCTTGACTGTCTCTGGTCAGTAGGATTGTTCACCCTTCATTCACTGATTCCATTCCTCAAAGCGGATTTTCATTTTCGCCTTGAGTTTCCCTGACCACATCTGGCAGCATCTTTGATTCGAGAGGCATAATTTATAGTTAAGATGTAATGCAGTTCCGATGAAAGATTACAGACCTGAAATGAAAACTATGTTTATCTCTCCACAGAGGCTACCAGGTCTGCTGAGAATTCCAGTATTTTCTGTTTTTATTTCAGATGACCAACATCTGCAATATGTTACTTTTCTTTACCTGATTATGAAACATGTAAGATTCTGAGGGGACCTGGCAGTGCGGAGGTTGAGAGGATGTTACGTCTTGTGGGAGAATCTGGAACTAGGGGTCACTGTTTAAAAATAAGCGGTCACCCATTTAAAACAGAGAGGCAAAGTTTTTTTCCTCTCAGAGTCATGATTCTTTGGAACTCTCTTCCTGAAAAGACTATGGAAGCAGAGTAATTGAATATTTTAAAGGCAGAGATGGATATATTCTTGGTAAGCAAGGGGTTGATAGGTTATCGGGGGTAGATGGGGTACAGGTTTCAGGTTACTGTCAGGTCAGCCATGATCTTTTTAAACGACGGAGCAGGCTTGAGGGGCCGAATGGCCTACTCCTGCTCCTTGTTCTTATGTAGTGTTAAGGGTATGGAACCCATTACCAGTAGATTTCGAGATCCATGTCTGAGCTGAAAACGTGCAGGTAAGCTCACACTGTAAACAGATTGTTCACCAGGTGGAAATGGAAAGGGATTCGCCCTATCATCCCAATTACTGACACAGCAAACAGTCTCGCCGGTGTTATAACTGATGCAGTTGGTAAAGTGGAGGTATTTATTCCCAGAGGGAAACTTTAAGCAACTGTCACAACCTATAATTTTAAGTGCTATGTTTGAGATGCGACCCTAAATTCAGGAATCAGACCACCAGCTCTCGAAGTTTTACATTAAATAAAATGAAACATTTTATTAATTTACACAGATTAAAATATATATACACATGGCTCCAAATTATTACTCTCAGAACTTTTTAAAAATTCCCAAACTAATCTCCATTAAGGCAACAGCAACCTTTAGACTTAACCAGACACCAGGCAAAGCATTTTCACCGTACAAATTCAAAATGAGGTTCTTTTCATTTGTTCCTTGCGGAGTCAATTTGAGGCTTGCAGCTGCCTTTTGATCTCAGTTGCCTCTGTTAAGCACACTCAAAATGGTTATCTTGTTATACCTACTATCACTGATTGAATGCAAATTTGCATTTTCCCACCAGCCTCTTTGAACACCTTTTAACAATGAAAGCCCTTTTGTAATACCAATTTTGTTAATAATATAAATATATTACTTGGTAGCTGCTAGGTAGGTGTCCGTTTTCACTCTACTTCTTGAATGCTGTATTAAAAAATGCAAATGCACATAATTCCTCTTATATCTCAAAACTAGCACACATCAAAGCACCCAGGCTAGCTGGCCTTAATCCAACTAAGACACACCCACAGACTAAACCTCTATTTTAAAAGAAAAGTATTTTCCAAAATATTATGTACATTAATAGCTCCATTACACCGGTGCGAGGCCATTCAGATACTTCACGTGTGCAAAGGGCTTTATTCAGTTTGCCCACATGTTAACACTCCATCTTTAAATGTTCAAAGGATTTGATCCACAATCAGAGGATTGCTACTGGCAACAGAGGGTTTAAAAGCCACCAACTCATCCCATCTGCTAAGATTCCGCTGAGTTCAGATCTAACTTTAGGGGCTTGTTCTGCTGTTCATTACACCCAGGAGAGAATTATGGTGGAGCCCAGAGCAATTTGGTCGCTGTATCAATTGATTCAACAATTTTATGCCTTGCCCCAATGGCACCCATCGTATCTGATTACAGGACATAGGTTTCTATCCTACATTTTCGCCCTTCAATGGCGGAGCGGTCACCCAGCATTCGTTGCGGGACAGAATGCGCCCTATTCTCACAACAACAGTTCCTCGCACATGCGCATTGTTGTATGTGCTTGGAGCGTGCGCAATGCGGTCAGTTTCAGGAGCATGCGCAGTGCTGGTTTGTGACTGCAGCTGCTCAGAGAGGGTGAGAGAATGTCGAGTGGCGTAAACTAACAGAGTTAGTGGGTGTGTGAGGAGGAATGGAGCCAACGGAGTGGGCAGAGAGGCTTCATAAAGACACAGTGCAGGCCGCAGACCCCAAATAATAAGGTACCGGTCTTGTGTTTGCAGAGAACGGGCCGGAAAAGTCTGGATTTCTCCCTTCGCCAGGCCCGAGGTAACGGCCGCCATCTTTTAGGGGGAAATGTGCAGCAGGGCGCATGCGCGGTCATCCTGGTCTAGGTAGCAGGAGGAGAGAATGTTTGCATTTCTGCCCTGGACTGACAGGGATGGATTTTGAAAACTCCTTTTTCACAGAATCACTGAATCACAGTGCTGAAGAGGCCATTCGGCCCATCGAGTCTGTACCGACACGTGAGAAGCTCCTGACCTACCTACCTAATCGCATTTACCAGCACTTGGCCCATAGCCTTGAATGTTCTGACGTGCCAACTGCTCATCCAGGTACTTTTTAAAGGATGTGAGGCAACCCGCCTCCACCACCCTCGCAGGCAGCTCATTCCAGACCATCACCGCTCTCTGGGTAAAAAAGTTTTTCCTCACATCCCCCCTAAACCTCCTGCCCCTCACTTTGAATTTATGTCCCCTGGTGATTGACCCTTCAACTAAGGGGAACAGCTGCTCCCTATCCACCCTGTCCATGCCCTTCATAATCTTGTTCACCTCGATCAGGTTGCCACTCAGTCTTCTCTGCTCCAACAAAAACAACCCAAGTCTATCCAACCTCTCTTCACAACTTAAATGTTTCATCCCAGGCAACATCCTGGTATAATAAATGGGAAGGGTTTGCAGATTGGAAACAGAAACCAAACATCACATTAAAATCTGACAGAATTACTTGATTCATTGGAACTTGATGTTATCGGCCTCTCAGGATAAGCATTGAGTTCCAGGTCATTGCCACTCACTGTGTAAACATTTTTCCTCACATGCTCCCTGTAGATCTTGCCCAAATCTTAAATCTGTAATCTCTTAAATCTGTAGTACTGTAATCCTTTTACAATCAGATACTGTGAACAGCTTTGCTTTAACTACGTTATGTAAGCCAATTGTAAACTGGTACAGCTCTATCAAATCTTCCCTCAATCTACTTTCTTCCAAGGAGACCAACCCCAGTTTCTCCAAACTAACCTTACAACGTTCCTCATCCCTCGACCCATTCTGGTAAATCTCCTCTGCCCCCTCTCAAGGACCCTCCACATCCTCCATAATGTGTGGTGATCACTGGTTTGCACAGATCCAGATGTTCTGTGTCCGTGTCTGTGACATCGTCACACTTCAACAATTACACTGTGACATCATCACACATGGACAATTACATGGTGACATCAACCCGCTCCCCGGGTATTTCCTCAACTGGGAGATTTTTCTCTGACTCCAGTGCTTCTGATATCATTCTAGCTGCAGGATCCAGCAGGAGAGTTTAACATTGCAAACTCTGAACTTATTTCAGAGCTGCATGTTTTTTACCATTCATCTACAGTCGAGACCTTTAGTGCTGTGCTCTGTCATCTGTAAGAGGTTTCATGCCTCAGGGGCTGGTGTGACTTCTTTACTGTGGATCTAAATCCATGTTCATCCATTCCTCTGTTTCACCTCTGCCTTCCCTGATCACCTCTCTGCCATTGTCTAACTTCCTCTGTCTCTAATAATGGGTGTATTTTAGTTCCATTTAGGATTTTACTGTTACTTCTGTCGACAGTGTCTAAATGAAGTTTCCATCGCTCCCCAACCCTGACCATGTGCTGATGACTTCCCAGCTTTACATTCCCATCTTTCACAGTCAGGAATTGTTTTTCTCGTGCAATAGTCCATTTCCCTTCCACTTCTGAGCTTATATTGACCATCAAATTCTGTATAATTTTTATTCTCTGCAATTCATTCTGCATGGCCTGAAATGTTAGCTCTGTTTCTTTCTCCACAGATACCAGCAAATATTGCCAATCCCCAGTCACCTGTGGGGAAGATGATGTTTGACCGTCTTGAACCGCTGCAGTTCATGTGGTGATGATGCTCCCTCAAATGCTGTTAGGTAAGGAGTTTCAGGTTATTCACCCAGCGATGATGAAGGAACAGTGATATATGACAAATTATTGCATTTATATCGCACTTTCAATGTAAGACAATATTCCAAGGCATTTCAAAGAAATGTTGCAAAGCAAGGTTTAACACTGAGCCACATAAGGAGATATTAGGGCAGGTGACCAAAAGCTTGCTCAAATGGGTCGATTTTAAGGAGCATCTTAAAGGGGAGAAAGTGAGGTGGAGAAGTTTAGGGAGGGAATTCCAGAGCTTGTGGCCAAGGCAAATGAAAGAATGGTCACCAATGATGGAGCGATTAAAATCAGGAATTCTCAGGAGGCCGGAATTAGAGGAGCTGAGATACCTCAGAGGTTGTGAGGCTGGATTACAGAGATAGGGAGGGTGAGACCCTGGAGGGATTTGAAAATATGGATGAGAAATTAAAAATATTGCTTCTTATCCTGGAGCCTTTGTAGGTCGGTGAGCACAGGGGTGATGGGTGAACAAGACTTGGTGTGAGTAAGCACACGGGCAGCAGAGTTTTGGATGACCTGAAGGTTACAGGGAGGCTGAATGTGGGAGGCCGGCCGGGAGGGCGTTAGGATAGTTAAGTCCAGAGGTAACAAAGGAATGGATGAGAGTTTCCGCAGCAGATGAGCTGAGACTGGGGTGGAGTCGGACGATGTTACTGAGGTGGAAATAGGCGGTCTTGGTGATGATGTGGATAAGTGGTTGGAAGCTCATCTTGCGGTGAAATATTTCACCGTGGTTGTGAACAGTCTGGTTCAGTCTCAGACAGTTGTCAGGAGAGGGATGGAGTCGATGGATAGGGAGTGGAGTTTGTAGCGGGGACTGAAGACAATGGCTTCAGTCTTCTCAATATTTAAATGGAGGAAATTTCTGTACATCCGGTACTGGATGTCAGACAAGTCAGGATGGTGTGTGACTTGGAGAAGAATTTGGAGGTGATGGTCTTCACATACACCTGTTACGATCATTATGTAACAGAGTCTGACAATGACACACAGAAGGAGATGTTAGGCCAGATGTACGAAAGCTTGGTCGGAGAGGTAGGTTTTAAGAAGAGTCTTAAAGGAGGAAAGTGAGGTCGAGGCGGAGAGGTTTAGGGAGGGAATTCCAGAGTTTGGGGCCTCGGTAACTGCAACCACGGTCACCAATGGTTGAGCGATTCTGATTGGGAATGTATAAGGGGCCAGAATTAGAGGAGCACAGATATCTCAGAGGCTTGTGGGGTTCGAGGAGATTACAGAGATAGGGAAGGGCGAGAACAAGGAGGGATTTGAACACAAGGCGAAGAAACTTTGAAGTAAATGCATTCTTTGACCGGGAGCCAATGTAGGTCAGCGGGTAGAGGGTGGTAGGGGAATGGGACTTGCTGTGACTGAAGACATGGGCAGCAGTTTCGGTTGACCTCAATTTACAGAGGGGGGGAGAATGTCCACTTACTCTCCAGAACTGACATTCTGCTGGATCAGCATTGCCCTGTTTCCAAGACCAATATTGATCCTTTATAAGGTGCCATTCCCAGGGCTACACACAGTCCTCCAGGTGTGATCTAACCAGGGCTTTGTGTAGCTGCAGCAAACCTTTCCCTCTTTTCTATAACAACCTCTGGAACAGGTTGTACAACAAGGGGAATTACATTATCGACTGAGAAAAATGAGGAGGTGCTTGCTCAGAATAAACTTCATTTAAATATTCAATAGGAAATCAATTGCATAAATAAATATTCCTCTTTATTTTGAAGACAACATGTGAATCCCCAGTTCAACTCTCCATGTCATTGGGTCAGGGAAACTTTGTTAATTTTCACACACTGAGCATGGACACTGCAGAAGCTCCTGCACCTCTTTCAATATTGTGTTTCTGAACACAGAGTTTTCAGAAGGGAATTGGACAATTATTTGAAATGGAAAAAAAAAACGGCATGGTTATGAAGGAAGAGAATGGTATTGGAACTAAGTGGATAGCTCTTTGAGGAAAGCACATACCCGATGGGTCGAATGGCCTCCTAATGAGCTGTGTCAGTTTACAATTAGATCAATTTCTCTGCAGCATTCCAAAATGTCCCGTCCCAGTTCTATTCCTGTAAAAGAGGATCTTGCAGTGCAGCAGGTCTACACAGTTTGACATTCCATACAAGTCCCTTTGGCTTTTTCTCGCACATTGTTTCTGTGGTGTAGCGGCCTCGCCAGCGATGTCCACATCCCATAAATGAACAAATAAACAAGTAGTGTTTATCACATTCACTTCAGATGCGCAAGGTCACCGGTTCGAAAGCTGGCAAAAATATTATCAAAACTGAATCATCTAATTGAGAGAAGTTGTACAATTCCTGTTTCTTGCTAAACAATAGCCGAATACATTATCTCACAGCCATGTGACACTGGCACTTCACCAGGCTTTGAATGATTTTCTCCAAAAGGCACAGTTATGAGAAAGAGACAGAAAAAGAGACGAATTACAGTTAGATAGTTCGCACGTGTGTGAAGTGTTGAATGACCAGCTGATGTGCTGTGTCATTTTATGATCCTAATGTTAGATCAATTTCTCTGCCGCATGGCTATGTTTTTCAGCTGAATTGTACTTCCATAAAACAGGGTTCGGAAGTGCAGTAAGACTGCACGGTTTGATATCCTAAGTCGGTCCCTGTGGTTCTGCCCATTGTTTCTGTAGTTACCAAGTGGTTATCACATACATGCAAAAGGCCCCCTGTCTGGAAATGGGTAGAAACAATATTGAAATTTAGACATCCAAGTGTGAGGGAAAGTTCCATAATTCACATTTGTTGTTGAATATTAACTGAATATAGTATCTCACCGCCACATTAAATTTGCCCTTCATCAAGCCGCAAAAAGCGTTCTCAAAATCAGGAGGGGTGAAACTGACTAGGCACAAAAAAACTAGCAGTTCCTTTCGTCAACAACAGAAATTAATGAGTTTACAAATACAAATTCAGTTACTTACTGACTGAAAGATGACTACCAGTGTGATCCAAAGACGAGCGTCATCGTAAGACAGACACAACTGATACTGTGATTGAACACGAGGGAATGGGAGAGATGGTCCAAAATTACTTTGTATCGCATTTCATCAAGGATCATCATTCTTTCATGAGCATCGTTGGCCAACATTTTTGCACATCCCCAATTCCCCTTGAGGAATCAACCACATCACTGTGGGTCTGGTGTCACATGCAACTCAGACCAGGTAAGGACGACCGATTGAATTCCCTAAAGGACTGGTGAATCGCATGGGTTTGTAAGGCAATCAGTGATAGTTTCATGGTCATCATGACTGAGAAAATACTGAGGACATGCCTGATCAGAATAAACACCTTTTGTAAGTTCACCATGAAATGAATTGCATAAATAACTTACGTTAATATCGAAAACTGCAGAAAGAACCCTACTCCAACTCTTAATTTCATTGTGAAAAGGAAATGTTCATTAAGGCAAACTGCATGGATTCTACAGAAACTGCTTCTTTGAAAAGGAATTTGGCAATGGTCGAAAGGGAAAAAATTCTGATTCATGGAAAGAGAGAAAGAAATTGGGATTAATTGGCAAGATCTTTGTAAAAGGCTGTTTATAAATAGAATGGGTGTAAGGGCCTCTTACTGCGCTGTGCCATTTGATGATGACATTGTTGATCAGTCTGTCTCCAGCATTCCTAATGAGAACAGCCGAATTCCATTTCTTCAAAACAAAGACCCAAAGTGCTGCTGCATGACGTCACCGTTTAACATTCCAGACAGCTCCATTGGGATCCAGGCAGGGAAATGTTCCTGTAGCGTTGTGGTTACCCAGCTCATTTCGCTTCTGCAAGTTACTCCATTCGATGCTCGGGGAAACATTATCACCCAGCTGTGTGGAAAAGTTGTATCGCTCCCATTCCTGTTTGTTGTTGAATGTGAACTGAATGCTGGATCTTGCAGCCACATTAGATTCGCTCTTCACCATTTCTGAAGATAACATTCAGCAAAATAAGAAGATGTTTCCGCTGGCAGCGGGTGATTGGAGAGTGCGGGGCTGGAATATTGTTACTTGTTCCTGTCTCACTCACTGAGGAGCTGAGGAAGAGGCGATTAATTGATGGGCTTGTTTCAATCCAATAGCCTCATAGATCTGTATTGATTTAGATAGGGGTTCACGATCGTTCATATTCTTTGTTATGTCTGAAATGAATGTCCATAAACAGAGCTTGGTGTGGGAACTCAGTGGGTGACAGCCGAGTTTTCAACGTGGGGTGTGGGATGGATTTTCTTGTAGTTTCAGGACCCCGAAACAAATCAGAGCGTTAATGAGTAATGATGGGGAGAAAAAAGTGCCAGCTTCGTCCCTGGGTGGTCTCGAACCACCAACCTTTCGGTTAACATCCGAACGCGCTGACCAATTGCGCCACAGAGACTTGATAGAAGAGCTTGCACTCTGTAAGATATCCTAAACCAATGGCTCAGTGAGAGAAAGCTTCAGATTGCTGAACTGCAATGACAATTATTCCCTATCAGTTTAACTCTTCCCAAATAATGGTTGGGACATTCATTGTGGACACATGGAAAAAGTCTGATCCCACCCATTGCAGACACATCCATGTCCCCGGGAACCAGCTCCCCTACAACCGGTGCCGTCTATCTTCGAGCCTTTCTGTGTTTTGTCTGTTACCAAGTATTCTGCTTGTCCCAACGCCGATAATTCTAAAGGGGTTTCTCTGTTACACAGCGAGTGGTTAGGATCTGGAATGCACTACCTGAGAGTGTGGGGGGGAGGCAGATTCAATCACGGATTTCAAAAGAGAATTGGACAGAAAATGCAGGTCTCCAGGGACAAACGTGGGGGAGTGGGACCAGGTGAATTAGTTTCCAGAAGAGTAAGAGATCTCCCTTTTCAGACGGAGTTAAGGAGATTTTGTTCCTCTCAGAGGGTCATTCGCCTGTGAAATTATTTTCATCAGAGGTTTGGTCATTGAATTTACACAAGACAGAATTAGACAGATTTTTGATAGACAAGGGGGTCAAAGATTATGGGGGGCAGGCAGGAAGGCGGAGTTGAGACCACAACCAGATTAGCCGTAACCTCAATGAATGATGAAGCAGGGTCAAGGAGCTCAATGGCCTACTCCTGCCCCTGAGTCCTTTGTTCCTCCGACCCAGGCTGAATGGCCTCCATCTGTGTGTAGCCTTAGCTCTGATTCTCTGACACTATGAGGCGCTGGAGAGACAAATGGTCAATCCCTGCTCCTGTTTGTTGTGTTCTATTTTGGAGCTGTTACCACCCAAGGCAATGGTTAGTTTACCTTTGATAGTGGGAGCGTGGCCGGCTGGGTTAAGGTGTTTTGTTTGGGCTCTGTTCTCTTTGTGGGTATGAATCAAAATTTCAGTTGATTTGTTCTTTCAGTCACTTCACCTAAGCATGGGCTCGCGGCCGTCGATGTATTAAGATCTTCATCTTGGCAGGAAGAACAAGGAGACGCAGTATGAATTCCAGGCTGACTAGGAATATGTGGGGCCGAATTCCCTCTTTCTGTTATAACCTTTCTATGATTTCATATGAACAAGATTGAAATTGATGTGAGATCTGTAATTGCGGATGAGTGGTTAAGACAATGGGTTCGAAATCTATTGGGCTCTCCCCATGTAGGTTTGAATTCTCGCTGTCTGCTGCTCCTTACTTTAGGTGAACCCAGAATTAAATTAATTGTTGGTGAAATGGAATAAAAACTTTCCAAACACTCCTGTGTGTTTCTCCTGCTTCTCCTCCGCATTTCTTCATTTCCGTTCATCTGCAAGCATTCACCAAATCTGCAGTCTGAAATGGAACAATAATTGGAGAAGCCAGTGACATCCTAACTTTCTGGGTGTTTGTGGATCCTGAGGCCTCTGTCACTCTCGGTGCATGTGTCTGTGTGTGTTTCTCTGTGTGTGTCAATGTGGCTCAGTTCCCTGAGGGGATGAACACTTTTTTACCATCACAAACTTCATTCACATTATTCGCGCAACTTCATGTTATAATGTTATGGTCCCACGTCTTTTCCCCGGAGACCTGAATTTTCTGTCCAATTCTCTTTTGAAATCCGCGATTGAATCTGTCTCCCTCACACTCTCAGGCCGTGCATTCCAGATCCTAACCACTCGCTCTGTAACACAGAAGCCCCTTCAGAATGGTACACTTTATGTGATGTTGCCTCTCTTCATTCTTCAGACCAATATGAATCACTTCACACTTCCCTACATTAAATTTCAGGTTCGCTTTAACAGTTTACACGAGGAATTCCTGTGCATTGTGACAGTTCACACAGCGGTAAGAAAAAAGTTAGCTCCTGATCAGGAGTTGAACCTGGGCTGTGGTGGTGAAAGTATTAAATCCGAAGCACGAGGCTCTTTGACTTCCAGTGAAGCCGAGGCTGTTTTCACTCAGAAGCCAGCGGCTGTGATATTAATAAAGCAGGACGGAGAAAGACTCAGTTTGAGCGGTGACACTGCTGGAGGGATGGGGAGTTGGGGATCACCCATCAAAGTTTTAAAAAAACGGCAGCGCCCAGAGTGGGGCTTGAAGCCACGATGCTGAGATTAAGTCTCACGCTTTACCGGGTAAACTAGCCGGGAATGCACAGCCATTGTTCCCTATGCAAAAATTCAGGGAGATCAATGTTGCTTCCTCCCTGGAGCCTCAGCTTGTTCTGAATTTCAAAGTGTGGAAGGTAATCGGCCTACGAATGCCCCAAGGTTACAATACATTCCTCTCAATCACCAATAACATCATTCACATCTTCCACTTCTTAGCTGCACCTCCTTCCAAACATTGCAAACTCTCTCTTGCATCTTTCATCCTGATATTTTTCTCTTTGACATTTTAATATGAAGCTGCACAATTAATGCGAGTCAAGTTTATGAAGTGAATATGTGTCCACCACCTCGGGGAACTGAACCACATTGACACACACAGAGGAACACACACCAACACATACACCGAGAGTGACAGAGTCCGAAGGAGAGACAAACACCCAGAAAGCGTGGATGTCACCAACTTGGTCAATTATTGTTCCATTTCAGGGGCCAAATGTGGTGAATGTTTTCAGATGAACAAATGTAAGAAATACGGGGGTGTTTGGGTGGTTTTCTTTTTAATTTGACTGATAATTTATTCTGCAGACAGTTTGTGTCAGTCAGGAATGAGAAGAAGGGGAGTTGGCAGGATTCGAACCATGTGGAAAAACGCCTGAACCACTCGGCCAGGACAACTGGGTAAAGGCTGCATGTTGTTTGTTTAAAACAATAGAATGAATACAGGGAGTTCCAGTGAAAGAAGGTCTTCCAGTCCGTGCCATTGTCCCACCTTTTCCCAGTCACCCTGGGATTTACACTGTCTCTCCTCATTCTTCCAACTGAAATACAACACTGCACAGCTCAGCTGCCCCTTCACCCCACGGAGAATTTTTGGAAGCGCCTCAAATAACAAACCACCAGAAGGTTTGGCAGCGGTGAGAGTGAAGCCCAAATCACCAGCGAGATCGAAACCTGAACCAGCGGCTGAGCCCACTCGGCCTCACTACCACATTCAGATTAGACACAAACATTGTCTTCACCAACATTGACACTGAATTAGAATATTAAAAAATATGATCAGGAATTGGCCATTCGCGCGTTCTCAGCTACTTAATAAGGTCATGTGAAAACTTCAATTATCACCCAGTAACATCTGGAGGTTTAGTTGCTGAACAGCCTCCACTCAAAGAAAAGAGAGAAATGTTTTAAAACTGCTCTTTTTTTCCCTGTACCACCTTAACATGAAGCCACATAACTAACATGGCCAATGTTTGAGTGGTAAAAATGGGGAACTGAACGACATTAACACACACAGAAAATCACAAATATGCACCTTGTTAAGATTTGAAATTGTGCTTATTTTCACCATGTCTTCCAATGTGCAGAAAGTGGAGCTGTGATCAGCTTATAGCTCAGAAGATGTACAGCAAGAATGTATATAACAGGCTGATGCTCACGGTGCCTGTTTGGACTCGGTGAGCTGCATCTGACGATTGAGAACATTTAGTTGCCGCTCAACGAGTCTGGTTCCAAATTCCCTGCCATAAATGAAAAGAAAACTCGCTGAATTTGCTGAATGTCTTGAATTCAAAGCATCATATGGAAGGTAAGAAAGTTCATCTTAACCGTGGTATTAGGAAAAATAAAGTGACAGAAAGTTACAGCAAAGAAAGAGGCCATTCGGCCCTGTGTGCTGCTTTCAAAGAACAGTGTGATTGGTTGACTGAATACTTTTAGGAAGAATGGAAAAAAAGGAAAACGAGGCGGGGTCGCGCTGTTAATAAGGAACGAGATCGGCACATTAGTGACAGAGGATCTTAGATTGAAGGATCAATATGTGGAATTAGTTTGGGTGGAGCTAAGAAACAACAAGAGGCAGCAAACATTGGTGGGAATTGTTTATAGGCCACCAAACTGAAGTGGTAATGTTGGGCATGGGATAAATCAGGAAATTAGAGCTGCATGTGACATGGGTAATACAGGAATAATATTCTGCCTCGCACCACCAGCTCTATAGTCAATGCTTTGCAACCTACCACAGTCCTTCTCTTTTATTTTCACTCCCTCACTCCGACTCTGGGTTTATTCCCGAGTTTTGCCCTTGTGACATTTCCAGCTCTGATGTGAAACTTACACTCTTACTCCATCATTTCTAGCAGAGCTTTACAGTGTTATTTACAACCAGCAAATTAATCACATTGATTTGATCAGCTCGCCCAGGAGGAATAAGTTTCAAATCCCTAACCAGGAATCGAACGCAGGCTGTACTGATAAAATTACCGCATTCTAACCACCAACCCAGCAGTTTGACACATTCAGGCTGCTTGTGGCATTTTCCCTTTCCAGATCCCTTTTTCCAAGGACAAGTTTCTTTGACCAAATGGTCTATGTCGTTTGAACACAAGTAACGTCTTCAGCCAATGAGAAAAACCATTGCTGAGAGCTGGAACATGAAATCGATACTTTCCTCCTTTAAGACAGTTCTTAAAGCCTCCCCCTTTGACCGAGCTTTTAGTCATCTGACCGAATATGTGGCTCAGTGTCACACTTTGTTATACAATGCTCCTGGGGAACGCCTTGTGACATTTCATGAGGTAAAAGGAGCTTTATAAATATAAGTTGTTGTTGTACTCCATACATAGAAAAAGACAGACTCCTGTTGTCTCTTTCATCCTGATATTTTTCAATGTAACATTGTAATGTGAAGTTGCACCACGAATGTGAATACAGTTTGTGCTCATAAAAATGTGTTCACCTCCTCGGGGAACTAAACCACATTGACCCACACAAGAACAAACAGAGATATACACCGAGAGTGACAGGGGCTTAAGGAGAGGCAAATGCCAGGATGAAATCATGTCACCAAATTAGCTCTTTTTTTTCATTTCCGACTGGAGATTTGCAGAAGGCTGACAATGAATGGACATAAGAAATCACGGATGTGTTTGGATATCTTTTCCTCGATTCAAACGATAATTAGTTCTGTCTGTGTTCAGTTAAAGTCAGAAATAACAGGAAACGTAGTCAGCAGGATTCGAACCTGCGCGGGGTAACCCCAATGGATTTCTAATCCATCGCCTTAACCACTCGGCCACGACTACAGAGGTTGCTCCTATACCATTATTAGTTGTATGAAATCGTAAAGGTTACAGCAGAGAAAGCGATCTTTCTGCCCGTCTTGTCATGGCCATTACCTGGCCTTTTCCCCGGAACCCTGAAATTTATCCTGTCTCTCCTCATTCTTCCCACCAAATTGGGAATGAAAGAGTGAGAATGATCACATAAGCTTAGAAAGCTCACAGCAACCGTTGTTTTCATTGGCTGACAAAGTCGTTTATCTTGAACCTAAACAGGCAGTTTTGTGATGAAAGAGATCTGAACTGAAAAACAATAGGCAAAAGCAGCGTAGATAAGCCAAATCGAAAATTATTGTTGCAGCTTCCCTGGTGGTCTCATGGTTAGGATGCGGTGCTCTTAGCGCTGCGGCCCGCATTTGATTCCCGGTCAGGGAATGTCAATTTGTTGGAACGAGTTTTCATTGATTGGAAACGTTTAAAACTCCACCAGAATCAGGGGAGTGTGGTTTTAAGTTTTGCCTCAGAGCTGGAAAACAGCACACTTAGTTCAAGTGGGGCAAGGGAATGAAGGAAGAGGAGAGGAGAAGGGTTGGGTGCAAAGCACTGACTGTAGAAATGTTGGTGTGAGGCAAAATATGGGTGGGAGAAGTACGAAATTTGCTGCCTACTGTTTGCACTGACACAAATATCATTCCTGAAGGATCAACCAATCACTACTGCTCTTTGAAACCAGCACGCCCGGCCTAATGGCCTCTTTCTGTGCTGTAACTTTTTGTAATTTTATATTTCCCAATAGCACGGGTCATTCTGCCATTTTATAACCCACTCGAGCGAGATGCGCTTTCTTACCTTGTATTTGGCTCTTTTGAAACCTAAACAAGGAACAAATTCAGTGAGTTTTCTTGTCATTTCCAGCACGAGATTTGTCACGAGACTAATTGAGCGACACATTAATGGTGCCAATCCTTCACTGGAGCTCACCGCATCCAAAGAGTACTGTTATCATCAGCCTGTCATGTATCTTCTTGCAGTACATCTGCTGAACAATATAAAGCTTATCACAGCTCTGCTTTCTACACATTGAAACCCAGTGTGAAAATCAATTACAAAGCTGAACAACTGGGAGGAGACTGACTGTGGATAATTGGCACTAGGCACATTCCTGTAATCAGTATCTGGGAGAACCAGGAAGATGAGATCCAGGTGTCTCTTTACCAACGAGTTTTACCCATTCCCACGAACTGGCTGTGTCTGCATCAAGCAGCTAATTAACCTGGGGGCTGGACGGGTAGAGGAAGCTGGAGGCCAAACAGGGACAGAAGCAGAATGAGATGCGACATGAAAGTGTTTTGAATTAAATGTGTGTCAGTTGCTTTCAGTGATGAATGACAGCCTTGTAAGTTTCACAGGAGCCGCAGTAATTAGTTGGTGTTTTTTTTTTAATTCAAGCAGCAAGATTTTAAAAGTAAAAAGATAAAAAACTGAAACTTTCTATGTATAGCCTACAACAACAGCGCCTTTTACCGAATGAAACGTCATAAGACGTTCCCCAGGAGCATTATATATCAAAGTGTGACACTGAGACACATATTCGGTCAGATGTCTAAAAGCTCGGTCAAAGGGGGAGGCTTTCAGAACTGTCTTAAAGGAGGAAAGTACCGATTTCATGTTCCAGCCATCAGCAATGGTTCTTGTCATTGGGGAAAAGTCAGTTGTGTTCAACCCAAACCAACCAATTAGTCGGAGAAAGTTGTCTCTGGTGAAGGAGATCGGGAATGAAAAAGAAAATGTCATAAGTTGCCTCCATAATCCAAATGTCAAGCCTTGTTGGTAGTTTCCCTGATGTCCAGTGACTGGGAATTGGCGCTTCCATTGGACCAACAGCGAATAGGGTGGAGGGTTTTGGAAATTGAAAGTTATACATGAGCAGCTTGTGGGGCTATTTCACCTCACTTTCAATTTCATGTTCCAGCTCACAGCAACCGTTGTTTTCATTGGCTGAAGAAGTCGTTTATCTTGAACCTAAACAGGCAGTTTTGTGGTGAAGGAGATCTGAACTGAAAAACAATAGGCAAATGCAGCGCAGATAAGCCAAATCAAAAAGTGCTGGAACAGTTCCCTTGGTGGTCTAGTGGTCAGGATTCGGCGCTCTTATCGCCGCGGCCCGGGTTCAATTCCCGGTCAAGGAACGTCGAGTTATTGAATTTGTTTGAATAAGCATTGATTTTTCATTGATTGGAAACGTTTAAAAGCTCCACCAGAATCAGAGAAGTGAGAGTTTAAGTTTTGCCTCAGAGCTGGAAAACATCACACTTGGTTCAAGTGGAGAGGGAATGAAGGAAGAGGAAAAGTTGCAAAGCACTGACTGTAGAAATGTTGGTTGTGTAGGCAAAATATGGGTGGGAGAAGTACGAATTTTGCTGCCTACTGTTTGCACCAGCACAAATATCACTCCTGATGGATCAACCAATCACAACTGCTCTTTGAAACCAGCACGCCCGACCGAATGGCCTCTTTCTGTGCTGTAACTTTGTATAATTTTATAGCAACAGCACGGGTCATTTTGCCATTTTATAACCCACTCGAGCGAGATGTACTTTCTTACCTTGTATTTGGCTCTTTTGAAACCTAAACACGGAACAAATTCAGCGAGTTTTCTTGTCATTTCCAGCATGAAATTTGTCACGAGACTAATTGAGCGACACATTAATGGTGCCAATCCTTCACTGGAGCTTATGAGGTGTCAGCTGTGGCTCAGTCCATAGCACCCTCGCCTTTGAATCAGAGGGATTGTGGGTTCATATCCCACTCCCGGAATCCAAGGACTGTGATTGTACTCAAAAGAGTTGCAATCTGTGACTGTTGATAACTTGAAAGAGTTTCACTGGAGCTCACCACGTCCAAAGAGCACTGTTATCATCGGCCTGTCATGTATCTTCTTGCAGTACATCTGCTGAACAGTATAAGCTTATCACAGCTCTGCTTTCTTCACATTGAAACCCAGTGTGAAAATCAATTAAAAAGCTGAACAACTGGGAGGAGAGTGACAGTGGATAATCGGCACTGTGCACATTCCTGTAATCAGTATCTGGGAGAATCAGGAAGATGAGATCCAGGTGTCTATTTACCCACGAGTTTTACCCATTCCCATGAATTCACCGTGTCTGCATGAAGCAGCTAATTGACCTGGGAGCTGGAAGGGCAGAGGGAGCTGGGGGCGAGACAGAAGCATAAAGAGATGCGACATGAAAGCACTTTGAATTTGACGTGTGTCAGTTGTTTTCAGTGATGAATGTCTGCCTTGTAAGTTTCACAGGAGCCGCAGTGATCAGTTGGTGTTTTATTTAACGAGCAAGATTTCAAATTAAAAAGATAAAAGCAAATTACTGTGAATGATGGAAATCTGAAACAAAAGCAGCATATGCTGGAAAAACTCAGCAGCTGGAGGAAGGGTCAATGTTTCCAGACAGTACGACTTTTATTCAGATTTTCAAAGTATTACAGCACCAGCGTGGGGCTCGATTCCATGACCCAGAGATTAATATTCTCATGCTCTGCCGACTAAGCTAGCTAGGAACGTGAAAAACTGTTTTGTATCCCAATACACATGGTTACACCTGCTGCTTTCTACCTGATACCTCAGCTTGACCAGAATTTGAAAGTGTGAAACGTAATCGGCCTACAAATGCCCCAAAGTTGCAATGCATTCCCCTCAATCATCAATAACATCATTCACATCTTCCACTTCTTAGCTGCACCTTCTTCCAAATACTGTGATCGAATTTCCTCAGGATTTTCTCCTGGATTTAATATTTAGCTGCTTTGTGACCTCTTTTTGAAATCAGAATCGCTTCAATATCCAACACAAATTGAATTGCAAACCTGACGGACAAACAATGGAAAACAAGTCACTCGGTAACACAAATCCCATGATGCTCATTTTCAGATTCACAAGTCAGATTTTCAATAAAAGAAAGGAACTTTACAGTGAAAAGTTTAGAAAGTTGGTGTGAATTTTATTTGTGACTCACTCACTCGAGAATTCTGTAAATGCTGCTCGGAGGTTTAGTGACCAGGATAGAATCTACCTGTGTTTTACCTGAGCTTGTGCTCGGTGTATTGGGAGGTTTGGCCCGGTTTGGAGTATCTCACGTCCCAGGAATGGGCAGTAACCCGCTGATTGAAGCTGCAGTTGCTGCTTTCTGCTAATAGCGGGTGATTGGAGAGTGCGGGGCCGGAAAATTGCTGCTTTGCTGCTTTTCCCTGTCTCACTCACTGTGGAGTTGAGGAAGAGAGAATAATTGAGGGGTTCGTTTCATGAATTTCTGATGGGTTAGATGAAGGTACAGAGTGGGTCCAAATCTTTTCTCATTGTATTTGACAGAAAACGTAATTTTAAAAAGAAGCTGTTTTTGTGGGAGCTCACTGGACAACAAAAGACCTGCCACTGTTTGGGGATGATATCTTGCAGCCCAAGTACCCAATAACAATCCAGAACTGTGTGGCAATGAATGGTGATGAGGGGGAAAAACAGTAAAAATCTTCACCCCCTGGGTGGTCTTGAATGACCAACCTTTCAGTTAACAGACAAACACGCTGACCAATTGTGCTACAGTCTCTTGCACAAACCTAACTGACAAGGTATCCCAACCAGGGTGTCAGTGAGTCTAATCTTCAGATTGCCACTACCCAGATGGCTATCGTACACTATCAGTTTTACTATTCCAAAATAAATGGTGGGACATTCATCCCAGATACATGGAAACAGTCTGATCCCACCCACTGCAGACACATCCATGTCACCGGGAACCAGCTCTCCTACAACCGGTGCCATCTCCCTTTGAGCCTTTCATTGTCTTGTCTGATACCAAGTATTCTGATTGTCCCAAAGCCGATATTAGGTTTGAATTCCTGATGTGCAGTAACGAGAATCCTTTCAATGTCTCAAATCAGTTAATTTCACTGATAACATTAGAGTCACTGTTCCAGCGTCTTAAAGAAGGGAAAGGTGCCTTGACTTTCTCTGGTCAGTCGGGCAGTTCACCCTTCATTCGCATTGGATTCCATTCCTCAAAGTGGATTTTCATTTCCTTCCTGAGTTCCCTTAACACATCTGGCAGCATCTTTGGATTGAGAAGCATTATTAACATTTCAGATGCAGTGCAGTTCTGATGAAAGGTTACAGACCTGAAATGAAAACCGTGTCTCTCTCTCCACAGTCACTAGCAGATCTGCTGAGAATTCCAGCATTTTCTGTTTTTATTTCAGATAACCAGCATCTGCAGTATTTTTGCTTTACTTTACCTGATCAGTGAAACATATAAGATCCTCGGGGTACTTGACAGGGCGGTTTTGGAGAGGATGTTACCTCTTGTGAGATAATCTAGAACTCAGAATCGCTGTTTAAAAACAAGGGGTCACCCATTTAAAATGGAGATGAGGCGATTTTTTTTCTCTTAGAGGGTCGTGAAACTTTGGAACTCTGTTCCCGAAAAGGCTGTGGAAGCAAAGTCTTTGAATATTTTTAAGGCAGAGGTCGATATATCCTTTGGAAGCAAGGGGGTGATAGGTTATCAGTGATAGGTGGGATACAGATTTCAGGTGACTATCAGGTCAGCCATGGTCTTATTAAATGGCAGAGTAGGCTTGAGGGGCCGAATGGCCTACTCCTCCTTTTTCTTATGTAGTGCTAAGAATATGGAACCCATTACCAGTCGATTTCGAGATCCATGACTGAGCTGAAAATGTGTAGGTAAACTCACACTGTAAACAGATTGTTCACCAGTTAAAATTGGAAAGGGATTCACTCTCATCCCATTTACTGATACAGCAACACAGTCTTGCTGGTGGGAGACCATTCAGATACTTCACATGTGCAAAGGGCTTTATTCAGTTTGCCCACATGTTAACACTCCAACTTTAAAAGTTCAAAAAATTTGATCCACAATCAGAGCAGAGGTGCTGGCAAGACACGGTTTAAATGTTCCATGTATCGGGGGAAATGTTAGTAGCTCACCCCATCTGCTGAGACTACACTGAGTTCAGATCTAACTGTCGGGGTTTGTTCCGCATCCAGGCGAGAATTGCGGTGGACCCCGGGGCCATTTGGCCGCTGTTTCATTGATTCAACAATTTTATGTCTTTTCCCTATGGCAGTCATCGTATTCTGATTACAGGACAGAGGTTTCTGTTCTACAACGTGATCTTTCAATGGCGGAGCGGCCACCCAGCATTCCCTGCGGGGCAGAATATGCCCTATCTTCACAACAGCAACGCCATACGCATGCGCGGTGCTGAGTGGGGCATGCGCATTGCGGTCGGATCCATGAGCATGCGCAGTGCTGGTCTGTGACTGAAGCTGCTCAGAGAGGGTGAGAGAATGTCGAGTGGAGCAAACTAACAGAGTGAGTGGGTGTGTGAGGAGGAATGGAGCCAGCGGAGTGGGCAGGGAGGCTTCATAAAGACACAGTGCAGGCCGCAGACCCCAAATAACAAGGTACCGGTCTTGTGTTTGCAGACAACGGGCCGAAAAAGTCTGGATTTCTCCCTTCGCCAGGCCCGGGGTAACGGCCCCCATCTTTATAGGGGGCAATGTGCAGCAGGGCGCATGCGCGGTTATCCTGGTCCATGTAGCAGGAGGAGAGAATATTGTGCATTTCTATCCTGGACTCACAGGGATGGATTTTGGAAACTCCTTTTACAGGGGGTTAGAAGGGGAGGATTTACACACAGCAAACTCAAACCAAGAGAAATGTTCGTTCTTTCTGAATTTAAATCCTGGATTGACCGTGATGGATTTTTTGAATTCCATTTACAGGATGTTAGAAGAGGAGGAACTCAAGGGATACTTGAGGGAGATGAGAACCTGAAACCAAACATCATGACAAAATCTGAAAGTCTCTTGTTTCACCAGGACCTGAATAGCACCAGCCTTTGAATGTAAGCATTGAGGTCATTTTCAGTTACTGGGTAAAAAATCTCTTCCTCACATTGTGCATCTTACCTAAAATCTTAAATCTCTGTCCCTTAATCCTTTCATAATCAGTTAATGGGAACAGCTTTTATTTAACTACCTTTCATAATCCTGTACACCTCTATCAAATCTCCCCTCAAGCTCCTTTACTCCAAGGAGAACAACCTTAGTTTCCTGAGTTTAATCTTACAATTAAAATCCCTCATCCTCGACCCATTCTGGTAAATCTCCTCTGCCCCTTCTCAAGGACCCTCACATCCTTCATAATGTGCGGTGATCACTGGTTTGTACAGACCCAGATGTTCTGTGTCTGTGACATCATCACACATCGACAATTACACTGTGACATCATCACACATCAACAATTACACGGTGACATCACCCCGCTCTCCGGGTATTTCCTCAACTGGGAGATTCTGTTGAAGGGTCATGAGGACTCGAAACGTCAACTGTGCTCTACTCCGCCGGTGCTGCCAGACCTGCTGTTCTTAGTCTTTCAGGCGATCTTATCAGAGGGTCAAACTGGGTCTTTGTCAAAATATCTATACTTTACCCCCATTGCATTGGTCTGCAGTAGTGGCCAGACTATCAAATGCAGCCACAAAACAGTTCATAAACAACAATACAAATATCTCCAGAAGCTATCAAGCTAAGAGCCTCCACTACACTTCCCATTCACGAGAACGGACAGTGATACCAGGTTGAAATATTCCATTCAACTACATCAAAGGTGAAGGAAAATAGGGAGTGTGGGGAATTGTGAAGAGGACTGTGAGTGATTCAGTGTGAACACACAGGTTAGTAAATGGGGCAGGTAGATGTCAGGTTGAATTCAACACAGCCGAATATGAACATTTTGTAAGTTACAGTAAAATAAAATATACACCGTACAATGAGTACAGCAGCAGGACTGGGACATCCTGTCTCCAAACACATCCCACCCTGTTCACACTGAGAATCCCAGGGTGGAGAACTGGGACATCCTATCTCCAAACACATCCCACCCTGTTCACACTGAGAATCCCAGGGTGGAGAACTGGGACATCCTGTCTCCAAACACATCCCACCCTGTTCACTCTGAGAATCCCAGGGTGCAGAACTGGGACATCCTGTCTCCAAACACATCCCACCCTGTTCACACTGAGTATCCCAGGGTGGAGAACTGGGACATCCTGTCTCCAAACACATCCCACCCTGTTCACACTGAGAATCCCAGGGTGGAGAACTGGGACATCCTGTCTCCAAACACATCCCACCCTGTTCACATTGAGAATCCCAGGGTGGAGAACTGGGACATCCTGTCTCCAAACACATCCCTACTTGTTTACACTGAGAATCCTCGGACTTGGGAGGTGACAGCATATTCCAACAGTGTAGAAAGGAGAGGTAGATTGGAGATGGGGCAGTTATTTGCAAGAACGGTGGGATCAAAGCTTTATTTTTGAGGAGGGGGTGATGATGGCAGATTTGAGGCAAAGAACAGCACCTGAAATGAGAGAGAACCGGTAACCATGTCTTCAAACATGGGGAAGTTGGGTGATCAACGTTGTCATGGGAATAGGGTCGATGGAACAGGAGGTGGGTCTCATGGACAAGATGAGCACTGAGAGGACATCAGGGGGGATGGGAGAGAAACTAAAGGAACATGTGGATTCAGGGCTCAGACAAGGGGGAGCTTTAGAGACAGTTTGTCCCAGTGAGGTAGTGGAAGGAAGGGAAGCAGCAGAGGCAGCTGATTGGATTGTCTCAATCTTAGTGACAAAGAAGCTCCATGAGCTCCTCACACTTGTTGTTGGAGGTGAGGATGGAGGAGAGAGGGGAGAGAGAGAGCCCTTCAAATGGAACTAACAGAGATGTTTAAAAGATTCAACACACACTGTGTTTAACAAAAAGCTGATTTATTTAACATCATCCGGAATATTAGGAGTCGATGAACATCAGCAGAAACAGACCCCGAAGAACATGGTTCAGTCTGGATGTGATTAACAACAAAATCCAATCACTACAGTTACTTGTGAACTCGCTGGTGTCTCAGCAGGTGGGATGAGGTAGTGAATCCCTTGCCACACTCAGAGCAGGTGAAGGGCCTCTCCCCAGTATGAATTTGCTGGTGTACAGTGAGCTGAGATGATGTCTTGAACCCAGTCCCACAGTGAGAGCACTTGAATGGTCTCTCATCAGTGTGAACACGCTGATGGCGCATCAGGTTCCCAGAACTTTTATAGCATTTCCTGCAGTCTGGGCATTTGAAAAATCTCTCCTCAGTGTGAACTTGCTGGTGCGCCAGCAGATGGGATGACTGAGTGAACCCCTTCCCACACTGGGAGCAAGTGAATGGCCTCTCCCCAGTGTGAATTCTCAGGTGTACAGTGAGGCCAGATAATGTATTGAACCCAGTCCCACACTGAGAGCACCTGAAAGGTCTCTCATCAGTGTGAACTCGCTGATGATCATTGAGTTGAGATGATGTCTTGAACCCAGTCCCACAGTGAGAGCACTTGAACGGTCTCTCGTCAGTGTGAACACGTTGATGGAACATGAGTTCCCCAGAACTTTTATAGCACTTCCCACAGTCTGGGCATTTAAAAGGTCTTTCATTGGTGTGAACTCGCTGGTGTTTCTGCAGGTGGGATGACTGAGTGAATCCATTACCACATGTGAAGCAGGTGAACGGTCTCTCCCCAGTGTGACTGCGCTGATGCTTTTCCAGGTCAGATGGGTATTTGAATCTATTCCCACAGTCCCCACATTTCCATGGTTTCTCCCCATTGTGACTGCATCGGTCAGATGATTGGCTGAAGCCTCGTCCACACACACAACACGTGTACGGTTTCTCCCCACTATGAACGGTGCTTTTTCCTTCCATGTTCAAAATCCGATGATATTCAAGTTAAGATAAACTGGGCTGCACCATTAGATCCTGTGTGATGTTTGGTTTCAGTTTCCCAACTGCAAATCCTCCCCTTCTAATACCCTGTGAAATTGATTTAAAACAGAAAAAAGGGATTGAGAGAGAACCCACAAAAACACAAAGGCAGGTTGTGAAATTGAGCTGAATGAATCTGGGAATTTGTGGGGCCGGCACGAGGAAAAAGTGACCATGAAAACTGCTGGATTGTCATAAAAACCCAACTGGTTCACTAATGTCCTTCAGGGAAGGGAACCTGCCACCCGGTCTGGGCCTACACAAGACTCTGGCCTCTCGGAGAGAAAATAGAGACAGACAGAGAGAGAGGGAGAGAGAGAGAGAGAGGAAGAGAGAGAGAGGGAGGGAGAGAGGTGGCAGAGTCGCTCGGTAAAGAAAATGGATTTTATCATCTACAACTCAACCAGGACTTTGACAGAATCTTCCGAATCCTCAACCTCTTCACTCCAGAAGGACCAGGGTAGCAGGTGTATGTGAACAACATCACCTCCAAGTTCCCTTTCAAGTCACACACTGTCCTGACTTGTCTGACATCCATTACTGGATGAACAGAAATTTCCTTGTTAAATATTGGGAAGACTGAAGCCATTGTCTTCAGTTCCCGCTACAAACTCCACTCCCTACACATCGACTCCATCCCTCTCCCTGACAACTGTCTGAGACTGAACCAGACTGTTCACAACCATGGTAAAATATTTCACCCCAAGATGAGCTTCCAACCACATATCCACATCATCACCAAGACCACCTATTTCCACCTCAGTAACATCGCCCGACTCCGCCCCAGTCTCAGCTCATCTGCTGCTGAAACTCTCATCCATTCCTATGTTACCTCTAGACTTAACTATCCTAATGCACTCCCGGCCGGCCTCCCACATTCAACCTCCCTGTAATCTTGAGCTCATCCAAAACTCTGCTGCCCGTGTGCTTACTTGCACCAAGTCTTGTTCACCCATCACCCCTGTGCTCACTGATCTACAAAGGCCCTGGGATAAGGAGAACCTAAATTTTAAAATTCTCATCCTTGTTTTCAAGTCTCTCCATGGTCTTTCCCTCCCTACCTCTGTAATCTCCTCCAGCCTCACAGCCCTATGAGATGTCTGCGCTCCGTGAATTCCGACCTCCTGGCATTCCCAATTTTAATTCCTCCACCTTTGGTGGCCGTGCCTTCAGCTGCCAAGAGCATGAACTCTGGAATTTCCTCCATAAACCTCTCCACCTCACTTTCCTCCTTTAAGATAATCCTTAAAACTTACCTTTTCAACTACACATTTGTTAATCTGCCCTGATATCTCTTCATGTGGTTCGTTCTCAAATGTTTCTTGAAACACTCCTGTGAAACACCTTGGAACATTCTGTTGCACAAAAGGCGCGATACAAATACAAATAAGACTAGTATCTTAAACCTAAATAAGGGCAACTATGTGGGGATGAAAGCTGAGCTCGCTGAAGTGAACTGGGAAACTAGGCTAGAGAATAGATCAATAGAGAAGCAGTGGCAGACATTTGAGGGGATACTTCAGAGCATTCAGAATAAGTACATTTCTACAATAAAGAACAATTCTAAGGGGAGGACCCAACATCCGTGGTTTACTAAAGAAGTTAAGGGAAGCATTAAACTTAAGGAAAAAGCAGACAACTCCACAAAGATGAGCAGCAGGACAGATGATTGGACAGAATATAAAGAACAACAGAGAATGACTAAAAGGTTTATCAGGAGAAAGAGATTAGAGTATGAAATTTAAAAATGGATAGCAAGAGTTTCTTCAGGTACTTAAAAAGGAAAAGAGTGAGTTCAGTCAGTGTTGGTCCTCCAGAGAGTGTCAATGGGGAGTTAATAGTAGATAAGGAAATGGTGGAAGAGATGAACAAATATTTAGTTTCTGTGTTCAATATAGAGGATACAAAAAACACTCCAGTAATAGCTGCAAATCAGGAGGTGAATAGGAGAAAGGAACTTGGTGAAATTGAAATCACTGGGGAAATGTTACTGAGCAAATTGATGGAGCTGCAGGCTGGCAAGCCTCTGGGACCCAATGAACTACATCCTGGGGTCTTAAAAGAGGTGGCTAATGAGGTAGTCGGTGTTAATTTTCCAAAATTCGCTAGATTCTGGAAAGGTTCCATCAGATTGGAAAGTAGCAAATATAACCCCCTATTCAAGAAGGGAGGGAGGCAGAAAACAGGAAACTATAGGCCAGTTAGCTTGACGTCTGTTGTGGAGAAGTTATTAGAATTGATCATTAAAAAGGTTATAGCTGAGCACTTAGAAGAGCTCAAGGCAATCAGGAAGAGTCACCATGGTTTTGTAAAAGGAAAGTCATTTTTAAACAAATTATTGGAGTTTGTTTGAAGGAGTAACATGCACAGTGGATAAAGGGGAGCCTGTAGGCATACTGCACTTGGATTTCAAGAAGGCATTTGATGGAGAGTGCGAGAGGAGGACTCTGGGACAGGCAGTCAGCAGCACCAAGAGAGTGCGAGAGGAGGACTCTGGGACAGGCAGTCAGCAGCACCAAGAGAGTGCGAGAGGAGGACCCTGGGACCGGCAGTCGGCTGCACCGAGAGGAGAGTGCGAGAGGAGGACTCTAGGACAGGCAGTCAGCAGCACCTAGAGGAGAGAGCGAGAAAAGAACTCTGGGACAGGCAGTCAGCAGCACCTAGAGGAGAGAGCGAGGGGAGGATTCTAGGACAGGCAGTCAGCAGCACCTAGAGGAGAGAGCGAGAAAAGGACTCTGGGACAGGCAGTCAGCAGCACCTAGAGGAGAGAGTGAGGGGAGGACTCTGGGACAGGCAGTCAGCAGCACCGAGAGGAGAATGGGAGAAAAAGACTCTGGGACAGGCAGCCAGCAGCACCTAGAGGAGAGAGTGAGGGGAGGACTCTGGGACAGGCAGTCAGCAGCACCTAGAGGAGAGAGCGAGGGGAGGACTCTGGGACAGGCAGTCAGCAGCAGCTAGAGGAGAGAGCGAGGGGAGGACTCTGGGACAGGCAGCCAACAGCACCTAGAGGAGAGAGCAAGGGGAGGACTCTGGGACAGGCAGTCAGCAGCACCTAGAGGAGAGAGCGAGGGGAGGACTCTGGGACAGGCAGTCAGCAGCAGCTAGAGGAGAGAGCGAGGGGAGGACTCTGGGACAGGCAGCCAGCAGCACCTAGAGGAGAGAGCGAGAGGAGGACTCTGGGACAGGCAGTCAGCAGCAGCTAGAGGAGAGAGCAAGGGGAGGACTCTGGGACAGGCAGTCAGCAGCACCTAGAGGAAAGTGCGAGAAAAGGACTCTGGGACAGGCAGTCAGCAGCACCGAGAGGAGAGTGCGAGAAAAGGACTCTGGGACAGGCAGTGAGCAGCAGCTAGAGGAGAGAGCGAGAAAAGAACTCTGGGACAGGCAGCCAGCAGCACCTAGAGGAGAGAGCGAGGGGAGGACAGGCAGCCAGCAGCACCTAGAGGAGAGAGCGAGGGGAGGACTCTGGGACAGGCAGCCAGCAGCACCTAGAGGAGAGAGCGAGGGGAGGACTCTGGGACAGGCAGTCAGCAGCAGCTAGAGGAGAGAGCGAGGGGAGGACTCTGGGACAGGCAGTCAGCAGCAGCTAGAGGAGAGAGCAAGGGGAGGACTCTGGGACAGGCAGTCAGCAGCACCTAGAGGAAAGTGCGAGAAAAGGACTCTGGGACAGGCAGTCAGCAGCACCGAGAGGAGAGTGCGAGAAAAGGACTCTGGGACAGGCAGTGAGCAGCAGCTAGAGGAGAGAGCGAGAAAAGGACTCTGGGACAGGCAGCCAGCAGCACCTAGAGGAGAGAGCGAGGGGAGGACAGGCAGCCAGCAGCACCTAGAGGAGAGAGCGAGGGGAGGACTCTGGGACAGGCAGCCAGCAGCACCTAGAGGAGATAGCGAGGGGAGGACTCTGGGACAGGCAGCCAGCAGCACCTAGAGGAGAGAGCAATCGGCCAGTGGTCAGGGACAGGAGGGTGTGACTATGAGTGAGGCAGGTAGAGGGATCTAGGAAGTAGCACTGCAGTAGCCTCAGCCCTTGCCCTTATCCAGCAGGTTCGAGATTCTTGCTCCCTGTGTGGATGAGAGCGGGGACTGTATGGAGGATGAGCAAACTGACCATAGCACCGTGGTACAGGGAGCCATTCAAGTGGAAGGAGAAAAGAGAAATGTAGTTGTAATCAGGGACAGAATAGTTAGGGGAATAAATACTGTTCTCTGTAGCCAGGATGGAGAGTCCCGAAGGCTGTGTTGCCTACCTGGTGCCAGGGTTAAGGATATCTCAGCTGGACTGCAGAGGAACTTGGAGTTGGAGGGGAAAGATGCAATTGTCGTGGTCCACGTAGGTACCAATGATATAGGTAGAAGAAGGAAAGAGGTTCTGCTGAGGGAATACGAGCAGCAAGGGGCTAAATTAAAAAGCAGAACCAAAAAGATAACAATCTCCGGATTACTACCTGAGCTATGAGTTAATTGGCACAGGGTCAATAAGATTAAACAGGTAAATGCGTGGCTCAAAGATTGCTGTGGGAGAACTGGGTTCGAGTTCATGGGACAACGGCACCAGTACTGGGGAAAGAGGGAGCTATTCCGTTTGGATGGGCTCCACTTGAATCAGGCTGGGACCAGTGTCCTGGTGAATTGCATAACTAGGGTTGTAGATAGGGCTTTAAACTAAATAGTGGGGGGGAGGGTTGTTGCATGGAAATATAAAAAATCAAAGTTTAAGGAGGGGGTAAGAGTGCAGGTTAGGGACGAGGCTGATTGCTATCAAAAAGTGAAAGGAAGGGATAGAGTGTGTGAGCGCCATATTGCACCAAAGAATCATATAAGGAGTAGGGAAAATTGACAATGGGTAAAACTTAAAGGCTTTGTATCTGAATGCACGTAGCATTCAGAATAAGACTAATGAGTTAACAGCGCAAATCGAGATAAATAGGTATGATTTGGTGGCGATTACTGAGACGTGGTTACAGGGAGAACAGGTTTGGGAGTTGAATATCCCAGGGTACTCAGTGTTTTGGAAGGATAGGCAGGAAAGAAAAGGAGGTGATGTAGCTTTGTTAGTAAAGGAAGAGATCAGTGCTATAGTGAGGAATGATATAGGCACTAGAGAGCAAGACATAGAGTCAGTCTGGGTAGAAATAAGAAATAGCAAGGGAAAGAAGTCCCTGGTGGGAGTAATCTATAGGTCCCCAAACAGTAGTTTAGCAGTAGGGCACAGTATAAACCAGGAAATACTGGGAGCATGTAAGAAAGGCACGGCAATAATCATGAGGGATTTTAATATGCATATAGACTGGACTAATCAAATTGGCAAGGGTAGCCGTGAGGGAGAGTTCATGAAGTGTATTAGAGATTGTTTCTTGGAGCAATATGTTGTGGAACCAACCAGGGAGCAGGCTATTCTGGATTTGGTTTTGTGTAATGAGATGGGACTAATTAATGATTTCATAGTAAAGGATCCTCTAAGGAAGAGTGCTCATAGCATGATATAATTTCAGGTTCAGATTGAGAGTGAGAAACATGATTCCCACACTAGTGTTCTGGAGTTAAACAAAGGTAACTACATAGGCATGAGGGCAGATTTGGCCCTCGTGGACTGGGCAGGAAAACGATAAGGTAGGATAGTTGATGAACAGTGGCAGATATCTAAGGAGATATTCAATTCCTCCCAAGTGAAATATATCCCAATGAGGAAGAAAGATGGTAAGAGGGGGAAAAATCATCCATGGCTAAGCAAGGAAGTTAAAGATAACTTAAAGGCAAAAACTAAGGCATACCAAATTGCAAAGGTCAGTGCCAGGCTGGAAGATTGGGAAATGTTTAAAGATCAACAAAGAGTTACTAAAAAATAATAAAAAGAGCAAAGGTAAATTATGAAAGAAAATTAGCGCAAAATGTAAAAACTGAGAGCAAAAGCTTCTACAAGTATATAAAAGGAAAGAGAGTAGCTAAAGTGAATGCTGGTCCTTTAGAGGACGAGACTGGGGTATTAATAGTGGGGAAACGCAGAAATGGCAGAGACGCTTAATCAATATTTTGCCTCAGTTTTCACAGTGGAGGACACGAGTACCACCCCAATAGTAACAGGTAGTGCAGAGAATATAGAGGAGGAACTTAGAACAATCACCATCACTAGAGGAAAAGTACTGAGCAAACTATTGGGATTAAAGGGTGACATGTCCCCAGGACCTGATGGCCTGCATCCCAGGGTCATAAAGGGAGTGGATGCATTGGCTATAACATTTCAAAATTCCCTGGATTCTGGAAAGGTTCCAGTGGTTTGGAAAAATGCTAATTAAATGCCCTTATTCAAAAAGCAGGGAAGGCAGAAAGTAGGAAATTATAGACCAGTTAGTTCCATGTCTGTCCTTGGGAAATTGTTGGAATTCATTATTAAGGAGGTAGGAATGGGGCATTTGGAAAGTCAAAATGCAATTCATCAGAGTCAGCATGGTTTTATGAAGAGTAAATCGTGTTTGACTAATTTGCTAGAGTTCTTTGAAGAGCAAAGTGGACAATGGGGATCCTGTAGATGTCGTATATCTGGACTTCCAGGCCTTTGATAAGGTGCCGCACAAAAGATTAATACACAAGATAAGATCACACGGAGTTAGGGGTAATATATTAGCTTGGATAGAGGATTGGCTAACCAACAGAAAGCAGTGAGTTGGGATAAATGGGTCTTTTTCTGGATGGCAAGCTGTAACTAGTGGGGTGCCACAGGGTTCAGTCCTTGGGCCCCAACTATTTACAATCAATATTAATGACTTGGATTTAGGGATAGAAGGTACTAGAGCTAAATTTGCAGATGACACCAAAATAGGTGGGAAAGTAAGTTGCAAGGAAGAAATAAGAAATTTACAAATGGATATGGACAGGTTAGGTGAATGGGCCAAAATTTGGCAGGTGGAGTTTAACGTGGAGAAGTGTGAGGTTATCCATTTTGGTTGGAAGAATAAAAAGGTGACTTAATATTTAAATGGAGAAAAACTTCAGAATGCTTCAGTGCAGAGGGATCTGGGTGTCCTCATGCATGAATCACTGAAAGCTAGTATGCAGGTACAGCAGGTAATAAGGAAGGCAAATGGAATGTTGGCATTTATTGCTAAAGGAATAGAGTATAAAAACAGGGAAGTGTTGTTGTAACTTGTACAAGGCATTGGTGAGACCGCACCTGGAGTACTGTGCACAGTGTTGGTCCCCTTACTTGAGGAAGGATGTAGTTGCACTGGAGGCGGTTCAGAGGAGGTTCACTAGATTGATTCCAGACATGCAGGGCTTGTCTTATGAGGAGAGATTGAGCAGTTTAGGCCTATACTCGCTATAGTTTAGAAGGATGAGAGGAGATCTAATTGAGGTATATAAGATGCTAAAGGGGATAGACAAAGTAGACGTGGAGCAGATGTTTCCCCTTCTGGGCATTCTAGAATGATAAGCCATAGTTTGAGGTGGTAGATTTAAATCAGAGATGAGGAGGAATTACTTTTCTCAAAGGGTCGTGAATCTGTGGAATTCACTACCTCAGAGTGCAGTGGATGCCGGGACACTGAATAAATTTAAGGAGGAGATAGACAGATTTTTAATTAGTAATGGGTTGAAATTGGAGTTGAGGCCAAAATGATATCAGCCATGATCGTAATGAATGGCAGGGCAGGCTCGAGGGGCTGAATTGCCTACTCCTGCTCCTAGTTCTTATGTACTTATGATAAGGTGCCACATCAACGATTATTATGGAAAATAAAAGCGCATGGTCTAGTGGGTAACATATGAACCTGGATAGAAGATTTGCTGGCTGGCATAAAGTATGCGTAAATGGGTCTTTTTTGGATTGGCAGGATGTGACGAACGGGGCCCCACTGGGGTCTGGACTGGGGCCTCAACTTTATATGATTTACATCAATGGCTTAGATGAGGGGAGTGAAGACATGGTAGCTAAATTTGCAGATGACACAAAGATAGGTAGGAAAGTATGTTGTGAAGAGGACATGAGGAGGTTGCAGATGGATATAGATAGGTTGAGTGAGTGGACAAAAATCTGGCAAATGGCAGGAAGAACATAAAAACAGAGTGTTACTTTAATGGAGAATGGCTGCATAATTCTGAGGTGCAGAGGGATCTAGGTGTTCTAGTGCATGAGTCACAAAAAGTTAGCATACAGATACAGCAAATAATTAAGAAGGCTAATGGAATGCTATCCTTTATTATGAGAGGGACTGAACATAAAAGTAAGGGTGTTAAACTTCAGTAATACAGCGCATTGGTAAGACTGCACCTCGAATACTGTGTGCAGTTTTGGTCTCCATATTTAAGGAGGGATGTAAATGCATTGGAGGCGGTTCAAATGAGGTTAAGTAGATTGATACCTGGAATGAGTGGGTTGTCTTATGAGGAAAGGTTGGACAGACTGGGCTTGTTTCCACTGGAGTTTAGAAGAGTGAGGGTGATTTGATTGAAGTATACAAGATCCTGAACAACCTTGACAAGGTGAACTTCAAAAGGATATTTCCCCTTGTTGGTGAGTCCAGAACTAGGGGTTCTCAAAATTGGTGTTGAGGCCAAAATGATATCAGCCATGATCGTAATGAATGGCAGGGCAGGCTCGAGGGGCTGAATTGCCTACTCCTGCTCCTAGTTCTTATGTACTTATGATAAGGTGCCACATCAATGATTATTATGGAAAATAAAAGCGCATCAAAATTAGGGGGTCGCCCTTTTAGGACAGAGATAAGGAGAAATGTTTTCTCTGAGGATTGTACGACTTCGGAATTCTCTGCCTCAGAAGGCAGTGGAGGCGGGATCATTGAATATTTTTAAGGCCGAGGTAGATAGATTCTTGTTAGGCAAAGGAATCAAAGGTTATTGGGGTTAGATGGGAATGTGGAAATCAAAACACAAGAAGATCAGCCATGATCTTACTGAATGGCGGAGCAGGCTCAAGGGGCTGAATGGTCTACCACTGTTCCTATTTCTTATGTTCTTATGATGTCACAGACACGAACACAGAACATCTGGGTCTGTGCAAACCAGTGATCACCACATATTGTGAAGGCTGGGAGGCTCCATGAGAGGGTACAGAGGAGATTTACCAGAATGGGTCTGGAGATGAGGGGTTTTAGTTACAAGGTTAGGTTGGGGTTGTTCTCCTTGGAACAAAGGAGAGCGAGGAGAGATGTAATAGATATGTAGAAGATTATGATAGGTTTAGATAAGGTAGGTAAAGAAAAGCAGTTCCTATCAACTGATTGTAAAAGGGTTATGGGACAGAGATTTCAGGTTTTTGGCAAGCGGTATGGAGGGATGCGAGGAAGAATATGAGTGTTGATGACCTGGAACTCAATGCTTACACTCAGAGACCAATAATATCCAGGTCCTGAATTTCTATCTTGGACTGACAGTGACAGGTTTGGGAAACAGTTTGTACAGAGCATTAAAAAAGGAGGATCCAGGTCGTGATGAATCGAGTGACTCTGTCAGATCCTAATGTGATGTTTGGCCTGACTTTCCCGTCTGTAAATCCTCCTCATCTAACCCCCTGTAAAAGGAATTTCCAAAATCCATCCCTGTCAGTCCAGGATCGAAATGCACAACATTGTCTCCTCCTGCTACCTGGACCAGGATGACCGCGCATGCGCCCTGCTGCACATTGCCCCCTATAAAGATGGCGGCCGTTACCCCGGGCCTGGCGAAGGGAGAAATCCAGACTTTTTCGGCCCGTTCTCTGCAAACACAAGACCGGTACCTTGTTATTTGGGGTCTGCGGCCTGCACTGTGTCTTTATGAAGCCTCCCTGCCCACTCCGCTGGCTCCATTCCTCCTCACACACCCACTAACTCTGCTGTCGGGATTAACGCCGCGGTCGCCAATTCGGTCCAAACGCGGGATCGGAAACTTAATATTCGCACTTTGAGGCCTGCAGTAGATGTTTATGAAGCCTCCCCGTCCACTTGTCGGCTCCCATTCGCCCTCACCCAGCCGCATTCCTGATTTCTTCTGCTCTCCGGGCTGATGCAACACATAAGCGACTCTCCTCCCAGAACCGCTATTGCGCATGCTCCGTTCACAGCTTTGTGCTGCGCCTGCGCGGTGATCTACCTCAGCGAGGATGGAGCATATTCTGCCCCTCGGTGAATGCTGGGTAACCGAAGCGCCATTGTAGCTTTTATATTCACCCATGGGATGTGGGATTCGCTGGCTGGCCCATCCCTAGTTGCCCTTAACAATTGGTGGTGAGCTGTTTTCTTGAACCGCTGCATTCCACTATGATGTTGTTGAATACAAAATCATTTTCTGTGCTATTCGGACATGATTAGAGCCTAAAGTATGATTTTAATGTCAATTGACGCAGCCAGCAAGTGCACGGGAGGGGAACCTGCCACCTGGTCTGTGTGCCCACGTGAGGGAGATGCGACAGGGTGAAGACGAAGGATTTTATATATTAGCAACATAACCGGAACTTTGACAGAACCTCCCAAACCAAAGGTTTACACCACATAGAAGAGAGGCAGCAGAGGAACATCCTCATCCCCAAGTTTCCATCTCAATCACACACCATCCTGCCTTGGGTATATTCTCACTGCTTCTTCATTACTGAGTGAAAATGGTGGAACTCAGAAATTTACCTCATGGCCTTGTGGGAGCACCTTCACTAGACAGTGGGTTGAGAAGAAGGTTGTCCACCATTACCTTCTCAAAGGATAACTGGGGATAGGCAATACACTTGCTACCAACACCCACACGCCAAGAGTGAAAAGCCTGTTGAAAAATATTTGTTTCTAAAACAATACTCTTTTTATACTGGATTTGGGGGCGGGGGAGTGAGGCTGTTTATTTAGCAAACCATTTTCCCAGGGATCAAACAGGAAATGTTGGAAACTCTCAGCTGGTCAGGGAGCATTTCTGGAGAGAGAAAGTTAACATTTCAATCATTAGGCTTTGTCAGAGTTAACAACTGCCTTAAAATGAAAGACAGAGGACTGTTACACACACACACACATTAAATCTTTCTTTCATTCAGAAATATTAATTCATAGAATACTTAATACAGTTATTTTCAGACTGGAAACTTAAAGCTGCCGTTTAACCTTCAGTCAGGAACAAATCACAGTTTTACACCAATGTCTGATTTGACAAAAGCAAAAAAACTGCGGATGCTGGAAATCCAAAACAAAAATACCTGGAAAAACTCAGCAGGTCTGACAGCATCTGCGGAGAGGAATACAGTTAACGTTTCGAGTCCGAATGACTCTTCATCAGAACTAAGAAAAGATAGAAAAGAGGTGAAATACAAGCTAGTTTAAGGTGGGGGCGGGGGGGTGGTGGTACAGGTGGGACTCCATTCTCTCAGGTCCAACACTGACATTGTCACCAAACCTGCTGACAAGGGTGGTGCTGTTGTTGTCTGGCGCACTGACCTCCACCTCGCAGAGGCTGAGCGTCAACTCGCAGACACTTCCTCTTACCTGCCCCTGGACCATGACCCCACCTCTGAACATCAAGCCATTGTTTCTAGGACTGTCACTGACCTCATCACCTCTGGAGATCTTCCTTCCACAGCTTCCAACCTCATAGTCTCCCAACCTTGGACAGCCCGCTTCTACCTCCTACCCAAAATCCACAAACAGGACTGTCCTGGCAGAGCGATCATGTCAGCCTGTTCCTTTTTGCTATCTTGACTCCATTCTCTCTCCCCTTGTCCAGACTCTTCCCACTTACATCCGCGATCCCACTGACACCCTACATCATATCAACAATTTCCAGTTCCCTGGCCCCAACCACCTCCTATTCACCATGGGCGTCCAACCCCTCTACACCTCCATCCCCCACCAGGATGGTCTGAGGGCTCTCCGCTTCTTTCTCGAACAGAGGCCTGAAAAATCCCCATCCATCACTACTCTCCTCCGTCTGGCTGAACTTGTTCTCTCACTGAACAATTTCTCCTTAAACTCCTCTCCCTTCCTCCAAATAAAGGGTGTGGCTATGGGTACCCATATGGGCCCCAGTTATGCTTGTATCTTTATGGGGTATGTGGAGCATTCCTTGTTCCAGTCCTACTCAGGCCCCCTCCCACAACTCTTTCTCCAGTACATCGATGACTGCTTCAGTGCTGCTTCATGCTCTTGTCTGGACCTGGAAAAATTTATTAATTTTGCTGCCAATTTCCACCCCTCCATAATTTTCACATGGTTCACTTCTGACACTTCCCTTCCCTTCCTTGACACCTCTCTCTCAATTTCTGATGATAGACTGTCCACCAATATCCATTACAAGCCTACCGACTCCCACAGCTACCTCGACTACAGTTCCTCACACCCCGCTTCCTGTAAGGACTCCAACCCATTCTCTCAGTTCCATCGCCTCCGTCGCATCTGTTATATGATGCCACTTTCACAAACAGTTCCTCTGACATTTCTTCCTTCTTCCTTAACCAAGGTTTTCAACCAACGGTGGTTGACAGGGCGCTCAACTGTGTCCGGCCCATCTCCCACGCATCTGCCCTCACACCTTCCTCTCCCTCCCAGAACCATGATGGTGTTCCCCTTATCCTCACTTATCACCCCACCAGCCTCCGCATTCAAAGGATCATCCTCCACCATTTCCGCCAACTCCAGCAAGATGCCACCACCAAACACAACTTCCCTTCACCCCCAGGGCGGCATTCCGCAGGGATTGTTCCCTCTGGGACACCCTGGTCCACTCCTCCATCACCCCCTACAACTCAACCCCCTCCCACGGCACCTTCCCACGCAACTGCAGAAGGTGCAACACCTGCCCCTTTACTTTCCCCCTCCTCCCCGTCAAAGGGCCTAAACATTCCTTTCAAGTGAAGCAGCATTTCACTTGCACTTCCCTCAATTTAGTCTACTGCATTTGCTGCTCCCAATGCGGTTTCCTCTACACTGGAGAGACCAAACGCAGACTGGGTGACCGCTTTGCGGAACACCTACTGTCTGTCCGCAAGCATGACCCAGACCTCCCTGTCGCTTGCCATTTCAACACACCACCCTGCTCTCATGCCCACATGTCCGTCCTTGGCCTGCTGCAATGTTCCAGTGAAGCTCAATGCAAACTGAAGGAACAGCACCTCATCTTCTGACTAGGCACTTTACAGCCTTCCGGACTGAATATTGAGTTCAACAACTTTAGATCATGAACTCTATCCTCCATCCCCACCCCCTTTCCGATCCCCACTTTTCCAATAATTTATATAGATTTTTCTTTTCCCACCTATTTCCATTATTTTAAAATATATTTCTACCCATTGTTTTATCTCTACCTTTTAGCCTATTTCGATTCCTTCCCCCCACCCCACCCCCACTAGGGCTATCTATACCTTGCTCGTCCTGCTTTCTACCCTTAATGTCATCATTAGCACATTTCTTAGCTAATATCACCATCGTCAACACCTCTTTGACCTTTTGTCTATGACATCTTTTGGTTATCTCCACCTATCACTGGCCCTCTATCCAGCTGTACCTTTCCCCCCCCTTAAACCAGCTTATATTTCATCTCTTTTCTATTTTTCCTTAGTTCTGATGAAGAGTCATTCGGACTCGAAACATTAACTGTAATCCTCTCCGCAGATGCTGTCAGACCTGCTGAGCTTTTCCGGGTATTTTTGTTTCTGATTTGACAACACTTTTCCAGCATTCACTGTTGTTCTTCCTGACTCAAAACACAGCTGTAAAGGAATCTTCTGTATCATGTCTAGGAGATCTGAACCCTGGAACAGAGCGGCCAGGACAGATTTCATACACATCTCAGGGATTAACCCACACAGAGATTTTCCTGCCAGTGAAGAGAGACGAGAATGACCAAAATGTTGTTTGTCCCTCTCAATGTGATCCTGATCCAAACAGGTGAAGGTAGGTAAGTGTATAGATGGAATGTGAAATGGGCCGCTCCTACTACCCAAGGGACACTGATTTGTGTTCCAAACCTCATTTGTTTTTTAATAAGCTTCTGATAAAATGCTGAGGGAATGGAGTCTCAGTACTTGTTAAATAACCTGATGGAGCTTTTTGACAAGTTTAACAGGGAGAGAGGTTGAGGCCATTGCAGTTTGTGCTGTGTTTGCAGACATTGGATCAAGTACCATTTATTAATTTTATTAGTAAACTTGATGCCCATCTGATCAAAACATCAGCAGTAGCATGGATACAAAGATATGTAAGTGATAGCAATCAGAGAGCTAGGGTGAATGGAATTTCCTTTGGAATGAAGTGAGATTTACAGTGCAGTTCCCAGGGTTCAGCACCAGGATCTCTGCTGTTTTTTGATAAAAATGACTGACTTATGTTACAAATGTGCATAAGCTTATTTTTGGTTTGGAAATTGTAATTTTTAAATGTAGGATAAATGAAAGAGCACCTGGCCTGAAGGGAAGGTAAACAGGTCTGGGGTAATTTCAGATCAAAGTGAGGTCCCATGTTATGTCCGTGAAGACAAAATGGGAGGTGTTAAAAGTTAAACAATGGAGGTCTCGGTAACTGTCTCTTGAGGAGACGGACTGTCTGTGAGGGTTTATATTATTAATAATTTCCCCCAGATCAGAGAAAGTTGAAGGCCACTGGTAACCAAGAGATGGTTTCAAAATATCCATATACTTTTCAGATCAAAGAAGTGGTTTAAAGTTAAAGATAAATAATTTCCATTTATTTCTAAAGACAGGCCATGTGTATCATGTGATAATGGAAATGGGTTGAGAGGGGAAAGTTCACCATATTTCTGCAGTAAATGTCAGTCTGGGGGTCAGTCTGTGTCCTCAGCAGCTTGTAGAAGCAGAGAGAGATTCTGACAGCAGCCTGAATAAGGAGCAGAGCACCATCAGGAACCAGGGGTGTTCCTGATTTGAAGACAATATGCAAGGATGTGAGTGAGGCCCATGCTCAGGCTGGACAAATCCAAATTCAGTTCTATGATGACAGGATTCTCCTCCAGCAGGAATGAGGTCAGTTACGGTCTGAGAATTGAGTGACGTGTTCAGTGCTGGGGTCATAATCTGGAGATACAGAGAAGGTTAGTGCAGGGTTTTTTTTTATTCCTTTAAGGAAAGGGTTAATCATATCAGCAACAGAGTTTTAAAATTCAGTTGAAATGACCTGATGGTGTTGATCTAATAACACTGATGATTCAACTTTAAATCATCATTTGTTTAACTTTTAACCTTTGTTAAAGAGGGAAGCATGACTCTAAAACTGTAATGTTGTAATATCTTCAAGTAATTCTCATTATAGACCTCCACAGTCACAATAAGATGGTGATCCTGAAGATTTAAACTTAGATTGACTCTCACAGCACCAGCAGCTTCGAGCAGGACATCACCATTTGAAACTGAAACTTTTCAGTGAGAGAGTTTGAGAGCTTGTGAAATAATGATAAGGAAAGGATAACTTTGAGAAACAATATCTTTCTCATTAGAGCTTACAACAAGGGTAGTGGGGCCTGAATGTCTTTGATTCTGTAACAGACTCAGAATTAAATGTTTCACTTATAGAACAATGATTAAATGACAAGAGAGGAATGAGCAATAAGATAATGAAATAGGATGTTCCATTGAATCCATAAAACATTGCATTTGTGAAGAATTCAGTTTAATTCATTGAGTTATTCTAAAGTTAGAGAGTCTCTGCAGTTTCACTTATTTGGATGAGTTGTTAACTTTTGGATCACAATGTAGTATGAGAACAAGTTGAAGATCACATTAGTTAATGATCATATATTGAGGCAAGAGGGAGGTACATGAATTGTGCTGAGAGTTTGGATTTGAAGGGTCTGATCGATCTGAACACTGAGCTGGGGACAATATCATATTAAAGTGCGCGGTTTTACTAATATATACACTGAATAAACCTGTGAAGCCCTGACAGTAACAATTCAAGAACCTTCCTTAATGAGGAGTCGATGAAAGTGCAGAAGAAATATGGGCATGAGTAGGCCATTCAGCCCCTCGAGCTGGCTTCCTTTTTGTCTGTAAATTAATTCTCTCTCTCTCTCGGTACAATAACAGTTTAAAGGAGTAGACGATCAGAACAGTAAAAAGGTGGAAAATTCCAGCTTAAACGTTCTCTTCATGATCAGTGGGTTTGAGAGTCCAGTATCAGCAACTTTAATACTTTATTTAGAAATATAAGCTGAGCAGATTCTCTGTCCTCTACCGTATCTCATATTGATCCATAAATCAGAGTAAACATGCAAGTCCCGTGTGTCCACAGTCACTTACATGAGGTCAGCCCGCTGAATGGAACCTCGGGCACCCTGAGTTTGATTTCTGGTGTCTCCAGTCCCGACTGCCCCCTTACATCAGTATCCCCTCACTTTTATACCCTGTAGTGATCCAGATCTGGCCCCTGGCTCTTCTTTGTCTTCTCTGCTGGGTTTTGGCAGGAAGTAAGGAAAAGAGAGCTGGAATTTCTCTAATCTGTGATTTACAAGGACACATTCCCCGGTTCCCAGCAGTTACTTTTCTTCTGGAATTTTCTCATTCTCCCTAAACTCCCCTGCCCACTGTTAATTCTGATAGTTTCACAATTATAGGTATGAACATCACACGTTATAATCTGATCTATTCTATTCCTCACTCTGGTTTCAGTTTTTATCGTGGTTAATAACATACAAACTCTGTCCTTTTCCCTGATCTGATTCGAGTTTCCAATGAGCTGATTCTGTGCAATGGAATGTCTTATCAGTGTTGCCGTGGTGACCTGTCTGCAGTGAAGAGCCTGTTTGAGTTTCGAACTCAGACTAAACTTCTCTATCCCATAATACATATTATATCAAGCATTTTACCTCAATGTCTTTTAGCCATGTTACAAGGGGTTCAGGTACACAAATCTTTAAATGTGAAGGAAAAGTTTAAAATGCTGTTTGAACCTATTACTCCAATTTTCTCTGCAAAATTAATTTGTAAATCATTGATTAGGCTGCATTTAGAATATTGAGTCAAATTCTCGCATCTTACAACAGGAATGATGTCAGGGCCATGGAGAGGGTGCAGGAGAGATTCACAGAGATGATACCATGGATGAGAAGATACAGCACAAAATGAGGCCATTCGCCCCATCGTGCCTTTGCCAGCTCTTTGGATGAGCTATCTGAATAGTCCTCTACCCTGCTGTTTCCCCATGGTTCTGTCAATGTTTTCTTTCAAGCATTTCTCCAATTCCCTTTTAAAATTACTGTTGAACCTGCACCCACCAAACTTTCAGACAGTGTATTCCAGATGATAACAACTGACTGTGGAATGAAATGTTTTCTCATGGTGATCTGTCTGCTGTGAAGCTCCTGCTTAAGTTTCTAACTTAATTCAACTGTTTCCATTGAGGAGAGACTGGAGAAACTGGGGGGTCTTTACAATAGAACAAAGCAGGATGAAAGGATATGTGAGCAAGAAGTTCAAAACTGGGTCAAGGACATGGTCCAAAATATTACAGACACTCCTTGCCCTTCAGGATCTGTGTCCAGGAAAGAAGCTGATGGGTTTATCTCATCATCATCGAGGTGAACAATCATTGTCAGAATCAAACACTCTCCAGTCAAACACAGCATGGATTAGATACAGAGTAAACCCATCAGCCTGTCCCCCGGATACAGATACTGAGGGACAGGGAGTGTCCGGGACAATGACATTTCTCACTCAGCAAGGTAGAAGTTGATCCTGTATCTCTCCCCATTAATCCTGAGCTCTACACAGCTCGAATCCTCCTCCTGTTTCCCTCCCTGTAACAGCACTGAGCTAAAGCCAGCCCATAATGAGCAGGGCTCAGGGAGAATGGTTACTAGACACTGCAGTGATGTCATAAAGCAGCGTCATTCAGCCCAGCTGGTCCTCTCCCTGTCCCTTTAAAGGTGGAGAACTGGGGCATCCTGTCTCCAAACACATCCCACCCTGTTCACACTGAGAATCCCAGGGTGGAAAACTGGGGCATCCTGTCTCCAAACACATCCCACCCTGTTCACACTGAGAATCCCAGGGTGGAGAACTGGGACATCCTGTCTCCAAACACATCCCACCCTGTTCACACTGAGAATCCCAGGGAGGAGAACTGGGACATCCTGTCTCCAAACACATCCCACCCTGTTCACACTGAGAATCCCAGGGTGGAGAACTGGGACATCCCGTCTCCAAACACATCCCACCCTGTTCACACTGACAATCCCAGTATTTGGGAAGTGACAGCATCTTCCAACAGTGTAGAGAGGAGAGGGATTTTGGAGATGGGGCAGTAGTTTGCAAAGGACAGTGGGTACAAACGTTTGTTTTTTTGAGGAAGGGGTGATGATTGGATGTTTGGAGCAGAGAGGGACAGTACCTTAGAGAAAGAACCGTTAACAATATTAGTGAATACGGGGAAGTTGGGTGGTCAGTCATTCAGTGAGAGTGGGGTCAGTACAGCAGAAGGTGGGTCTCATGGATAAGATGAGCACTGAGAGGGCATGAGGGGAGATGGAAGGGAAAATGGGGAAAGATGTGGGTTCAGGGCTCGGACAAGGGGGAATTTTAGAGACAGTTTGTCCTGGTGGGCTCGTGGGAGGCAGGGAAGCAGCAGACGCAGCTGATCGGATTGTCTCAGTTTTAGTGACAAAGAAGCTCCATGAGCTCCTCACACTTGTTGTTGGAGGTGAGGGTGGAGGAGACAGGGGAGAGGGAGAGCCCTTCAAAAGGAACTAACTTGTGTTGGAGATATTAAAAAGACTCGACACATGGTGTTTAACACAAAGCTAATGTATTTGATTTTTGGCCAGAACATTAACACTTATAACTGGACTGGAGTTTATTAACATCAGTTACAGAAACAAACCCCAATGAACATGGTTTAGTCCTGGATGTGATTAACAGCAAAATCCATTCACTGTAGTTGCTTGTGAACTCGCTGGTGTCTCAGCAGGGCTGATGACCGAGTGAATCGCTTCCCACACTCGCAGCAGGTAAACGGTCTCTCCCCAGTGTGAACTCGCTGGTGTCTCAACAGATGGGAAGACGTAGTGAATTCTTTCCCACACTCCAAGCAGGTGAATGGTCTCTCCCCAGTGTGAACTCGCTGGTGTTTCAACAGGGTGGATGACTCAGTGAATCTGCTCCCACACTCAGAGCAGGTAAATGGTCTCTCTCCAGTGTGAACTCGCTGATGTTTCAGCAGGTCAGATGACTGAGTGAATCCCTTCCCACACTGCAAGCAGGTGAATGGCCTCTCCCCTGTGTGACTGCGCCGATGAGTTTCCAGGTCAGACGGGTAATTGAATCCCTTCCCACAGTCCCCACATTTCCACAGCTTCTCTCCAGTGTGACTACGCTTATGTTTAGACAGGCCAGATGATTGACAGAAGCTTCGTCCACACACAGAACACGTGTACGGTTTCTCCCCACTGTGAACGGTGCCTTTTACTTCCATGTTCAAAATCCAATGATATTCTGATCCAAATGAATACGATGCATCTGTCCGGTCTTATCTGATGTTTGGTTTGAGTTTCCCGACTGCAAATCCTCCCCTTGTGATACTCTGTGAAATTGATTTAAAACAGAAAAAAGGGAGTGAGAGAGAACCCACAAAAACACAATGGCAGGTTGTGAAATTGAGCTGAATGAATCTGGTAATTTGTGAGGCCGGCACTAGGAAAAAGTGACCATGAAAACTGCTGGATTGTCATAAAAACCGAACTGGTTCACTAATGTCCCTCAGGGAAGGGAACCTGCACTCAGTCTGGGCCTATACAAGACTCTGTGAGAGGAGATAGAGAGAGAGAACATGAGAGAAGGACAGAGAGCAATGGAGGAATACAAGATGGACTTCATCCAACTGCAACGCAACAAGAATGTTGACAGATTCTGCCAAACCCACACTCCTCACCACCAGGAAGGACAAGAGCAGCTGGTACATGGGAAAACCATCATCTCCAAGACACAGACCAGGGAGTTCACACTGGGGAGAGGCCATTCACCTTCTCCGTGTATGAGAAGGGATTTAATTGATAGTCCAACTGCTGAGAAACCAGCGAGTTTACAAGTGACAGCAGGGGTGGGATTCTGCTGTTATTGCTGCTGTTAATCAGATCCAGGAATGAACCATGCTCTTTCTGACAGTTTGGGTCTGTTTCTGCTGATGTTAATAATCCTTGTAACAGGGCTGCAGTTTAATATTCTGAAAATCAGTTTGCTTTACTTTGTAACTTCCAATAAAGTATTCCTTTCAGGCTATTTTTGAGATGAAACCAAGCAGTCGACATCTTTATTGGGGGAAATGTGCAGTAGGGCACATGCATGGTCATCCTTGCCCAGGGGGCAGGAAGAGAGATTGCTGTGAATTTCTGACTCTGTCAGATCTTGATGTGATTTTGGTTTGAGTTTCCCGTTTGTCAATCTTCCACTCCTAGGAACTCGTAAGAGAAATTTACAAAATCCATTACTATCAGTTCAGGATGGATATTGAGAAGAGAGAAACATTTCTCTTGGTTTGAGTTTGCTGTGTGTAAATCCTCCCCTTCTAACCCCCTGTAAGAGGAGTTTCCAAAATCCATCCCTGTCAGTCCTGGCTAGAAATGCACAACATTCTCTCCTCCTGATACTTGGACCAGGGATGACCGCGCATGCGCCCTGCTGCACATTGCCCCGAGAAAGATGGCGGCCGTTACCCCGGGTCTGTCTCCGAGCGGAGATCGGGCCACAGTTTTTGTCGTCGTCCCATTCGGTGCAACCGCGGGACTGGCCGCTTCATTTCGCAGTTTCGGGCCTTCACTGGATGTTCATGAAGCCTCCCCGCCCATTCTGCCGCCTCCATTCCTCACCACTCACCAGCTCTATTTACTCTCTCGTGTTCGTCACTTGCCAGCCCCTTCGAACAGCTCCAGGTACAGACCGCACTGCGCATGCTCCGGTCGGAGTCTGCAATGCGCATGTTCCAACCGATTAGCGGTACTGCGCCTGCGCGAGGAGCTCGCAGTGAGGGCACATCCTGACTCCCATTGAATGCTGGGTACGTCCGCCGCCATTGAAAACCTCCTTTGTTAAATAGAAAATTATGTTTTGTGATCCGATGACGAACGGAGCCACAGGGCCAAGATATAAAATTATTATAAAAGCAAAAAACTGCGGATGCTGGAAATCCAAAACAAAAAGAAAAATACCTGGAAAAACTCAGCAGGTCTGACAGCATCTGCGGAGAGGAACACAGTTAACGTTTCGAGTCCTTATGACTCTTCAACAAAACTAAGGAAAAATAGAATAATTAGTTCTGTTGAAGAGTCATACGGACTGGAAACGTTAACTGTGTTCCTCTCCGCAGATGCTGTCACACCTGCTGAGTTTTTCCACGTATTTTTGTTTTTGATATAAAATTATTAATTCAATTCAATATGGCTCCATCATAATTCTCTCCTGGATGTAATGAACAGCAGAACAAACTCCTACAGTTAGATCTTAACTCACTGGAGCCTCAGCAGGCGGTGTGAACAAATGGCTTTTCTTCCCATGCACAGAACATTTAAATTCCGTACTGCCAGCAATTCAGCCGGTGAATGATCTTTTCATGGTGTGATTTTGCCCGTGAGTTTCTAGCTCGCACTGGGATCCCAAGCTCTTTTGATCATGAATTCTACATTCTTAACCGACAACAGTTGGAGAAAATCTGGTGCTGTAAATCTGAAATAAAAACAGAAAATGCTGGAATTTTCATCAGATCTGAGAGCGTCTGTGGAGAGCTAAACATAGGCTATGACTTTACATCACAATTGCACTGCATCAGTGAACAGACTTGAAAAGTTAATACTGTTTCTCAATTCACAGATGCTCCTAGATGTGACGTATGTTTCCAGCATTTTCTGCTTTATTTGTGGTTAATGAAGTTGCTTATGGAATGGACATTAGATTTATTTATGACTAACTTATGTTTATTCTCATTCATTCGCAAGTGGAAACATCTTCCACTTGTCTACCCTGTCAAACCCTCTCATTATCTTAAAGGCCTCGGTCAGGTCATCCCTCACGCATTTTCCTCAGCAAAACATTTTTCAACCTGTTCAATCTCTGTGGATTGATATAACTTTCCAGTTCTCGCAAAATTCCAGTAAATCTTCCTCGCACCTTCCCCAGTGCTTCTCGATCAATCTGATCATATGGAAACAGAGCAAATCTGAGCATCAAAGCCACTCTTGCCCCAAATTCCTGTATGTTGGAAGGATCAGTATCTCAGTGGGAGGGAGGACTGTGGTTTCGAGCTGTTATTCACCATCCTCTATTTCATACAAACAAGGAGCAGGAGTAGGCCATTCAGCCCCTTGAGCCTGCTCTGCCATTCAAGAAGATCATGGGTGATCTGATGGTAACCTGATGTTTGCATCACACCTACCCCTAATAACCAATCACCCCCTTGTTTACCAAGAATCTACCCACCTCTGCCTTAAAAATATTCAAAGGCTCTGCTTCCACCACCCTTTTGAGGAAGAGAGTTCCAAAGATTCATGATCCCCTGAGTTTAAAAAAATCGCCTCATCTCTGTTTGAAATGGGTGACCCCTTATTTTTAAACACTGACTCCTAGTTATAGATTCTCCCATATGAAGAAACATCCTCTCCACATCCACCCTGTCAAGACCCCTCAGGATCTTATATGTTTCAATCAAGTCGCCTCTTAATCTTCTAAACTGCAGCGGATACATGCCTAGTCTGTCCGACCTATCCGCACAAGACACCCACCCATTCCAGGCATTAGCCTGGGAAACCTTCTCTGAACTGCTTCCAACATCTTTCCTTAAATAAGGTGACCAATACTGTACACTGTAATCCAAATGTGGTCTCGCTAGTGCATTAGAGCACAACCTCCCTACTTTTGAATTCAATTCCCCTCGCAATAGATAATAACATTATGTTCTGTCACATATAAATATTTGTGTACATACACTCCCAGGTCACTCTGTTGCTGAACTCTGTTTAAAATTGTACCATTTAGTTTATTCTGCTTTCCCTCATTCTTACTTCCAAAATACATCATTGATTGTGAATCACTTTGGGATGTTTTGAAGATGTGAAATATGCTAAATGAACAGAAAAAATTTCTTTCTCTTCTGCAGCCGATTTAAAGTTGTTGATTTTGCTCCAAAGATTAAATTGGGATTGATATTCAAAGTTAACTATTTAACTGCAGCAACAACTGCAGCTGGGAGTCAGTGAATTAAGAGGAAAGATCCCAGGCAACGGTTCTGCAAGGTACACTGCAGGCCCGACAGCTCATTCAGCTCCACTCTCAGCTCAGGAGAACTCAACAACTCCACATACTGTCCACAGGGGAGTTCTCCTGGTGCAGTGGGACCAACATTCGTGCTTTAACTAACACCACCAAAAAATACTAGATTAATCAGTTAGTCTGATTGCTTTTTGTGGAATCTTACTGTGTACAAACTGGCTGTTATGAAACAGAAACAACTTGTATTTATATAATACCTTTAACGTAACAAAATGTGCCAAGGTGCTTCACAGGACTTTCATAAAGAAACATTTGACGTCGAGTGACATGGGTCGATATTTGGGTCAATGGACAGAACCTTGATTGGAGAGGCAGATATTAACAAGCATCTTTAATCAGGAGAGAGAGCTGGAGGGGTTTAGGGAGGAAATCCTGGAACTTTGCACCTAGGCACGGCCACCATTGGTGAAGCAATTAAAATCAGGGATGCTAAAGAGTACGGGATGAGATAGCACAGAAATCTCAGAGGGTTGTGCGACTGGACGTTACAGAGATAGGGAGGGACGTGGCCATGGAGGGATTTGTAAACCAGGTTACGAATTTTAAAATTGAGGCATTGCTTGAACAGGAGCCAATTTAGGTCAATGGCTACAGGGGTGAAGGGTGAACAGGACTTGGCGTGAGAAAGCACATGGGCAGCAGGGTTTTGGATGATCTCACGTTTCCGTGTGGGGGTGGGGTGAATGTGAGACGCCAGCCAGGAATGTATTGGAATTATCAAGTCTAAAGATAACACAGACATGGATGAGGGTTTGAGCAGCAGATGAGCTGGGGGTGGAATGGAGACAAGTGACGTTATGGAGATTGAAATATCTGATGTTAGTGATGGTGTGGATATGTGGTCAGAAACTCATCTTGGGGTCAAATAAAAGACCGAGATTGTGAACAGTGTGGTTCAGCCTCAGACAGTTCCCGGAGAGAGGGATGGACTCGGTAGTTAGGGAACAGAATTTGTAGTGGTGACTGAAAACAATGATTCTAGTCTCCCCAATTTTTAATTGGAGGAAATTTCTGCTCATCCAGTACTGGGTGTGGGATAAGCAGTTTGATCAATTAGTAACAGTGGAGGAATGGAGAGGGATGGTGGTGAGGTTGAGCTGGGTGTTGTCAATGTACATGTGAAAACTTACACGGTGCTTTTGGATGATGTCACCGAGTAGCAGCATGTAGATGAGAAATAGGAGGGGGCCAAGGATAGAATCTTCTGGGACACCAAATACAAGGACCTTGGAGAAGAAATGGAGGTTAGAGATGGGGCAGTAGTTTGAAAAGATGGTCAGGTCAAGAACTATTCTTAGGATGGGTGATGATGATAGATTTGATGATAAAAGGTACATTACCAGGAGAGAGAGAAACATTAACAATATCAGCGAACATGGGGATGTTGGATAATCAGAAGTTTATTGAGAATAAGGTCAAGGGAGCAGAAGAAGGGCCTCATGGTCAAGATGAGCACTGAGAGGGTATGAGGGGAGATGGGAGAGAAACTGGAGGAAGATGTGGGTTCAGGGCTCAGACAAGAGGGAAGTTAGAGACAGTTTGGCCTAGTGGGAGAGTGGAAGGGAGGAAAGCAGCAGAGGCAGCTGATCAGATTGTTTCAATCTTAGTGACAAAGAAGCTCCATGAGCTCCTCACACTTGTTGTTGGAGGTGAGGTTGGAGGTGACAGGGGAGAAGCAGAGTTTTGGAGATATTAAAAAGATTCAACACACCTTGTATTTCACACCAAGTTGATTTAATTGATTTGTGTAAACAATATTAGCCTCTATAACAGGGATGGAGTTTATTAACATCAGCAGAAACAGAACCCAATGAACATGGTTCCATACAGGATGTGATTAACTACAGTAATAGGATTTTGCTGTTACTTGTCAACTCGCTGGTGTCTCAGCAGCACAAATGACTGAGTGAATCCCTTTCCACACACAGACCAGCTGACTGGTCTCTCCCCAGTGTGAACTCGATGGTGTTTCAGTGGGTAGGTTCAACTAATGAATCCCTTCCTACAGTCAGGGCAAGTGAGCAGCCCCTTCTCCAGTGTGAATTCGCTGGTGTCTCAGCAGGTTGGATGACTGAGTGAATCCCTTCCCACACATGGAGCAGGTGAACGGCCTCTCCCCGGTGTGACTGCGCTGATGTACAATGAGGTCAGATGATCGCCTGAACCCAGTCCTGCAGTGAGAGCACCTCAACGGTCTCTCATCAGTGTGAACACGTTGATGCAAGATCAGGTCCTGGTAACTTTTATAGCACTTCCCACAGACTGAGCATGTAAACTGTCTCTGGTCTGAGTGAACCAGCTGATATCTCAGGAGGTGGGATGACCTAGTGAATCCCTTCCTACACTCAGAGCAGGTGTACGGTCTCTCCCCAGTGTGAACTCGCTGGTGTGTCAGCAGGTCGAATGATCGAGTGAATCCCTTGCCACATTTTGAGCAGGTGAATGGTCTCTCCCCAGTGTGAACTCACTGGTGTGTCTGCAGGTCGAATGATCGAGTGAATCCCTTGCCACATTTTGAGCAGGTGAATGGTCTCTCTCCAGTGTGAATTTGTTGGTGTGTCTGCAGGTTAGTTGAACTAATAAATCCCTTCCCACACTCGGAGCAGGTGAACGGTCTCTCCCCAGTGTGAACTCGCTGGTGTGTCAGCAGAGTGGATGACTGAGTAAATCCCTTCCCACACTCCGGGCAGGTGAATGGCTTCTCCCCAGTGTGAGTGCATCGATGAGTTTCCAGGTCAGACGGGTAATTAAATCCCTTCCCACAATCCCCGCACTTACACGGTTTCTCCCCAGTGTGAGCAGCGCTTTCTGCTTCCATGTTCAAAGGCCAATAATATTCAGGTCCTGATGAATCAAGTGACTCTCTCAGGTCTTGGTGTGAGTTTCCCGACAGCAAACCTTCCCCTTCTATTACCCTGTGAAACTAATTTAAAACAGAAAAAGGGAGTGAGAGAGAACCCACAAAAACACAAAGGCAGGTTGTGAAATTGAGCTGAATTAATCTGGGAATTTGTGGGGCCGGCACGAGGAAAAAGTGACCATGAAAACTGTTGGATTGTCATAAAAACCCAACTGGTTCACTAATGTCCTTCAGGGAAGGGAACCTACCACCCGGTCTGGGCCTGCACAAGATTCAGGCTTCTAGGGGAGAAAGGACAAAAGGCGAGAGAGAAGTGAGACATGCAGGAGAACTCTGAAAGAATCTCCCCAGCCCTCAACCTCCACCCACTAGAAGGGCCAGGGTAGCAGGTGTATGTGAACACCATCACCTCCAAGTTCCCCTCCAAGTCACACACCGTCCTGACTTGTCTGACATCCAGTACTGGATGAACAGAAATTTCCGCTATTTAAATATTGAGAAGAATGAAGCCAATGTCTTCAGTCCCCGCTACAAACTCCACTCCCAAGCCACCGACTCCATCCCTCTCCCTGACAACTGTCTGAGGCTGAACCAGACTGTTCACAGCCATGGTGAAATATTTCACCCCAAGATGAGCTTCCAACCACATATCCACATCATCACCAAGACCGCCTATTTCCACCTCAGTAACATCGCCCGACTCCACCCCAGTTTCAGCTCATCTGCTGCTGAAACTCTCATCCATTCCTTTGTTACCTCTAGACTTAACTATCCTAACACACTCCCGGCCGGCCTCCCACATTCAACCTCCCTGTAATCTTGAGGTCATCCAAAACTCTGCAGCCTGTGTGCTCACTCACAACAAGTCTAGTTAACCCATCACCCCTGTGCTCACTGACCTACAAAGGCTCCGGGTTAAGGAGAACCTAAATTATAAAATTCTCATCCTTATTTTAAAGGCTGTGTATGCTGCCGTTGTGCAAGCGCAGTTGTGCTGTTTTACCCTGTCTTCATAGGGTTAATCTCTCGTCCTCCTCAGACTCAAGTCACCACTGCAGACTCACCGTGAGGAATCTCACACTGACCTGGTTACAGTGTCCATCAATCAGCCAATTCCGAACTCAGTCAACAGCAGAGAGCTTTGATTGTACATTCCTAATCATTAATGCTTTTTATAAACGCATCCTGTTCTTTGAAATGCCTTGGAAAGTTTTATTACGTTAAAGGTGCTATATAAACACAAACTGCTGTTGTTGATTTGGACATATATCACTGTTCCTTCATCACCGCTGGGTGAATAACCTGTAACTCCTTACCTAACAGCATTGTGGGAGCACCTTCACCACACGGACTGCAGCGGTTCAAGAAGGTCAAACATCATCTTCTCCACAGGCAACTGGGGATTGGCAATATTTGCTGGTTGTGTTAGTGAAAGGGCAGGGGAGTGGGACTAGCTGACTTGCTCTTGCAGAGAGCCAGCATGTGCACAATGGGCTGAATAGCCTCCGTCTGTATTGTAATCATTCAATGATTCTATTACTCGATGAAAAAGAACCTACACTGGAGGCCAGGGACCAACTTCTGTAACCATCACCCACCCTGATACAAACCGGCTCTTAATTGGTCCGTCTGTGTTTCTAGACTCGGTTCTGTGAGCAACGCCTGCAATAAAATAATAGCAAAATACTGCAGCTGCTGTAAATCTGAAATAAAAAAAGAAAATGCTGGAAATACTCAGCAGATCATGCAGGATCTGTGGAGAGAGAAAGAAAATTAACATTTCAGGGTGTGCAGAATGGATTACAGGGAATAAAAATGGTGTTGAATTTGATGGTCAATATAAGCTCAGAAGTGGAAGAGAAATGGCCTATAGCGCAGGAAAAACAATTCCTGACTATGGAAGGTACTGTGGGAAGATAAAGCTGGTAAGACAGCAGCACATGGTCTGGGGATGGGTAGCAGTGGAAACCTTATTTGGACACAATCAGCAGAAGTAACAGTTAAATGCCAAACACAGCTAAAATGCACCCAGTATTAAAGACAGAGGAAGTTAGACAATGACAGAGAGGTGATCTGGAATGGCAGAGGTGAAACAGAGCAAAAGATGGACATTGATTCAGATCCACAGTAAAGGAGCCACACTAGCCCCAGAGCGATGGAACCTCTAAAAGATAACAGAGCAGAGAACTAAAAGCTCCAAATTGTAGATGAATGGTCAAAATTACTCACCTCTGAAACAATTTAACTCTTTTCAGTTTTGGAAACTCCTGCTGGAGACTGTAGCTAGAAAGATATCAGAAGCACTGGAGTCAGAGAAAAATCTCCCAGTTGAGGAAATACCCGGGGAGCAGGATGATGTCACCGTGTAATTGTTGATGTGTGATGATGTCACCGTGTAATTGTCAATGTGTGATGATGTCACAGTGTAATTGTCAATGTGTGATGATGTCACAGACATGAACACGGAACATCAGTGTCTGTACAAACCATACATTATGAAGGATGGGAGGGTCCTTGAGAGGGGGCAGAGGAGATTTACCAGAATGGGTCGAGGGGTGAGGGATTTTAGTTGCAAGGTTAGGTTGGAGAAACTGGGATTGTTCTCCTTGGAACAAAGCAGATTGAGGGGAGATTTAACAAAAGGTGCACAAAATTAAGAAAGGTTTACATAAAGTAGTTAAAGAAAAGCTGTTCACAGTAGCAGATCGTGAAAGGATTATGGGTCACAGATTTAAGATTTTGGGTAAGATGTACAGGAGGGATGTGAGAAAGAAATGTTTGCACAGTGAGTGGTCATGACCTGGAACTCAATGCTTACACTCAGAGGCCGATAGAATCCAGGTCCTGAATTTCTATCCTGGACTGAGTGTGGCAGGTTTGGGAAACGGTTTGTACAGAGCATTAAAAAAGGAGGATCCAGGTCCTGATGAATTGAGTGACTCTGTCAGATATCAACCGTCTGTAAATGTTCCCCTTCTAACCCCCTGTAAAAGGAGTTTCCAAAATCCATCCCTGTGACTCCAGGATAGAATTTCACAACATTCTCTCCTCCTGCTACCTGGACCAGGATGACCGCGCATGCGCCCTACTGCACATTGCCCTCTATAAAGATGGCGGCCGTTACCCCGGGCCTGGCGAAGGGAGAAATCCAGAATTTTTCGGCCCGTTCTCTGTAAACACAAGACCGGTACCTTGTTATTTGGGCTCTGCGGCCTGCACTGTGTCTTTATGAAGCCTCCCTGCCCAGTCTGCTGGCTCCATTCCTCCTCACACACCCACTAACTCTGTTAAAAACTAAAAGCTAAAAGCTACTGCGGATGCTGGAAATCCAAAACAAAAACAGAATTACCTGGAAAAACTCAGCAGGTCTGGCAGCATCGGTGGAGAAGAAAACAGTTGACGTTTCGAGTCCTCATGACCCTTCGGCAGAACTGAAGTATAGTCTACAACTAATACTTTGTTAGTCTGTCCACCCCACCCCCACTAGAGCTGTACCTTGAGTATCCTGCCAACCATTCTTAATTAGCACTTTTATTAGATAATATCAGCACCTTCAACACCTCTTTGATCCTTTTGTCTGTGACATCTTTTGATTATCTGCTCCTATCACTGCTTGCTTGTCCCCACAACCACCCCACCCTCTACTTCTCTCTCCCCCCACCCCCCACCTTAGACTAACTCTGTTAGTTTGCTCCACTCGACATTCTCTCACCCGCTCTGAGCAGCTTCAGTCACAGACCAGTACTACGCATGCTTATGAAATGGGCCGCACTGCGCATGCTCCAAGCACACACCCCAATACACATGTGTAGGGAGGTCCTGTTGTGAGGATAGGGCACCTTCTGGCCCCTGTTGAAGGCTGGGTAACCAGGCTGCCATGGAGAGGTCGTTTTTTTTTTAATCGAAAATTATGTTTTGTGATCCGATGACGAACGAAGCCCAAGACCAATATATAAAATTATTCAGTCAATTGGTATGACAAACAAAGTGCATGGGTCCTCTGCCATAATACTGTCCCAGGTGTAAATAACTGCAGTAAAACTACCTACATTTAGATGTGAACTCACTGGAGTCTCAGTCGGCGGTGTGAACAATTATTTTTTTCTTCCCATACACAGAACATTTAAACTCTGTCTTGTCAGTAAGAACGTCACAATTCAGCCGGTGAACAATCCTTTCACAATGTCATTTACCCCTAAGTTCCAGGACCATTGTGCATGGATTTGGGAGGTAAGCATGATTTTGGAGAGTGGTCGGAGATTGGATGCGAATTGCAAGGATGTCGAGGTCAAGGATGTACTCGTGGGAGGGAGAGAAGCAGGAGAGGCAGCTGATCTCAATTGTCTCAAGATTGTCTCAATCTTAGTGACAAAGAAGCTCCATGAGCTCCTCACACTTGTTGGAGGTGTGGATGCAGGAGACAGGGGAGAGGGAGAGTCCGAAACAAGGACTAACTTGTGTTAGAGATGTTTTTAAAAATTCAACATCCTCTGTGTTTGACAGAATGTTGATTTATTTGACCTTTATCCAGAATATTAAACTTATAACTGGGCCGGAGTTTATTAACATCAGCTGAAACAGACCCCAATGGGTATAGTTCATTCTTGTACATTAATAACAGCAAAATCCAATCACTGTAGTTCGTTGTGAACTCGTTGGTGTCTCGGCAGGTGGGATGACTGAATGCGTATATTGCCACACTTGGTGCAGGTGTACAGCCTCTCCCCAGTGTGAGAGCACTTGTGTAGAGAGAGGTGGGATGATTGCCTGAACCCAGTCCCATAAAGAAGGCATCTGAACGGTCTCTTATCAGTATGAATACTTTGCTGGTGGTCGTTCAAGTTCCTGAGAATTTGTAAAGCACTTCCCACAGTCCTGAAATTTGAAAGCTCTCTTTGATGTGCAATCAGGTTGGATAAATTAATGAATCTCTTTCCACACAGCACAGATGAATGACCTCTCCCCAGTGAGAACTCGCTGGCGTGTCTGCAGGTGGGATAATGGAGTGAATCCCTTCTGACACTTTAAGCAGGTCAATGGCCTCTCCCCAGTGTGAATGCTCTGATGAGTTTCCAATTTCGATGGGTAAATGAATCCCTTCCCAGTGTCAACATTTGCACAGCTGCTTTCAGTTGTGACTGCATTTACGTTTTGACCAGGCCAGATGATCGGCTGAAACCTCATCCACATGTAGAACACTGTGAACGGTGCTTTCTTCTCCCATTTTCAAAATCCCACAATTCTCTGCGGCCCAGAAACCGCTCTGTCCAATAGAGACGCCCTCTGAAGAAGGGTCATACAGACTCGAAACTGCTGTCAGGCGTTGCAAGGGCCAGGGACATAAAAGTTCATTCACAAATGTTACAGGAACGGATACATTATAATCGCCAGGAAAGGCTAAACAGCCTGAAGCTCTTTTCTCTAGAAAAGAGAAGGCTGAGAGATGACCTGATAGAAATAGGATAAAGAATGGAGTTGGTAGCTCAGGAATGAAAACAATAGCTTCAATCTTCCCAAAATTTAATTGGAGAAAATTTCTGCACATCCACAAACAGTCTGATAATTTAACAAAAGTGGAGAAGTGGAGAGAGGTGGTGGTGAGGTAGAGTTGGGCACTGTCAGTGTACACGTGATAACTGACACTGTGTTTTCAGATGATGTCGCTGTGGGGAGAATGTTGCTGAGAAATAAATGGAAGCCAAGGCTGGATCCTCTGAGGACACCAGAGGTAACTGTGGGAGTGGGAAGGGAAGACATTCCAAGTGATTCTCTGACTATGATTAGATAGAGAAGAATGGAACTAGGAGAGAACAGCCCCACCCAGCTGGACGACAGTGGAGAGGTGTTGGAGCCGAATGGTGTGGTCAACCTTGTCAAAGCAGGTCGAGAAGGAATAGTTTCCCTTTGCCACTGTCACATAGGGTGTCATTGGTGGCTTTGATCTTAGCTGTTTCAGTACAGTGGCAGGACAGAAACCTGATTGGATGGATTCAAGCAGGGAGTTCTGGGAAAGATAGAGCCGGATTTGGGAGGTGTGAACACTTTTCAGGAGTTCAGAGAGGAACTGGGGGTTGAAGATGGGTCAATACTTTGCAAGGACAGTAGAGTTAAGTAATTGTTTTTTGAGGAAAGTGTGATGATTTGAAGGAGAGAGGGATAGTACCAGAAGAATGAGTACTGTGAACAATATCAGTGAACATGGGGAAGTTGGGGGATCAGCAGTTTAGTGGGAATAGGGTCGATGGAGCAGGAGGTGTGTCTCATGGACAAGATGACCACTGAGAGGGCAGGAAGGGAGATGGGGGAGAAGCTAATGAAAGATGTGGGTTCACGGCTTGGACAAGGTGGAACATTATAGAGGCAGTTTGTCCCAGTGGGCTAGTGGAAGGGAGGGAAGCAGCAGCGGCAGCTAATCGGATTGTCTCAATCTTAGTGACAAAGAAGCTCCATGAGCTCCTTACACTTGTTGTTAGAGGTGAGGATGGAGGAGAGAGGGGAGAGGGAGAGCCCTTCCAGAGAAACTAACTTGTGTTAGAGATAATAACAAGACTCAATATGCTATATTTAACACAAATATATTTTATTTGTCCTTATCCAGAATATTAGCCCCAATAACTGGGCTAGAGTTTATTAACATCAGCAGAAACAGACTACAATGAACAAGGTTCAGTCCTGGATGTGATTAACAGCAACATCCTGTTTGTTATTTGTGAACTCGCTGGTGTCTCATCAGTTGGGATGACCAGGTGAATCCCTTCCCACACTTGGAGCAGCTGAACGGCCTCTCCTCAGTGTGAATTCGCTGGTGCTTCAGGACGTCAGAGGACACAGTGAATCCCTTCCCACATACAGGACAGATGAACGGCCTCTCTCCAGTATGAATTCGCTGATGTCTCAGCAAGTGGGATGACTGTGTGAAGCCCTTCCCACAGTGGGAGCAGGTGAACTGTCTCTCCACAGTGTGAATTCGCTGGTGTCTCAACAGATCGGATAAATTAACGAATCCCTTCTCACACTCGGAGCAGATAAATGGTCTCTCCCCAGTGTGAACTCGCAGGTGTGTCAGCAGGTTGGATAACTGAGTGAATCGCTTCCCGCACTCGGAGCAGGTGAACGGCCTCTCTCCAGAGTGAACTCTCTGGTGTATCAGCAGGTTTGATGACTGAGTGAATCTCTTCCCACACTCGGAGCAGGTGAACGGTCTCTCCCCAGAGTGAACTCTCTGGTGTTTCAGCAGGGTGGATGACTGACTGAATCCCTTCCCACACTCGGAGCAGGTAAATGGTCTCTCACCAGTGTGAACTCGCTGGTGTGTCTGCAGGTTGGATAACTGAGTGAATGCCTTCCCACACTCGGAGCAGGTAAATGGCCTCTCCCCAGTGTGAACTCTCTGGTGTGTCAGCAGGTTGGATAACTGAATGAATCCCTTCCCACACTCGGAGCAGGTAAATGGCATCCCCCCAGAGTGAATTCGCTGGTGCCTCAGCAGGCTGGATGCCCAAGTGAATCCCTTTCCACACTCGGAGCAGGTGAACGGCCTCTCTTCAGTGTGAATGAGCTGGTGTCTCAGGAGGGTGGATGAATCAATAAATCCCTTCATACATACAGAACAAGTGAAAGGCCTCTCCCCAGTGTGTGTGCGCTGGTGAGTATCCAGCCTGGATGGATAATTGAATCCTTTTCCACAGTCTCCACATTTCCATGGTTTCTCCCCACTGTAACTGCATTTATGTTTTGACAGGCCAGATAATTGGCTGAAGCCTCGTCCACACAGAGAACACATGTACGGTTTCTCCCCACGGTGAACGGTGCTTTTTCCTTCCATGTTCAAAATCCGATGAAATTCAGGTTATGACTGATTGTGCGACACCGTTAGATTCTGATGATACATTGGGTTTCCCAATTGAAAATCCTGGGGAAATAGTTTAAATAGACAAAAGTGAATGAGAGAGAAACCACAATATCACAAAAACAGGCTGTGAAATTGAGCTGAATGAATCTGGTAATTTGTGGGGCCAGTACCAGGAAAAAGTGACCATGAAAACTGCTGGATTGTTATAAAAACCCAACTGGTTCACTAATGTCTCTCAGGGAAGGGAACCTGCCAACTGGTCAGGGACTATACAAAACACCAGCATCTACTGGGGGAAATAGAGAGGGAGATGGGAGAGGCAGGGGTGAAGGATAGGGGTTTTATGCATCTACAATTCTACCAACATCTCCCAAACCCTAACCCTCCATCCCCTAGAAGGACCAGGGTAGATGTATGTGAACACCATCACCTCCAAGTTCCCCTCCAAGTCACACACCATCCTGACTTGTTTAACATCCAGTGTTGGATGAACAGAAATTTCCTCCATTTAAATATTGGGAAGATTGAAGCCATTGTCTTCAGTCCCTGCTACAAACTCCACTCCCTGACCATCAATGCCATCCATCTCTCTGACAACTCTGAGGCTGAGCCAAACTGTTCACAACCTTAGTGTCATATTTCACCCTAAGCTGAGCTTCTGACTACATATCACTAAGACCATCTATTTCCACCTCAGTAACTTTGCCTGCCAATAAAATAATAGCAAAATACTGCAGCTGCTGGAAATCTGAAATAAAAAGAGAAAATGCTGGAAATACACAGCAGGTCAGGCAGTATCTGTGGAGAGAGAAACAGAGTTAACATTTCAGGGGTGCAGAATGAACTACAGGGAACAAAAATGATACAGAAGCTGATGATCAATATAAGCTCAGGGGTAGAAGCGAGATGGACTATATCGCAGGAAAAACAACTCCTGACTATGAAAGACATGGTGGGAAGCTATAGCTGGTAAGCCAGCAGCACATGGTCAGGGCAGCAGTTGGCAGAAGTAACCGTAAAATCCTAAACAGAGCTAAAATACACCCACTATTAGAGACAGAGAAAGTTAGACAACAGCAGAGAGGTGATCAGGGAGGGCAGAGGTGAAACAGAGCAATGGATAGACACAGAATCAGATCCACAGTAAAGGAGTCACACCAGCCGCAGAGCTGTCGGACCTCACACAGATAACAGAGGACTAAAAGCTCCAAATTGTAGATGAATTGTCAAAACTACTCACCTGTGAAACAATTTAACTCTTTTCAGCTTTGGAAACTCCTGCCGGAGACTGTAGCTGGAAAGATATCAGAAGCACTGAAGTCAGAGAAAAATCTCCCAGTTGAGGAAATACCCTGGGAGCGGGGTGATGTCACCGCGCAATTGTCGGCGTGTGCTGATGTCACAGTGTAATTATCGATGTGTGCTGATGTCACAGTGTAATTGTCGATGTGCGATGACATCACAGACATGGACACAGAACATCTGGGTTTGTGTAAACCACTGATCACAACACATTATGAAGGATGAGAGGGTCCTTAAGAGGGTGCAGAGGAGACTTACCAGAGTGGTTCAACGGGTGAAGGATTTTAGATTAGTTTGGAAAAACTGGTGTTGTTTTCCTTGGAGCAAAGTAGATTGAGGGGAAATTTGATAGAGGTATACAAGTTAATGATTGGTTTACATGAGGTAGTTAAAGAAAAGCTGTTCACATTATCTGATCATAAAAGGGTTATGGGACACAGATTTAAGTTAAGAAGCAAGATTTACAGGAGGGGTGTGAGCAAAAATTTTACACAATGAGTGATAATGACCTGAAACTCATTACTTACTCTCAAAGGTTGATGAATCGAGTGAGTCTGTCAGATCTTGATCTGATGTTTGGTTTGAGTTTCCCGTCTGCAAATCCTTCCCATGTGATATCCTATGAAAAGATTACAAAACAATCAATCACTGTCAGTCCAGGACAGAAAATGAGAAATATTTCTCTTGGTTTGAGTTTGTTGTGTGTAAATCCTCCCCTTCTAACCCCCTGGAAAAGGAGTTTCCAAAATCCATCCCTGTCAGTCCAGGATATTCACAACATTCTGTCCTCCTGCTACCTGGACCAGGATGACCGCGCATGCGCCCTGCTGCACAGCCGCGCCCCCGGGCCGAGCAGAGGGAGACCCAGCCATATCCGGTCTGTTCGCTGCAAACGCGGGGCCTGTAGTTTCTGATTAAGGCTCTGCGGGCTGCACCAAGTGTTTATAAAACCTCCCTGCCCACTCCACTGGCTCCATTCCTCCCGCACACCCACTAACTCTGTTATTTTGCTGCAGTCGCCATTTTCTTACCCACTCTGCCACACGAGTCACAGGACAGCACTGCGCATGCTCAGCCAAGAGCCCGCAATGCGCAGGTGCGAATCAGACGACGCAATGCGCATGCGTCCGACCCTGGCGCTCTGGAGAGGGCACATTCTGTCCCGCATTGAATGCTGGGTGGGAGGACGTAATTGCACATCCAATAAATTTTTATGAACCGATGGTAATTGCAGCTTTATGGTCAAGGTTTAAATTATACAATCAATTGATACGATAAATTGTATCGGCCTCTACCATGCTTCTGTCCTGGGTGTAATTAACAACAAAACAAACCCCTACAGTTAGATGTGAATTCACTGGATTCTTCGCATTTGAGGTGAAGAAGTGATTTCTCCTTCCATACACCAAACATTTAAACTCCGTCTTGTCAGTAAGAATGCCCCTATTGCGGAGCAAATCCTTTGAACTTTTATAGCTGGATTGTTCACTGGTGGCCAAACTGAGTAAATGCCTTCACACGCAAGAAATCTCTAAATTTTCTCCATCAGATGTGACTGCTGCTGTGTCAACTAATCAGATGATCGAGTAAACCTTTTTCCATAATTAGCTGCTGAATGATTTTTTCACAGTGTGACTTTACCTAGGCGTGTCCAGCACAGACTTGGATTTCTAATCCTCTGGCAATGGGCTCTACATTCTATTCTGAAGAAAAAAATGAAAGGCGATGCTGTAAATCTGAAATAAAAACATAACTTCGAATTCTAAACAGGTCTGGTAGCGTCTGAGGAGAGACATAGTTTAATTCCCATATTTTCTGAGTATTTCCGTCATTTTCTGCTTTTATATTTGATTAAAGACGTTGCTTCTGAATTGGACATTGGATTTCCTGGTGACCAACTTTTATTTATTCTTGTCTATCCGTAAGTGGAAGCATCTTCCAAACCCTTTCGGAATATTAAAGGCTTTGATCAGGTCATGCCTCACCCTGTTTTCTAGAGAAAACCTGTTTAATCAATTCAATCTTTGTTGAATGTTAAAACTTTTCAGTTCTAACATCAATCCAGTAAATCTTTATTGTTGCCGGGTCTTAAGGAGTTGAGTTACAGGGAAAGATTAAACAGATTAGGACTTTATTCCTTGGAGCGTAGAAGAATGAGGGGAGATTTGATAGAAGTTAACAAAATTGTGAGGGGAAAAGGCAGAGTAGATGCGAGTAGGCTCTTTCCACTTAGATTAGGAGAAATAAACACGAGAGGACATGGCTTTAGGTTGAAAGGGGAAAGGTTTAGGGGGAACATTAGGGGGAACTTCTTCACTCAGAGAGTGGTTAGAGTGTGGAACGAGCTACCATCTGACCTGGTAAATGCGGGCTCACTCTTAAGTTTTAAGAATAAATTAGATAGATACATAGATGGGATAGGTCTGGAGGGCTATGGACTAGGTGCAGGTCAATGGGACTAGTGGAATAATATTTCCGCACAGACTAGAAGGGCCGAATGGCCTGTTTTCTGTGCTGTAGTGTTCTATGGTTCTATGGTTCTACCTTCTCCAGTGCTAGATTCATCTTATAATATGGAGACGGAGCTAATCTGAGTATCAAACTGATAATTGCCCCCAAATACCTGTAAATTGGAAGGATCAGCATTGCAGTGGGCGAGAGGAACATGGTTCCAAGCTGTTATTCACCAACCTCTATTTCGGCCATTTTCCCATCTACAGAACTTAAAATGAAATGAACACATCCAATAAAAAGATTTAGAAAGTTGGTGTTACTTTTATTTGTGACTCATTCCCTCGGGTATTCAGTAAATGCTACTCGGAGGTTAGGGACCGGGAAATAAACTACCTGCGTTTCCTTGAGCCTGTGTACGGTGAATGGGGAGGTTTGGCCCGGGTTGGAGTATCTTGTGTCCCAGGGATGGGCAGTAACCCGCTGATTGAAGCTGCAGTCGCTGCTTTCTGCTGGCAGCGGGTGATTGGAGAGTGCGGGGCCGGAATATTGCTGCTTTTCTGCTTTTCGCTGTCTCACTCACTGTGGAGCTGAGGAAGAGAGAATAATTGATGGGTTTGTTTGAATCCAATAATTCTATAGATTTCGAATGGCCTCGATGTCGGCCTAAGTGTTTTTTTTCATTATATTGCAGATTAATATTCGTGAACATTGACCAGGACACATGGCTGTGAGATCAAGCACCTCCTCATTTTTCTCAATCGAAATATACAATCTAATATCTCTTGCTGTGCAACCTGTTACAGAGATTGTTATAGAAAAGAGGGAAAGGTTTGCTACAGCTATACAAAGCCCTGGTTAGATCACACCTGGAGCACTGTGCATAGATCTGGGAGCGGCCCCTTTTTAAGGATTAATATTTGCCTTGAAAGTTTCAGAGGAGCCGCATTGATGAGGTTGGTGGGTTTTGGAAATTGGAAGCTCTACATCCGCAGCTTGTGGCACTATTTCACCTCACTGTTCACTTCATGTTCATGTCTAACACACTCGATGCTGTTATTGGCTGAACGAGTCTTCTGTGTTTTAACTAAACATGCTATTATTTTGTAGGAAGAACGAGGAGAGACAGTATAAATTGCAGGGTTCTGGAGAAAAATTCGGGTAATGGCAATGATAGGGCGAGCAGAAGGCCCACTTTCCCTGCTGTAACCATTCTATGATTTTAAACAAATAATATTAGCATGTTAGCAAGTTCTGTAGTTGTGGCCCAGTCTTTAAGGTGAATGGGTTTAAAATCCATTGGGGCCTCCCGACGTAGGTTTGAATCTTGCTGACTGTGCTTCTCGTTATTTCTGCTTGACTGTAGAATTAATTCTCATTCAAATAGAAGAAAAAACAACCAAACAAATCCATTTATGTGACAGTCTTCTGCAAGTCTCCAGTCGGATATGAAACAGAAACTGAGCCAAGTTGGTGACATTTTGTTTTCTGGGCGTTTGTTTCTCCTTAGGCCTCTGTCACACTCCGTGTATCCGTCTGTGTGTGTTCCTCTGTATGTGCCCATGTGCTTCAGTTCCCCGAGGGGTTGAATACATTTTACCAGCACAAACTTTATTTACTTTAGTTGTGCAACTTCATTTTAAAATGTTACGAGGAAAAACTCTCAGGGTAAAAGGTGCAACAGGAGTTTGTCTATTTCTCTGTATGTTAAACTGCAACAACAATTTATATTTATAAACCGCCTTTAACCTAATGAAACGTCACAAGGTGTTCCCCAGGATCATTATATAACAAAGTGTGACACCGAGTCACATATTCGGTCAGATGACTAACAGCTCGGTCAAAGGTGAAGAACTGTATTAATGGAGGAAGCTATCGATTTCATGTTCCAGAAAACACCAATGGTTCTTCTCGTTGGCTCACTGTGTTCAACCTGAACAGACCATTTGGTCAGAAAAATTTATCTCTGGTGAAAGGAATCGGGAATGAAAAAATGCCAAAATCAGCCTTCATGAGCCAAATTTCCAGCCCTGTTAGCAGCTTCCCCGATGGCCGACTGGTTAGGGTTCAGCACTTTCACTGCTGCACCTCAGGTTTGATTCCCTGTCAGGAAATTGAGATTTACTGCCCTTGGGCGAACTGTTAAAACCAATGTTATTGTCTTCCTGGCTGAAAGCAACACAGAACATCTCTGTCAGAGTTAGGGGAGTGAGAGTTAAAGTTTCACATCAGAGCTGGAAATTTCACACGTGCAACAAGTCAAGAAGAGATCCAGAGGGTGTGAAAATGAAAGAGAAGGGCTGTGATGGGTTACAAAGCATTGACTATAGAGCTGGTGGTGCACAGCAGAATATTATTCCTGTATTATCCATGTTACTTGCAGCTCTAATTTCCTGATTTATTACAGTGCCCAACATTACCACTGCAGTTTGGTGACCAATAAACAACTCACACCAATGTTTGTTGCCTCTTGCCCGTTTCTTAACTCCACCAAAATTGATTCGACATCTTGATCTTTCAATCTAAGACCCTCTCTCACGAAAGTACCGATCTTGTCGTTATTAACTGTGCGACCCCGCCTCCTTTCCCTTTTTGCCCATCCTTCCTAAATTACGAATACCCTTGAATATTCAGATCAATCACACTGCTCTTTGAAAGCAGCACTCAGGGCCGAATGGCCTCTTTATTTGCTGTACCTTTCTGTCATTTTGTGATTCCTAACACCCCGGTTGCATCTCTCTAAGTTATTCTGGCATTTCATAACTCAATCTAGCGAGATGTACATCTTGCCCTTCTATCCAACACTTTGAATTCCAGACAGTAAACAGATTAGGAACTGAATTTGAAACCAGACTAGTACAACTGCAGATATGATCTGAACCATTCACTTGAGTTTCAAACACGCAGTGTTTGCACTTGAGCATTTACCTTCTTGTATATCTACTGAACAAAATAAGCTCATTCCGATTCTTCACATTGAAAATCAGTTCAAAATAATTTCAAAGTTTAACAACATACACAAGAATGTGGATAATTGATACTGTGCACATTCCTATAATCAGTGTCTGGGACAATCAGGTCCTGTGAACCCTTCTCGTGTCTTACATTCCCATTCCCTGATTTCCAGGGAAAGATTGGGTTCATAAACTGGATGGGTGGGTAGTCCCTGGCTAGGTCAGCCCTCTTCCAGAGAGTATATAAGAGTTATTGCTGGGACAGCAAATTTTCGTCCCTACTGCCATTAGTGATGATCACAAGATTTTTTATTGAAAACAAATTTCACCATTTGCCATGGTGAGATTTGATCCCCAGAATCCCAAACCAGTGAAAGTACCACTGTGCCACAGCCTGCTACCAAGGTAAGCGTGTTTAGAATTTGATGTGTGTCAGTTACTTTCAGTGATGAATTTCTGCCGTGTGTTCCCTTGTCAGTTTCACAGGAGCCGCAGTGATGAGGTTGGTGGGTTTTGGAAATTGAAAGTTCTACATGGGCAGCTTGAACAGCGAGTCGAACAATTGCCAGCTCAAATCGAATTGTACGGTTTGTGTGCGGTGTTTCATTTTAACAGGAAAGACGAGGAGAGACAGATTCAAAATAAATTGCTTTGAGGTAAAAGACGAGGGTTATGGAATGAGTTAAACTGTTCTTCCAGAGAGCCGGCACGGACAAGAATGTTCTCCTTCTCTACTGTAGCCACCCATGATTTCATACTAACAACATCACCCTGTGCATTGAGTCAGTCGTGGTGACTGAGTGGTGAAGGCAATAGAGTCCAAATCCATTGGGGTTTCCCGCTTCTCATTCCTGGTTTTAACTCTGTGTTTACAGAGTTAATTATCGGTTACATTGAATCAAGTCCATCCAAACACTGGGGTATTTTCCTATTTCTGTTCATTCACGAAAATATTCACGAAACTTCTAGTCGGAAATGGAACAAAAAGGGAGCCTGGTTGGTGTCAAGTTTGCTTTCTGGGTGTTTGTCTCTCCTTAGAAACAAACCCTTGTCCTCTGTCACTCTCGGTGTCGATGTCTGTGTGTGTTCCTCTGTGTGTGTCAATGTGGTTCAGTTTCTCATTTTTACGACCCAAACATTATTTACGATAGTTTTGTGGCTTCAGATTAAGATGGTCCAGAGAAAACAAAAGCGCTGTTTTAAAAGATGCAAGAGGACATTACTTTCTGTTTCTTTTTGGGTGGAGATTGTTCAGCTACTAAATGCCTGGATGTTACAAAGCGGATTATGATTGAAGTTTTCACATGATCTTATGAAGTAGCTGAGAATGCCCAAGGGGCCGAATGGCCTATTCCTGATCATATTTTTCCCACACTCTAATTCAGAGCCGATGCCGGTCAAGGCAATGGTTGTTTCTGCTCTAAATGTGGTACTGAGTCGCCGATTGGGCTAAGATGCTGGCCGAGGCTTCCCTGCTTTGGGCTCCAGTCCCGCGGCTGCTAAACTTTCTAGTGGTTTGTTGTTTGAGACGCTTCCAAAAAATCCTCTGTGTGGCCAGGGGACGGCTGACCTGTGCAGTGTTGCATTTTGGTTGGGAGAATGGGGAGAGGTGGTTGGGGAAATGGCACGGACTGAAAATCTCTTCTCTCTGTTACTCCCTGTCTCCATTCTATTATTTTATACAAATAATAGCGAACTTTCACTAAGTATTGTGGCGAATTGGTTAAACTGATAGACTGGAAATTGGCTGGAGTTTTCTCACGTAGGTTTGAGCCCTGTAGTTTATGCTTGTTATCATTCCTGATTTTAACTGACGGTCTGTAGAATTTGTTATCGGTTAAATTGAATATAAAACATCCAAATACCCCGTGATTCTTATTTCTGTTCATCTGCAAATATTCACCAAATTCACAGTCGGAAACGGAAGAGTAATTGGCCACTCCTGATCAACCAATCACAACTGCTCTTTGACAGCAGCAGACCAGGCCGAATGACCTCTTTCTTAGCTGGAACTTTTCATAATTTTACGTTTCCCAACAGCACGGATGATGTTTCCCAGTCATTCTGCCATTTTATAACACATTTTATCGAAATGTACTTTGTTAACTTGTGTCCTTCTGAAGTCAAGACCCGGAGTGAATTCAGTGAGAAGTTTTCTTGTCATTTCCAGCAGGAGATTTGGAACCAGACCAGTTCATTGAGTTTAAATGGTCCCGACTCTTCACTGCAGCTCGTTGTATTTTTGAGTGGAGATGATTTCTGTTTGTTACGAAGTGCAGGATGATCTGATTAACTGACGGAGCAGGTTTGAGGTTCTGAATGATCTATTCCTACTCTGAAACAAAAACAAAACATGCAGGAAAAACTCAGCAGGTCTGACTGCATCTGTGGAGAGAAAGACAGAGTTAATGTTTCGAGTCTGTATGACTCTTCTTCAGAACTAAAGGGAAGTAAGACTTCATATTTCTACTTCCCTTTAGCTCTGAAGAAGAGTCAAACGGACTCGAAACGTTAATCCTGCCTTTCTCTCCACAGATTCTGTCAGACCTGCTGAGTTTTTCCAGCATTTTTTGCTTTTGTTTAAGATTTCCAGCATCCGCAGTATTTTGCCTATTCCTAATCTATAGCTTTTGTTCTATTTCAGTGCCAAAACACGTGTAGGAAACGGTTCATAAATTTCGCCCAGCGAGGCTGAGCGAACTAAGGCGCTGGCTTAAAGTATGTACAAAGTCATGAGTTCGCGTCCCACCGCTGCTCAACATTTAGCAGCCCCATTAGCACAAGCAAGATGACACCTCATATTGACAGGTAGAACGAGGAGAGTTGCTGCGGGGAAAAGGTGGGGTGTGGAATTACAGTAGTTGAGTTGCTCTTCCATAGAGACGACATGCTGAATGACCGTCTGATGTAGCCGTCTCTGATTTTATACAAACAGCAGTGACGTCATTATCGGCCCTGTGTTCATGGTGGAGTGAATAAGGGGATGGAGTTGGAATCCTGTGGGGTCTCCTCACAGAGGCACAGATCCTACCGGCTCCAGTTCTCATCATTCCTGATTTTAATAAGGTGCCCATGGAATTAATTATTGGATAAACGGAATCAAAACCACGCAAACACTCCCGTGGTTTCTTCTTTCCGTTGGTCTGTGAGTGACAATGTGGTTCAGTACCCCAAGGGAATGGACACATTTTTAACATAACAAACTTTATTCACATTAGTTGTGCAACTTCAGATCAAAAAAATATCAGGGTGAAAGTTGGAAGAGGAGCTTGTCTCCTTCTCTATATGCCCCATTACAACAAAGCTTACATTTAGATAGCGTCTTTAATGTAATTAAACCTCCAAAGATGGTTGACAGGATCATTATGTAACAGAGTCTGACACTGACACACATATTGAAATGTTGGGCCAGGTGAACAAAAGCTTGGTCAAAGAGATAGGTTTTATGGAGCGTCTCAAAGGAGGAAAGAGTCGTCGAGGTGGAGGGAGGGAATTCCAGAGCTTGGGGCCTCGGTAACTGAAACCTCGGTCACCAATGGTGGAGCGATTCTGATTGGGAACGTACAACAGCCAGGATTAGAGGGGCACAGATATCTCAGAGACGTGTGGGTTTCGAGGAGATCTCAGAGATAGGGAGAGGCGAGAACAACGGGAGATTTGAACACAAGGATAAGAAAGTTTGAAGTAAATGCATTCTTTGACCGGGAACCAATGTACGTCAACGAGCAGAGGGTGATAGGGGAATGGGACTTGCTGTGAGTGAAGACGCGGACAGTAGTTTTGGATGACCTCAACTTACGGAGGGGAGAATGTCCACTTACATTCCAGAACTGACATTCTGCTGGATCAGCACTGCCCTGTTTCCAAGACCAATATTGATCCTTTATAAGGTGCCATTCCCAGAACTATACACAGTCCTGCAGGTGTGATCTAACCAGGGCTTTGTTTAGCTGTAGCAAACCTTTCCCTCTTTTCTATAACAGGCTGTACAATAAGGGGAATTACATTGTATATATCGACTGAGATGCTTGGTCAGAATAAACTTCATTTAAATATTCAATAGGAAATCAATTTCATAAATAAATATTCCTCTTCATTTCGAAGACAACATATGAATTCACAGTTCAACTCTCCATGTCATTGGGTCAGGGAAACTTTGTTAATTTTCACACACTCCTGCACCTCTTTCAGAATTGTTTTCCTTAACTCAGAGTTTTCAAAAAGGAATTCATAATTATTTGAAATGGAAAACAAACCTGCAGGGTTATGAAGGAAGAGAATGATATTGGAACTAAGTGGTTAGCTCTTTGAAGAAAGCACAAACCCGATGGGTCGAATGGCCTCCGAATGCGCGGTGTCAGTTTACATTTAGATCAATTTCTCTGCAGCATTCCAAAATGCCCCGCCCCAATTTTATGCCTGTGAAACAGGATCTTGCAGTGCAGCATGTCTGCACAGTTTGAAATTCTATACAAGTCCCTTTGGCATTTTCTCGCAAATTGTTTCTGTGGTGCATCGCCAGCGATGTCCACGTCCCATAAATGAATAAAAATACAAATAGTGGTTATCACATTCGCTTCACATGCACAATGTCACTGGTTCAAAAGCTGGCAGAGACAATCATCTAATTGCGAGAAGTTGCACAATTCCCGTTTGTTGCTAAACAATAACTGAATATATTATCTCACAGCCATGTGTCATTGGCACTTCCCCAAGCTTTGAATGATTTTCTCCAAAAGGCACAGTAATGAGAAAGAGACAAAAATGAGACGAATTACAGTGAGAATATTCGCACATGTGTGAAGTGTTAAATGGCCTGCTGATGTGCTGTGGCATTTTATGATTCTAATTTGAGATCAATTTCTCTGCCCCATGGCTGTGTTTGTCAGTCAAACTGCACTTCCACAAACCAGAGTTCAGGAGTGCAGTAAGACTGCAGGGTTTGATATACTAAGTCAGTCTCTGTGGTTCTGTCCATTGTTTCTGTAGTGTAGTGGTTATCAAGTACATGCAAAAAGTCCCCTGTCTGGAAATGGGTAGAAACATTATCGAGATTTACACATCTAAGTGTGAGGGAAAGTTCCATAATTCACATTTGTTGCTGAATATTAACTGAATATAGTACCTTGCCACCACATTATATTTGCCCTTCGCCAACTTCAAAAAGCATTCTCAAAATCAGGAGGGATGAAACTGACTAGGCACAAAAAAATGCCAGTTTCTTTAGTCAACAACAGAAATTAATGAGTTTACAAATGCAAATTCACAGTTACTTACTGACTGAAAGATGACTACTAGTGTGAAACAAAGACTAGCATTACCCTAAAGGCAGGCGCAACTGATACTGTGATTGAACACAAGGGAATGGGAGAGATGGTCCAAAATCACTTTTCATCGCTCCTCATCATGGATCTTCATTCTTTCATAGGCACGGCTGGCCAGCATTTGTTGCCCATCCAGAATTGTCCTTGAGATGTGTAACTTGTTAAACCATTTCGGAGGGCCGTTAAGAATCAATCACATCACTGTTGGTCTGGAGTCACAGGCAGGTCAGACCAGGTAAGGACGACCGATTGAATTCCCTAAAGGACTGGTGAATCACATGGGTTTGTACGACAATCCGTGATAGTTTCATGATCATCATGACTGCGAAAATACTGAGGACATGTCCGATCAGAATAAACGTCTTTTGTAAATTCAATATGAAATTAATTGCACAAATAACTCATGTTTATATCAAAAACTTCAGAAGGAACCAAAGTCCAACTCTTCATTTCATTGGGGAAGGGAAATGTTCATTAAGGCAAACTGCATGGATTCTGCAGAAACTCCTTCTTCCAAAGGGAATTTGGACATGTTTGAAAGGGAGAAATTTCTGATTCATGGAAAGGGAGAAGGAAACTGGGACTAATAGGCAAGATCTTTGTAAAAGGCTGGTTATAAATAGAATGGGTGGAAGGTCCTCTTGCTGCGCTGTGCCATTTGATGATGACATTGTTGATCAGTCTGTCTCCAGCATTCCTAATGAGAACAGCCGAATTCCATTTCTTCAAAACAAAGACCCAAAGTGCTGCTGGATGACGTCACCGTTGAACATTCCAGACAGCTCCACTGGGATCCAGGCAGGGAAATGTTCCTGTAGCGTTGTGGTTACCCCACTCATTTCGCTTCTGCAAGTTACTCCATTCAATGCTCGGGGAAACATTGTCACCCAACTGTGTGGAAAAGTTGCATCGCTGCCATTCCTGTTTATTGTTGAATGTGAGCTGAATGCAGGATCTTGCAGCCACATTAGATTCTCTCTTCACCATTTCTGATGATAACATTCAGCAAAATAAGATGTTTCCACTGGCAGCGGGTGATTGGAGAGTGCGGGGCTGGAATATTGTTACTTGTTCCTGTCTCACTCACTGTGGAGCTGAGCAACAGCGATGAATTGATGGGCTTGTTTCAATCCAATAGCCTCATAGATCTCTATTAATTTAGATGGGGGTTCACGGGATCGTTCATATTCTTTGTTATATCTGAAATGAATATCCATAAACAGAGCTTGGTGTGGGAACTCAGTGGGTGACAGCCGAGTTTTCAACGTGGTGGGTGGGATGGATTTTCTTGTAGTTTCAGGGCCCCGAAACAAATCAGAGCGTTAGTGAGTAATGATGGGGAGAAAAAAGTGCCAGCTTCGTCCCTGGGTGGTCTCGAACCACCAACCTTTCAGTTAACAGCCGAACGCGCTGACCAATTGCGCCACAGAGACTTGACAGAGGTACTTGCACTCTGTAAGATATCCTAAACCAATGGCTCAGCCAGAGAAAGCTTCAGATTGCCGTGACTGCAATGACAATTATTCCCTATCAGTTTTACTCTTCCCAAATAAAGGTTGGGCCATGCATTGTGGACACATGGAAAAAGTCTGATCCCACCCACTGCAGACACATCCATGTCACCGGGAACCAGCTCTCCTACAACCGGTGCTGTCTCCCTTCGAGCCTTTCGGTGTTTTGTCTGTTACTGAGTATTCTGATTGTCCCGAAGCCGATAATTCTAAAGGGGTTTCTCTGTTACACAGCGAGTGGTTAGGATCTGGAATGCACGACGTGAGAGTGTGGGGGGGGTGGAGGCAGATTCAATCACGGATTTCAAAAGAGAATTGGACAGAAAATGCAGGTCTCCAGGGACAAACGCGGGGGAGTGGGACCAGGTCAGTTAGTTTCCGGAAGAGTAAGAGATCTCCCTTTTCAGACGGAGTTAAGGAGATTTATTTCCTCTCAGAGGGTCATCAGCCTGTGGAATTATTTTCATCAGAGGTTTGGTCATTGAATTTACACAAGGCAGAATTAGACAGATTTTTGAGAGGCAAGGGGGTCAAAGGTTATGGGGGGCAGGCAGGAAGGCGGAGTTGAGACCAGAACCAGGTTTGCCATGACCTGAATGAATGGTGAAGCAGGGTCAAAGGGCTGAATGGCCTTTTCCTGCCTCTGAGTCTTTTGTTCCTACGACTCGGGCTGAATGGCCTCCATCTGTGTGTAGCCTTAGCACCGATTCTCTGACACCATGAGGCTCTGGAGAGGCAAATGGTCAATTCCTGCTTCTATTTGTTAAGTTCTATTTTGGAGCCATTACCACCCAAGGCAATGGTTAGTTTACATTTGATAGTGTCAGCGTGGCCGGCTGGGTTAAAGTGTTTTGTTTGACCTCTGTTCTCTTCGTGGGTTAGATTCAAAGTTTCAGTTGATTTGTTATTTCAGTCACTTCACCTGAGCATGGGCTCACGGTCATCAATATATTAAGATCTTCATCCTGGCAGGAAGAACAAGGAGACGCAGTATGAATTGTAGGGTGACTGGGGATATGTGAGGCCGAATTCCCCCTTTCTCTGTTATAACCTTTCTGTGATTTCATATGAACAAGTTTGAAATTGATGTGAGATCTGTAATTGCGGATGAGTGGTTAAAACAATGGGTTTGAAATCTACTGGGCTCTCCCCATGTAGGTTTCAATCCTTGCTGTCTGCTGCTCCTTACTTTAGGTGAATCCAGAATTAAATTAATTGTTGGTGAAATGGAATAAAAACTTTCCAAACACTCCCGTGTGTTTCTCCTGCTTCTCCTCCGCGTTTCTTCATTTCCGTTCATCTGCAAGCATTCACCAAATCTACAGTCTGAAATGGAACAATAATTGGAGAAGCTGGTGACATCCTAACTTTCTGGGTGTTTGTGGATCCTGAGGCCTCTGTCACTCTCGGTGTATGTGTCTGTGTGTGTTCCTCTGTGTGTGTCAATGTGGCTCAGTTCCCTGTAGGGATGAACACTTCTTTACCATCACAAACTTCATTCACATTATTCGTGCAACTTCATGTTAGAATGTTATGGTCCCACGTCTTTTCCCCGGAGACCTGCATTTTCTGTCCTATTCTCTTTTGAAATCCGCGATTGAATCTGTCTCCCTCACACTCTCAGGCCGTGCATTCCAGATCCTAACCACTCGCTCTGTAACACAGAAGCCCCTTCAGAATGGTACACTTTATGTGATGTTGCTTCTCCTCATTCTTCCGACCAACATGAATCACTTCACACTTCCCTACATTAAATTTCAGGTTCGCTTTAACAGTTTACACGAGGAATTCCTGTGCATTGTGACAGTTCACACAGCGGTAAGAAAAAAGTTAGCTCCTGATCAGGAGTTAAACCTGGGCTGCGGTTGTGAAAGCACCAAATCCGAAGCACGAAGCTCTCCGACTTCCAGTGAAGCCGAGGCTGTTTTCACTCAGAAGCCAGCGGCTGTGATATTAACAAAGCGGGATGGAGAGAGACTCAGTTTGAGCGGTGACACTGCTGGAGGGATGGGGAGTTGGGGATCACCCATCAAAGCTTAAAAAAAACGGCGGCGCTCAGCGTGGGGCTTGAAGTCACGATGCTGAGATTAAAAGTCTCACGCTTTACCAGGTAAGCTAGCCGGGAATGCACAGTCAATGTTCCCTATGCAAAAATTCAGGGAGATCAATGTTCCTTCCTCCCTGGAGCCTCAGCTTGTTCTGAATTTCAAAGTGTGGAAGGTAATCGGCCAACAAAAGCCCCAAGGTTACAATGCATTCCTCTCAATCATCAATAACATTCACATCTTCCACTTCTTAGCTGCACCTCCTTCCAAACATTGCAAACTCCACTTGCATCTTTCATCCTGATATTTTTCTCTTTGACATTTTAATATGAAGCTGCACAATTAATGTGAGTCAAGTTTATGAAGTGAATATGTGTCCATCCCCTCGGGGAACTGAACCGCATTGTCACACACAGAGGAACACACACCGACACATACACCGAGAGTGACAGAGGCCTAAGGAGAGACAAACACCCAGAAAGCAAGGATGTCACCAACTTGGTCAATTATTGTTCCATTTCAGGGGCCAAATGTAGTGAATGTTTGTAGATGAACAAAAGTAAGAAACACGGGGGTATTTGGGTGGTTTTCTTTATCATTTGATGGATAATTTACTCTGCAGACAGTTTATATCAATCAAGAATGAGAAGAAGGGGAATTGGCAGGATTCGAACCATGTGGAAAAACGCCTTAAGCACTCGGCCAGGACAACTGGGTAAAGGCTGCATGTTGCTTAAAATTAGAGAATGAATACAGGGAGTTCCAGTGAAAGGAGGTCTTCATGTCCGTGTCATTGTCCCATCTTTTCCCAGTCACCCTGGGATTTACACTGTCTCTCCTCATTCTTCCAAATGAAATACAACACGGCACAGATCAGCTGCCCCTTCACCGCACGGAGAATTTTTGGGAAGCGCCTCAAATAACAAACCACCAGAAAGTTTGGCAGCGGTGGGAGTGAAGCCCAAATCACCAGAGAGATCGAAACCTGAACCAGCGGCTGAGCCCACTCAGCCTCACTACCACATTCAGATTAGACACAAACATTGTCTTCACCAACATTGACACAATATAATATAACATAACACAATATAAAAAATTATGATCAGGAATTGGCCATTCGGCCCCTCGAGCGTTCTCAGCTACTTAATAAGGTCATGTGAAAACTTCAATCATCACCCAGTAACATCCGGACGTTTAGTTGCTGAACAGTTTCCACTCAAAGAAAAGAGAGAAATGTTTTAAAACTGCTCTTTTTTTCCCTGTACCATCTTAACATGAAGCCACAGAACTAACATGGCCAATGTTTGGGTGGTAAAAATGGGAAACTGAACCACATTGACACACACAGAAAATCACAAATATGCGTGTTGTTAAGATTTGAAATGGTGCTTATTTTCATACTGTCTTTCAATGTGCAGAAAGTGGAGCTGTGATTAGCTTATAGCTCAGACGATGCACAGCAAGAATGTACATAACAGGCTGATGCTGACAGTGCCTGTTTGGACTCAGTGAGCTGCATCTGACGATTGAGAACATTTAATTGCCGCTCAACGAGTCCTGTTCCAAATTCCCTGCCATAAATGAAAAGAAAACTCGCTGAATTTGCTGAATGTCTTGAATTCAAAGCATCATATGGAAGGTCAGAAAATTCATCTTAACCGTGGTATTAGGAAAAATAAAATGACAGAAAGTTACAGCAAAGAAAAAAGGCCATTCGGCCCTGTGTGCTGCTTTCAAAGAACAGTGTGATTGGTTGACCTGAATACTTTTAGGAAGAATGGACAGAAAGGAAATCGAGGCAGGGTCGCGCTGTTAATAAGGAACGAGATCGGTACATTAGTGACAGAGGATCTTAGATTGAAGGATCAAGATATGGAATTAGTTTGGGTGGAGCTAAGAAACAACAAGAGGCAGCAAACATTGGTGGGAGTTGTTTATAGGCCACTAAACTGTAGTGGTAATGTTGGGCATGGGATAAATCAGGAAATTAGAGCTGCATGTGACATGGGTAATACAGGAATAATATTCTGCCTCGCACCACCAGCTCTATAGTCAGTGCTTTGTAACCTACCACAGTCCTTCTCTTTTATTTTCACTCCCTTACTCCGACTCTGGGTTTATTCCCGAGTTTTGCCCTTGTGACATTTCCAGCTCTGATGTGAAATTTACACTCTTACTCCATCATTTCTAGCAGAGCTTTACAGTGTTATTTACAACCAACAAATTAATCACATTGATTTGATCAGCTCGCCCAGGAGGAATAAGTTTCAAATCCCTAACCAGGAATCGAACGCAGGCTGTACTGATAAAATTACCGCATTCTAACCACTAACCCAGCAGTTTGACACATGCAGGCTGCTTGTGGCATTTTCCCTTTCCAGATCCCTTTTTCCAGGGTCAAGTTTCTTTGACCAAATGGTCTATGTCATTTGAACACAAGTGCCGTCTTCAGCCAATGGGAAAAACCATTGCTGAGAGCTGGAACATGAAATCGATACTTTCCTCCTTTAAGACAGTTCTTAAAGCCTCCCCCTTTGACAGAGCTTTTAGTCATCTGACAGAATATGAGGCTCAGCGTCATACTTTGTTATACAATGCTCCTGGGGAACGCCTTGTGACATTTCATGAGGTAAAAGGAGCTTTATAAATATAAGTTGTTGTTGTACTCCATACAGAGAAAAAGACAGACTCCTGTTGTCTCTTTCATCCTGATATTTTTCACTGTAACATTGTAATGTGAAGTTGCACCACGAATGTGAATACAGTTTGTGCTCGTAAAAATGTGTTCACCTCCTCGGGGAACTAAACCACATTGACCCACACATAAGAACAAACAGAGATATACACCGAGAGTGACAGGGGCTTAAGGAGAGGCAAATGCCAGGATGAAATCATGTCACCAAATTGGCTCTTTTTTTTCCATTTCCGACTGGAGATTTGCAGAAGGCTGACAATGAATGGAAATAAGAGATCACGGATGTGTTTGGATCTCTTTTCCTCGATTCAAACGATAATTAGTTCTGTCTGCGTACAGTCAAAGTCAGAAATAACAGGAAACGTAGTCAGCAGGATTCGAACCTGCGCGGGGTAACCCCAATGGATTTCTAATCCATCGCCTTAACCACTCGGCCACGACTACAGAGGTTGCTCCTATACCATTATTAGTTGTATGAAATCGTAAAGGTTACAGCAGAGAAAGCGGTCTTTCTGCCCGTCTTGTCATGGCCATTACCTGGCCTTTTCCCCAGAACCCTGAAATTTATTCTGTCTCTCCTCATTCTTCCCACCAAATTGGAAATGAAAGAGTGAGAATGATCACATAAGCTTAGAAAGCTCACAGCAACCGTTGTTTTCATTGGCTGACAAAGTCGTTTATCTTGAACCTAAACAGGCAGTTTTGTGGTGAAAGAGATCTGAACTGAAAAACAATAGGCAAAAGCAGCGTAGATAAGCCAAATCGAAAATTATTGGTGCAACTTCCCTGGTGGTCTCATGGTTAGGATGCGGTGCTCTTAGCGCTGCAGCCCGCATTTGATTCCCGGTCAGGGAATGTCAATTTGTTGGAACGAGTGTTGGTTATTCATTGATTGGAAACGTTTAAAACTCCACCAGAATCAGGGGAGTGTGGTTTTAAGTTTTGCCTCAGAGCTGGAAAACAGCACACTTAGTTCAAGTGGGGTAAGGGAATGAAGGAAGAGGAGAGGGGAAAGGCTGGGTGCAAATCACTGACTGTAGAAATGTTGGTGTGAGGCAAAATATGGGTGGGAGAAGTACGAAATTTGCTGCCTACTGTTTGCACTGACACAAATATCATTCCTGAAGGATCAACCAATCACTACTGCTCTTTGAAACCAGCACGCCCTGCCTAATGGCCTCTTTCTGTGCTGTAACTTTTTGTAATTTTATATTTCCCAACAGCACGGGTCATTCTGCCATTTTATAACCCACTCGAGCGAGATGCGCTTTCTTACCTTGTATTTGGCTCTTTTGAAACCTAAACAAGGAACAAATTCAGTGAGTTTTCTTGTCATTTCCAGCACGAGATTTGTCACGAGACTAATTGAGCGACATATTAATGGTGCCAATCCTTCACTGGAGATCACCGCGTCCAAAGAGCACTGTTATCATCAGCCTGTCATGTATCTTCTTGCAGTACATCTGCTGAACAATATAAAGCTTATCACAGCTCTGCTTTCTACACATTGAAACCCAGTGTGAAAATCAATTACAAAGCTCAACAACTGGGAGGAGACTGACTGTGGATAATCGGCACTAGGCACATTCCTGTAATCAGTATCTGGGAGAACCAGGAAGATGAGATCCAGGTGTCTCTTTACCAACGAGTTTTACCCATTCCCACGAACTGGCTGTGTCTGCATCAAGCACCTAATTAACCTGGGGGCTGGACGGGTAGAGGAAGCTGGAGGCCAAACAGGGACAGAAGCAGAATGAGATGCGATATGAAAGTGTTTTGAATTAGATGTATGTCAGTTGCTTTCAGTGATGAATGACAGTCTTGTAAGTTTCACAGGAGCCGCAGTGATTAGTTGGTGTTTTTTTTTTATTTCAAGCAGCAAAATTTTAAAAGTAAAAAGATAAAAAACTGAAACTTTCTATATATAGCCTACAACAACAGTGCCTTTTACCGAATGAAACGTCATAAGACGTTCCCCAGGAGCATTGTATAACAAAGTGTGACACTGAGACACATATTCGGTCAGATGTCTAAAAGCTCGGTCAAAGGGGGAGGCTTTAAGAACTGTCTAAAAGGAGGAAAGTACCGATTTCATGTTCCAGCCATCAGCAATGGTTCTTCTCATTGGGGAAAAGTCACCTGTGTTCAACCCAAACAGACCAATTAGTCGGAGAAAGTTGTCTCTGGTGAAGGAGATCGGGAATGAAAAAGAAAATGTCATAAGTTGCCTCCATAATCCAAATGTCAAGCCTTGTTGGTAGTTTCCCTGATGTCCAGTGACTGGGAATCGGCGCTTCCATTGGACCAACAGCGAATAGGGTGGAGGGTTTTGGAAATTGAAAGTTATACATGAGCAGCTTGTGGGGCTATTTCACCTCACTGTCAATTTCATGTTCCAGATCACAGCAACCGTTGTTTTCATTGGCTGAAGAAGTCGTTTATCTTGAACCTAAACAGGCAGTTTTGTGGTGAAGGAGATCTGAACTGAAAAACAATAGGCAAATGCAGCGCAGATAAGCCAAATCAAAAACTGCTGGTGCAGATTCCCTGGTGGTCTAGTGGTCAGGATTCGGCGCTCTCACCGCCGCGACCCTGGTTCAATTCCCGGTCAGGGAATGTCGAGTTATTGAATTTGTTGGAATGAATGTTGATTTTTCATTGATTGGAAACGTTTAAAAGCTCCACCAGAATCAGAGAAGTGAGAGTTTAAGTTTCGCCTCAGAGCTGGAAAACATCACACTTGGTTCAAGGGGAGTGAGGGAATGAAGGAAGAGGAAAAGTTGCAAAGCACTGACTATAGAAATGTTGGTGTGAGGCAAAATATGAGTGGGAGAAGTACGAATTTTGCTGCCTACTGTTTGCACCGGCACAAATATCACTCCTGATGGATCAAACAATCACTACTGCTCTTTGAAAGCAGCACGCCCGGCCGAATGGCCTCTTTCTGTGCTGTAACTTTCTATAATTTTAAAGCAACAGCACGGGTCATTCTGCCATTTTATAACCCACTCGAGCGAGATGTACTTTCTTACCTTGTATTCGGCTCTTTTGAAACCTAAACACGGACCAAATTCAACGAGTTTTCTTGTCATTTCCAGCACGAGATTTGTCACGAGACTAATTGGGCGATACATTAATGGTGCCAATCCTTCACTGGAGCTCACCGCGTCCAAAGAGCACTGTTATCATCGGCCTGTCATGTATCTTCTTGCAGTACATCTGTTGAACAATATAAGCTTATCACAGCTTTGCTTTCTTCACATTGAAACCCAGTGTGAAAATCAATTAAAAAGCTGAACAACTTGGAGGGTAGTGACTGTGGGTACTTGTGGCTCAGTTCATAGCACCCTCGCCTTTGAATCAGAGGGTTGTGGGTTCATATCCCACTCCCGGAAAACCAAGAACTGTGATTGTACTCGAAAGAAGTTGCAATCTGTGACTGTTGGTAACTCGAAAGAGTTTCCTGTAATCAGTATCTGGGAGAATCAGGAAGATGAGATCCAGTTGTCTCTTTACCCACGAGTTTTACCCATTCCCACGAATTCACTGTGTCTGCATGAAGCACCTAATTGACCTGGGAGCTGGACGGGCAGAGGGAGCTGGGGGCGAGACAGAAGCAGAAAGAGATGCGACATGAACGTACTTTGAATTTCAGTGGTGAATGTCTGTCTTGTAAGTTTCACAGGAGCCGCAGTGATCAGTTGGTGTTTTATTTAAGCAGCAAGATTTCAAATTAAAAAGATAAAAGCAAATTACCTTGAATGATGGAAATCTGAAACAAAAGCAGGATATGCTGGAAAAACTCAGCAGCTGGAGCGAGGGTCAATGTTTCCAGACAGTACGACTTTTATTCAGATTTTCAAAGTATTAGAGCACCAGCGTGGGGCTCGAACCCATGACCCAAAGATTAACATTCTCATGCTCTGCCAAGTAAGCTAGTGAGGAACATGAAAAATTGTTTTGTATCTCAATATACATGGTTAAACCTGCTGATTTCTACCTGATAGCTCAGCTTGACCGGAATTTTAAAGTGTGGAACGTAATCGGCCGACAAATGCACCAAAGTTGCAATGCATTCCCCTCAATCATCAATAACATCATTCACATCTTCCACTTCTTAGCTGCACCTCCTTCCAAATACTGTGATCCATTTTCCTCAGGATTTTCTCCTGGATTTAATATTTACCTGCTTCGTGTCCTCATTTTGAAATCAGAATCGCTTCAATATCCAACACAATTTGAATTGCAAACCTGACGGGCAAACAATGGAAAACAAGTCACTCGGTAACACAAATCCCATGGTGCTCATTTTCAGATTCACAACAGTCAGATTTTCAATAAAATGAAGGAATTTTACAGTGAAAAGTTTAGAAAGTTGGTGTGACTTTTATTTGTGACTCAGTCACTCGGGTATTCTGTAAATGCTGTTCGGAGGTTTAGTGACCGGGATATAATCTACCTGCGTTTTCCTGAGCCTGTGCTCGGTGTATTGGGAGGTTTGGCCCGGGTTGGAGTATCTTGCATTCCAGGGATGGGCAGTAACCCGCTGATTGAAGCTGCAGTCGCCGCTTTCTGCTGGCAGCGCGTGATTGGAGAGTGTGGAGCCGGAACACTGCTGCTTTTCTGCTTTTCTCTGTCTCACTCACTGTGGAGTTGAGGAAGAGAGAATAATTGAGGGGTTCGTTTGATTCCAATAATTTCATGAATTTCTGATGGGTTAGATGAAGGTACAGAGTGGGTCCAAATCTTTTCTCATTGTATTTGACAGAAAACGTAATTTTAAAAAGAAGCTGTTTTTGTGGGAGCTCACTGGACAACAAAAGACCTGCCACCGTTTGGGGATATCTTGCAGCCCAAGTACCCAATGACAACCTGGAAATGGGTGACAATGAATGGTGCTGAGGGGGAAAAACAGTAAAAATCTTAAACCACTGGGTGGTCTTGAATGACCAACCTTTCAGTTAACAGACAAACACGCTGACCAATTGCGCCACAGACACTTACACAAACCTAACTGACAAGGTATCCAAACCAGGGTGTCAGATAGTCTAATGTTCAGATTTCCACGACCCAGACAGCTATCACGCTCTGTCAGTTTTACTCTTCCAAAATAAAGGGTGGGACATTCATTCCAGATATATGGAAACAGTCTGATCCCACCCACTTCAGACACATCCATGTCACCGGGAACCAGCTCTCCTACAACCGGTGCCATCTCCCTTTGAGCCTTTCATAGTCTTATCTGTTACCAAGTATTCTGATAGTCCCGAAGCCGATATTAGGTTTGAATTCCTGATGTGCAGTAACGAGAATCCTTTCAATGTCTCAAATCAGTTAATTTCACTGATAACATTAGTGTCACTGTTCCAGCGTCTTAAAGAAAGGAAAGGTGCCTTGACTGTCTCTGGTCAGTCGGGCAGGTCACCCTTCATTTGCATTGGATTCCATTCCTCAAAGTGGATTTTCATTTCCTTCTTGAGTTCCCTTACTACATCTGGCAGCATTTTTGGATTGAGAGGCATTATTAACATTTCAGATGCAGTGCAGTTCTGATGAAAGGTTACGGACCTGAAATGAAAACCATGCCTCTCTCTCCACAGTCACTACCAGAGCTGTTGAGAATTCCAGCATTTTCTATTTTTATTTCAGATAACCAGCATCTGCAGTAATTTGCTTTACTTTACATGATCAGTGAAACATATAAGATCCTCAGGGTACTTGACAGGGCGGTTTTGGAGAGGATGTTACCTCTTGTGAGAGAATCTAGAACTCGGAATCGCTGTTTAAAAACAAGGGGTCACCCATTTAAAATGGAGATGAGGCGATTTTTTTTCTCTCACAGGGTCGTGAAACTTTGGAACTCTGTTCCTGAAAAGGCTGTGGAAGCAAAGTCTTTGAATATTTTTAAGGCAGAGGTCGATATGTCCTTGGGAAGCAAGAGGGTGATAGGTTATCAGTGATAGGTGGGATACAGATTTCAGGTGACTATCAGGTCAGCCATGATCTTATTAAATGGCGGAGTAGGCTTGAGGGGCCGAATGGCCTACTCCTGTTCCTTTTTCTTAAGTAGTGCTAAGAATGTGGAACCCATTACCAGTCAATTTCGAGATCCATGTCTGAGCTGAAAATGTGTAGGTAAACCCACACTGTAAGCAGATTGTTCACCAGTTAAAATTGGAAAGGGATTCACTCTCATCCCTTTTACTGACACAGCAACACAGTCTTGCTGGTGGGAGACCATTCAGATACTTCACGTGTGCAAAGTGCTTTATTCAGTTTGCCCACACGTTAACACTCCAACTTTAAAAGTTCAAAAGATTTGATCCACAATCAGAGCAGAGATCTGTTCTCTTAAATGTTCCATGTATCGGGGGAAATGTTACCAGCTCACCCCATCTGCTGAGACTACACTGAGTTCAGATCTAACTGTCGGGGTTTGTTCTGCATCCAGGTGAGAATTGCGGTGGACCCCTTAGCAATTTGGCCGCTGTTTCATTGATTCAACAATTTTATGTCTTGCCCCTATGGCACCCATCGTATTCTGATTACAGGACAGAGGTTTCTGTTCTACAACGTGATATTTCAATGGCGGAGCGGCCACCCAGCATTCGCTGCGGGGCAGAATGTGCCCTCTCTTCACAACAGCAGCGCCTACGCATGCGCAGTACTGAGTGTGGTGGGGCATGCGCATTGCGGTCGGATCCATTAGCATGCGCAGTGCTGGTCTGTGACTGAAGCTGCTCAGAGCGGGTGAGAGAATGTCGAGTGGAGCAAACTAACAGAGTTAGTGGGTGTGTGAGGAGGAATGGAGCCAGCGGAGTGGAAATAGAGGCTTGATAAAGACACAGTGCAGGCCGCAGACCTCAAATAACAAGATACCGGTCTTGTATTTGCAGAGAACGGGCCGAAAAAGTCTGGATTTCTCCCTTCGCCAGGCCCGGGGTAACGGCCGCCATCTTTATAGGGGGCAATGTGCAGCAGGGCGCATGCGCGGTCATCCTGGTCCAGGTAGCAGGAGGAGATAGTGTTATGCATTTCTATCCCGGACCGACAGGGATGGATTTTGGAAACTCCTTTTACAGGGGGTAAGAAGGGGAGGATTTACACACAGCAAACTCAAACCAAGAGAAACGTTTGTTCTTTCTGAATTTCAATCCTGGATTGACCGTGATGGATTTTTTGAATTCCATTTACAGGATGTTAGAAGAGGAGGAACTCAAGGGATACTTGAGGGAGATGAGAAACTGAAACCAAACATCATGACAAAATCTGAAAGTCTCTTGATTCACCAGGACCTGAATAGCACCAGCCTTTGAATGTAAGCTTTGAGGTCATTTTCAGTTACTGGGTAAAAAATCTCTTCCTCACATTGTGGATCTTACCTAAAATCTTAAATCTCTTTCCCTTAATCCTTTCATAATCAGCCAATGGGAACAGCTTTAATTTAACTACCTTTCATAATCCTGTACACCTCTATCAAATCTCCCCTCAAGCTCCTTTACTACAAGGAGAACAACCTCAGTTTCTTGAATTTAATCTTACAATTAAAATCCCTCATCCCTCGACCCATTCTGATAAATCTCCTCTGCCCCCTCTCAAGGACCCTCACATCATAATTTGTGGTGATTGCTGGTTTGCACAGACCCAGATGTTCTGTGTCTGTGACATCATCACACATTGACAATTACACTGTGACATCATCACACATCAACAATCACACTGTGACATCACCCCGCTCCCCAGGTATTTCCTCAACTGGGAGATTTTTCACTGACTCCAGTGCTTCTGATATCTTTCTAGCTACAGGCTGCAACAGGAGAGTTTAAGTTTGAAAATGGTGATATTCTTTCAGAGGTGAGTATTTTTCACCATCCATCTACAATTTAGAGCTTTTAGTGCTGTGATGTTTTCTGTGAGAGGTTCCAAGTCTCTGGGACTGGTGTGGCTCCTTTACTGAGGATTTGAATCCATGTCCATCCATTGCTCTGTTTCACCTCTGCCCTCCCTGATCACCTCTCTACCATTGTCCACCTTCCTCTGTCTCTAATAATGGATCTATTTGAGTTATGTTTAGTATTTTATTGTTACTTCTGCTGACTGTGTCTCAATGAGGTTTCCTCCGCTGCCCATCCTCTGACCATGTGCTGCTGGTTTCCCAGCTTTATCTTCCCACAGTATCTTTCATAGTCAGGAACTGTTTTTCCTGCGCTATAGTCCATTTCTATTCCACTTCTGAGCTTATGTTGATCACCAAATTCTGCAGCAATTTTACTCCCTGTAAATCATTCTGCGAACCCTGAAATGTTTACTCTGTTTCCCTCTCCACAGATACCAGCAAATATTGCCAATTCCCAGTTGCCTGTGGAGAAGATGATGTTTGACCTTCTTGAACCGCTGCAGTCCGTGTGGTGAAGGTGCTCCCACGATGCTGTTAGGTAAGGAGTTACAGGTTATTCACCCAGTGATGATGAAGGAACAGTGATATATGTCCAAATCAACAAGAACAATTTGTATTTATAAAGCACTTTTAATGTAAGACAATGTTCCAAGGCATTTCACAGAAATGTTACAAAGCAAGGTTTGACACTGAGCCACATGAGGAGATATTAGGGCAGGTGATCAAGCGTTTGGTCAAAGAAGTGGGTTTTACAGAGTAAATTAAAGGAGGAAAATGAGGTAGAGAATGGGAGAGGTTTAGGGAGTGAATTCCAGAGCTTGGAGCCTTGGAAAGTGACAGAATGGGCACGAATGTGGAACAATAGAAATCAGGAACACTCAGTATGCCAAATTAGAGGAGCGCAGATATTTCCGAGGGTTGTTATGTTGGAGGAGCTTCCAGCAACAGGGAGCAGCCATACAGGAATTTGAAAATAAGGGGTGGAGTCGGGCGATGTTACTGAGGTGGAAATAGGTGGTCTTGGTGATGATGTGGATATGTGGTTGGAAGCTCATCTTGGGGTGAAATATTTCACCATGGTTGTGAACTGTCTGGTTCAGTCCCAGACAGTTGTCAGGGAGAGGGATAGAGTCGGTGTCTAGGGAGTGACATTTGTAGTGGGGACTGAAGACAATGGCTTCAATCTTCCCAATATTTAAATGGAGGAAATTTCTGTACATCCAGTACAGGATGTCAGACAAGTCAGGAGGGTGTGTGACTTGGAGGGGAACTTGGAGGTGATGGTGTTCACATCCACCTGCTACCCTGGTCCTTCTCCGGGGTAGAGGTTGAAGGTTTGGGAGATTCTGTCAAAGTTCTGGTTTATTTGTAGGTCTATGAAAAGCCCTCTCCTCACCCCCTGCTTCTCCCACTCCTCTCTCTGACTTTTTCTCTCTCTCCTTTTCTCCTTCTGTCACATAGAATTCTCCAGCCCAGCGGGTTGTGGATGCTCCATCATTGAATATATTTCAGGCTGAGATGGAGAGATTTTTGGTCTCTCAGGGAGTCGAGGGACATGGGGAGTGGGTGGGAAATTGCAGATGAAGCCCAAGATCAGCCACGATCGTATTGAATGGTGGAGCAGGCTCGACGGGGTGTTAGGTCTTCTCTTGTTCCTATTACTTCAGTTCTTATGGAGACCAGAGTCTTATGTAGGCCCAGACCGGGTGGCAGGTTCCCTTCCCTGAAGGACATTAGTGAACCAGTTGGGTTTTTATGACGATCCAGCAGTTTTCTTGGTCACTTCTTCCTAGTGCCGGCCCCACAAATTCCCAGATTCATTCAGCTCAATTTCACAACCTGCCTTTGTGTTTTTGTGGGTTCTCTCTCACTCCCTTTTTTCTGTTTTAAATCAATTCCACAGGGTATTAGAAGGGGAGGATTTGCAGTCGGGAAACTGAAACTAAACATCAGCTCAGGATCTGACGGAGCCGTCCAATTTATCGTAACCTGAATATCATCAGATTTTGAACATGGAAGGAAAAAGCACCGTTCACAGTGGGGAGAAACTGTACACGTGTTCTGTGTGTGGACAAGGCTTCAATCAATCATCTGACCTAATGGGACATAAATGCAGTCACAATGGAGAGAAACCGTGGAAATGTGGGAACTGTGGGAAGGGATTCAAATACCCATCTGACCTGGAAAAGCATCAGCGCAGTCACACTGGGGAGAGGCCATTCACCTGCTCCACATGTGGTAAAGGATTCACTCAGTCATCCAACCTGCGGAAACACCAGCGAGTTCACACCGATGAGAGGCCTTTTAAATGCCCAGACTGTGGGAAGTGCTATAAAAGTTCCGGGGAACTCATGTTCCATCAACGTGTTCACACTGATGAGAGGATGTTCAGGTGCTCTCACTGTGAGACTGGGTTCAAGACATCATCTGATCTCACTGTACACCTGAGAATTCACACTGGAGAGAGGCCGTTCACCTGCTCCCAGTGTGGGAATGGATTCACTCAGTTACCCCATCTGCTGACACACAAGCATGTTCTCACTGAGGAGAGACTTTTCAAATGCCCAGGTTGTGGGAAGTGCTATAAAAGTTCCAGGGAACTAATGTGCCATCAACGTGTTCACACTGACGAGAGACCATTCAGGTGCTCTCACTGTGGGACTGGGTTCAAAACATCATCTCAGCTCACTGTACACCAGCGAATTCACACTGGGGAGAAGCCATTCACCTGCTCTGAGTGTGGGATGGTATTCACTCAGTCATCCCACCTGCAGACACACCAGCGACTTCACACTGGGGAGAGACCTTTTAAATGCCCAGACTGTGGGAAATGCTATAAAAGTTCTTGGAATCTGATGTACCATCAACGTGTTCACACTGACGAGAAACCGTTCGCCTGCTCCAAGTGTGGGAAGGGATTCACACAATCATCTCAACTGCTGACACACCAGCGACTTCACACTGATGAGGGACCTTTTAAATGCCCAGACTGTGGGAAGTGCTATAAAAGTTCTGGGAACCTGATATACCATCAACATGTTCACACTGACGAGAGACCATTCAGGTGCTCTCACTGCGGGACTGGATTCAAGACATCATTTGAGCTCACCGTTCACCAATGGATTCACACTGGGGAGAGGCTGTTCATCTGCTCTAATTGTGGGAATCGATTCACTACCTCATCCCACCTGCTGAGACACCAGCGAGTTCACAAGTAACTGTAGCCATTGGATTTTGTTGTTAATCACATCCAGACTGAACCATGTTCTTCGGGGCCCATTTCTGCTGATGTTCATCGACTCCTAATATTCTGGATGAAGTTAAATAAATCAGCTTTTTGTTAAATACAGTGTGTGTTGAATCTGTTAAACATCTCTGTCAGTTCCATTTGAAGGGCTCTCCCTCTCCCTTCTCTCCTCCATCTTCACCTCCAACAACAAGTGTGAGGAGCTCATGGAGTTTCTTTGTCACTTAGATTGAGACAATCCGATCAGCTGCCTCTGCTGCTTCCCTCCCTTCCACTAGCCCACTGGGACAAACTGTCTCTAAAGTTCCCCAATGTCCGAACCCACATCTTTCTCCAGTTTCTCTCCCATCTCCCCTCATGTCCTCCCAGTGCTCATCTTGTCCATGAGACCCACCTCCTGCTCCATCGACCCTATTCCTATGACAATGTTGATGGCCCAACTTCCCCATGTTTGAAGACATGGTTACTGGTTCTCTCTCCAGGTGCTGTTCTTTGCCTCAAATCTGCCATCACCACCCCCTCCTCAAAAATAAACCTTTTATCCACCATTCTTGCAAACTACTGCCCCATCTCCAAGCTCCCGCTCCTCCCTATACTGTTCCAATGTGCTGTCACCTCCCAAATACTAGGATTGTCAGTGTGAACAGGGTGGGATGTGTTTGGAGACAGGATGTCCCAGTTCTCCACCCTGGGATTCTCAGTGTGAACAGTGGGGGATGTGTTTAGAGACAGGATGTCCCAGTTCTCCACCCTGGGATTCTCAGTGTGAACAGGGTGAGATGTGTTTGGAGACAGGATGTCCCAGTTCTCCACCCTGGGATTGTCAGTGTGAACAGGGTGGGATGTGTTTGGAGACAGGATGTCCCAGTTCTCCACCCTGGGATTGTCAGTGTGAACAGGGTGGGATGTGTTTGGAGACAGGATGTCCCAGTTCCCCAACCTGGGATTCTCAGTGTGAACAGGGTGGGATGTGTTTGGAGACGGGATGTCCCAGTTCTCCACCCTGGGATTCTCAGTGTGAACAGGGTGGGATGTGCTTGGAGACAGGATGCCCCAGTTCCCCACCCTGGGATTCTCAGTGTGAACAGGGTGGGATGTGTTTGGAGACAGGAGGTCCCAGTTCTCCACCCTGGGATTCTCAGTGTGAACAGGGTGGGATGTGTTTGGAGACAGGATGTCCCAGTTCTCCACCCTGGGATTTTCAGTATGAACATGGTGGGATGTGTTTGGAGACAGGATGTCCCAGTTCTCCACCCTGGGATTCTCAGTGTGAACAGGGTGGGATGTGTTTGGAGACAGGATGTCCCAGTTCTCCACCCTGGGATTCTCAGTGTGAACAGGGTGGGATGTGTTTGGAGACAGGATGTCCCAGTTCTCCACCCTGGGATTGTCAGTGTGAACAGGGTGGGATGTGTTTGGAGACAGGATGTCCCAGTTTTCCACCTTTAAAGGGACAGGGAGAGGACCAGCTGGGCTGAATGATGCTGCTTTATGACATCACTGCAGTGCCTAGTAACCATTCTCCCTGAGCCCTGCTCATTATGGGCTGGCTTTAGCTCAGTGCTGTTACAGGGAGGGAAACAGGAGGAGGATTCGAGCCGTGTGGAGCTCAGGATTAATGGGGAGAGATACAGGATCAATTTCTACCTTACTGAGTGAGAAATGTCATTGTCCCAGACACTCCCTGTCCCTCGGTATCTGTATCCGGGGGACAGGCTGATGGGTTTACTCTGTATCTAATCCGTGCTGTGTTTGACTGGAGAGTGTTTGATTCTGACAGAAGCCATTCACCTCGATGATGATGAGATAAACCCATCAGCTTCTCCCCTGGACACTGATCCTGAAGGACAAGGAGTATCTGGAATATTTTGTACCATGTACTTGACCCAGTTTTGAACTCCTTGCTCACATCTCCTCTCATCCTGCTTTGTTCTAATGAAAAGACCCCCAGTTTCTCCAGTCTCTCCTCATGGGAAAGAGAAATTGGAATGAAGTTTGAAACTCAAACAGGAGCTTCACAGCAGACAGGTCACCATGAGAAAACATTTCATTCCACAGTCAGTTGTTATCATCTGGAATACACTGTCTGAAAGTTTGGTGGGAGCAGATTCAACAGTAACTTTCAAAAGGGAATTGGAGAAATGCTTGAAGGAAAACATTGACCGGGGCCATGGGGAAACAACAGGGGAGTGGATTATTCAGATAGCTCTTCCAAAGAGCTGACAAAGGCACAATGTGCCAAATGGCCTCCTTTTGTGCTGTCACCCCTCATCCATTGTATCGTCTCTGTGAATCTCCTGCACTCTCTCCATGGCCTTGACATCTTTCCTGTTGTAAGATACCCAGAATTTGACTCAATATTCTAAATGCAGCCTAACCAATGATTTACAAATTAATTTTATAAATAAAAATGGAGTAACAGGTTCAAACAGCACTTTAAACTTGTCCTTCAAATTTAAAGATTTATGTTACTGAACCCCTTGTAACATGGCTAAAATACTTTGAGGTAAAATGTCTGGTATAACGTGTATTATGAGATAGAGAAGTTTAGTCTGAGTTCGAAACTCAAACAAGCTCTTTACTGCAGACAGGTCACCACGGCAACACTGATAAGACATTCCATTGCACAGAATCAGCTCATTGGAAACTCGAATCAGTTCAGGGAAAAGGACAGAGTTTGTCTGTTATTGACCATATTATAAACTGAAACCAGAGTGAGGAATAGATCAGATTATAATGTGTGATGTTTATACCTATAATTGTGAAACTATCAGAAATAACAGAATTAACAATGGGCAGGGGGGTTTAGGGAGAATGAGAACATTCCTGAAGAAAAGTAATTGCTGGGAAACAGGGAATGTGTCCTTGTGAATCACAGATTCGAGAAATTCCAGCTGTCTTTTCCTCACTTCCTGCCAAAACCCAGCAGAGAAGACAATGAATCAGGGGCCAGAGCTGGATCACTACAGGGTATAAAAGTGAGGGGATACTGATGTAAGGAGGCAGCCGGGACTGGAGACACCAGAAATCAAACTCAGGGCACCCGAGGTTCCATCCCGTGGGCTGACCTCGTGTAAGTGACTCTGGACACATGGGAGTTACATGTTTATTCTGATTTATGGATCAATATACGATACAGTAGAGAACAGAGAATCTGCTCAGCATATGCTTCTTAATGAGGTGTTGAAGTTGCTGACTCTGGACTCTCAAACCCACAGATTCTGAGAGAGAGAGAATACAGAAAGAAAGCAATGAATGATATGTAAAATTGAGGGGGAAACAGGAAGTGATCAATGAGTGAAGTTATAATGACAAAGGATAGACAATGAGAGAAAGTAGAGAAATAAAAGATATCTACAAATCTCAGAGGATGTGAGAATAGTTACAGAAGGTTAATTAATTTGGGGATAGTATGGGGAAATGGTGTTGAAGTAGAAGATTATTAAATGGTGCAGCATCACGCTCCTATTTCTTATGTTCTTCTAAAAAGTGTATTGTTTTAGAAACAAATATTTCTGTACAGGCTTTTAATTCGGGGTGTGTGGGCGTTGGTAGCAAGTCTATTATATAAACTGCCCATCTCTTGTTACCCATTGAGAAGGTAATGGTGGTCTTGGTGATGATGTGGAGATGTGGTTGGAAGCTCATCTTGGGGTGAAATATTTCACCATGATTGTGAACAGTCTGATTCAGTCTCAGACAGTTGTCAGGGAGAGGGATGGAGTAGGTATTTGGGGAGTGGAGTTTGTAGTGGGGACTGAAGACAATGGTTTCAGTCTTCCCAATATTTAAATGAAGGAAATTTCTGCTCATCCAGTATTGGACGGTGTGTAACTTTGAAGAGAACTTTGAGGTGATGGTGTGCACTCACACCTGCTACCCTGGTCCTTCTAGGTAGTGGAGGTTGATGGTTTGCAAGAACCTGATGTATTTCTGTTCTATTTGTATAGGGTCAAGATATTCTCTCTCCTTCGCTTCTCTCTTGCCCTTCCTCTCACACTCGCACTCCTCCCACAGAGGCCAGCATCTTGTGTAGGCCCAGACCGGGTGGCAGGTTCCCTTCCGTGAAGGACATTAGTGAACCAGTTGGGTTTTTATGACAATCCAGCAGTTTTCATGGTCACTTTTTCCTCGTGCCAGCCCCACAAATTCCCAGACTCATTCAGCTCAATTTCACAACCTGCCTTTGTGTTTTTGTGGGTTCTCTCTCACTCCCTTTTTTCTGTTTTAAATCAATTTCACAGGGTATTAGAAGGGGAGGATTTACAGTCGGGAAACTCAAACCAAACATCGCATCAGGATCTGACAGAGTCACTCGATCCATCAAGCTCGATAATGGAAGGAAAAAGCAGTGTTTACACTGAGGAGTAACTGTGGAAATGTGAGGACTGTGGGAAGAGATTCAATTCCCCATCTCAGCTCGAAACTCATCAGCGAGTTCATACTGGGGAGAGACCGTTCACCTGTTCCTCTGTATGTGGGCAGGGATTCACTCAGTTATCCAACCTGCTGAGACACCAGCGAGTTCACACTGGGGTGAGGCCGTTCACCTGCTCTGTATGTGGGCAGCGATTCACTCAGTTATCCAACCTGCTGAGACACCAGCGATTCAATACTGATGAGAGGCATTTTAAATGTTCGGACTGCGGGAAGTGCTTTAAAAGTTCTGGGGAACTGTTGTGCCATCAACGTGTTCACACTGATGAGAGACCGTTCAGGTGCTCTCACTGTGGGACCGGATTCAGGCACTCATCTCACCTCACTGTACACCAGCGAATTCACAATGGGGTAAGGACGTTTACCTGCTCCGAGTGTAGAAAGGGATTCACTCAGTTATGTCACCTGCTGACACACCAGGGAGAGACCGTATACCTGCTCAGAGTGTGGGAAGGGGTTCATTGATTCATCCACCCTTTTTAGACACCATCGAATTCACACTGGGGAGAGACCATTCACCTGCTCTGAGTGTGGGAAGGGATTCACTCAGTCATCCCACCTGCCAACACACCAGCGAGTTCACAATTAACTACAGTGATTGGATTTTGTTGTTCATTACATCCAGGACTGAACAAATTTCATCGGAGTCTGTTTTTGCTGATGTTGAAAAGCTCCAACCATGTTGGAGGTGCTAAATATTCTGGATGAAGTCAAATAAATCAACTTTGTATTAAACACACAGTATGTTGAACATTTTTCATATCTTTAACACAAGTCAGTTCCTTTTGACGGGCTCTCTCTCTCTCCCCTGTCTTCTCCATCCTCACCTCCAACAACAAGTGTGAGGAGCTCATGGAGCTTCTTTGTCACTAAGGTTGAGACAATCCAATCAGCTGCCTCTGCTGCTTCCCTCCCTTCCTCTAGCCTACCGGGACAAACTGTCTCTAAAGTTCCCCTTGTCAGAGCCCCAAACTCACATTTTTCCCCAGTTTCTCTCCCCTCATGCCCTCTCAGTACTCATCTTGTCCTCTGCTGTATTGACCCCATTCTCATTAAACTACTGATCACCCAGCTTCCCTATCTCAGCTGATATTGTTAATGGCTCTCTCTATCTTTCTTCTGGTACTGTCTCTCTCAATTTCAAATCCACTGTTATCACCTGAAAAAACACTTGACCCCACCACCCTAAAATTCCACCCCATCTCCAAACTCACTTTCCTCTGCACAGTCCTTCGACTTAGTGTCCCCCAGGGACTTCAATCTCCATGCAATTGCATGTCCCCACCTGACCCCAGCTTATCTGCTGCTCAAACCCTCATCCCTGCCCTTGTTACCTTGAGACTTGATGATTCCAATACATTCCTGACCAGCTTCTCACATTCACCCCACCCCCACGCAGAAACATAAATCATCGAAAACTCTGCTGCCCGTGTGCTTTTTCACACCATGTCCTGTTCACCCATCACCCCTTGGCTCGCTGACATACATTGGCTCCTAGTCAAGCAATGCCTCAAGTTTAAAACTCACATCCTTGTTTTCAAATCCCCCTGTCGCCTCGTGTCTCCCTACCCCTGCAACCTCCATCACTCAACCCTCAGGGATATATGTGCCCTTCTCATTCTGGCCTCTTGAACATCCCAGCTTTTAATTACTCCACCACTGTTGGCTATGCCTGGCATGAAGTTCTGAAATTCCCTCCCTGAACTTCTCCAGCTCTCTCTCCTGATTGAAGGTCCTTGTTAAAATCTGCCTCTCCAATGAAGGTTTTGTCCATTTACTCTAATATGGTATGTGACTTGATGTTAAATTTCTCTTCAGGATGCTTCTCTGAAGCACCTTGGGATGTTTTATTACATTAAACGTGTTATATAAATACAAATTGTTACTGTTTACCTGTTTGTGCACAGTAAGATTCCACAAATAGCCATCAGACCATCAATCTTCTTTTCATATTAATTCATTCTTGGGATGTAGGTGTTGCCAGCTGGGCCAGTGTTTATTGTCGTTCCTAATTGCCTTTGAGAAGGTGGCGATGAGCTGCCTTCTTGAACCGCTGAAGTCCATGTGGCGTAGGTACACCTACAGTGCTGTTAGGGAGGGAGTTTCAGGATTTTGACCCAACAACAGTGAAGGAATTTCCAAGTCAGGATGGTGGGCGGCTTGGAGGGGAACTTCCAGATGGTGATGTTCACATGTATCTATTGCCCTTGTTCTTCTAGATGGTCGTGGTCATGGGTTTGGAAGATACCGTCTAAGGAGGCTTGGTGAGTTCCTGCAGTGCATCTTGTAGATGGTATGCACTGCTGCTACTATGCATCATTGGTGGAGCGAGTGAATGTTTGTGGATGGGGTGCCAATCAAGCGGGGCTGATTTGTCCTAGATGATGTCAAGCTTCTTGAGAGTTGTTGGAGCTGCACTCATCCAGGCAAGTGGGGAGTTTTCCATCACACTCCTGACTTGTGGCTTCTCAATGGTGGACAGGCTTTGGGGAGTCAGGAGGTGAACCAGGAGAGAGCTGCCCCATCCAGCTGGATGACAGTGGAGTGGTGTTGGAGCAGAATGGTGTGGTCAAGCTTGTCAAAGGCTGCAGACAAGTTGAGAAGGGATAGTGTACCTTTGTCACAGTCACATAGGATGTAGTTGGTGGCTTTGATCAGAGCTGTTTCCGTCCAGTGACAGGGGCAGAAACCTGATTGGAGGGATTCAGACAGGGAGTTCTGGGAAAGCTGGGCACAGATTTAGGAGGTGACACATGTTCAGGAAGTTTGGATAGGAGAGGGAGGTTGGAGATTGGGCAATAGTTTGCAAGGATGGTGTGGTCAAGGGTTTGATTTTTGAGGAGGGGGTGATGATGGCAGATTTGAAGGAGAGATCAACAGTACGTGAAGAGAGAGAACTGTGAACAATATCAGTGAACATGGGGAAGTTGGGTGATCAGCAGTTTAGTGGGAATAGGGTCAATGGAGCAAGAGGTGGGTCTCTTGGACAAGATGAGCACTGGGAGGGCATAAGAATGGGAGAGAAACTAAAGAAAGATGTGGGTTCAAGGCTCAGACAAGGGGGAATTTTAGAGACAGTTTGTCCCGGTGGGTTAGTGGAAGTGAGGGAAGCAGCAGAGGCAGCTGATCAGATTGTCTCAATCTTAGTGACAAAGAAGCTCCATGAGCTCCTCACACTTGTTGTTGGAGGTGAAGATGGAGGAGACAGGGAAGAGGGAGAGACCTTCAAAAGGAACTAACTTGCATTAGAAATAGTAAAAAGATTCAACACACTTTATTTAACACAAAGCTGATTTATTTTACTTCTATCCAAAATATGAACCACTATATCTGTCCTGGGGCTTACCAACTTCAGCAGAAACATACCCCAATGAACATGGTTCAGTCTTGGAAGTAACTGACAGCAAAATCCCATCACTGTAGTGACCTGTGAACTCGCTGATGTCTGTGTAGGTTGGATGACTGAGTGAATCCTTTCCCACAATCAGAGCAGGTGAACGGCTTCTCCCCAGTGTGAACTCGCTGGTGTACAGTGAGTTCAGATGATCGCCTGAACCCAGCCCCACACTGAGAGCACATGAACGGTCTCTCATCAGTGTGAACACGTTGATGTGTAATTAGGTTCCTGGAACTTTTACAGCACTTCCCACAGTCTGGGCATTTGAAAGATCTCTTTCCTGTGTGAACTCGCTGGTGTGCCAGAAGACTGGATGACTGAGTGAATCCCTTCCCACACTCGGAGCAGGTGAAAGGTCTCTCCCCAGTGTGACTGCGCTGATGTTTAGTGAGGTCAGATGATCGCCTGAACCCAGTTCCGCAGTGAGAGCACCTGAATGGTCTCTCGTCAGTGTGAACACGTTGATGGGATATCAGTTCTCCGGAACTTTTAAAGCACTTTACGCGGTCTGCACATTTAAAAGGTCTCTTGTCTGTGTGACTTAGCTGGTGTTTGAGCAGGTGGGATGACTGAGCGAATCCTTTGCCACACTCAGAGCAGGTGAACGGCCTTTCCCCAGTGTGACTGCGCTGATGAATTTCCAGCTCAGATGGACACGTGAATCCCTTCCCACAATCCCCACATTTCCACAGTTTCTCCCCAGTGTGACTGCGCTTGTGTTTTGACAGAGCGAATGATCGCTGAAGCCTCGTCCACACACACATGTGTACGGTTTCTCCCCACTGTGAACGGTGCTTTTTCCTTCCATGTTCAAAATTCGATCATATTCAGGTTACGATAAATTGGGCGACTCCATCAGATCCTGATGTGATGTTTGGTTTCAGTTTCCCAACTGCAAATCCTCCCGTTCTAATCCCCTGTGAAATTGATTTAAAACGAGAGTGAGAGAGAACCCACAAAAACACAAAGGCAGGTTGTGAAATTGAGCTGAATGAATCTGGGAATTTGTGGGGCCGGCACGAGGAAAAAGTGATCATGAAAACTGCTGGATTATCCTAAAAAACCCAACTAGTTCACTAATGTCCTTCAGGGAAGGGAAGCCGCTATTCACGCTGTGCCCACTCAAGACTCCTCCATAAATTTGAAAATTGAGCCTGAACACCAAGGTCTGTGTCATTTATATAGGTTCAGGAGAGCAGGAGTCCTCACAGCGACTCCTGGGGATCTCCACTATAAACATTATTCCAGTCTGAAAAAATCCATTAACCACGACTCGCTGTTTCCTATACCCAGCCAGTTTTGTATTCATGTTGCTACTGTCCCTTTTATTCCATGAGCTAACTCTGCTCACGTCTGTTGTGCGGCACATTCTCTAATTCCATTCGGAAGTCCATGTACACCACATTAACAGCAGCATCCTCATCACCCACTCTGTTACCTCTCCAAATACCTTAAGCAAGTTTATTAAACACAATTTTCCCTTAACAATTCCATGCTGGTGTTCCTGAATTAACCCACATTTGCTCACATGACTTAATTTTGTCCCAAATTGAGAAGGGGTAACACATGCACATGGATAGAGGATTAGTTAGCTAACAGGAAGCAGAAGAGGGAAACTGGGTCTTTTTCAGGCTGGCAAGATGTGACGAGTGGAGTTCCACAGGGATCAATATTGGGGCCTCAACTATTTACAATCTATTGCAGTGGCTTGGATGAAGGGACTGAATGTATGGTTGCTAAATTTGCTGATTGGTGACACAAAGATTGGCAGGAAAGTGAGTTGTGAAGAGGACCTAAGGAGCCTGCAAGGGGATAGAGATGGTTAAGTGAGTGGGCAAAAATTTGGCAGATGGAGTATCATGTGGGGAAATGTGAACTTGTCCACTTTGGCAGGAAGCATAGAAAAACAGCATATTATATAAATGGAGAGAGATTGCAGAACTCTGAGATACAGAGGGATCTGGGTGTCCTGCTACATGAATCAGGAAATGTTAGTATTCAGGTACAGCAAGTGATTAGGAAGTCAAATGGTGTTGTTTTATTGCAAGGGGAATGGAACATAAAAATAGGGGTGCTTTGCTACAGTTGTTCAGGGTGTTGGTGAGCATCTGAAGTACTGTGTACAGTTTTGGTCTCCTTATTTCGTAGTTCGTAGTTCGTAGTTCGGAGAAGGTTCACTCGACTGATACCTGAGATGAGCGGCTTATCTTATGAGGAAAGGTTGGACAGGCTGGACCTGTACCCATTGTAGCTTAAAAGAATGAGAGGTGATCTTATTGAAATATATAAGATCCTGAGGGGGCTCAACAGGGTGGATGCTGAAAGGATGTTTCCCCTTGTGGGAAAGACTAGAACTAGGGGACACAGTTTAAAAATAAGGGGTCTCCCATTTAAGACAGATGAGGAGATTTTTTTTCTCGAAGAGTTGTTGGTCTGAGCAGCTCTCTTTTCCAGAGAGGGGTGGAGGCAGGGTCATCGCTTATCAGTCAGGCAAAGATAGATAGATTCTTAACTAACAAGAGAGTTAAAGGTTATCAGGGGTAGGCGGAATCCAGAGTTGAGGCCACAATCAGATCAGCCATGATCTTATTAAATGGCGGAGCAGGCTTGAGGGGCTGAATGGCCTCCTCTTGCTCCTCTCTCGTCTGTTCAAATCAGGCTTTTAATTCAAAGCTGATTTGTTGACTTTATCCAGATATTAACCACAATAGCTGGGCTGGGGTTTATTAACATCAACAGAAACAGATCCCAATGAACATGGTTCAGTCCTGGATGTGATTAACAGCAAAATACAATCACGGTAGTTATTTGTGAACACGCTGGTGTGTCAGCAGGTTGGATAACTGGGTGAATCCCTTCCCACACTTGGAACAGGTGAATGGTCTCTCCCCAGTGTGAACTTGCTGGTGTCTCAGCACGTCAGGTGACTGAGTGAATCCCTTCCCACACTTGGAGCAGGTGAACGGTCTCTCCCCAATGTGAATTCGTTGGTGTACTGTGAGGTGATTTACTGTCTTGAACCCAGTCGCACAGTGAGAGCACCTGAAAGGTCTCACGTCAGTGTGAACACGTTGATGGGACATCAGCTCCCCAGAACTTTTAAAGCACTTCCTGCAGTCTGGGCATTTAAAATGTCTCTTGTTAGAGTGAGCTCATTGATGGGACATCAGGTCTTTGGAACTTATATAGCACTTCCTGTAGTCTGGACAACTAATCAGTCTCTCAACACTGTGAACTCGCTGATGCTTCAGCAGATTGGATGAGAGACTGAGTCTCTTCCCACACTGGGAGTAGATGAACGGTCTCTCCGCAGTGTGAGTGCGTCGATCTGCTTCTAGCTCAAACGGGTAATTGAATCCCTTCCCACAATCCCCACATTTCGATAGTTTCTCTCGGCTGTAACAGGATTTATGTTCTGACAGGCCAGATGATCAGACGAAGCCTCGTCCACACACAGAACACGTGTACAGTTTCTCCCCACTGTGAACGGTGCTTTTTCCTTCTATGTTCAAAATCTGATGATATTGAGGTTACGATAAATTGGGCGGCTCCGTCAGATCCTGATGTGTAGTTTGGTTTCAGTTTCCCAACTGCAAATCCTCCCCTTCTAAAGCCCTGTGAAATTGATTTAAAACAGAAAAGGGAAAGAGAGAGAGAACCCACAAAAACAGAAAGGCAGATTGTGAAATTGAGCTGAATGAATCTGGGAATTTGTGGGGCCGGCACTAGGAAAAAGTGACCATGAAAACTGCTGGATTGTCATAAAAACCCAACTGGTTCACTAATGTCCTTCAGGGAAGGGAACCTGCCGCCCGGTCTGGGTGTACACAAGACTATGGACCCTCTGGGAAGAGGGGAAGAGAGCAAGAATGAGAGAGGTGGTAGAGGCACCCGGTAAAGCAGGGGGATTTTATATTTCTACAACTCAACCAGAACTTTGACAGAATCTTCCGAATCCTCAACCTCCACGCGCTAGAAGATCTAGGGTAGCAGGTGTATGTGAACACCGTCACCTCCAAGTTCCCCTTCAACTAACACACTGTCCTGACTTGTCTGACATCCAGTCCTGAATGAACAGAAATTTCCTCCAGTTAAATATTGGGAAGACTCAACATTGTCTTCAGTCCCCGCTACAAACTCCACTCCCCTGACACCGACTCCATCCCTCTCCCTGACAACTGTCTGAGACTGAACCAGACTGTTCACAGCCATGGTGAAATATTTCACCCCAAGATGAGCTTCCAACCACAGATCCACATCATCACCAAGACCGCCTATTTCCACCCCAGTCTCAGCTCATCTGCTGCTGAAACTCTCATCCATTCCTTTGTAATCTCCTCCAGTCTCTCAGTCCCCCCCAGATATCTTCACTTTCTCTAATTCTGGATTCCTGACAATTCCTCATTTTAATTGCTGCAACTGTGGTCACAGCTGCTGCCCATTGCCCCCTATAAATATGGCGGACCGACATGCGCACTGCTGCCCATTGCCCCTGATAAAGATGAAGGCCACGCATGCGCAGAACTGTACGCGTCCCAAAAAGATGACGAGCATCAATCGCACCTGATATCGTGACAAACGCCAAATCGGCGCAAACGCGGGGTCGGATGCTTCTTATTCGTAGTTTGAGGCCTGCAGTGTATATTTATGAAGGCGTCCCACCCGCTCGCCGGTTCCATGCGCCTTCACCTGCCCGCTGGCTCCACTCTTCTTCTGCTCTCCTCCCTGATCCCACCCGACCGCGACTCTCCGCCCTGCACCGCAACTGCGCATGTTCCTGCCACAACCTGACAATGCGCATGCTCCTGCCACAACCTGACAATGCTCATGCTCCGCCCACAACCTGACAATGCGCATGCTCCTGCCACAACTTGACAATGCGCATGCTCCGCCCATAGACTGGAACCGCGCCTGCGCGATGATCTCCAGTGAAGATAGAGCATATTCTGCCTCTCGGTGAATGCTGGGTAACTGCAGCGCCATTGAACCGTGACGTTGTTAAACACAAAATCATATTCCGAGCTCCGATTATGATTGGCGCCAACCATATTATCATTATTAATTCAATTGATACAGCCAGCAAGATCACGGGAGTGGAACCTGCCATCTGGTCTTTGTCCCTACCTGAGGAGAGAGAGAGTGAGACGGGACAAGGTGATGACCAAAGATTTTATACATCAGCAACACAACCGAATTTTTATGGAACCTTCAAACCCTAAGGTTTACGCCACGTAGAAGGAGAAAGGTAGCAGATGCTGGGGAACACCCTTATCCCCATCTTTCCATCTCAGTCACACACCTTGTCTTGTGCATATTCTCACTGCTCCTTTATCGCTGAGTGAAAATAGTGGATCTCAGGATCTCACGTCATGACCTTGTGGGGGCACCTTCACTAGACAGTGGGTCAAGGAGATGGTGGCCCATCAGTACCTGCACAAAGACTAACTGGGGATGCGCAATATAATTAATAGACTTGCTACCAATGCCCACACACCAAGAATGAAAAGCCTGTAGAGATATATTTGTTTCTAAAACAAAACTCCTTTTATATTGGTTGGGGGGGGTCGGTGTTTGTTTACTAATTTTATATTTGATGCGTGAGGGCAGGTGGTTGGGGTTGTTTCTTCAACAAACTCATTTCCCAAGAATTTAACAGAAAATGTTTGAAATACTCAGCTGCTCAGGCAACATCTGTGGAGAGAGAGAGTCAACCTTTCAGGCCTTTGTTAGGGTTAACAACTGGGGGGTACGGGGAAAGAGGGGGAGTGGGATGAACTGGGTTGGTCTTTGAGCTGGTACAGACTTGATAGGCTGAATAACCTCTGTCGGTCCTGTATTCTTGGGTCCTGACACTGCTGGACCTTCCACAATCTCCTGTTTTCATGTGGTTCTTGCTGCTGCCACTCACCCGCATGGGAGGCTGGTCTGTGTATCACTCCATTTACTGAGATTGTGTTAAACTAACTGAAGCCCCTCAACCAGCTTCCTCTTTCCTGATCAGACATCAGCTGTTTTTTTCTTTTCTAAGACCACTAACTGTCAAAGCAGTATATACTTAAAAAAAATTCTGTTTATCTGCCACATGGAATCTGACTCCTTTTCTCCTCTTTAATTAGTTTTTGGTCTCTCTCTCCCTCTCTCTTTTATTCTTTCTCTCTCGCTCTATCCATCTATCCCTTTAGCCTATCACTATGTTCCTCCCTCTCAACTCCATCCAACTCCAAAATTTCCCATAAGTAACCAAGGGGTCTCTGTGACCATTTCTACTTCCTGTACAGACACACTCTGACCACGCCATTTCTTGCTCATTTACATTGCTGTTCATTTACAGACCCTCTCTGACAAGTCACATTGCTGTTCAGTTACAGACTCTCCTTCGACCGTCACAATTTCTCCTCCATTTACAGACGTTCTCTGACTGGTTCCAATTTCTTCTCCATTTACAGGTGCTCCATAATCAGTCAAAAATTCCCCTTGATATTTGTGAATGGGAACAGTTTAAAGGGAGTAGAAGGTCAGAACAGTAAAGAGGTGGGTGATTCCAGCGAACAATTTGTCTTCATAAATCAGTAGATTTGAGAGTCCAGTGTTAACAATTTTAGTACCTTTTTAAGAAAGCTGAGCAGATTCTTTGTCCTCTACCGTATATTATATTGATCCATCAATCAGAGTAAATATGCAAGTCCCGTGTGTCCACAGTCACTTACACGAGGTCAGCCCGCTGGATGGAACCTTGGGCACCCTGAGCTTGATCTCCGGTATCTCCAGTCCCGACTGCCCCCTTACATCAGTGTCCCCTCACTTTTATAACCTGTGGTGATGCAGCTCTGGCCCCTGAATCTTCTTTGGATTCCCTGCTGGGTTTTGACAGGAAGTGAGGAAAAGACAGCTGGAATTTCTCTAACCTGTGATTTACAAGGAGACATTCCCTGGTTCCCAACAATTACTTTTCTTCAGCAATGTTCTCATTCTCCAAAAACTCCCCTGCCAACTGTTAATTCTGTTATTTATGATAGTTACACAATTATAGGGATAAACATCACACATTATAATCTGATATATTCTGTTCTTCACTCTGGTTTCAGTTTATATTGTGGTTAATAACAGACAAACTCTGAACTTTTCCCTGATCTGATTCGAGTTTCCAATGAGCTGATTCTGTGCAATGGAATGTCTTATCAGTGTTGCCATGGTGACCTGACTGCAGTGAAGAGCCTGTTTGAGTTTCTAATTCAGACTAAACTTCTCTATCCCATAACACACGTTATATCAGAGAATTTACCTCAAATAATTTTAGCCATGTTACAAGGGGTTCAGATACACAGATCTTTAAGTTTGAAGGGCAAGTTTAAAATGCTGTTTGAACCTGTTACTTCACTTTTCTTTATGAAATTAACTTGTAAATCATTGGTTAAGCTGCATTTAGAATATTGAGTCAAATCCTGGGCATCTTATAACAGGAATGATGTCAAGGCCATGGAGAGGGTGCAGGGGAGATTCACAGATGACACCACGGATGAGAGCCTCCAGCTAAAAAGGGGTCCATTCGGCCCATTGTGCCTTTGCCAGCTCTTTGGAAGAGCGATCTGAATAGTCACTCCCCTACTGATTCCCCATGGCCCTGTCAATGTTTTCCTTCAAGCATTTCTCCAATTCCCTTTTGAAAGTTACTGTTGAACCTGCACCCAGCAAACTTTCAGACAGTGTATTCCAGATGATAACAACTGACTGTGGAATGAAATGTTTTCTCATGGTGACCTGTCTGCTGTGAAGCTCCTGTTTGAGTTTCTAACTTAATTCCAATTTCTCTTTCCCATGAGGAGAGACTGGAGAAACTGGGGGTCTTTTCATTAGAACTAAGCCAGATGAGAGAAGATGTGAGAAAGTTCAAAACTGGATCAAGGACATGATCCAAACTATTCCAGATACTCCTTGTCCTTCAGGATCTGTGTCCAGGGGGGAAGCTGATGGTTTTATCTCATCATGATCGAGGTGAACAACTACTGTCAGACTCAAACAACCTCCAATCAAATACAGCACGGATTAGATACAGAGTAAACCCATCAGCCTGTCCCGCGGATACAGATACCAAGGGACAGGGAGTGTCCGGGACAATGACATTTCTCACTCAGTAAGGTAGAAATTGATACTGTATCTCTCCCCATTAATCCTGAGCTCCACACAGCTCGAATCCTCCTCCTGTTTCCCTCCCTGGAACAGCACTGAGCTAAAGCCAGCCCATAATGAGCAGGGCTCAGGGAGAATGGTTACTAGGCACTGCAGTGATGTCATAAAGCAGCATCATTCAGCCCAGCTGGTCCTCTCCCTGTCCCTTTAAAGGTGGAAAACTGGGACATCCTGTCTCCAAACACAGCCCACCCTGTTCACACTGAGAATCCCAGGGTGGAGAACTGGGACATCCTGTCTCCAAACACATCCCACCCTGTTCACACTGAGAATCCCAGTATTTGAAAGGTGACAGCATGTTGAAACCATGTGGAGAGGAGCATGAATTTGGAGGTGGAGCAGGAGATTGCAAGAACGGTTGGGTCAAAGGTTTGTTTTTGAGGAGGGAGTGATGATGGCAGATTAGGAGAGAGGGACATTACCTTAAGAGAGAGAACCATTAACAATGTCAATGAACATGGGGAAGTTGGGTGATCAGCAGTTTAGCGGGAATAGGGTCGATGGAGCAGGAGGTGGGCCTCATGGACAAGATGACCACTGAGAAGACACGAGCAGAGATGGGAGAGAAACTGGAGAAAGATGTGGGTTCAGGGCTCAGACACGGGGGATCTTTAGAGACAGTTTTTCCCGGTGGGTTAGTGGAAGGGAGGGAAGCAGCAGAGGCAGCTGATCGGATTGTCTCAATCTTAGTGACAAAGAAGCTCCATGAGCTCCACACACTTGTTGTTGGAGGTGAGGATGGAGGAGACAGGGGGGAGGGTGATCCCTCAGAAGGAACTAACTTGTGTTAGAGCTAATAAAAAGACTCAACACAGTGTGTGTTTAACAGGAGGCTGATTTATTTGACTTTATCCAGAATGTTAACATCTATAACCGGGCTGGAGTTTATTAATATCAGCAGAAACAGACCCCAATGATCATGATTAAGTCCTGGATGTGATTAACAGCAAAGCCCAATCACTGTAGTTACTTGTGAACTCGCTGGTGTCTCAGCAGGTTAGATGAGTCAATGAATCCCTTCCCACACTGGGAGCAGGAGAACGGCCTCTCCCCAGTGTGAATTCGCTGGTGTACAGCGAGATCAGACAATGCCTTGAACCCGGTCCCACAGTGAGAGCACCTGAACGGTCTCTTGTCAGTGCGAACACGTTGATGGCGAATCAGATTCCCGGAACTTTTAAAGCACTTCCCACAGGCTGGGCATTTAAAAGGTCTCTTGTCGGTGTGAACTCGCTGGTGTTTGAGAAGGCTGGTTGAACCAGTGAATCTCTTCCCACACTCAGAACAGGTGAACAGCCTTTCCACGGAATGAACTCGCTGGTGTTTCAGCAGGCTGGGTGAATCATTGAATCCCTTTTCACACTCAGAGCAGATGAACTGTCTCACCCCAGTGTGAACTCGCTGGTGTGTCAACAGGTGCGATAACTGAGTGAATCCCTTTTCACACTCGGAGCAGGTGAATGGTTTCCCCCCCATTGTGAGTGCGCTGGTGTTTAATGAGGTCAGCAGATCGCTTGTACCCAGTCCCACACTGAGAGCAGCTGAACGGTCTCTCGTCAGTGTGAACACGTTGATGGCACTTAACTTCCCCAAAACTTTTATAGCATTTCCCACAGTCTGGGCATTTAAAGGGTCTCTTGTCAGTGTGAACACCTTGATGGGACAACAGTTCCCAGGAACTTTTAAAGCATTTCCCACAGTCTGGGCATTTAAAGGGTCTCTTGTCAGTGTGAACACGTTGATGGGACAACAGTTCCCAGGAACTTTTAAAGCATTTCCCACAGTTTGAGCATTTAAAAGGTCTCTTGTCAGTGTGAACTTGCTGGTGTCTCTGCAGGTGGGATGAGGTAGTGAATCCCTTTCCACACATGGAGCAGGTGAACGGCCTCTCCCCAGTGTGAATTCGCTGGTGTAGAATGAGTTGAGATGATCGCCTGAACCCAGTCCCACAGTGAGAGCACCTGACCGGTCTCTCGTCAGTGTGAACACGTTGATGGGACAAAAGCTCTCCAGTACTTTTATAGCACTTCCCACAGTCTTGACATTTAAAAGATCTCTCCCCAGTGTGAACTCGCTGATGTGACAGCAGCTCGGACAACTGAGTGAATCCCTTCCCACACTCGGAGCAGGTGAACGGCTTCTCCCCAGTGTGAACAGTGTCGGTGAGTTTCCAGTTCAAATGGATATTTGAATCCCTTCGCACAATCCCCACATTTACAGGGTTTTTCCCCAGTATGACTGTGCTTGTGTCTTGAAAGTCCAGATGATTGGCTGAAGCCTCGTCCACACACAGAACCCGTGTACGGTTTCTCCCCACTGTGAACGGTGCTTTTTCCTTCCATGTTCAAAATCTAACGATATTCAGGTTATGATAAATTGGGCGACTCCCTCGGATCCTGATGTGATGTTTGGTTTGAGTTTCCCGACTGCAAATCCTCTCCTTCTAACACCCTGTGAAATTGATTTAAAACAGAAAAAGGGGAGTGAGAGAGAACCCACAAAAACACAAAGGCAGGTTGTGAAATTGAGCTGAATGAATCTGGGAATTTGTGGGGCCGGCACTAGGAAAAAGTGACCATGAAAACTGCTGGATTGTCATAAAAACCCAACTGGTTCACTAATGTCCATCAGGGAAGGGAACCTGTCACCCGGTCTGGGCCTACACAAGACTCTGGCCTCCATAAGAACTGAAGAAATAGGAACAAGAGAAGGCCTAACACCCTGTCGAGCCCGCTCCACCATTCAATACGATCGTGGCTGATCTTGGGCTTCAACTCCACTTTCCCACCCACTCCCCATATCCCTCGACTCCCTGAGAGACCAAAAATCTCCCCATCTCAGCCTGAAATATATTCAATGATGGAGCATCCACAACTCGCTGGGCTGGAGAATTCTATGTGACAGAGAGAGAAGAGAGAAGGGCAGTGGGAGAGACAGAGAGAGATGGGAAGTGGGAGAGACGTGGGGGGGGGGGGAGGGGTGGGATTTTATAAACCTACAACTAAACCAGAACTTGGACAGAATCTCCTGAACCACTAACCTTCACCCCCTGGAAGGACCAGGGTTGCAGGTGTATGTGAACACCATCACTTCCAAGTTCCCCTCCAAGTCAAACACCGTCCTGACTTGTCTGACATCCAGTACTAAATGAGCAGAAATTTCCTCCATTTAAACATTGGGAAGATTGAAGCTATTGTCACTACAAACTCCACTCCCTAGACACCGACTCCATCTCACTCCCTGATAACTGTCTGAGACTGAACCAGACTGTTCACAACCATGGTGAAATATTTCACCCCAAGATGAGCTTCCAACCACATATCCACATCATCACCAAGACGGCCTATTTCTGCCTCAGGAACATCACCCGACTCCAGCCCAGTCTCAGCTCATCTGCTGCTGAAACTTTCATCCACTCCTTTGTTACCTCTAGACCTAACTATCCTAACGCACTCCCAGCAGGCCTCCCACATTCAGCCTCCCTGTAGTCCTGAGGTCATCCAAAGCTCTGCTGCCCATGTGCTAACTCGCACCAAGTCTTGTTCACCCATCACCCCTGTGTTCACTGACCTTACTACTGGTTCAGAAGCACCAAAATTTTAAAATTCCCATCCCTATTTTCCAATTCCTGTATGGCTGCTCCCTGTTGCTGGAACCTCCTCCAGCGTCACAACCCTCCGAGATATCTGTGCTCCTCTAATTTGGCCTCCTGAGCATTCTTGATTTTCAGTGTTCCACATTCATGCCCATTCTGTCAGTTTCCAAGGCCCCAAGCTCTAGAATTTCTTCCTTAAACTTCTCCACCTCGCTTTCCTCCTTTAAGATACTCCGTAAAACCTACCTCTTTGACCAAGCTTTTGGTCACCTGCCTTAATATCTCCTTATGTGGCTCAGTGTCAAACCTTGCTTTGCAACATTTCTGTGAAATGCCTTAGAATATTGTCTTACATTAAAATTCGAAGATAAATACAAATTGTTGTTATTGAGTTGGAAATATATCACTGTTCCTTTATCACCTCTGGGTGAATAATCTGTTACTCCTTACCTAACATCATTGTGGAAGCACCTTCACCACACAAACTGCAGCAGCTCAAGAAGGTCAAACATCATCTCCACAGGCAACTGGAGGTCACAATAGGCGCTGGTATTTGTGGAGAGGGAAACAGAGTTAATATTTCAGGGTTTGCAGAATGAATTACAGGGAGTAAAAATGCAGCAGAATTTGATGGTCAATATAGGCTCAGAAGTGGAAGAGAAATTGACTATAGTGCAGGAAAAACAATTCCTGACTATGAAAGATACTGTGGGAAGATAAAACTGGTAAGACAGCAGCACATGGTCAGGGGATGGACCCCGGTGGAAACCTCATTTAGACACAGTCAGCAGAAGTAACAATAAAATACTAAATATAACTAAAATACATCCATTAGAAGTGATAGGGGAAATTAGATAATGGCAGAGAGGTGATCAGGGAAGGCAGAGGTGAAACAGAGCAATAGATGGACATGGATTCCGATCCACAGTAAAGGAGCCACACTAGCCCCAGAGCCATGAAACCTCTCACAGATAACAAAGCACAACACTAATAGCTCTAAATTATAGGTGGATTGTGAATAACACTCAACTCAGTTTTCAATGTTAAACTCTCCTGCTGGAGCCTGCAGCTGGAAAGATATCAGGAGCACCTGGAGTCAGAGAAAAATCTCCCAGTTGAGGAAATACCCGAGGAGCGGGGTGATGTCACCATGTAATTGTTGATGTGTGATGATGTCACCGTGTAATTGTCGATGTGTGATGATGTCACCGTGTAACTGCCGATGTGTGATGATGTCACAGACACGAACACAGAACATCTGGGTCTGTGCAAACCAGTGATCACTACACATTATGAAGGATGTGAGGGTCCTTGAGAGGGGGCAGAGGAGATTGACCAGAATGGTTCAAGGGATGAGGGATTTTAATTGTAAGATTAGGTTCGAGTAACTGGGGTTGTTCTCCTTGGAGTAAAGGAGCTTGAGGGAAGATTTGATAGAGGTGTACAGGATTATGAAAGGTAGTTAAATAAAAGTTGTTCCCAACAGCTGATTATGTAAGAACTAAGGGACAGAGATTTAAGGTTTTAGGCAAGATCCACAAGGGGGATGTGAGAAGGAGAATTTTTACCCAGTGGCTGGTAATAACCTGGAAGTCAATGCTGACATTCAAAGGCTGGTGATATTCAGGTCCTGGTGAAACAAGTGACTTTCCGATTTTGGTGTGATGTTTGGTTTTAGTTTCTCGTCTCCCTCGTGTTTCCCCTCCTCTTCTAACATCCTGTAAATGGAGTTCACAAAATCCGTCATTGTCAGTCCAGGACAGAAATTCAGAGGGGACAAACATTTCTCCTGGTTTGAGTTTGCTGTGTGTAAATCCTCCCCTTCTAACCCCCTGTAAAAGGAATTTCCAAAATCCATCCCTGTCAGTCCAGGGTAGAAATGCAGAACATTCTCTCCTCCTGCTACCTGGATCAGGATGACCGCGCATGCGCCCTGCTGCACATTGCCCCCTATAAAGATGGCGGCCGTTACCCCGGGCCTGGGAAGGGAGAAATCCAGATTTTTTCGGCCCGTTCTTTGCAAACACAAGACCGGAACCTTGTTATTTGGGGTCTGCGGCCTGCACTGTGTCTTTATGAAGCCTCCCTGTCCACTCCACTGGCTCCATTCCTCCTCACACACCCACTAACTCTGTTATTTCACTCCATTCGACATTCTCACTCGCTCTGAGCAGCTGCAGTAACAGACCAGCACTGCGCATGCTCATGGAAAGGCCCGCAATGCGCATGCTCCAAACACACACACACACACACACACACAGCAATGCGCATGTGCTTCGAACTGCTGTAATGAGGATGGTGCACGTTTTGCCCTGCAAAGAATGCTGGGTGACTGCTCCACCATTGAAAGGTAGAATAAAAGCTTCTTCCCCGCAATCAGAAAACCATGGGTGCCATTGGGTCAGGATATAAAATTGTTGAATCAATTGATGCAGCGACGAAGTTGCTCTGGCATCCACCATAATTGTCTCGTGAATGTATTGAACAGCAGAACAAACCCCTGCAGTCAGATCTGATCTCAGTGGAGTCTCAGCAGATGGGGTGAGCCAGTGATTCTTTTTTCCCCAGACATGGTACTTTTAAACCATGTATTGCCAGTAACAATGCTCTGGCTGTGGATCAAATCGTTTGAACTTTCAATGTTGAAGTGTTAACAGGTGGGCAAACTGATTAAACCTCTTCACACACGTGAAGTACCTGAATGGGCTCCCAGCAGTGAGACTGTGTTGCTGTGTGTGCAAATGGGACGATCGAGTGTATCCCTTTCCATTTCCAGCTGTTTACAGTGTGAATTTACCTATACGTTTTCAGCTCAGACATGGATCTCAAACCCTACTAGTAATAGGTTTCACATTCTTAGCATTAATCAGTTAAAAAAAAGCAAAATGCTGCAGATGCTGGCTATTTGAAATAAAAATAGAAAATGCTGGAATTATCAGCAGATCTGGTGGCATCTGTGGGGACAGAAACATTGTTTTCATTTCAGGACTGTAAACTTTGATTAGAACTGCACTGCATCTGAACTGTTAATTATGCCTCTCAATACAAAGATGCTGCCAGATGTGGTCAGAGGGAAAATAAAATCCCATTTGAGGAATGGAATCCGAGGAAAATGAAGGGTGAACTGTCTGACTGACCAGAGACTGACCTTTCCCTTCTTTAAGACACTGGAACATTGACTCTGATGTTATCAGTGAAATTAACTGATCTGAGACATTGAAAGGGTTCCCGTTACTGCACATCAGGAATTCAAAACCTAATATCGGCTTTGGGACAATCAGAATACTTGGTAACAGACAAAACACAGAGAGGCTCGAAGGGAGATGGCACCGGTTGTAGGAGAGCTGGTTCCCAGTGACATGGATGTGTCTGCAGTGGGTGGGATCAAACTGTTTCCATGTATCCACAATGAATGCCCCAAACATTATTTTGGAAGAGTACAACTGATCGAGAACAATTGTCATTTGGGTATTGGCAATTTCAAGATTTGACTCAATGACACCCTGGTTAAGATACCTTGCAGTCTGAGTTTGTATTAGTCTCTGTGACACGGTTGTTTATTGTGTTTGATTGTTAACTGAATGTATGATGGTTCGAGACCACCCTGAGCTGAAGCTTTTACCGTTTTCTCCCCATCAGTATTCATTGTCACACAGTCCTGGGTTGTCAATGGGTACTTGAACTGCAAGATAATATCGCCAAAACGTTGCCAGCTCTACTGCTTTCCAGTGAGTTCCCATTTGAACAGTTTTTTGTAAATCAACTTTTCTGTCAAATATAATGAGAAAAGATTTGTACCTGCGAAATACCTTCATCTAACCTATCAGAAATGTATGAAATTATTGGATTGAAACAGATCCATCAATGATTCTCTCTTCCTCAGCTCCACAGTGAGTGAGACAGGGAAAAGCAGAAAAGCAGTAATATTCTGGCCCCGCACTCTCCAATCACCCGCTGCCAGCAGAAAGCGGCGACTGCAGCTTCAATCAGCGGGTTACTGCCCATCCCTGGGACGCAAGATACTCCAACCCGGGCAAAACCTCCCAATTCACCGAACACAGGCTCAGGAAAACTCAGGTAGATTATATCCGGGTCAGTAAACCCCTGAGCAGCATTTACAGAATACCCGAGTGAGTGAGTCACAAATAAAAGTCACACCAACTTTCTAAATCTTTTCACTGCGAAATCCCTTCATTTTATTGAAAAGCTGACTGTTGTGGATCTGAAAATGAGCACCATGGGATTTGTGTTACCGAGTGACTTGTTATCCATTGTTTGTCCGTCAGGTTTGCAATTCAATTTGTGTTGGATATTGAAGCGAACCCCATTTCAAAATGAGGACACAAAGGAGGTGAATATTAAATTCAGGAACAAATCCTGAGGAAAATGGACCACAATATTTGGAAGGAGGTGCAGCTCAGGAGCGGAAGCTGTGAATTCTGTTATTTATGATTGAGTGGAAAGCATTGGGCCTGAGACAATGATCATGAACCTAGTTGTTAAATGGATGGTCCCAAAATCCATTTGGATTTCCCCAAGGAGATTCAATTCTTACCAACTGTGATTGTCATTATTGTTAATTTCAACCTGGTGTCCAGAGAACTAACTGTTGGATCAATGGAAGAAAAAACGTCCGAAAATCATCTTTAGCTCTGAAGAAGAGTAAGATGGACTCGAAACATTAACTTTGTTTCTCTCTGCACGGATGCTGTCAGACCTGTTGAGTTTTTCAAGCAATTTTTGTTTTCGTTTCATATTTCCATCATCCACAGCATGTTGCTTTCATCCAAAAAGTTCTCGTGACTTTTGGACTCGAATGGAATGAAGGGCTACCGGGATCGGGTGGGAAATTGGTGTTGAGGCTGGGGATCCGCTCTGACCTTATTAAGTGACGGGGGAGGCTTGTGGGGCCTTATGACGTTTTCTGCTGCTTTGTTTCTGTTCTACTTCAGTAGCAACACCAGTCAAAGCGATGGGAAGCGGTAGCTGAGCTTGGTAGCGTGGCCGAATGGTTTAAGTGCTGGATTCTGGGTCTAACTTTCGAACTCCGCAGCTTATATAGATATAAATTGCTGTGAAGAAAAGGTGGGTTTATCGACTTAGATGAATTGTTCTTCCAGAGAGGCTGAAAGGACACGATGGGCCGAATGTCTTCCTCTTCTGCTGTAGCCATCCATGATTTTATACCAACAACATTAACTGTCTATAGCTCCAGTCGCCGTGGACGAGTGCTTAAGGTGATCGAGTCTAAATCTATTGGGGTTTCCTGCTTCTCATTATTCCTGGTTTTAATTATCGGTTAAATTGAATAAAATCCATCCAAATGGGTGTTTTCCTGTTTCTGATCATTCACGAAACTTGCAGCTGGAACTGGAACAAAACTTGTGACATGCTTGCTTTCTGGGTGCTTGGCTCTCCTTAGAGGCTAACCCCTTATTCTCTGTCATTCTCTTTGTGTGTCAATGTGGTTCAGTTCCCGAGGGGGTGAACACATTTTCACCATCACAAACTTTATTCAAACTAGTTGTGCACCTTCACATTAAAGTGTTGTAGAGAAAAAAATCAGAATGAAAGAAGCAAGTGGAGTTTGCAATGTTTGGAAGAAGGTGGAAGATGTGAATGACGTTATTGGTGATTGAGAGGAATGCATTGCAGCCTTGGGGCTTTTGGAGTCCGATTACCTTCCACATTTTGAAATTCTGAACAAGCTGAGGTAGCAGACGGAAAGCAACAGTTGTCCCTATGAATGTTGGGATATGGAGCTTTATTTTCTCACGTGCCTGGCTAGCTCAGTCAGTAGAGCATGAGACTCTTAATTTCAGAGTCATGACCCTCACACAGGGCGCTGTAATACTTTTAAAACCTGAATACGTTAAATCTAAAAACCTTACTGCTTAAAAAAACAACCTAATGACAGCGGCTCCTGTGAAATTTACAAGACAGACATTCACCACTGAAAACAACTGACAGACATCAAATTGAAAGCACATTCATCTCGCATCTCTTTCTGTCTCTGTCATGCCTCCAGCTCCCTCTGTCCGACCAGCTCCCAGGTCAATTAACCGCTTGATACGGACACAGTAAGTTCATGGGAATGTAAGACACAAGGAGATAGATTTGCAGACAACAGGGTAAAGAGACACCAGGATCTCATCTTCCTGATTCTCCCAGATACTGATTACAGGAATGTGCACAGTGCCGATTATCCACAGTTACACTCTCCTTCCAGCTTTGAAATTGTTCATATTTTCACACTGGATTTCAATGTGAAGAATGCAGAGCTGTGATAAGCTGATATTGTTCAGTAATGTTCCGCCGTGCGCATGCGTAATACCCTGGCGCTCTGGATAGGGCACATTCTGTCCCGCATTGAATGCTGGGTGAGAGGACGTTGTTGCATAAACAATAAATTTTGATAATCCGATGGCGTAGCTGCCGCTGCAATGAGGACAGGGCACATTCTGTGTCGCTCCGAATGCTGGGTAATAGTCCCGCCATGGAAAAGAGAGTGTTGAATAAATAATTATGTTTTGTGATTTGATTGCGATGGAACCATAGGGGCAAGATATCAAATGATTAAATCCCTTGATTGATAAACCGAACTGCACACGTCCTGCACCATAGTTCTGTCCTGAATGTAATTACCAGCAGTTAGATGTGAACTCACTGGAACCTCAGCAGATCGGGTGAACATTTGATTTTTTTTGCCCACAGACAGGGGACATTTCAACTACGTCTTGTCATTATGAATGTGCTGATTATGAGTGAAATGCTTTGAACTTTTAAAGATGGATTGTTAATATAGTTAAAGGGCAATAATGAACCAAATGGGTTTTTATGACAATGATCATCACCGTTACTGACACTAGCTGTCAATTACACACTTTGATTGATTCTTTGAATTTAAATTCCACCAGCTGTGATCCTGATTCCCAACCAGAAAATGCTGAAAGTACTCACTTGTCATGCCGAGGCTGTGGAAAGAAAAACGGTTAATAGTTCAGGTTACTGAAGTTTAAACAGAGCTGGAAAATAAGTTAGTGATTCAACCGATTTTAGGAAAATACACAGACAGGGAAATGAGGGGAAGGAGGAGAACAAAAGAGAAGGTTTGTGATTGGATGAATTCAGGAGAGATGAAATAATAAAAGGGATGATGATACAAGACAAAAACTATGGTAATGGAATGAGTAAATAAACAAAAGGTAGGAGAGTCATTCTGTACCTGTTGTCTATTTCTGCTCTGATTTAAAATGTGTTGCTTTGCTGTTGACCCATCTATTGTTGACTTCTATCCCACACTGAAAACTGTTAATCCTTCTCCACCAGAGGTTTTATTGAGCAAACACACGCAATCATACAAGAAAAGTGTCATCATTTTTAAACATTGAAATACCAAAACATAGAAATATTTACGACCCAGAAGCTGGCCATTCGATCCATCATGTCCATGTCGGCAGAAAAAGAACAAGCTGAAGAAGGGTCATTCAGACTCGAAACATCAGCAGAAACAGACCACCATGAAAATGATTCAGTCCTGGATGTGCTTAACAGCAAAATCTATTCCCTGTCCTTACTCGTGAGCTCGCTGGTGTTTCAGGGGGCTCGGTGACTGAGTGAGTCGCTTCCCACATTCAGATCAGGGGAATGCTCTCTCTCCAATGTGAATGCGCTGGTGCACAGTGAGGTTAGATGATTGCCTGAACCCAGTCCCGCAGTGAGAGCACCTGAATGGTCTCTCGTCAGTGTGAACTCACTGGTGTGTCATCAGGGTGAATATTTGAGTGAAATCCTTCCCACACTCGGAACAGGTGAATGGCCTCTCCCCAGCGTGAGTGCGCAAATGAGTTTCCAGCCTAGAAAGGTAACTATATCCCTTCCTACCATTCCCACATTACCACAGTTACTCCCCGATGTGATGGCGCATGTGTTTAAACAGGTCAGATGATCAGATGAAGCTTCATCCACATACACAACATGTGTACGGTTTCTCCCCACTGTGAACGGTGCTTTTTCCTTCCATGTTCAAAATATGATGATATTCAGGTTACGATTATTTGGGTGACTCCAACAGATCCTGGTGCGATGTTTGGTTTCAGTTTCTCGACTGCAAATCCTCTCCTTCTAATACCCAGTGAAATTGATTTAAAACAGAAAAAAAGGAGTGAGAGAGAACCCACTAAAACACAAAGGCAGGTTCTGAAATTGAGCTGAATGAATCAGTAATTTGTGGAGCTGGCACAGGGGAAAAGTGACAATTAAAGCTGCTGGATTGTCATAAAAACACTGGTTTATTAATGTCCTTCAGGGAAGGGAACCTGCCACCCGGTCTGGGCCTACACAGGACTCTGGTCCATGTGGGAGGAGAGAAAGATGGGGCAAGGGAAATGGACTATGCACGTCTATAACTCAACCAGAATGTTGACAGAATCGTCCCAGCTCAAAGCCCACACCAGCCAGAATACAAGGGCAGTGGGTGCATGGGAAAACCATCATCTCCAGGACACACACCAGTGAGTTCACACTGGGGAGAGGCCATTCACCTGCTCCGTATGTGAGAAGGGGTTTAACTGATCATCTAACTGCTGAGAAACCAACGAGTTCACAAGTGACAGCAGGGGTTCGATTCTGCTGTTATTGCTGCTCTTAATCACATCCAGGACTGAACCATGTTTATCCTGACAGTTGGGGTTTGTTTCTGCTGATGTTAACAATCCCTGTAACTGCAGTAGAGTTATTTATTCTGGCAATCAGATTACATTACTTTTTAACATTTACTCTTCAAATTAAGTACCTTTCTTCTGCCTGTTCGCAAGGTTTTGAAAGATGGAACCAAACAGTGATTTACTTGAACAAAAAAAAAAATACCTGGAAAAACTCAGCAGGTCTGACAGCATCTGCAGAGAGGGATACAGTTAACGTTTTGAGTCCGAATGGTTCTTCATCAGAACTAGGGAATAATAGAAAAGACGTGAAATATAAGCTGTTTTAAGGTGGGGGTGGGGGGGTGGACAGGTAGAGCCAGTGATAGGTGGAGATTGCCAAAATATGTCATTAAGAACTGGAGCATGCGCAGACCGTGGAGACAGAAGGTAAGAGCGCTTGAACGAGCCGATTTAAAATGCAGGTTTTACAAAGACTGAGTGCGGATTCAGAGCCGAAAATAAACGCGTAAAGAAAAATGGGGCCGATGGGTGGGCTGGGAGGCTTCATAAACTTCATAAATAAATTAGTAAAGACAAATGTAGGCCACTTACTGTCCGAAAAAGGAGAATTTATAATAGAAAACAAGGAAATGGCATAGCAATTAAACAACTACTTTAGTTCTGTCTTCACAGAGGAAGACACAAATAACTTCCCAGAAATACAAGGGACCCAAGGGTCCAGTGAGAAGGAGGATTTGAAGGAAATTAGAATTACTAAAACAATCGTGCTGGAGAAATTAATGGAACTGAAAGCTGATACATCCCCAGGGCACCATAATCTCCATCCCAGAGGACTAAAGGAGGTGACCATGGAAATAGTGGATGCGTTGATTGTCTTCTTCCAAAATTCTGTACATTCTGGTTGAGTCCCAGCAGATTGGAGGGTGGCAAATGTAACCCCACTATTTAACAAAGAAGAGAGGGAGAAAACATGGAATTACAGATTGGTTAGCCTGACCTTGGTAGTAGGGAAAATGCTAGAGTATGTTATAAAAGATGTGATAATAGGACACTTGGAAAATATCAACGGGGTTAGACAAAGTCAACATGGATTTATTAAAGGGAAATCATGTTTGACAAATGTACTTGGAGTTCTTTGAGGATGTAACTAGCAGGATAGATACGGGAGAATCAGTGGATGTGGTGTATTTGGATTTTGAGGAAGCTTTTGATAAAGTCCCAAACAAGAGGCTAGTGTGTAAAATTAAAGCACATGGGATTGGGGGTAATATATTGACATGGATTGAGAATTGGTTAGCAGACAGGAAAGAGAGAGTAGGAATAAGTGGGTCTTTTTCGGAGTGGCAGGCGGTGATTAGGGAGTTACCACAGGGATCAGTGCTTGGGTCCCAGCTATTCACAATATATATCAATGATTTGGATGAGGGAACCAAATGTAATATTTCCAAGTTTGCTGACGACACGAACCTTGGGAATGCGAGCGATGATGAAGGTGTTAAGAGGCTTCAAGGTGATTTAGACACGTTGAGTGAATGGACAAATACATGGCAGGTGCAAAATAAAGTGGATTCGTGTGAAGTTATCCACTTCGGTAGAAAAAACAGAATGGCAAAGTATTATTTAAATGGGGATAGATTGAGAAATGTTGATGTTCAAAGGGACCTGCGTGTCCTTGTAAACCAATCACTGAAAATAAGCAAGCAGGTGTAGCAAGCAGTGAAGAAGGCAAATGATATTTTGGCATTCGTTGCGAGAGGACTTGAGTACAGGAGCAAGAATGCCTTGCTGCAGCTGTACAGGGCCTTGGTGAGACCACATCTGGAGGATTTGTGTGTAATTTTGGTTTCCTTACCTCAGAAAGTATATACTTGTCACAGAGGGAGTGCAGCGAAGGTTCACCAGACTGATTCCTGGGATGGCAGGATTGGGCCAACAAGGCTTGTATTCACTGAAGTTTAGGAGAATGAGAGGAGATCTCATTGGAATGTGTAACATTCTGACAGGGATGGACAGACTGGATGGCACAATTGTACCTCAACTGAAATTAGTTGAAACCCCCAACGATTACTGCCCTATTGTTTTTGCACTCAGAAATCTGTCTACATATCTGCTCTTCTAACTCCCTTCCACTATTTGGGGGCCTATAGTACACGCCTATCTGATGTGATTAAAGAGGCAGTGGCAGCATTTATATGAACATGAAAGAGAATAGTAGCAGACTTCAAGAGGATATAGTGAGCCTGGTGAAATGGACAGACTCATAGCAGGATAACTTCAATTTTGTGATATGTGTCGTGATCCATTTTGAATGTTAGACTGAGGAGGGGCAATATGAATGAAATTTTCCAATGTTACAGTGGGTGCATAGAACAGAGAAAGCTGCAGTTTCATTTCTGTCTTGCATTCTATCTCTTTAAGATTCAATTTTGGGCTTTAGCCCTGAAAATTTCATCCTGAAAGCTGTTAACAATTGCTGTAGGGAAATTTGTCAAAAGCATTTTTCCTTCAGGAATTCATGCATTGTGGAAATGTGAATTATCTTTGTAGAAAGAGGATATGCGGGGGTTTGAATGGACATTCCGGTTTTTGGTTCATTAACCTGCAAATTCAATGATGTCCCTTTGAAATACGCTGGTTACAGCAAGTACCCCGAGACAATTAAAATATTTCACACTGTCTGGCGAACTGTCAATTCTTCAGAAACATGAAGGAAGCAAAGAGATTGTAAACTACAAAAGGTGAGCTTGCAGCTAACCATTGATTTGAAGGTGTGAGTCTTGTTCAGAATGTGTCACATATTTTTAAACCTGGAAACCTGGGCTGATCCGGAAAGCAGGAATTTATCAAAAGCCACACTGGGCTGCTGCGAATTAAAATACTTTTTTCTCTAAGAATAAAAAAATGAATCTGAAATTTTGAAATATCTCCTGGATGGAATGATTCACACCCTTCTGCTTCTGCAAAATCCATGCCTGTGTGTGTGTGTGTGTGTGTGTGTGTGTGTGTGTCTGTGTGTGCCTGTGTCTGTGTGTCCAAAAATTCACTGTAGTTACTAATGCTTTAAGATAACATGATATAATGCCACATAGGCAGCATTGCAAGCAGTGTAGCATAAGATTGCAAAGGGATAATAAAACCTTAAGTGAAAGGGAAAACCTGTGTTAAGATGGAATTCAATGAAGGCAAATGTGAATTCACCCACTTTGAACTGAGAAAGGATTGAAAGATTACTTCTTTAAATGTCACAAAGCCTGAAACAGGTCCAAAGAGCCTTGAGGGTCCATCGGTTTGAGTGCAGCATAGCTTTACCGGGTTGATACCTGGATTCCAAGGGTTAGAATTTAATAGGATCAGGGTGATTTGATACAAGTTGTCAAAATATTAAAAGGACCTTATGGGTTAGATGAGGAGAAACTATTTCCACACGTTGAGGAATCTTGGACAATGGGGTCATAGTGTAAAAATTAAAGCTTTCAGAAGTGAAGTTGGAAACACTTCCCCATGTAAAGGGCCGTAGAAATTTGGAACTGTCTTCTGGAAATTGCAGTGGATACTGAGTCAATTTTTAGTTTTTAAATATAAGAATGACCTGATCTGATGCTTTCAGAAATCCAGGTATTTTTCGGTACATCTCTGTTACTTGCTGACTGTGTATGTCCGTGTGTATATCTGTTCGATTGTGTGTGTGTGTTTATTTGTGCATCTATTTGTGCATATGTGTGTGCATTTGTACCTGTGTGTGTGTGTTTGCGAATCTATTTGTTTGTGACTGTTTCTGTGTGGGCATGTGTGTGTGTCCGTTTATGTATGTGCATGTGTATGCCTGTTTCTGTGTGTGTGTTCATGTGTGCGTGTGGGTGACTGTGATGTCTGTGTGTGTGTATTTTGCTCTCTCTGTACCTAAGCATCCACCGACATCATTTCACCATTTTAATTTGGTTCATGGTGGCCATTTTTACACCAAATTCCTGTTTCATCACAGCAAGACTTCCTTAATATTGTACAGCAATTTATGGGACAGCGTAGAGGGAGCTTGACCCTCTGTATAACCCTGTGTTGTTCCTGTTATGAAAGTGTTGGATGCGACAGTTTTACTCCGTATCTACTTCAGCGTTATACCTGTCCTGGGAGTGCTTGATGGGGACAGTGTAGAGGGTGTTTTACTCTGTATATTAATCCGTGCTGTACCTGTCCTTGGAGTGTTTGATGGAGGCCGTTTAGCAGGAACTTAACTCTGTACCTAACCCCGTGTTGTACGAGGCCTGGAAGTGTTTCGTTGGAACTGTGCATTGGGACCAATATTCTGTGCACAATTATACCTTGTGCTATAGCTGTCCTTGGAGTATTTGATGGGGACAGCGTAGAGTGAGTTTTCCTCTGTGTCTAGCCCTATGCTGTACCAGAACTGGGAGTGTTCGACCAGGAAAGTGTAGAGGGAGCTTTACTTCATTTCTAACTCGATGCTGTCCCTGTCCTGGAAGTGTATCTGGGGATAGTTCAGACAGTTTGTGCTTTCATTTGTGTCTAACGCGATGCTCAGTCAGTAATGGGAGTTTGTTGGGAGCAGTGTAGACGGAGCTTTACTCTGTTCCTAACCCGTGCAGTACCTCTGTACTGTAAGCAGAGGAACTCACATTGAATTTGTCAGCCTTGCTTCGTGGAATACTTTTGTATTGGTTGGGAATCTTGACCCAGTGAAATTTTTGCCACTATTATAAGAATATATATTATAACACCTTCTGGTAACATTAAGGTTCCCTGAGTGCTGAGTGGAACAAATCATTCCAAAATATATTATTCCTTGGTGATTGTATTGTCTAAATCCAGCTGTGAATTCTCTCCCAGTGTTATTAGTTTTGCACTGACAGGGAGGGGAATAGAATTCCGTCTCCCAGTGATTTTCCAGATTTAACAATTAAAGGTTTTAAATGGAATCTTTATGGGGGACATTGAGGTGATGAGGCGTGGGGGGTGGGGGGGTGGTTAGAAACCTCCCAAATCTAGAGCACAATTGATGTCAAGGAGCGGACAGGACAGGAGAAGGCAAAATAGGGAAGCTTATATCAGACACTGAGAGCTCACACACACAGGCAAGCACAGGCACAAAACAACACACTCACACATACATACACACTCTCACATGATGGTGCAGCCAATCATTAGGAAGGCAAATGGACTGAGTGTCTTTATTGCCAAAGAGTTGGAGCACATGAGCAAGGAAATGTTTGATGAGGGCAATTTTAGAGGGATTTGCTCTGCAGCTACCCCATTCTCTGCATACCCTGGGAGTGTTTGATGGGGACAGTGTAGAGGGAGCTTTACTCTGTATCTAACCCCATGCTCAACATACCCTGGGAGTGTTTGATGGGGAAAGTGTGGAGGAAGTTTTATTCTGTATCCAACCCCGTGCTGTACCTGTTCTGGGAGTGTGTAATGGGGACAGTGTAGAGGAAGCTTTACACTGTATCTAACCCCATGTTGTACGTGTCGTGGGGTGTTTGATGCAACAGAGTGGAAGGAAACACTTCCACACGAAAAGGATCGTAGAAGTTTAGAACTGTCTTAGCAAATTGTAATGATACTGAGTCAAATTTTAATTCACAAATCTACGATAGACATGATCTGATCCCTTTCTAAAATCCAAATTTGCCACTGTTCCTCTCTGTCCCTTGCTCAGTGTGTGTGTGCGTGTGTCTGTGTGTGCGTGTGTCTGTGTGTGCGTGTGTCTGTGTGTGCGTGTGTCGGTGTCTCTGTGTGTGTGTCCCTGTTGCTCTACCTGACAGCCTGTAGGTCTTCACATACATCATTTGGCCATTTTAATATGGTTCATGGTGGTTATTTACACACCAAAGTTCTGTTTCATCACAGCAAGTCTTCCTTAATTTTGTACACCAATTGAAGGGGCTTTGTAGGGGGAGCTTGACCCTCTCTATCAAACAATCACCAAATCACAGAATCACACAGTGCAGAAGAGGTCCTTCGGCCCATCGAGTCAGCACCGACACGTGAGAAACACCTGACCTACCTACATAATCCCATTTACCAGCACTTGGCCCATAGCCTTGAATGTTTTGACGTGCCAAGTGCTCATCCAGATACTTTTTAAAGGACGCAAGGCAACCCGCCTCCACCACCCTCCCAGACAGCGCATTCCAGACCGTCGATAACCCTGTGTTATACCTGTGCTGCAAGCGTCTGATGGAACAATGAAGAGGAAGGTTTATTCTGTTTCTTATTTCTGCTGTACCTGTCCTGGGCATGTTTGAAAGGGAGATTGCAGAGGGAGCTTCACTCTGTACAGTCCCTGTCCTGGAAGTGTTTGAGAAGAGATTGTAAAGGAAAATTTACTCTGTATCTAACCCTGTGCTGTACCTGGTCTGGATGTGCTTGATGGGGACTGTCCAGAGAGTGATTTATTCGACATCAAGTCCCTTGCGGTTTCTGCTTTGTAAGTGATTGATGGGGAGAGTGTAGAGAGAGGTAACTCTGTGTCTAACCCCATGCTGCACCTGTCCTGGCAGTGTTTCATGGGGACAGTGTAGATGGAGATTTACTCTGTACATAAACCTGTGCTGTAGCTCTCCAGGGGCTGATTAATGGTGACTCTGTATGGGGAGCTTTAACCTGTATCTCACCCCAAGCTATATCAGCCCGTGTGTTTGAGGATAGAGTGTAGAGAGAGCTTTATTCCATATCTAACCCCGTGCTATGCCTGCCCTGGGAGAGTTTGATGTGGAAACTGCAGAGTGAGCTTCACTATCTATCTCACCCCGTGTTATACCTCCCCTGGGTGTGATTGATGGGGAAAGTGTAGAGGAAGCATTGCTCTGTATCTAATCCCGTGCTGTACCTATCCTGTGAGTGTTTAATGGGGACAGTGTAGAGGGAGATTTACTCTATATCTAACCCTGTGCTGTACCTGTCCTGGATGTGTTTGATGGGGACAGTGTAGAAGGAGGTTTACTCTGTCTCTAACCCTGTGCTGTGCCTGTCCTGGAAGCGTTTGATGGGGCTGTGTACAGGGAGCTTACTCCCCACTTGCCTGGATGAGTGCAGCTCCCACAATACTCACGAAGCTTGACACCATCCAGGACAAAGCACTACAATTGTTTGACACCCCATCCACAAACATTCACTCCCTCCACCACCGACGCACAGTAGCAGCAGTGTGTAGCATCTGCAAGATGCACTGCAGGAATTCACCAGGCCTCCTTAGACAGCACCTTCCATACCCACGATCATTACCATCTAGAAGGACAAGAACAGCAGACACATGGGAACACCACCACCTGGAAGTTCCCCTCCAAGTCACCCACCATCCTGACTTGGAAATATATCACCGTTCCTTCACTGTCGCTGGGTCAAAACCCTGTAACACCTTCCTAAGAGCACTGTGGTTGTACCTACACCACGTGGACTGCAGAGGTTCAAGGATGCAGCTCACCACCACCTTCTCAAGGGCAATTAGGAATGGGTAATACATGTTGGCCTTGCCAGTGACACCCCATGAATAAATTTTTAAAAATAGCCCCGTGCCGTACCTGTCCTGGGAGTGCTGATGAGGGCAGTGCAGAGGGAGCTTTATTCTGTTTCTAACCCCGTGCTGTACCTGTCTTGGGAGTGTTTGATGGGGACAGTGCAGGGGGAACTTGGATCTGTATCTAGCTCCCATGCTCTACCTGCCTTAGGAGTGTTTCTGGGGACAGTAGTTCAGACAAACAGAGCTTTCCTATGCATATAAGCCGGTGCTCATTCAATACTAGGAGTGCTTGATGGGAGCTGTGTAGAGGGAGATATATCCTGTATCTAACCCGTTCTGTCCTGTCCTGGGAGTGATTGAAGGGGACAGTGTAGACGACACGTTACTCTGTACCTAACCCATGCAGTACTTGTCCTGAGAGTGTTTGATGGGGACAGTTTGGAGGGAGCTTTAATCTGTATCTAACCCCGTGCTGTACCTGTATTGCGTGTGTTTCATAGGGACAGTGTAGAAGGAGCTTTACTCATTCTCTAAACCTGTGTGGTACCTGTCCTGGGAGTGTTTGATTGGGGCAATGTAGAAGGATCTTTCCTCTGTATCTAACACTGTGCTGTACCTGTGTGGGTACGTTTGATGGGGACAGAGTAGAGGGGTATTTACTCTGTATCTGACACTGTGCTGTACCTGTGTGGGTGCGTTTGATGGGGACAGTGTAGAGGGAGATTTACTTTGTCTCTAACCTTGACCTGTGTCTGCCCTGGGAGTGTTTGATGGGGACATTGTAGAAGGATCTTTACCCTTTGTCTAACCCCGTGCTGTACCTGCCCAGGGAGTGTTTGATGGGGGAAACGTAGAGGGAGATTTACTCTGTATTTAACCCATTGCTGTACCTGTCTTGGGAGTGTTTGATGGTGACAGTGTAGAGGGAGATTTACTCTGTATCTAATCCTGACCTGCACCTGCCCTGGGAGTGTTTGATGGGGACAGTGTGGAGGGAGATTTACTCTGTACCTAACCCCATAGAGTACCTGCCCTGGGAGTGATTGATGGGGGCAATGTATAGGGAGATTTACTCTGTATTTAACCCCGTGCTGTACCTGTCCTTGGAGTGTTTGATGGGGACAGTGTAGAGGGAGATTTGCTCTGTGTCTAACCCTGACCTGTGCCTGCCCTGGGAGTGTTTGATGGGGACATTGTAGAGGGAGCTTTACTCTGTGTCTAGCCCCGTGCTGTACCTGCCCTGGGAGTGTTTGATGGGGGCAGTGTAGAGGGAGCTTTACTCTGTGTCTAACCACGTGCCGTACCTTCCCTGGGAGTGTTTGATGGGGGCAGTGTAAAGGGAGCTTTACTCTATATCTAACCCCGTGCTGTACCTTCCCTGGGAGTGCTTGATGGGGGCAGTGTAAAGGGAACTTTACTCTGTATCTAACTCCGTGATGTCCCTGTCCTGGGAGTGTTTGATGGGACAGTGCAGATCGAACTTTACTCTATTTCCAACCTTGTGCTATACTTGCCCTGGGAGCTTTCCGAGGACAGTTCAGGCAGACAGAGTTTCACTCCGCATTTAACCCTGTGCTGTAACAGTACTGGGAGTGTTTGATAGGACAGTGCAGATGTAGCTCCAACCTGTGCTGCAAGTGTTTGAGAGGAGGTTGGAAAGGAAACTTTATTCTGGATGTAACCCTGTGCTGTCCCTGGCCTGGAAGTGCTTGATGGGGACTTTCTAGGGAGAGATTTATTCTACATAAAATCGCTTGCAGTTCCTGTACTGGGAGTGTTTGATGGGGACAGTGTAGAAAGAGCTTTATTCCATATCGAACCCTATGTTGTACCTGTCCTGGGATTGTTTGATGTGTCGGTTTAGAGTGAGTCCACTGAGTTTCTAACTCTGTGTTGTACCTGTACTGGGAGTGTTTGATGGGGACAGTGTAGAGGGAGCTTTACTCTGTATCTAACTCTGTGCTGTACCTGTACTGGGAGTGTTTGATGGGGACAGTGTAGAGGGAACTTTACTCTGTATCTAACCCTGTGCTGTACCTGCCCTTGGGGTGTTTGATGGTGACAGTGTAGAGGCAGATTTACTCTGTATCTAACCCTCTGCTATACGTGTCCTGGAAGTGTTTGATAGTGACAATGTAGAGGGAGCTTTACTCTGTTTCGAACTCTGTGCTGTACCTGTCCTGGGAGTGTTTGATCGGGACAGTGTAGAGGGAGACAGAACGCAATGTATTGGTTAAGGGTTTTCTACAGTTTAGACGGAGGTGTAGAATGGTCTCCCCCAGGGGCTGATCTCAGGACCTCTCACATAGAGACCCCTCGAGCCTGGTCGATCATTCCCTACTCAGCCTTCAGTGTCCCTCCTCTGGATATTTCACCTGTGGATTCATACAACACACACAGCAAAATCTATGATATGATGGGAAGCAGCAAACACTGTTACACTCAGTACACACGGTACCTTAATGCTGCAATGTTATAAAATCTAGTTAGGTAACTGTCATCGCACAGGGACAACATTTCGCTGGCTCAACATTCTCCCTCTCTCCCTCCCTCTCACCCCATCCCTCACCCCTGCTCCCTCTCCCTCCCTCTCGCCCCGTCCCCATCCCTCATCCCTGCTCTGTCTCACTCCCTCTCAGCCCATATTTCTGTCGCCCCCTCTCTCTCTGTCACACTCTATCTTTCTCTTGCCGGCTCACTCTCTCTCTCCCCCTCTCGCTCTCTCTCAGTGTCTCTCTCTCCCCCTCTCTATCTCCATCTATCTCTCTCTGTGAGAATCTGTCAAAAATCCAAAAACATCTGTCAGACATTTTAGGTTTGTTCACGGTGGCCAAGTTATGTTCGCTCAGCACTGGGACATTTATGACAGAGTTGACTCCTCACTCATTAGTAATTTAAATGTGACAGAGACACAGCTTTTCAGCGCACGTTTCTCCCTCCATTTTCCCTCCATTTTAAATATGGGGAAGGGATCTCACACCTTTTTAAAGACGGAGAAGGGATCTCCCTCCTTTTTAAAGACAGAGGAGGGATTTTTCTCCATATGAAAGATGGAGAAGTGTTCTCCCTCCATACACTCACTCTCAAACACACACTCTCTCCCACACACACATTGTCCCTCACACTCACTGTCCCTCAAACACACACTCTCTTTCACACACACACTCTCCCTCACATAAACCCACTCTCCCTCACACACCCTCCCTCACTCGCACACTCTCCGCATCACACACACAATCCCTGCCTCACACACACACTCTCTCCTTTACACACATGCTCTCTCCCTCACACACAATCTTGCTCACACACACACTCTCCCTCACACACACATTCTCTTTCACACACACACTCTCCCTCACACAATCCCACTCTCCCTCACACACACTCTCCCTCACTCGCACACTCTCTGCCTCACACACACACACCCTCTGCCTCAAACACACACATTCTCTCGCTCACACACACACTCTCTCCCTCATACACAATCTCCCTCACACATACACTCTCCCTCACACACACACTATCTTAAACAAATTCTCTCTCTCACACACTCTCCCTCAAACACACACTCTCTCTCTCACAAACACTCTCTCTCACACACGCACTCCCCCTCAAACACACGCTCTCCCTCACACTCATTCTCTCTCACACACACACACACCCTCTTTCACACACACTCTCCTTCGCACACAAACTCCCTCACACGCTCTCCCTCAAACACACACTCTCTCTCACACACGCACTCTCCCTCAAACACGCACTCTCCCTCAAACACACACTCTCTGTCACACACACACACTCTCTCTCACACACACTCTCCCTCAAAAACACGCTCTCTCTCACACACATACTCTCCCTCACAAACACTCTCCCCCACACACACTCTCCCTCACACACACACTATCTCAGACAGTCTCTATCTCACAGGGAGAGTGAATCCCTGGAGTGATGTTCAGTTAGCTCAGGGAGATTGTGTCAGAGGGAATGGAGCATGGAGAGAGGATCCCTGGGGTGATGTTCAGGGAGATGTTATCAGAGGGAGTGGAGCAGGGGGAGAGGATCCCTGGGGTGATGTTCAGTCAGTTCAGGGAGATGGTATCAGAGGGAATGAGCTGATCAGGGAGACAGTTCATTATCAAAGCTGAAGGGAGAATGACAGGGCTAATGGACTTAACAGAAAAGGTGGAAGTGCACGGCCAATGTGTTTACCTGGACGTGGACCGTGTATCGGTTTAACAGAAAGGGGTGGGTTTGGGTTGGGTGCGGGAAATCACTGTTTGTGTATTTAAGAGAAAATGCGAAGCCAGTGTCTCAGTATCCGATCGGCCCCAGGATCTGGGAACAAGCCTCATGTTTATGTTTACTTGCTGCATAACGTGGAACCCCGTCTTTGGCATTTTCGCGGTTCTGTCCCCCCGGAATGTCCAAGAGACCTAAAGCTCTGTAATAATTTACAGGATTTGCACTCGATCATATATCAGTGCCAGGCACTTCCCAGTCTCTGGAGACTCTCCTTGGTTTGTGCTCCCTGTTCTGCCTGTGTTATTTATTTAGCCCGTGGATCCCCGCCTTCAAAGTGTTTAATCGGATAATGCAGAGGGATCTTTACCCTGTTTATGACCCTGGCTGCACCAACCGTGGGAGTGTTGAATGGGGCACTGTTAAGGAAGTTTTCTGCTTAAATATCCTGTCGTGTATCAGCCTCTGATGAAGCCGATTCCTGCTCTTTAGAATTGCCTGACATATGACTGTGGCCACCCAGAGTATGAGTGAAATCACTGAGGTGACCCTCCCAGTTCAATCATTCTACCTCTGGCAATTGCCAGAAACAGGCAGAGGTAAAGGCCTCGATACACCGATGGGCGGCCTAGTGGAGACTTGTGGGCAAATAGATCCCAGACAGGACCAGTAAAACTGGGAGAAACGTGTAATAGGGAAAATGGAACAGTGTCGATGGGTCTTGGAGAAAGGAATTCAGCAAAGTCACAGTTAGTTCACTTTTCATTCCAGATTTATTCGCAATGTCAGAGGATATTTTACAGGAAAGTTTATTTTAAAGTTAACAGAAGTGAGTATAACGCCTGAGGTCACATTGAGAACAGAACACATGCGCTCTAAGTTGGTAAACTGTATGTACCACTGGAACATAGATCAGAAAGAGAAAACAGCGGCTTAACGGAAAGGGAAGGGAACAATAGTGAATAAGGAATGAGAAAAGTTACTTAATTACAATTGAAATCCTAACTCCAGGGAAATTAGATGCTACAATTACATTACAACCATTATCATCTCGCACATTTCATACAGGGAAACGGAAATACTGTTACAGGTTCGGTTACAGATTCGCGATCACCAAGAGAACATATTTTAAATTGGAATACAGAGATCTTAATGAACAGCTGAGGAAAAGCTACTGGGTCCGAAATTCAACCGATCACTTGATCTGTAAAAGAGGGAGAAAATAATGAAGTAGATGTTTATGATCTGGTGCATTTATGTTATAGTTTTTAATTGTTGAAACATTTAGAAAGTTTTCAAACCGCTTCTGTCAGATTGTAGTGTTAGTGGATTGAATCTTCTCACCTTCACCAGAGTGACGGCAGTGCTGTAGAAAATGCTCAGGAAGAACAAGACAATGAATGTGGAAGCGGTTGTCCAGATGTTCCCGTTATCGTCCTCATTTTCTTCAATCCACATGCGGTCTGTGGAATCTGCAGGGATAGAACCGAGAAATTTTAATTACATTCTTATTAATCGAGGGTGTCTTGCTGTTTTTTTATATATATATTAATTGTATTGTATCTTCCTCAAGCAATTGGTTTGTTCTCTAATTCAATTTTCAATACATATCTATTAATGAATTAGTGACTCTCAGCAATCTCTGTCTGTTACTAACTCCACAGCTGTTCTCACTTTACATTCCTCATCCTTTCCCTATTGGAAAACGTGTTCTTTTCCCCTTCGACACCAGTTTATTTTGGAACAAATTTCGTACTGACCTATCTTTTGATTATATTATGATGGAAATTGCAGGAGGTTTACCAATTGTTAACAATTATTTTAATGATAGGTACTGATAGCTACTAATTCCGAGACTCTGAACTCTGTAAGATATCTTTTGTGAATTTTCATCTTATTTGTTTATTTGTGATGGGAATGTTTGGCATATAATTAACTTAAATCAATTTACAATTAAGAACATTGCTTCAGTGTGTTTCCTGGGTCTTTATGTGCTCCCAGAAATTTTTGGAAGATGTGTCCGTTAACAAAATATATTTGTATTATTCTTTCGTCTGTAGCTTGGCATTTGCCTTTGTTTTTTAATATTTGCATATGTGTGCAGGAGTATCTCTTGCTCTGCCTTTAACTGTGTTTATGTGCCATGTTATATGAGGGTTGATGTGTGTGTTCATGTGGCATGAGTGTTGATATGCTTATTTATGTGTGGCGCTCCTGTGTGTGTATGTTTGTTCATTTGTAAATGTGTGTGTATCAGTGTGTTAATGTGACTTTATGCGTTAATCTTTATGTTCAATTATTAATGTCTGTGTTAAAGAGTTTGTTTATTTCCATGCCTGTTAATATATCTGATATTGTGCCTTTTTATATTCTATGTTGGCTATGTTAATAATGGTGACCCCATGAGCGTGTGAGTATGTTAAGGTGTGCGTTTATGTATGCGTTGATGGATATTTATAACGATGTGTTTATGTATGTTTACGTGTCCATGTGTACTAAAGCGTGTGTTTATGTTTTTGTTTTTTTATGAGTGCGTGAATATATTCAGTTGTTTCTTGTTCTGTGTTTCTGAAAATGTTAGGTCTGATCATCTGTGTGTCTGTGTGCCCGTGTGTCAATGTTTTAATGTGTTTGTAGAAATGCCTATGTAAGTGTATTATTGTGTGTGATAGTGTGTCTTTAGATCTATATTGTTGTGTTCATTGAAGCATAGTAATGAACATGTTCATGTGTATGTTTACATGTCCTGTATGAGTCTGCAAACGGGGTTGTGTACATCTGTATTTGTGTCTGTTGTGTGTGTATATATGCATATGTGTTTGTGTGCGTACACATGTTTGTAAGTGTGTGACTGTGAGGGCATGTGTGTGAGAGAGTATCTGCGTTTTTAGGTGTGCGCGTGTGTGTGTGTGTGTGTGTGCGTGTCTGTGTGCATGTGTGTGTGTGTGGTGTTTGTGTGTGCACCTGTGTATGTATGTGTGTTTGACTGTTTGCTGAGTGTGTGTGTATATTTGTGAGTATGTGTTTGCATATGTGCATGTTTGTGGTGTTTTACTGTGAGTGTGCATGACTGCATGTTTTCTGTGTATATATGTGCTCTTGTGAGTGTGTGTGTGGGTTTGTTTGTGTGTATGCCTGTGTGTTTGCCTGTGTATGTTTATTAGTGTGTGGGTCAGTGTTTGCATGTGCATTTGTGTGTGCTTGTGTGTGTGGCTCTGTGCATAAGCATCTGTGTGTATGTATGCTGGTGCTTGTGTACGTATGTGTATGTGTGTGTGTGTCAGTCTGTGTGTGTGTGTGCGTGTATGCGTGTGTGTGTTTGTGTATGTGTGTCTCTTTTTCCTTGTGTGTGTATGAACCTGTGTGTGTGTGGAAATGTGTGTAAGTATATGCGTGTGTGCGTCTGTGTGTGTGTGTGTGTGTGTTTCTGTGTGCCTGTGTATGTTTGTGTGTGTGTGTGTGTGTGATCTTCTGCCTGTGTGTGTGTTTGTGGGTGTATATTTATCAGCGTGTGGAGGTGTGTGTTTACACGTGTCTTTTGATTGTGTGACTTTTTTGTATATGTATGTGTGTGTGTGTGTCTGTGTGTGCGCTTGTGCGCAGGTGTGTGTGCTTGTGCGTGGGTGTGTGTATATGCTTGTGTGATTGTGTGTGCTTGTGTGTGTGCGAGTGTGTCTTTGTCTCTATGTATATATGTGTGTTTGTGTGTGTGTCTGTCTGCCTGCAAGTGGATGCCTGTGTGTGCCTGTATGTGTGCTCGTTTATGCATGTGTTTGAGTGTCTGTAAGTGCGTGTGTGTACGCATATCTGTGTCAATGTCTGTGTGTGTGTGTGTGTATGTGAATGTGTGTGCTTGTTTATGTATGTTTGTGTGTGTGTGTGTGCCTCTCTGTCTGTCTGTGTGCTTTTGTCTGTCTGTGTGTATGTCAGTCTGTGTTTATGTGTTCGGGCATGTGTGCATGATCTAGTGGTGTGTGTGTGTGTGCTTGTTTATGTATGTTTGTGTGTGTTTGCGTTTGTGTGTGGATGTGTGTGCTTGTTTATGTATGTTTGTGTGTGTGTGTGTGTATGTGTGTGTTTGTTTATGTATGTTTGTGTGTGTGTGTGTGTGCGCCTCTGTGCCTGTCTGTTTGCTTTTGTCTGTCTGTGTGTATGTCAGTCTGTGTTTATGTGTTCAGGCATGTGTGCATGATCTAGCGGGTGTGCGTTTGTGTGTGTGTGTGTGTGTGTGTGCGTGTGTGTGTGCCTACCTTTGTGTACGTGCGTGTATGCAATTTTGTTTGTGTCCGCGTATGCGCTTGTTCGTGCTTGTGTCTGTATGTGTGCATATTTGTGTGTGTTTGAGAGAGAAATTGAGTCAGAATGTGTGTGTGCTTCTTTGCCTTTGTGTGTGCTTATAAGCTTGCGTCAGCATGTGGCTGCGTGTGTCTGTGTTTGTTTGTGTGTGTGTGTACCTTTATGTACCAGTGTGTGCATTATTTCTGTCAGTGTCTGCATGTGCGTGTGTTTGTCTCTGTGTCTCTCTGTGTGTGTTTGTCTCTGAGATGGAGAGAGACATCTTGTTTCAGAATGCATGAGTGTCTTTGTTGTGTGTGTGTGTGACCTTCTGCCAGGGTGTGTGTGAGTGTGTCTTTGAGAGATTGTGTGTGCGCGTGTGTGAGAGAGTCTGCGTGTGTGTGTGTGTGTGTGTGTGTGCGCGTGTGTTTGTGTTTGCGAGTTTGTGTGTGTGTGTATTTTTACGTACCAGTGTGTGTGCATTTTTTCTGTCAGTGTTTGTGTGTGCACGTGTTTGTGCCTGTGTGTGTGCTTGACTGTGAGAGAGAGAGAGAGAGATAAATCTTGTGTTTGAATGCGTGTGTGCCTTTGTTGTGTGTGTGTGTGTGTGTGTGTGATCATGTGTCAGGGTGTGTGTGAGTCTGTCTTTGTCTGTGTGTGTGTATTTGTGTGTGTGAGCCTGTATGTGTGAGTGTATTTTTATGTACTAGTGTTTGTGTGTATTTTTTTCCTGTCAGTGTTTGTGTGTGCGTGTGTTTGTGCCTGTGTGTCTCTGTATGTGTTTGTCTGGGAGAGAGAGAGATCTTGAGTCAGAATGCATGTGTGCCTTTGTTGTGTGTGTGTGCGTGTGTGTGTTTGTTTGTGAGTCCGTGTGTGTGTGTGTTTGTGTGCGTGTGTGTTTATGAGCTTGTGTCAGTGTTGTGCTTTTTTTATTATTTTTCCACATATCTCTGAACATGAAAAACGTGGCCTGACCGTGAAGGTATGATCGATGGAGAACACTATTCTCTTTTCTGTGAATGAATGTGTTTTCTGTGGGGTTCAATGAGACATCAAGCGATAGAATGCAAGAATTAAACAGAAGTACCCAGAAACATTAGGAACATAACTGGAAAAATGGGAAGGATTGAATCAGCAGTTCAGTTTTGGATTATGAGAAATCATTGGCATCTTATGATTCACAAGAACAGGAGATTGAAAAGCGTTTCAAAGATATCATGTTGCACCATGATTGCCATGATTGAAGATTACAATATGAGCGCAGGAATCTAGAAGCCGCCTTGTACCTGAACCCATATCATAGACAGCTGTTCACTTCTAAACCCTCTGCTCTGGGAGTTTAGTGAGTTAATGTTCCCCTCTCCACTCCCTCTCGTTGGCTAAACAATTTCCCCTCCGGTTGTCTCTGTTGGGGAGGTGCTGGTACATTGCGTTAACTAATGCCGTCCCCTCTTTCTATGTTGGTTAAGTGGAGTAACATTTAGCGTTCCCGTGTGACCCTCACTTCAGTTCCCAGTGGGTGCGATGCGGCAACTTCCAGCTGGTAGAACTTTGAATGGATGGACATTAAACAGGAACAACGGGATCTAAATGCTGCTGCTGTGTGTGCTGGTGGGAAATGGGACATTGTCAGAATTCACCTCAGCGAGGGGCAAGTTGGTGAAGTAACTTTGCAGAATTCTGTAATGGATGAGAATTATTCTGTCTCTAACCCAGGGTGTATCTGAGCTGGGTGCACTGATTGTACAAGACTCGGGTCTGAGACCTGTAAATTCCCGACATCAACTAAACAGGCCTAACATTAGCAAAACTAGAAAACACAATTAATTAAGTAGCTGTGTATTTAATTCACAATTGGAGGAAAATACATTATTATTTCTACTAAAGTACGAAATGTAAGCGATAGATTCTCATTGACATGAATTAACGGTGTCCATCAGTGCAAGGGAAATATTCACAAAACTCGGTTTACCGCTGGATTTATCAACCGTTCTGTTGATGATCTTCAAGGGAATCGCTTCATGTCCCACCACACAGGAGTAAGAAGCGCCGCTGGCCCACTCCTCCGCTGCAATGGATAACAGGCTGTACATGAAGAAGGAGTTATTGCCGTTCTCCGCCATCACCTCGGTGTTCTTGTAGTTCCCCGGATTCACCGGCTTGTCATTGACGGTCCACTTGACGAAGATCTCTCGGGGGGAGAAACCTCTCACTAAGCAGCTGAGGGAGATGAATCTCTGAGCGGAGACATCTTCAGCTGGGGGCAGGAGGACAGAGACGGATGGTTCCCGCGGATATTTAGCTGCAAAAAATTTACAATAAATGTCAAAAAAAAAACTGGAGAATTCCAGAGAAAATGACACCGGTGGTTAGATTGTGAGAGAAATGTGTTTTGTTTTGACTTTTCAAGATCTCCATTTTCCACTTTAGGGTCTGACCGGCTTTCTAGCTCGGAGCAGATGTGGATGCAATCATTTACGATGAGAATATGCGGGATTGGACTGGAAAGTTTCATCAGTAACAGGCCATTCGGCGGAACGGTTCTGTGCTGGTGTCTAAACTGCACACCAAGCTCCTCCCACCTTATATCATCAAACCCTGCAGTACAGTTTCTTGTTCATTCACCTACTTATGAATTTACTGCTGGAATGCTTCATGTACGGGCCTAGGGATTTTAGTTAGTGGAATTACCAATCAGACTAGCTCATTAATGCACTGTACACTAATTATTGGTTCTTAAACTTACACTGGGAATTTGCACACTGGCTCACTTATTGATTCATTCTCACCACTTACGTTCTTCCTTGTGGATGGAATTTCTTAAAGGAGTCGGCAGATCCTGATGGCTCACCACGCAGTAGAACTCAGCCCCACTCAGCCAGGCTTGTGTTGAGATGTTCAGGTTGCTGACCACGCTGTTAGGATCCTTTCCCGGCTGGACAGCAATCTCTGATTTCAAAGGCTTCTGCTCTTGTGTCCAGGATACGAGGACTCCATAAGGGGCGTTACTCACGATGCAGGTTAAGGTCACTGTCGCCTCCAGTAAGACCTGTTCTATTGGCGGTGGCTGTAGAGTAATTACGGGATCGGTGCAGTCGGAAACTGTGAAGCAGAAATGAATGTCAACCAAAACATCATCATCAGAATCAGAAATCCAGTTTTCAGCTTTCACTCTCACGACGGGAATATTTATTTGACCTGCCGCTGCCGTGTTAACGCCTTCATTATTTGAAGGTCAGTGACTTTCAATAATTCCGGGAGACTCCATAACATTCCCTGCGTATTTCCAGCCAGAACCACTGGGAATGACTAAACCAAATGCCGGTCGAACAATGCGAATAAATTCAGGTACAATTGTTTTATAGACAGATTATCACTCGTCCCGAAATCAAGGAATCAGAGAATGATAGAATGCTCACTGCACAGGAGGAGACCATACAGCTCTCTATGTCTCTCTGTAAGAATAATGTGCGCCTTAACCCATTTATCCTCCCCGTTCTGTCACGTGCGATAACATTTTCAAAAAAAAAAATGTTAATCTCTTTTTTTGAAATGTCAATTGATTCCCAGCCTCAGAAATTCTTGGGGTAAATGAAAGTGATAATATTTCACAGTGTGAGGAAAATATTGCCAAAATCCCCTTGCTCAGAATTTTTCTATCTCTAATTTGGAGGACTAAACTCTTTCTCCCCTTTTCCAATTTCATTAATTAACCGAAACACCGGAATTCGATCACTCATTAGACTCTTGTACTCAAAGGAATGCAGCCGAGACGATGCAAACTGATATCAGAGCTGCTCAATCTGAAAACAGCAGCAGAAATAAAGTGCACATCTTTGTCGGAATTGAAGTCGTGGGCAATTACCAGTAAAGGCCTGCAGACACCGATCCTACTCACAATATGAACAATCATTTTCGGATAAAACTAAAACCAATGACTCCTCACTCACTATCCAACTTTTGAACAAAATGTCACCGTGTTTTGTGAGTTGATGGAATCCTGGACACCGGGAGATTCGGATTCAGAAAGAACATGGGTTCAATCCCCACTCCAGATGTTTGAACACAAGTGTAGCTTCTGATACCAGAAATGTAGTACTGATCGAGTACTGTATTGTGAGAGGTACCAACTTCAACATCAACTGTTAAGGCCCGGGACTGCCTGCTTTCTCAGTGTGACATCACATTTCCCCAAATTCTCCCACGTTTTGCGTCGTCCACAAACCATTAAACTGTCCCCTGCAAACCAAGATCTAGATCATTTATATATATAAATATTTATCCACTTAGCTATTGTCCCTTTAATTCCATGATCTATAACTTTCCTCACAGGTCTGTGGTGTGGCACTGTATCGAAAGCCTTTTGGAAGTCCATATAGACCACATCAACGGCCTTGCCCTCATTAACCATCTCTGTTACTTCTTGAAAAAACTCCAGCAAGTTAGTTATACAGGATTTTCCTTTAATAAATCCATGATGACTCTTCCTAATCAATCTACATTATCCCATATGATATTAATTCCATCCGGAATAATTGTTTCCAGAAGTTTCCACACCACCGAAGTTAAACTGACTCGTCTGTAATTGCAGGACAGACTTTTATAAACTTTGTTGAACAAGAGCGTAATATTTGCAATTCTCCAGTCCTCCAGAACCTCCCCCAAATGCAGGGAACGCTGAAAAATTATTGTCAGTGTCTCTGCAATTTCCACTCTCACTTCCTTCAGTACTATTGGACGCATCTCACCCGGTCCCGGTGCCTTATCAACTTTAAGTGCCAACAGCTGATGCAATACCTCCTCCTTATCAATTTTAAACCCTTCTAGTGACTGAGTTTCCTCCTCTGTCACCATGGCCTGGGCAGCATCTATCTCGTAAGTAAAGACAGCTGCAAAGTATTCATTTAACACCTCAGCCATGCCTCTTGCCTCTATGTGTAAATCTCCTTTTTGATCCCTAATTGGCCTATTCCTCCTTTTACAACCCTTTTACGATTCATATGCTTATGGAATACTTTGGGATTTCCTTTTATGTTAGCTGTCAGTCTTTTTTCATAATCTCTCTTTGCTTCTCGTATTTTCTTTTGCACATCCCTTCTGAACCTTCTGTATTCAGTTTGGTTCTCAAATGTATTTGCTTCCCGGCATCTGCTGTAAGCAAACCTTTTCTTCCTTAACTTAATTTCTATCTCCATTGCCATCCAGTGAGCTCTGGATTGGCTTCTCCAGACCTTCCCTTTTGAGGGAACATACTTTGACTGTGCCGAAACCATCTCATCTTTGAAGTTAGCCCATTGTTCAGCTACTGTTTTTCCCACCAACCTTTGGTTCCAGTCTATCAGGCCCAGCCCCATTCTTGCCCCATTGAAGTCCGCTCTCTGCAAGTTGACTATTCTTACCCTGGATTGATCAATGTGATTTTCCACCGTCATCCTAAACCTTATGATACAATGATCACTGTCCCCTAAATGCCCCCCTCCTGTCAGTTTATTTACTTGGCCCACCTCATTCCCAAGAACGATGTCAGGCAGTGCCTCCTTTCTTCTTGCACTGGACACACACAGCTGTAGGAAATTCTCCAGAGTATAATCTAGGAATGCTGCTCCCTCACTGCCCCTTATGGTACCACTATCCCAGTATATATTCGGGTAATGAACCCCTCTCCCCTCCATTATAACTACTCGAAGATGTTTGCACCTCTCTGTTATTTCCATGCTCCTCTCCATCTTCCCACTGGCTATTGCGGTCTATACATTACACCCAGCAATGTAATTGCACCCTTCTTATTCCTTTGCTCCAGCCAAATTGGTTCTGTCCTTGAATCGCCTGACACATTGTTTTCTCCAGTATTGCAATACTCTCCTTAACCAAAAACGCCACGATCACCCGCCCCTTTTCTATGCCCTTTCCTGTCTTTTCTGAACATCTTGTAACCACGAATATTTAACACCCAATTCTGCCCTTCCTTAAGATAACCATTATCTCCGTTATTGCCCTAACATTATAATCCCACAAGACAATCTATGACAGTAACTCCCAAATGTTATTAACTATACTCCGTGCATTCACACACATGCAATGTAACGCTGATTTAGGCTTCATTGCATGCTCCCTTCTCCTGACTCCATCTATTAACTGACTATACCCTCTTTTAGTGTTAGCTGCCTCTCCGAGAATTGAATTACCCTGGTATTACTCTCTGACATTCTCCCGTTGTTCCCAAGCGCCTCCTGAGTTACTTTGAACCATCCCCAGCAGCAAAACCAATAATGTTATTTAGTTCTAAAATCCAAATATTGCTGGAAATCTGAATAAAAATGTAAAGAAAACGTTCGAAATGCTTAGCTAAAGTGTGTCTGTTTGCTGGACAACATGTGGCCCTCAACATACAGAATGAAATTAATTAATAAATAAATAAATCCAGTCAGCATCATGTCCCAGTTTACAGGAAACTGTTGTACAGCAAATCGCTGTTGAATATTCTACTTTACGACAATGAGCACATTTTCACGGTCATTCATTGGCTGTTAAGTGTTTTAGGACAATCTGATGCTGGTAAAGATGCTATGTAAATGATAAGATTACTTCAGTGTGTTTTTGTTTCGTTTGAAAGGAAATGCAAACGGACAAATTGGCAAATGGGAGACATTCTCTGAATTTTAATCATTCCAAAGTAATTCTTGGCTTGGACAGAGATTGGCACCAAGAATGGCCTTGAAATTTCTCGGGTTGTGTCTCTTACCATCAGGTTTGGTGATGTTTCGGCTTTGAGTGACCCCTTTATGAGTGACCAGGCAGGTATAGAGCGTGTGACTGAACCAGTCACCAGCGGGGAATGTCAGCCGACTGGTCGCCGAGAAGTTCCTGTTTACTTCAAAGCCGGGAGAGGTGACGAAGCTCGAGTCCATGGCCTGTCCATTCTTCAGCCACTTCACGTTGATTGAATTTGGGCGGAAATCAACGATTGAACAGACGATGGTTGCAAATCTGCTGCTTGTGATTTCGTCACTGGGACTCACGGTGAGGAGAACAGTTGGATGATGCACCACAATATCTGCAAGAAAATTCATATTATTTGGAAATAATTTTGCTTCAAACCAAACAATTAAAAACTGTAAAACTATTTACATAAAATCCACAGGACAGAACCAGGCCAGCCGGCCCCATAGTTCAATGCTGGAGTTTAGGATCCACAAGAACTTCCTCTCGCTCTACTTCATCTTGCAGTATAAAAACCACCTTCTTTACAATCTCCCTCATGTATCTATTAAGATTCCCCTGAATAGGGTCTCAGTAACGTCTCACCTACAAGAAGTCCCACATTCTGCTCATCCTTGGTGTAAAGAAGATTCAGATTTGCTAATTGTTTTTTTTTAACATTCTGTTGTAAACATGAGCTCTAATTCTTGTGTAATCTATCAAATTATTTCAGAAGTCTGAGGACCTTTATTCGGTCACACCACAGATTTTTATTTTGTAGAGAATAGACCACCAGCCTATTCACTGTTACTTGACAGATGTAATCTATCAGCTCTGGTATTGTCCTTGTAAGTAGTTTAGCTGCTGATGCAACGCCCCTGTAGCATTCCCCTTACGTGGAAACCAGAACTACATACAGTATACTCGGTGTGATATGGAGGGGATAACTGCACACAGTACACCTATTGTGATGTGGAGACCTTAATTATACACAGTACACTACGTTGTGATGTGGAGAACAAAACTGTCCACAGTACAATAACTGTGATGCGGAGACCAGAGCTGTCCATATCACACTAAGTGTGATGTGGAGGCCAGAACTCTACACAATCCACTAAGTGTGATGTGGAGAATACAGGTATCCACAATACACTAAGTGTGATATGGGCACCTGAACTATACACAATGAATTGGGCTGTACTTGAATAACCATTGGGAAACTCTTTTGAGTTATCAACAGTCACAGATTGCAACCCTTTCGAGTACAATCACAGTTCTTGGTTTCCGGGAGTGGGACATGAACCCACAACCCTCTGATTCAAAGGCGAGGGTGCTATGGGCTGAGCCACAGCTGACACCTCCCCTGAACTATACACAATACTCTCACTCCATTCTAACCCATGTGATGCAGAATTTGAACATAACTCATTTGCTGACCACGTTTACCATTCACCCAGCCCCGGCCCTGCCGCCCTGAGCATCCCACAACACGAACCTGGCATTTCCTTCACCCAGACCGACCCGCTCCGTCGAACCTCGCAGTAGATTGTGCTGCTTCCCACCTCTGATTCGGTGATGGTTAACTGGCTGCTCAGGGTGTGGGTTCCCTTCTTGTTCAGCACTGATGGGTAAGTCTTCAATCCAGCTGTGATCGTCTCTTGATCTTTCTTCCAGGAAACGCTGGTGATTTCGGGGGAGTAGTCCGCAGCCAAACAGCAGTAGGTCACGGAGCCGGCAGTGTTTGCTTGTTCACAGGAGGAGAGCAGAGCGTAGAGGGTGGGGGCAGACGGTGTTGCTGGGAATGAAGAGTCAATTGAACAAGTTAAAAATTTGATTCGGGCTTATGAAATAAGCAAATTGTTCGAAGTTTAATATTAGTATCATTTATTTCCAAAATATCCTCGTCATAAACTGCATTTAGGAGTTCATATGCCCGACGGGACACGCCGCCATGATGGCCAGTCTTGTGCACAAGATGAGGCACAAGTCGGAAAAGGGAAATATTGCCCATGAGACCACATTATGGCGAGTTAAATAAGGCATAATGTAAGCTGGGCTTCCTCCAGCCCTTGCTCCTCTGTTGAGGAAAACATCAATCATTCCTCAAACACTTCTACTTTACATCCTTCCACATTATTTCCACTGAGCTTTCGCTTAAATTATTTTACTATCAACCTCTTATCAGCAGCAAATGACTGTTTTAATGCAGCAACATTTAGCTATCTCTGGGCCAGGATGGCCGATTATCTTCCATGAAGGACATCAGTGGGCCAGAGGGGTTTTTACACTAATCTATTCTAGTTTCATGATCAACATGTTGTTGTTTTCAGGGGATAAACTTAGATGATGCTTGGCAGCATTTGCTCTAAAGATTCTGTAACTCCGACCGGTGGATCGACTAGCTTCATTACTTACAGACACACTTTTAGCACTTTTATAAAGCATGACCCAGAGTTGTTCAATGAGACTATTTGATAGCATGGACGGTTGGATTTCGGCCAATCACAATTCTGAATTAACTCTCCAAAGCTGCCAATGCTCAATGATGTTTACAAATAATCCATTATTATCAGCTATCTTGGTTAGATAAACAGATAGATAGATAGAGAGCTAAAGAGATCGGTATATAGATAAATAGACAAACAGATAGATAGATATATAGATCGATAGAGGTATAGAAGGGGAGAGAGAAACAGGCAGATAAACAGATGGATAGATAGATAGAGAGAGAAATAGATAGAGAAAGAGATAGAGAGTGATAGAAAATAGAGAGAGAGAGAGAGAGACAGGCAGAAAGACAAGATAGGCAGATAGATAGATAGACAGACAGACAGACAGACAGACAGACAGACAGACAGACAGACAGACAGACAGACAGACAGACAGACAGACAGACAGACAGACAGATAGATAGATAGATAGATAGATAGATAGATAGATAGATAGATAGATAGATAGATAGATAGATAGATAGATAGATAGATAGATAGATAGATAGATAGACAGATAGACCGATTAATATATCGATCTTTGCATCGATAGATGGAAAAATGGATGCATGAATGCATACTTGTTCAGAAAAAGGCGTTTCATCTACACTGCACTATCAAATGTTCACAGTTCACAGACTGTACTGATTAGGTACAAGAGAGAAGAACATTGAAGTTCCACATCAAACCCTAGTAAAGCCCTTAGAACAAGAGTAAAACTGCTTCTATGATAGTTCATCAAATGTTCTTAGGGTAGTTGGAATCAGGTTGTGCATTGAGTTAAGTTAAATTCATGTTTTCCAGCTTTCATTCCCACCGTAGTTTGCATTAGATAAGGAGTAAGGCACCATACTGTCCATTTAAGTTGCACAATTTATTTCCAGATTCGATCTTATCGCAGAAGGTAACGTTACAGTCACTTCCTTCAACTGTCCTGAAATTGAACTTTAGATCAGGTCAATCTGATTGAAATATTATCTGTTATTGAAAATGTTTAATCATCAACCCTTCATCAGAAAATTAGCTTTTTTTTAGAATGAAATGTACGTTAAATTAACGATCTGCTACTTCATTGGAGGAATTGAAGCATTTAATTTTACATATCTAATTCGGAGCACTCGCGCCCAATGTGTTTGATACTCGTTAAAGTTCCTAGAACATTGACAGTGCCAACACGCTCATGTCAGATACAGAACAGGTGAGTTATACTAAAACTCTCTTTGCACAGTCCTGTAAAGCGATGTATTTCAGGGATAGTAATGGTGGGATGCATTCTAAAAAGCCCCCTATTCCGCATTGTTAGTTAAAACTTACGCTTAGACTGGACCATCAACAAACCAGCGGCTCTGATACAGCAAACACTGAACAGGAAAAATATCTTTCTACACTTTGCATTCCTTCTGAATTCCACAAACTGGGATACTGATCTTATTTCTGAGACACCTTCTCAAACTTAAGAACAGACTCGCATCTTTCTCGGATATACAAACTTCTTAAATAAATGGTTCGAAGTTAATTCCCTGAAATACAGGAGAATGAACCAGAAAGTTCACAAACAGCCAGAAGGCTCACGCTTCTCGCACAGTGACCACGCACATAGAAACAGAACAGACATAAACAATGCAAAAAACATTCTATTAAAGATAGATTTCTCCAGTGTCCATTAATCCGTTTGAATAGATTAAAACTTTTTTAAATTTATGACCACGTCACTTTTTTGAAATTATTCTGATTCTAAATTGAAAAACTCCTTTTGACGGGCCTCAATTTCTCTCTGTCTGTGTACAGTTTTCACAACAGTCTTAGAGTTAGTTTGGCTGAGAACAGGTTCATCAAAATAATTTACATTCAGGGTAATTTATGTCTATAAAGGGACATTGTAACAGTGCAAGAATTTAACAAATCAGGAAATATTTACACTGAACTCCGATTATTCATTGACATAATTTCAGAATTATGTGTAACCATTGAAACTGCTGAGGCAAAACACGAAGGTAATTAATTAAATTGTACACCAACATTCAATGGAGCTGAAGGCAGCTGAGTAAGAAACATGTTACTTTCCAAGTTAATTGAAAATAATTTTTAAAATTCTCCAACCATGTGTTTTAGCTTTAATCCTGGACTCAGCGCAGGACATTTGAAAGATTTTTTTGTAATGAATTTGCACCGATCGTAGATTCTATTTTGACATTGTTGATATTTTACCTTATTATGCCAAGTTAGTTAATAATTTTATTCTTCTTCTGATTTGTCTCTTGTTAATAATAGGCTTAATTAAATTAAGGTGACACTTATTAAATTAAGCAAATAATTCCATACACTTTCGGACAAATACATTATAATACTTTTAATAAATTAAGATGATCACAAATTTATATAATGTGCTCCTGTATCTATGCCCGTGTAAGCTTTTCATGTTTGTGACTATGTTGGCACGACATAAAAGCTCTTCTGTTCTAAACGTGTATTTCACATGATAGATGTATAAGTTGTTCAAACACTATCCGGGTACTCAAATCGGTAAAAAAAAAAAATGGAGTGCAACATCCTCTAGTCACTAAAGCAGGACTCCGGAGTTTAAATATCATCCCACATTTCAACAGCAGTTTTATTTTAATAATTAAAGTAGCCCTGGCAGTTTGTCGCCATTCTCGGAGCCTCCCCTAGATAATAATACAGCCAAGCTTCGATATACCGTTCCCGTAATCCACATAATACACGTAAATGTGTTTTAAATATATAATGAAAATAAAATGCTGGGAATCTTATATAAAAACGGAAAATGCTGGCAAAACTCAGCACGTCTGGCAGCATCAGTGGAGAGAGAAACAGAGTTAACGTTTCGAATCCGTATGACTCTTCTTCAGATCTCTGCTTCTCCATGGACAGATGCTGCCAGTCCTACTGAGTAATTTTTCAGCAATTTCTGTTTAGATATATAATGCTACTTATTGAAATTAAGATCCACAACAATCAATGCAGAACTCAGAGATAACAATTCCTCTGCATCACCAGAGTCACTGAAACTCAACGAGAAAAAAGAACAACGATTTTCATGAGAATTAAATGTAGCTCCCATTTAATTCAACGCATATATCTCACAGCTTTGCAAGATTGGTTGGTGTTCTTCAATTCAAAAGTTACATTTATAATTAAGCCAACCTGCTTCAATTGCAATGTTTGTCAATCTCCAGCCTTATGCATTCTGAACTTTCTCTAAGTTTAAATAAAATTCTTGAGCGATTCATTAACTGTCAACGACGCCTCTTGCAAACTGTTTAAGATTGGTTTAGTGATAATGGTCTAAACTCAAATTGAAGGAACTACGCAGTTTGGTTGCACAGCAAAGATTCAGCAACCTGGCAGATATATTAAATTAGCTAACTGCAATTTTAAAAATGCATTTAATTGATAACTATTTAGCACTTTTCAACTTGCGTAAACCAGGGAGGAATCAATTACTTTAAAACCTCTGTTAAAACGAAACACTGCAAACTCTGTGTGTATTATCTATGTATTTAAAAACACAATGGAAGTTGTTGGAACCTCGGCATTTGTCCGGCTGATATTACTTGTTCTGCGGTCTGCAGCAGAGTTGTGGAAAGCACAGATTATCTACTAAATGTCGAGCAATACTATTTTTTATTACTGTAATCTTGGGAAATACTTCCCCAATATAATTTTTTGAGTTATATTCATTTAACTCCCCATTACAGTTCAAATTCGCTGGTTAAGTCCTTTAACATTGCAGTGTTACTTCAAGCATTAAATAGGAGCATCGGATAAAAAAATATTAATGGTTAATATTCAATTAGCACTGAAATAAAAAGGCATCAAAATATCGATCAACATTGATTAAAAAGCCTGCCTGCTATTTAACTATAGCCCTGCTTCACAATGGTTTAAACACATAGGCAACAACCTGAAGATGTGATCGACATTACATGCTGTAGAATCACCAAACAGGTCCACAAGCTTTAACTGTTCGAAGTAACCCAGGCACATATTCTCCTCAGCACTTAACACCAAATCACAACACCGAGGGACTGAATCCAACAACTGCTTAATTACCTAAGTCCTTTCAGCAGAATCAGGTGCAACATTTCAAATAAACCTCAATACATCGCACCGAAATCGCCTTTCATTGAACAAGTCATTTATTAAAATAAACAGAAACATGAAACAATGACAGAATAATTGTATTTCGATGGATCATGTTTAATGTTGATTTTCACGGTATATTTTAGTAATATCGGGGGATATTACTGCATTATAACGTGTCAAGTTGTATTAATTTAAACCTGATCCAGGCAGGAAATTTGTTAACCATCTTGTTCCTATTTATCGTAGCATTTCACTTATTTAAGGTGAACGTTCGTCAACATTATATTGATATTTTTCAGCGCAGTTGACACAAATAAACATGACAAACATTTATTTTAAAACCCATAGTTTAAAACGTCATTTTTGACCTTGATAGCACTCGGTTTCCTGTCTACAATCTTATTTCCAACGCTTTTAAACACAATGTTTTCAGTCGATTACAAAACCTGCAGCAATCAGATGTCACCGAGATTAAACATGGTAGAAACACCAAATTTTTTAACAAAACTCAGGTATTTAAAGTAAGCCAGGCACAAAGCCTCATCAGCAGATAAAAGGCAAATCACTCAAACAAGTCCATAAAATTCCAATAGCATTTTTTTTGTGGAGAAGCAGAACAATTGTTCAATCCCTTTGCAGCATAATTAAATGAAACATTGTAAACACAGAATCCACCAATGCAAAGTTTTGGTTAACACATTAATGACTAAAATAAACAGAAATATGAAACAATGAAGCAAATCCAACAGCACAGAATAAAGGCATGTTTCTTACCTGCAGTTACCGTCACCATGGTCCCTTGTCCCCAGTCCCAAATATAGTCACAGTGTTACATTCGCTGGTCTGGGTCACACAACAACCACTTCTGCACACAAGAGGAGAAATTCAATATTAGTTTAAATTCCGAGCCGAGAGGCAAAGTAAAATCATGATCGGCTTTATCAAAATAGTAAATTTGTTAAATATTTTTTAAAGTTTATAAATTATACTGTTTTTTGTGTTTCGCAGAGTAGCTCAGGATCATGCATTGAAATCAGCAAGCAATGGTTTAATAATTAACACACTAGCACCTCTTGAAACCTGTCAATTGGGAAGTTCCAGGCAGAGATAGGGCTTTGTTTAATATAGCTATATTGTAAAAAATCAAAATGCATTGACCCAAATGCAATCAATTAGCTCCGATGAGGTTTTTTCATTAACAGTAACGGCTGTGCCAACCAGTTGTATCACTGTGAGACGCACCGTGTCAGAAACTGTGGCGGACAGTTAAATGTGAAATACAGAGATTCAAATCCATAGCGGACTGAGAAAACTGATTCTGAATACTGTATGAATACATCATTGTGATATTTCAGTTATTACTCTTCATTATGTTTATAAAGCGGATCGAAATACGCCTTTAACATCTGTGCCCCTATTTAGCAAGATAATCAAAATTAATTAAAACGAAGGCATTTATACATATTTCGCAGTTCAGTGTTCCTTCATAAGCTTATTGTTGGTCATGTTCATTTTCTTTGACTTTCCTGCTGTGATACTGATCGCAGATTCGATCAAACTCCCTCTCTGGGGTATTTGTGTGAGGAGTTCGCTATACACATCACCGTGACACACTGTAGTACCACAGTGACACGCACCAGCACAAATACTGCTCTCACTCACCGATTGTTGCTATAAGAAATAAATCATTCCATGCAACAGAAGATTTTCAGATTTTGATTATAATTCATCCAAGAGTTTTACTCAGGAGCAGAACTTTGGGCTAAAATTATCCCCGTTCACATAATAACATGTAAACATTTCGATTTGTCTCCTTGTCAATTGTGCACATTCTAACCGGTAACTATGTTCTTTAATACACAGAGTTAGTCAACATTTTGTTTTTATTCTTCGCCACTTTATTGCTTTGGAAAATATAACTTTTCAGTCTAGGTTCAATCACATCTCTTAACCTATTTTGCGCTAATACTGACCTATGATTCACTGCAATTATTTCTCTGCGGTTTCTGTACGAGCTCTGGGCTTGTTCAGGTCGCTGTGAGTCTCTTGAACAGTAATACCTCGCGGTGTCTTCAGGTCTCAGATTTTTAATCTCAATGTAAGTTGTGGACGAAGTTCTTGATGGAATGATTCGACCTTCGACTCCAGGCGCGTAATACGTGGTTCCCGAGGCCTTGTAGAAAGCAAGGAGCCACTCCAGCCCTTTCCCAGGAACTTGTTTAACCCAGTGCACATAGTAGCTGTCCAGATTGAACCCGCTCACTGAACAGGACAGTTTGCGAGATTCTCCGGGCTTGGCGGTCTCTGAAGCCGGCTGGGTCAGCACGATGACGGATTGGACATCTGTTAGCGAATGGAAAAAATGTAATTACATTAAAAAAAATCAAATCAGTGAATGTTAATATCAAAACGATATCAGATAAGATGCAGACTTCTATTGTTACAATTATAAAGTCAGGAATACTCACAGGTGGAACAAGCCAAGAAGAAGCAAAGGCACAGCGCAAATCCCATCCTCAGTCTCTGGGTATAACTGACTTGGGAGCGTGACTCTCCGTCGCAGCGAAACCTGCGGATTGTGAATCAGGAGCTGAACCGCCCCGCTATTTATACCGGCTAGAGTCAAATAAGAGAGAGAGAGAGAGACAGAGCTGGAGAATGGGAGTCACTCTCCTCCCCCAGTTAACAGCCTGACTCCTCCTCTCTTTTCCTGTCTGGGACCAGCTGTATAAACAATTATTAACAATTAATATTCCGTGTTCCACAAATGTCTTTTGTTTAGATTGTCTACTTATCCTTTGGAATGAGATACTATGTGTCCAAAGCAGGTTCAGTTTTAAATTGATTCAGGGCGAATCTTTACATTCCCAATAAACACCTCACATGTGCTCAGTGTCCAATTCCTCTCAGATGTACTTAAACGTTCCCATGGAATTAGTTCGAAGATCGGGAGAGATCTCCCCTGTGCCCAGGGCCAATACTTATCACTCAGTCAACATCCTAAAATCAGATTATCTGGTGATTTATCGCAGTGCAGTGTATTGGATCTTGCTGTGCGTGCATTCACGGCCACGTTTCCTTGCACTAAGTTGGTGATTATATATTTAGAAATAGAAAATCTTCATTGTCTTTAAAGATCTTTAAGGTATCCTATGGTTGTGAACTGCACTGTGTAACTGCAAGTCTTTCTTATTTCCATTGGCCCCTATCTGTGGGACAGAAGATACAAATGTTACTGATATTTGTCCAGAGAAAGCGATGACATTTATGCAAGGACATGGAATGTTTCGGAGTATTATCACTTAATTTCAGATATAATCCATAGTCAAATGTACAGCTTCACTTTAAAACAATTCCCGGTGAATCAATTTTCCACAGGATCTCAGTTCACCAGTGTGAATATTGCTCTTTCATTTCACACTGAACGATTCTAAATGGGAGATGTTGAGATTAACACCGAGGAGTGTTTGTGTGATGAGACTGCATAGTTCAGCCGAACCCTATTTAGTTGAGAATTAAATCACTCTGCCTACCTTTCGTATTGATGTGACAAATGCATCGCACAAACCATGGGGATATATTTAGCAACGCAGATAAAACAATATTGACCAGGCTGAAACCACTAAACCAAACTTATATTCAGAGATTTGGGGCATCACGAGTTTGATTTTTTTTTGATGTTGTTACTTTTCACCAAGGAAGAGAAATCATTGAATTTATGGTGATATTAAAGCAGTTGTGTTCAGCTTTTCAGATGCCAACACAAACTGTACCAACAGGTTACATATGAAAATACAAAGCCTGCCATTATAATTGTATTAAAATTTCAGTGAATAATTTGAGTTGCCAGTCAGTCAGTCTCCAGATTGGGATTGTAACTCCGCCGAATGCAGGTCATTGGGTAAAGTAAAAACTTGTTAAAGGAATCAAACATTGGTATCAGTGCAGTTAATCTGTTCTTTATATCTGTGTGATACAAGCACAGCTGGCATTCCCTTCTACAGGATTGTAAAAGAACTCCGCAATTATCAGAATCAAATTGGCCTTAATTAATTAAAATCCCAAACTCATTGTATTGTTGTTGTCGCATTTATTCTGTTCTGCACGTGCCATTCACAAAACGCAGTTTCCTTAATATCATCTCAAGAGAAACACAATTTAGATCGACATTGCCTAACGATTCATTTGCTGATAAATTTATTCCAAGTTTTTTGAACAACACGTTCATCCCATATCTCTGCCCAACAGGCAGTGACAGGAATCCAGCATTCCATCATCAGGAAGGAGCGATAAGTCACATTGCAATTTACAGGAAACATCTCTGGCTGCTGTGCAGAAACTTCAACATTCAGCTTCCAGCCCGCTGATCAGAGAAAGGAAGGCAACAAGAACCCAGGTGTTAGCAAAGGAGCCTATTTATACACAGATCTGCCCAGCAAAAATATGCCCAAGCAGTCCAGGCTCATCTCCATTGGGTATATGGACTTTCATTTCGAATGAATTAATAACTTGAGATTGATTCCCAGAACCTGTATCCTCTCTGAAGTACCAGGGTGTGAATCCTAGGAATGATTATCAGAGCATGAGGCTATTGTGGCAGAAACCGAAGAAATGATTTCGAGAGCCTGGGGCCTACCTGACGCTCCAGGGATCACAGACCATGGATGTGATTCCTAGAGACTGGGGGACATTAGATGCACCAGGAAGCATAAATCCTGGGGTTAGTATCAAACACCCGGACCCAACAGACTCACCAGAGAACAAAAACGCTGGGAATTGTCCCCAGAACCTGGATTTTCTGATGTATGAGCATTTAGTTGCTCAAAACCTTGGAATTGCTTCCAGGTGCAGGGATTATCTGATACGACGTGCCCTTGAAGCACAAGCCATATTAATGATTCCCAGGGGTGGTCCCAAGTCACACGGACACACATTGAATCACAAGCCCTGGGTATTATCTCCAGATGTTGGGTCTATATGACACAGGCAGTCATGCGAGCACAAACCCTAGGAATGATTATTTGTTACTGGTCATATATGACGCCGACAGACATGGGAGCAGAAATCCGATTAATTATTCCCTGTTCCTGCGTCGACATAATATAGGCAGTGGATTAAAACTCCCATCCATCTCTTTGTCACCTGTAGACCTGAATATTCCAATGGTTTCCTGACCATCCTCCCAGAGCCCACCTTCCATAAATAGGAGCTCAAGCTAAAAGCTCTTGCCCATTTCCTAATGCACACAAGTCCCGTTTGCCCATCAACCATGTTGTCCCTGATGCACGGAGGCTCTCGGTTAAGTAATGCATCAGTAATAAAATTATCACAGTTGTTCAACTCACTCCATGGCCTCCACCACCTCCCCCCCCCGACCTCACCACCACCACCTCCATCACGGTCAACTCCTTCAGCCTTACAGTTGTCCGAGAGCTCTCCACTCCTCCAATTCTCACATCTTTTGCATCCGTGAATTTTATCAACTGCCTGGACCCTAAGCTATGGAATTCACGCATAAACCACTTCTCCCTCTCTCCTCCTTTACTACCTTCACTAAAAGCTACATGGTTGACCTAATGTATGGTCATCCATGTATTATGTATCCTTAAGCGACTGGGTGTCAAAATTGATCTGTTAATGGTCTTATGAGTGAGCTTGGGGCGATTTACTACATTAAAGGTGGTATATAAATTGTTATTGGATATAATTCGATTTCTTCCTGACTGAAAGAAAAAATAAGTCAGAAGAATTACTGTTGTATTAATCTCAGTTCACATATAGTGAGATTCTCACTTTTACTGCAACATGCCGAAATCAATACAAGGTCCCGTGTGATGCGTTGATGATCAACTAACAATCTGTCACAAAGAACAATGTGTTCATACACGTTGTGCATGCTCCGATTTAATCACCTTTACAAATGATTTCTGAGGACAGACAGACATTGCCTTGGTAACAGAATGGTCGGTGGGAAAATGCAATCTAAATATGAGCACAAAATAAATGGATCATCAATGCAGATTAAAGCTATTACAGGGCCTAAAATTATATTTTTAATCAGAGGGAATAAAATATTGGAACATAACTGGAAAACATAATCATTTACCTTTGCAGAATTCGCATAGAAATATTAAGATAGATGTGTTTAGATAAATACGCACAGGCACACAAGTAAACAAACAGAAATACAGAGATACAGTCAGACAAACACAGACACACACACACACACACACAGAGACACACATACACACACGCGCGCACACACACACATACACAAATGTTCCCTGATCAAAATTCCTCCCTTCAGTTAAGGCCAATAAATGTACATTAATATAAATTAACAGGGTTTGAACCACTTTGTCCTTTTGCTAATGTTTCTTTGCACAACAAAGCTTCAGTCATACGGAATTCTTTACATTTTTTATCCTTTGCCACCCCGTGTAGAATGTAATGATCTTGTATTTCATTGTAGCTTGTTTTCAGATGTGTTAATATGAGAAACAATAACTGATAAAGGCATTTTTACAGTAACATTAATGGCAATCTTTCGCCACCAGGTGGCAGTGATAGCGCGATTGCTTCCATGAAAACATACATACACTGCGTCAATTATTACTGCTCCATAGCATGTCTATGTTTATATCACAGCAGACCTTCACTCAGTTATTGCTAGTTCTACTTCATTCACAGATGTTGACATTTCTGTCAAGGCCGACATTTATATAGCCATACCTAATTGCCCTGGAGAATGTGTTGGTGAGCCACCTTGTGTGTGGCACAAATCCAAAAACAGTGTTGGTGGGAAGGGAGCGCTGGGATTTTGACTCAGTAACCACGAAGGAAAAAATCTATATTTCCAAATCAGAATACTGTGTGTGACTTGGAGCGGCACTAGTAGGTGTTGGTGCTCCCATTCACCTGCTGTCCTTGTCCTTCTATGTCGCAGAGCTCTCGCGTTCTGAAGATGCTGTCGAAAGATTCATCAGAAGGGGGTGAGAAGCTTCCGTTATGTGGAAAAACGAAAGAAATAGCATCCTAGAGCAGAGGAAGTTAAGGGACGTTTTGAAAGAAGTGTTCAAGTTTCTGAAGGGTTTTGCAAGGCCATAACCTGGCCATGTCTCAGTCCATATTATTCTGGGTCCTGCCATGGATATTAGTGCAATAAACTCTGTGCCCATCCACACTTTACACTAGGCTCTTTTTCAGTTATTGCTGCACTGAAGCATGGGTCTGGTTATATTGCACTCATCCATGTCCTTATTTATATTACACTAGACCCTTTCTCCTTTATTTCTGAATTATGTTATGCCCCCCGCCCCTCAGTTTAAATTACATGAGGCCATCTCCCTGTTTTTATTTTACAGGGTCTGCCATAGGTATTCATGCACTAAACTGCTCAGAGTGCAGGAGTCCTTATCGCTGTTTATATTAAATAAGGCCCCTTTTCTGTTATGAATGAACTGGACACTCTGTTTAAATTAATCTATTGCCAATGTCAGTTATTGTGGTACTGTAATTTCTTCTGTGTTAAGTAAATAGACAGATGGGTGAAGGGAGAGGTATGTCTCATAATAATTAAAGAACATATATTTGACTGGGTGGGAGGATGGGGTTTTTTTTGTTGGAAAAATACGTTTAGTCTTGGTCAGAGCCATCAGAAGCTGTGTACAATTTCTCATTTCTCTGGTGTAATGTAACAGTTTTGTTGAAAGTACTGGTCGAATCTTATGACAATCTCGGAAATTTGAACTGGATTGAGGGGCAGAAGGAAAGGTGAGCCAGAGTGCACTGCAGTTTATACTGACTAGTGGAAATCTCTGTTGTGGCTATTGTACACCGTGTTTTAATGTTTCTCCTGAGGGCCTTTACATTCACGTTTTCCGTGGCTACTGGTTGCGTGACCGAGCCTGAACATATATATACATGCCTCTATTTCTGTCCGTGAGTGTGTCCATAGAAAACACATTAAAAATGCGTTGAGTGGAATATAAGTGCAAATTTGTTTGTTGATACGTTTCTATCAACAACAGTACGAACGTCGACAGTTTCACGATAGCAGTAATGGCAACGATTGGCCACCAGGTGACAGTGGAAGTTGGTTTGCCTAAATTATACCAAACCAGCGCTTATCGACTGATTTGGAATAGTTGTTAAGTCAAACATCTCTACCCATTCCCAATTCTCCTTGAGAAATGGCGAATTGCCACCATCTTGAAAGTATCAAGCGGTTTAATACCTTTGAAACTGCATGAATCCCAAGGCCCGCAGGAATGGTATCCTCGGCATAGGAATCACCATCACTTTATAATCCTAGGCAACTTCAGGCACTGAGACAGGGCGAGAGGACAGCTAACGTTGTACCCTTGTTCAAACGGATAAAGGTATAGCCTGAGTAATTACAGGACATTGAATATAATCTTGGAGCCGGGAATAGTATTGGGAAGAGAACATTCTAAGAGACAGGGTGCATCTACATTTAGAATGACACTGACTAAGCAAAGCTGGACAGCAAGAATTTGTTAAAGGAAGGACGAGTCTGACTATTGTGGTTAAATGGTTTGAAGGGATAATAAGGAGTGCCGATGGATACAGTGCATTCGATGTAGTCTATGTGGATTTTAAAATGACCAGGTTCTACATGGCAGAGCGGTTCCGAATTTAAAAGCCAATGTGATCCAAGGCAAAGCGGCGAGGTAAATCCAAAATTGGTTCAATGCAGAAGCAAGCGGTAAATGACACGGGGTGTTTCTTTAAATGGGAGTGGTATCCCCCAGGCCTTAGTAATAGGACACTTGCCTTTTCTTGCATATATCAGTTACTTGCACTTGAAAAGAGCATGATTAAGAAGGCTTTAGATGATACGCAAATTGGCTGTGTGATTAAGAATGAAGCAGAAAGCTGTACACTGCAGGATATCGACCAGTCAGGTAGACATAAGAATGGCATAAAGATGCTTGCGAGGTAGACCATTTAAGGAAGGCTAACAAGATAAAGGAATAAACAGTAAATAGGAACATAAGAACATAAGAACTAGGAGCAGCAGTTGGCAATTCAGCCCCTCGAGCCTGCCCCGCCATTCATTTAGATCATTGCTGATCTCATTTCGGCCTCAACTCCAATTTCCCACCCTCTCCCCATAACCTTTCAACCCATTACTAAGTAAAAATCTATCTATCTCCTCCTTAAATTTATTCAGCATCCCGGCATCCACTGCACTCTGAGGTAGTGAATTCCACAGATTCACGAATGATTTGACACTGAGAAGTAAAGTGGGACTATAGAATGCAGATATTCCCAAAGGTGTCTGGACAGGTAGATAAGGTGATCAAGAAACAGATGGGATTCTTGTCTTTATTCTCCGAGGCATAGAATATACGAGATGAGACGTTCTCCTGGAACTGTGCAAAACACCAGTTAGGCCCGAGTTAGAGTGTTCGGTGCAGCCTTGGTACAGGAACTATAGGAAAGTTTTGTTTGGCCTAGCAACGTTACAGCGGAGATTTACGATGACATTGCCTCGGCTGCAGGAGGTTTGCTATTTGGGAGGATTGGTTAGGTTTGTTTACTTTTGAACAAAGGAAACTAAGGGATGACAAGGCTGAAGTGTATAAACTATGAAGCGTCTGGAGAATGTGGATACAAAGCCCCATTTCTCCTTGGTTGAGAGTGAATGATAAGGAGAATCAGAAGAAATAGGAGGAGGATTAGTCCATTCAGCCCTTCGAGCCTGCTCTGCCATTCAGGAACATCAAAGCTGTTCTGATTTTGGCCTCAACACCAGTTTCTTGCCTGCCTCCCATAACCCATGAATCGCATGTTGATCCAATGTCTGTCTAACTCAGCCATGAATATATTTAATGACTAGCCTCCATTGCGTTCTGGAGAAGTGAAGTCCAAAGACTAATGACTCTCTGAGAGAAGAAATTCCTCCTCATCTCCGCCTTAAATGGAAGAAGACCGATTTTGAAACCGTGCCCCCTAGTTGCAGATTCCCCTGCGTAGTGGCAGCATGTTCTCAGCATTTACTCTGTAAAATCCCCTCAGAACCTTTGAGGTTTCAATCATATTACCTCGCATTCCTCTGCTCTTCAGTAAGTACTGGTGCAATCTGCTGAAATCTTTCTCATAAGGCAACACCTTCCTCCCAGGCATCAGCGTAGTGAACATTCTCTGAATTGATTCTGATGCACGTATATTTCTGAAAACAGGGAGCATAACTGTACTCAATACTACAGGTAGTGTCTCACCAATGGCAAATACAATTATAGAAAGAATTCCCTGCTTTGAAATTCCATGCTCCTTGCAATAAAAGGGATTATTCCATTTGCCTCCCTAACTCCTTGCTGTGCCCGAATGGTTTCTGTGATCCGTGTACAAAGACACGCAGATCTCTCTGCACTGAAGAATTCTGCAGCCTCTCAATTTAAATAACATGTTGAATTTCGACTTATCCTCCAAAATTAGGCAACCTCCTATTTTTCCAACCTTATATTCCATGTGCCAAATTTCAGCAAAATCACTTAACTTACCTAAATATCATTGTGGCCTTTTTGTATCCTCCTCAGAACCTGTTTCCCTTTCCAGTTTGGTATCATCAGCAAATCTGGATATAATACTGTCGACCCCTTCAACCAAGAATAAATAGGTCATGGCAAATGTTTTTACCCAAAGGATGATAGGAATCTGAAACTCATGATGTGAAAGGGTTGTAGAAACTTGAAGTGAAACAACCCAAAAGGGTACAGACCAAGAGCTGGAAAGTTGGACAAGGCTGGTTACTGCTTGTTCGCTGGGATGAATTCCGTATTGTAGATTTTTATGACCCTATCATTCACTGCTGTTAGATAGGGAGTTTCAGGGTTTTGACCCAGCGACAGTGAAGAAATAACGATATATTTCCAAGCCAATGTGGTAGTTGGCCCTGAGGGGAGCTTATAGGTCTGTCCATGGGTCTGTCACACTTGGTCCTCTAGGTGCTAGCAGTCAGGGGCTTGCACGGCGCTGTCAAAGGATAGTTGGCGAGTTGCCACAGTGCATTTCGTAGATGGCGCACACTGCTGTATTTGTGCAGTGGTGCTGGAGAGAATGGGTTTATAAACGGCGGATGGGATTGCCAATCAGGCGCGATGATTTTTCTTACATGGTGTCTTCCTTCTTCCGAATATAAGAAATAGTATTAGGAGAAGACCATGTGGTTCCTCGGGCCGGCTCTGGAAGTGTGTTGTTGGAACTGCCCTGATTCAGGCAAGCTGAGATATTCAATTACTTCCCTAAAGTTTGCATGGACATTGTGGACAGATTGTGGGGAGTCATGAGGGCCGTCACTGGCCATATAATGTGCTGCCTCTGACCTTTTCTAGATTATTTATATATGTTGCTGGTTCAGTTAACTTAATTTAATGCTGTGACCTCACAATGTTGCTGGTGTTGGATTCCGCGATGGTAATGTCAATGAATAACAACTGGAGATGGTTAGGATCTCTCTTGATGGAGATGGTCACTGCCTGACATTTGTAACACGTTATGTCAATTTCAACTCATCAGCCAAAGGTTTAATATTGTCCAAATGTTTTTTTTTCCTCTGCATGGAGAGATGAACTGCTTCAGTATATGCGGAATCGTGAATGGTGCTGAAAATTGTGCCAACATTCGTGAACATCGCTACTTCTGGCATGATTATGGAAATAAGGTCATTGATGAAGCAACTGAAGATGGCTGGGCCTAGGACACTTTCCTGAGGAACTCCGAGAGCGATGCTCTGGCGTGGGGCTTCTGGCCTCCAGGAACAGCAATCATTTTCATTTGTGCTAGGTATGACCCAATGAGTTTCCCCCCTGATTCCCATTGACTTCAATGTCGCTAAGGATCCTTGGTGCCACAATCTGTCAACTGCTACCTTGATGTCAAGGGCATTCACTCTCATATTAGAAGTTCAGCTGTGTGCCTTTGTTCAAATCAACAACGTGATGTAGTCGGGAACTGAAAGGTCCTTGTGAAGCCTAAACTGAGCATTGTTGAGCAGCTTGTTGGTGTTGAGCTGCTGTTTGATTGCTCTGTCAATGACACCTTCCATCAGGTTGCTGATGGCTGAGAGTAGAATGATTGAGGGTCAATGGGCCGCATTGAGTTTATTCAGCATTCTTTCACCATTTTACAGCTTGATCAGGCTGACATCCCATTTTTAGATGCTCTTGTTGCTGCATCTGGCCTACTCTTCTGAATTCATCGTTGAATAATCGTTGATCCCCTGGCTTCATCCTAATGGTAGAGTGAGGGTTATACATCCCATGACGTGCATATTGTGGAGGGATAAGAATGTTGCTCAAGCTAATGGCCTCACTGATGCACAGTTTTAAACTGCCAAATATTCTCCAAATCTATCGCATTTAGCACAATGATTATGCCACACAGCGCGATGGGTAGAACTCTCAGCCTGAAGATGGGTCTTTGTATCCAAAAGGAACGTGCGGTGGACACTCCCACCAATACTGACGTGGAGAGATCTATCTGTGCCAGGCTGAGAAATGAGCGCGGTCTCTAGTAAGTTTTCCCCTTGTGTTCTCTCAACACCTTCCGGGGGGGCCGGTCTGGTAGATATGTCCTTCATGGCTTGGCCAGTTCAGTCAGTATTGGTATCGAGCCATTCTTGCTGATGGGCATTGAAGTTCCATTCCCTTTTCTGGTCTCAGTGTTTCACTACAATTGTGTTCAACATGGAGACGCGCTGATTCATTAGTTGAGGTTGGAAAATAACTCGAATTAGAAAGGAAATGTTCCACCGTCGCTTGCTCTGCTGCCAGGAGTATTCATTACTCCTGGAGTCAATCCTGAGGACCCGCCAGGGGCACTCCTTCCCGACTAATGTCCCGCCATCACTTGTGGGTCAATCAGGCGTGAGGATATTGGTTGGAAGGTATTAACATTGAGCAGGACTATGTCAGGCGGGTGTTCCACTAGTCTGTGTTCAGTGTTTCTAACTTGTGGTAGATGTCCTCAGATGATTGTGTGGAGAATTTTATAGAGTTAATAGGCTGTCTGTATCTTTGCCTGTGCCTCGGTTGATGCCGTTTGGCTTTTCTGACTGTGCTCAGGTTGCTGATTCTCGTAGCCGTTTAATAAAAATGACTGCAAACTGAGAATTTTTAGAGGGAAATTAAAAGTTTATCTGGAATCCTATCGGGAAAAAAGAAACATTTAAGGGGGGAATGTATTTCCGAAACGGACATTTATATATCAGGTGTGTTTTGATGAGTCTGAGAGATGCGCTTTTCCCATTACTGATATTGGATGTATTTTAATAATTCAGGTGTATAAAATTAACTAAATTTAAATTCCCAAAAGCTTTGTTAAAAGTTGAGCTCATGTAATATCTGTTTGTGTTACATAAGGCCCTTTCACAGTTATTGCTGCACTAAACTGTTTATGTTTATATTTCATAGGACTTGTCTCAGTTTTTAATGTAATGGGCCATATTTAAGATTATTTTAAACCAGGCCCTGTTTCAGTTATTAAAGAACTCGTGCAGCTTACCATTTAAGTTATACCAGGCCCTATCTCTGGTTACATTACACTGGACCCTAAATCAGGCACGACCTGGCCGTGGCGCTGCCACAGATTCACAGCGCAGAAGAGGCCCTTCGGCCCATCGAGTCTGCACTGACACGTGAGAAACACCTGACCTGCCTACCTAATCCCATTTACAAGCACTTGGTCCATAGCCTTGAATGTTATGACGTGCCAAGTGCTCATCACTAACCCAGCCACCCAGAGGCCCAGGTTCATCTTCTGGGGACATGGATTCAAATCCCACCACAGCAGCTGGCGGAATTTAAATTCAATTGAGACAAGAGCCGTTCAGAAGCTGGGAATACTGCAAATGCCTGTCCACAATCTACAATGCACATGTCAGGTGTGTGGTGGAATATTCCCCAATTCTCCGGGCAACCAGGGCAGCAGAAGCACAGGAACAACATCAACTGGAAAGTCCCTCTTTCTTCCCGATTCTTGGGTCCAAATCATACAACTCCCTTCCGAGAAGCACTGTGGGTGTCCCTGCAGCACGTGGACTGCAGCGGTACAAGAGGTTTGCTCACTACCACCTTCTCAAGTACAATTGTGTTTGGCTATTGAATGTTGGTTCAGCTGGAAAAGCCCAAATCCTATGACTGAATAAAAAAAATGGAAATGGAACTGGATCATTACAATTATCATTGCTGTAAACGCATCTGGTTCACTAATGAACATTCGGTAAAGTAAATCTGCCATCCTTCCCCAGTCTGGCCTAAATGTGACTCCAGGCCCACAGCACGTGGTTGACTCTTAACTATCCTCCGACTCTGAAAGTGTTTCGCAAGCTATTCAGTTCCAGGACAGCGGAGCATGGGGGGGAATGCTGGCCATGTCAGAGACGCTCACATCTCCTGGATGAATAGAGAGAGAAAAATATTCCAGCCTAGTGAATGATTAAAAACAACATTTCCAGAAGTACTCCCTCCTGTGTTTCCATGAGTATTGTACATAATTATTCCGGGAACTATGTTTTATAAAGCATTTGAACGTCGCAGAGAAGATGAACAGGATGTTGACGCGAATGTTACAAGACCTTGGAGATCTTGAATCGTTTTCCTTAGAATAGAGGATGTTAAGAGGGGCTTTGTTCGAGGTATTTAAGACCATGAAGGCTGTTGATACGTAATGACTGGGTCATGCCTTCCTTTAAATTACACATGATTCTGCCTCAGATAATAGTGCAAAAGGCCTAGTCTCAATTTGTGTTTTACACTAGGCCCTGTTGGAGTAAGTGCATTGATGCATACATCTATTCACATTAGACAAGACCGTCTCCCTGTTTGTATCATACGAGCCACTGAAAAGGTTATTTCGCATTAAACTGTCTATATTACGCTAGATGTTGTGTATCTCAGTCTCTCTATCTGTCGACCCATCTAGCTGCGTATCTGTCTCTTTGTCTGTCAGTCTATCTATCTACATTTCGAACCATCCATCTAGCAATTTCAGATCATCTATTACCGTTAACATTTCATGATGCTGACGTCTTTTTCGAGTTCTTGTGTGGAAAGTGCCTATTCAGATTCCAAAGTGAGTTTAGCTTCCCTCAGAATTCAGTTCGAAAGTAGATTATATCACCTGGAGAATAAAGGACATCGATCCACCATTATCTCTGTTTGTTGGCAAGTGATTACTTGTGCGTCACTGGAGCGTGTGATAATCTGTGCAAGTGATGGTGAAAATGTAAGTGTACCTATACCTGGCGTGAGGATAATAAACCTGTAATTCTGTCACTTGGAATGGAATGTAACACTTTCCACAATGAAATTCAATTAAAAAATAATAATTTGTTTCTGTTTCCATTGTCTTGTTAACTTCACTATTTCCTCACCAGTTTCCAATACGTTTGCCTTGACATAATTCAATGTTTACTGGCGCGGGTAAAGTGTTAGCTGAACAGAAACATGGTATAGGGCAGTAATAACCGAGTAGGAGCCACTGTAAAATATAAAGACATATATTTTCCAGTGCAATTTTAACAGAAACAATAGGGTAAAACATTATAAATAGAGACAGGTTCCAGAGCAGTAACAACAGAGACAGGATCCAGTGTAATATTAACACATACATGCTCCAGTATAGTAATAACTGAGACGTGGTCGAGTGCGATATAAACAGACACGGGGTATGGTTCACTAATAACTGAGACAGAGCGTTATATAATATAAATAGAGAAATGCTCTAATGTAGTAATAATTGATTCGGTGGCCGGTCTGAAACAGAGGCTTGATTAGCACAGAAATAACTGTGTCAGAGCCTAGTGTAATAAAAATACAAATACCAGATTATGTATCCTTAAATTTCACAGGTTTCAGCAACACTAAAACCGTGACTTAAACTCAAAGAGTAATAACCGAGGCGGGATCTGGTGTGATATAAAGGGAACCAGTTGCTGGCGAAATATTTCTCCTCATCGCCCGTTTACAAATCTGCCAATATTAAGCTATGTTCACTGGATATTGACGCAATGAATAGAAGGAATTGGTTTTCTCTGCTAATTCTCTCAAAACCTCTCATCATCTTGGAAATAACCATTAGGTTTCTGCTTAATCTTCTTTATCACAAGCAGAATGCTCCTAATTTGTCCAATTTATCGGTGTTACTAAAGACCCTTATCTTTGTTAACAAACTGGTTATCCTCCTCTGTACACTTTCTGAGACCTCAACTCACTTCATAGGATCTGAAAATCATAGATATGTGCGGCACAGAAATAGGCCATTCCGCAACCCCTGTCCATGATGGCCGGAAATGACCCATCGAGTCTAATCCCACTTCCCAGTTTTTGCTCCAGGGCGCTTGAGGCTACAGTACTTCAAGTGAACATCCAAATATATTTTGATATGTGATGAGGGATTCGGCCTGGAACACCATTTCATGCACTGAGTCCGAAACACCATGAAACACTCCTAAGGATAGACAGGGGACAGTTCAGACGCAGAGTAAAGCTGCCTCTATGTTGGTAAATTCCGGGGCGAGGCACAGAGGAAAGCTCTCTCTAAACTATCCCACCAAACACTCCCAAGGACGTGTATAGCGCTGGATAGACACAGGTCCCTCTATATGATTCGATCGAATGCTCCCAAGAATGGTGCAGCAGTATCAGATGCAGTAAAAGATCCCTCTACAATGTCCCATACACTATTCACAGGAAGGCATAGGAATGTTAATTTGCAGAGGAGTGCTCCCTTTAGACTGTCCCGTTAAATACTCCCATGTTGTTGAGTGCACCAGACACATTTTAGAGTTAAGTTCTACATGTGAACAGCCATCTATTTGGTTAAAAGTCAATGAATAGGGCTGAGATTAAACTTTGGTCTGATACTGAATTCGTGTTATGAGTTAAAGACGCTGCCACATTAATGAGAGGCCAGACACGGCCGCGATAGGGGAGAAAGGGATACAGAGCGGGCTAGAATGCAGGAAACTCCGCAAACACATTTTCAATGCTTCTATATACCGGATCAAAGGAGGCTTCGCCACTTTTGAACACAGATATCACCTTTACATAGTTATCCCATAACTTAGAGAAATGTTCCAAATATCAATCATTATTGGAATCCTTTGTGTGATTTGCATTTCTCTCTGTTGTTATTTCTATGTTCTGTTGGTGGGGAAACATCTATTGTATTTCTGTCGCTCAATATTCTATTCTGAGATTTCTATTTCTGTGTTTATTTACATAAACGCCTCACTGGTTTCAAAGTGGTGTCCACGGCAGCAGAATCAGATCAACAGTCACTTATTGATTATGTTCAGCTCAAAACAAGTTTATTTTAAGAATATTCACAGATGGTATAAGAAATGAACACAATTTTCAGAAAACCAATTGGTACAGATGTTATTTATTTTAAACAAAAGAAGCCATTAAATTTAAGAAAACATGTTTCTGTAAGTTCTGCTGCTTAAATCAATTAAGCATTTCTGAGCAGCCTGATATTCGGCTGAATATCTATTGGTGGAAGGACTAACCCCTTTCAGGTAAACATGTGTGAATAATGAACAGAGAAATGGACTATAATCACATTCATCTCAGACTTTCTAACACATCACCAGGTGCGTTTTGAAATGTTCACTTTTAGTAAAATCTTTTTGTTTATAGAGCACATTTCACCATCTCAGGATGTCCCAAATCACATATCTCATTAACCTTATTGATGTACTTTATTTCGAATTATAATCCCTTCTGTCACGTTGGAACTACAGGAGGCTATTTGTGCACAGGAAGCTCCCACCAACAGAGATGTGATATTGTATTGGTAATTGCTGTAATAGAGCCTGTCTCAGTTTATATTAATCCATGCCTTGTATCGGTAATCACTTGAATAGACCCTGTTGCAGTTTATATTAATGCAGATATTGTATTGGTAATCACTTCAATAGGCCCTGTCTCAGTTTATATTAACCTGGACCCTGTATCAGTGATCATTGTAATAGACTCTGTATCAGTTTATATTAATTGGGACCATGTATCAGTAATTATTGTAATAGAGCCTGCCTTAATTGATATTAATCTAGGCCCTGTGTCAGTAATTAATGTAATTGACCCATTCTCAGTTTATATTAATGCAGGCCTCATGTCAGTAATCACATTAATAGACCCTTTCCCGTTTATCTTAATCCATACAATGTATCAGTAATCACTGTAATAGGCCCTGCCTCAGTTTATATCAATCCAGCACCTGTGTCAGGAATTATTGTACTAGACCCAGTCTCAGTTTATATTAATCCAGGACCTATATCAGTGATCATTGTACTGGACCGAGTCTCAGATTATATCAATGCAGACCCTGCAGCAGTAGTCACTGTAATACATGCTGTCTCAGTGAACACCAGTCCAGACCTTATGTCACTAATCACTGTAATAGACCTTGTCTCAGTTTATATTAATCTAGACCCTGTATCAGTAATCACTGTAATATACCCTGACTCAGTTGGTATTAATCCACATGTTGCATCAGTAACCACTGAAAGAGACCTTGCCTCACTTGATATTAATCCACACATTGAATCAGCAATCGCTGAAAGAGATTCTGCCTCACCTTATATTAACACAGACCTTGTATCAGTGTTCAATGTATTCGACCCTGTCTCTGTTTATACTAACCTATGCCCTTTATGAGAAATCACTGTACTACACCCAGTATCAGATTATATCAATTCAGACCCTGTATCAGTTGTCGCTGTAATACACCCTGTCTCAATTTACACCAACCCAGACCTTTTATCAGTAAACACTGTAATAGACTCTTTCTCATATTATATTAACCCATGCCTTGTATCAGTAATCACTGTAACGGACCCTGCCTCAGTTTATATTAATAGAGGCCATGTATAGTAATCACTGAAATAGACCCTTTATCCATCTACATTAATTCATACATTGTAACAGTAATCATTGAAATAGGCCTTCCCTCAGTTTATATTAATCTAGGCCCTGTATCAGTAATTACTGTAATAGACCCTACCTCAGTTGATGATAATCCATGCCTTGTATCGGTAACCACTAAAAGAGACCCCGTCTCCGTTTATATTAATACAGACATTTTATCATTAGTCGCTGTGTAAGACCCTCTCCAGGTTTATATCAATCCAAACATTGTAACAGTAATCACTGTAACAGACCCTGTCTCTGTTGATATTAATCAATGCATTGTATTAGTTAGCACTGAAGTAGACCGTGACTCAGTTTATATCAATACAGGCCTTGTATTGGTAATCACTGTAATAGACTCTGTATCAGTTTCTTTTAACCTATCCCATGCATCAGTAATAAATCTAACAGCCCTTGGCTCACTTTGTTTTAATTCAAACCTTGTGTCAGTAATCATTGGAATAGACCATGTCTCATTTTATATTAATACAGACCTTGTATCTTTAATCACTGTAAAAGACCCTATCTCAGTTTATAAGAATCCATATATTTTAACAGTAATCACTGTAACAGACCCTGCCTCTGTTGACATTAATCAATACATTGTATCAGTAATCACTGAGGTAGATGCTGACTAAGTCTATATTAGCACAGACCTGGTCTCGATGATGACTGGAATAGATCCTGTCTCAATTTATATCAATCTAGACCTTGTATTGGTAATCACTGAAAGAGACCCTGTTTCTATTTACCTTAATCTGGACCATGTATCAGTAAGAAATATAACAGATCCTGTCCCAGTTTATTTTAATCCATACCATGTATCTGTAATTACTGTGATAGATCCTGTCTCTGTTTATATTAATAAGGACATTGCATTGGAAATTACTGTAATAGAACCTGTCTCAGTTTAAATTAATCAACAACTTCTATCAGTAATCGTTATAATCAACCCTGTCCCATTTTTAATTAATCCATACCATGTATCAGTAAAAACTGTAACAGACCCTGTCTCAGTTTATATTATTCCAGGCCCTGTATCAGTAATCACTGTAATAGTCCCTGTCTCAGTTGACACGAAACCATAACTTGTCTTAATAATCACTCTTATGGACCCTGCCTCAGTTTATATTGACCCATATGCTGCATCAGCAATCACTGTAGTAAACCCTTTCTCAGGTTATGTTAATTGATACCTTTTATCAGAAATCACTGTCATAGACTCTGTCTCAGTTTCTATTATTCCATACCTTGGATCCGTTATCACTGTTATAGATTATGTCCCAGTTTATATTAACCTAGGCCCTGTATCAGTAATCAACATAATAGACCCTGCCTCAGTTGGTATTAATCCATACCTTGTATCAGCAAACATTTTTAGAGAACCTGTCTCAGTTTATATTAATGCAGGCTTTGCCTTAGTAATCACTGTAAATGTCTCCGTTGATATTAATCAATGCCTTGTATCAGTAATCACTGAAGTAGGCCGAGACTTAATTTATATTAATCGAGACCTTGTATCAGTAATCACAGTAATAGAGCCTGTCTCAGTTGATATGAATCGATACCTTGTATCAGTAATCAGTGTAATGGACCCTGTCTCCGTTTATATTAATACAGACATTGTATTGGTAATTACTGTAATAGACCTTGTCTCAGTTTATGTTAATTGATACCCTGTATCAGCCATCACTGTAATAGACCCTGCCTTTGTTTATATGAATCCACACCTTATATCAGTAATCGCTGTAACAGACCTTCTCTCAGTTATTATTCATCTAGACCCTGTATCAGTAATCACTGCAATAGACACTGCATCAGTTGATAATAATCCACATATTGTACCAATAATCAATATAACAGAGGCTGTCTCAATTGATATTCGCCAATACCTTGTACTAGTAATCGGTGAAGTAGACCCTGACTCAGTTTGTATCAATCCAGTTCTTGTATTGGTAATCACTGTAATAGACCCTGCCTCAGTTGATATTAATCCATACGTTCTATCATTAACCACTGAAAGAGACCCTGTCTTAAATTATATTAATACAGGCCTTGTATCATTACTCACTGCAAAAAAAAACCTGTCTCGTTTTATATCAATCCATACATTGTAACAGTAATCATTGTAACAGACTCTGTCTCTGATGATATTAATCAATACCTAGTATCAGTAATCACTGAAATAGAAGCTGACTCAGATTATATTAATGCAGATCTTTTCTCGATAGTGACTGGAAAAGACCCTGTCTTAGTTGATGTCAATCCAGGCGTTGCATTGGTAATCACTGAAAGAGACCCTGTCTCTGTTTACCTTAATATAGACCATGTATCAGTAATAAATGTAACAGACCCTGTCTCAGTTTATTTAAAATCATACCATGTATCAGTGATCACTGTAATAGACCCAATCTCAGTTAATATCAAAACGGACATTGTATTGGTAATTACTGTAATAAATCCTGTCTCAGTTTATATTAATTCATATTTTGTATCAGTAATCACTGTAATAAACCCTGTCTCATTTTTTATTCATCCATGCTATGTATCAGAAATCACTGCAATAAAACCTGTCTCAGTTTATATTAATCCAGATTCTGTATCAGTAATCACTGTGATAAACCATGTCGTTTTTTATCAATCCATACCTTGCATCAGTAATCACAATAAAAGGACCTGCTCACTTTATGTTAATGCAGACAATGTACTGGAATTACTGTAATAGACCCTGCCTTAGTTTATATTAATCCATACGTTGTATCAGTAATCACTGTAATAAACCCTGTGTCATTTAATGTTAATTGGTACATTGTATCGATAATCACTGTAATAGACCCTGCCTCAGTTTATATTGATCCATAAGTTGTATCAGTAATCACTATAATAAACCCTGTCTCAGTTTATATCAACCTAGACCCTATATCAGTAATCACGGTAATAGTCCCTGCCTCAGTTGATATGAATCCATCTCTTGTATCAGCAATCACTGTAATAGACCTTCTCTCAGTTTATATTAATCTAGATCCTGTATCAGTAATCATTGCAATAGACCCTGCCTCAGTTTATATTAATCCATAGCTTGCATTCAGCAAACACTGTTAGAGACCCTGTCTCAGTGCATATTAAAACAGACCTTGTATTGGTAGTTGTTTTAATAGACCCTGTCTCAGTTTATATAAATCTAGACGCTGTTTCAGTTATCACTGTTATAGACCCTGTCTCAATTTATATTAATACTGACCTTGTCTCAGTAATCACTGCAACAGACCCTGACTCAGTTGAAATTAATCAATACCTTGTATCAGTAATCACTGAAGTAGACCCTGACTCAGTATAGATCAATCAAAGCCTTCTAGTGGTAATCACTGTAATAGAACCTGCCTCGGTTTATATTAATTCAGACTCTGTATCAGTAATCACTGTAACAGACGCTGTCTCGGTTTATTTTAATCCATACCATATAACAGTAATCACTGTACTGGACCTTGTCTCAGTTTATATTAATACAGACCCTGTATCAGGAATCACTCTAATAAGCCCTGTCTCAGTTGATATGAATCCATATTTTGTATCAGCAATCACTGTAATAGCCCCTGACTCAGTTCATATTAATACAGACATTGTATTGGTAATTACTGTAATTGACCCTATCTCAGGTTATGTTAAACCAAAACTTGCATCAGTAATCAATTTAATAGACTCTGTCTCAGTTTATATCAATACGGACATTGTATTGGTAATTACTCTAATAGAACCTGTCTCAGTTTATATTAGTCGATAACTTGTATCAGTAATCACTGAAATAGACGCTGTCCTGAGTCCATATTAACCTAGATCCTGTATCAATAATCATTCTGATTGACCCTGTTTCCATTTATATTAATCTAGACCCTATATTAATAATCACTGTAATAGACCCTGTCTCAGTTTATATTGATATAGACTGTGTACTGGTAATTAGTCTAATATACTCTGTCTCAGTTCATATTAATCTAGGCCCTGTATCAGTAATCGCTGTAATAGACCCTACCTCAGTTAATATGAATCCATGCCTTGCATCAGGAATTACTGTATTAGGCCATCTCTCAGTTTATATTAATCTTGACCCTGTATCAGTAATCATTGTAATAGGCCCTGTCTCAGTTGATATAAATCCATGCTTTTTATCAATATTCATCATAATGGACCCTGTCTCAGTTGATATTAATCCACGCCTTGTATCAGTAACCTGTCTCCGTTTACATTAATACAGACCTTATGTCAGTAATCATTGTAAAAGACCCTGTCTCCATTTATATCAATCCATACATAGTAACAGTAATCATTGCAACAAGCTCTGTCTCAGTTGATATTAATCAAAACCTTGTATCAGTAATCACTGACGTAGACCCTGACTCAGTTGATATTAATACAGACATTGTATTGATAATTACTGTAATTGACCCGATCTCAGATTATGTTAAACCAAAACTTGTATCAGTAATCAATTTAATAGACTCTGTCTCAGTATATAGTAATTCAGACCTTGTATCAGTAATCAGTGTAATAGACCCTGTCTCAGTTCATATCAATACGGATATTGTATTGGTAATTACTGTAATAGAACCTGTCTCAGTTTATATTAATCGATGACTAGTATTAGTAATCACTGAAACAGATGCTGTCCTGAGTCCATATTAACCTAGATCCTGTATCAATAATCATTCTGATTGACACTGTCTCCATTTATATTAATCTTGACCCTGTATCAGTAATCACTGTACTAGACCCTGTCTCAGTTTATATTGATACAGACTGTGTATTGGTAATTAGTCTAATAGACCCTGACTCAGTTTATATTAATGTAGACTCTGTATCATTAATCATTGTAATAGACACTGTCTCAGTTTATATTAATCTAGACCCTGTATCAATAATCATTGTAGTAGACCCTGCCTCAGTTTATATTAACCTAGACCCTGTATCAGTAATCACTGTAATAGACCCTATCTCTGTTAATATTAATCCATGTCTATCATCGGTAATCATTGTATTAGGTCTTCTCTCAGTTTATATTAATCTTGATCCTGTATCAGTAATCATTGTAACAGGCCCTGTCTCAGTTGATATAAATCCATGCCTTGTATCAGTAACCATTGTTAGAGGCACTGTCTCTGTTTACATTAATACAGACCTTATTTCAGTAATCATTGTAAAAGACCCTGTCTTGGTTTATATCAATCCATACATTTTAATAGTAATCATTGGAACAGACCCTGTCTCAGTTGATATTAATCAAAACCTTGAATCAGTAATCACAGTAATATACCCTGTCTCAGTTGATATTAATAGAGATCTTGTATTGGTAATTACTCTAATAGACCCTGCCTCCGTTTATATTGATCTAGACCCTGTATCAGAAATCAATATAACAGGCCCTGTCTGAATTTTTTTTAATCCATACCATATATCAGTAATCACTGCAATAGACCCTGCCTCAGTTTATATTAATCAAGACATTGTATCAGTGATCACTGTAATAGGCCCTGCCTCAATTTATATTAATCCATAAGTTGTATCAGTAATTACTGTAATAGACCCTGTCACAGTTTATATTAATCTAGACCCTGCATCAGTAATCAATGTAATTGACCCAATCTCAGTTGATATTAGTCAAAACATTGTATCAGCAATCACTTCAGTAGACCCTGACTCAGTGCATATTATTACACAACTTGTTTCGGTACTCACTGGAATAGACCCTGCCTCAGTGTATATCCATCCAGACCTTGTACTGGTAAACACTTTAATAGATCCTGTCCCTGTTTACATTAATCTAGACCATTTTTCAACAATAACTGTAACTGACCCTGTCTCAGTTTATATTAATCCAGACCCTGCATCAGTGATCACTGTAACAGATGCTGTATCAATTGATATGAATCCATACCTTGCATCAGTAAGCACTGTAATAGACCGTGTCTCAGTGCATATCAATCCAGACCTTGTATTGGTAATCACATTAATAGACACTGTCCCTGTTTACATTAATCTAAACCATTTTTCAGCAATAACTGTAACTGACCCTCTCTCAGTTTATATTAATCCAGACCCTGCATCAGTGATCACTGTAACAGACGCTGTATCAATCGATATGAATCCATACCTTGCAAGAGTAAACACTGTAATAGACCCTGTCTCAGTTTATATTAATACAGGCATTGTATTGGTAATTACTGTAATAGACCCTGCCTCAGTTTATGTTAATCTGAAGACTTTTATCTGTAGTCACTATAATAAGCACTGTCTCAGTTTATATTAATCATTACTTTGTATCAGTAATCACTGTAATTGGCCTTGTCCCAGTTGATATTGAGACAGACATTGTATTGGTAATTTCTGCAATAGACCCTGTCCTTAGTCTGTATTCATCTAGATTCCGCATCAATAATCATTGTGATTGACCCTGTCTCCATTTATACTAATCTAGATGGTGTATCAGTAAGCACTGTAATAGACCCTTCCTCAGTTGATATTAATCCATACCTTGTATCAATAACAACTGTTAGATATCCTGTCTCAGTTTATATTAATACATACATAGTATTTTGTAATTAATGTAATACACCCTGTCTCAGTTTAAGTTAATCCATTACTTGTATCAGTAATTAATCCAATAGACCCTGACTCAGTTTAATTTATCTAGACCCTTTATCAGTAATCACTGCAATAGACCCTGCCTCAGTTCATATTATTCTAGTCCATGTATCAGTAATTACTGTAACAGACTCTGACTCAGTTATATTAACCTAGACCCTGTATTAATAATCACTGTAATAGACTCTGTCTCAGTTTATGTTCATCTAGACACTGCATCCGTCATCACTGAAATGGACCCAGGCTCAGTTGATATTAATCGACACCTTGTATCAGTAACCACTGTAATAGAAACTGTCTCAGTTTATATTAAAGCAGACCTTGTGTCAGTAATCACAGTAAAAGACCCTGTCTCAGTTGATATTTATCAATATCTTGTATCAGTAATCACTGAAGTCGACATTGACTCAGTTTGTATTAACCCAAGCCTTGTATTGGTAATTACTGTAACAGACCCTGTCTCAGTTTATATTAATCCATAATTTGTATCAGTAATCACTGTAATATGCCCTGCCTCAGTTTTAATTAATCTAGACCATTTATCATTAATAACTGTAACAGACCCTGTCTCAGTTTATGTTAATGCATGCCATGTATCAGTAATCACTCTAATAGACCCTGTCCCAGTTTATATTAACCCAGACACTGCATCAGTGATCACTGTAATAGACCCTGTCTCAGATTATATTAATCCATACCTTGCATTGGTAATCACTGTAATAGTCTCTGCCTCAGTTTAATTTGATCTTGACCCTGTATCAGCAATCACTGAAATGGACGCTGACTCAGTTGATATTAATCCATACCTTGTATCAGTAATCACAGTAATAGACTCTGCCTCAGTTTATATGAATGCTGACCTTGTTTCAGTAATCACTGTAAAAGACCCTGTCTCAGTTTATATAAATCCATACATTGTAACAGTAATCACTGTTACAGACCCTGTCTCAGTTGCTATTAATCAATACCTTGCATCAGTAATCACTGAACCTGACCCTGACTTAGTTTATATCAATCCATATCTTGTATCGGTAATCGCTGTAATAGACCCTGTCTCTGTTCATATTAATCTAGACCCTGTAATAGTAATCATTTTAACAGGCCCTGTCAGGTTATTTTAATCCATACCATATATCAGTAATTTCTGTAATAGGCCTTGTCTCAGTTTATATTAATCCAGACCCTGTATCAACAATCACTGTAATCGGCCCTGCCTCAGCCTCAGTTAATATGAATCCATACTTGTATCAGTGATCATTGTAATAGACCCTGTCTCAGTCTGTATTAATACAGACATTGTATTGATAATTACTGTGATATACCCTGTCTCAGTTTATCTTAATCCATAATTTGTATCAGTAATCACTGTAATATACTCTGTCTCATTTTATATTAATCTGGATCATTTATCATTAATAACTGTGACAGGCCCTGTCTCAGTTTATTTCAATCCATACTATGTATCATTAATCACTCTAATAGACCCTGTTTCTGTTTATATTAACCCAGACATCAGTGACGACCGTAACATATGCAGTCTCAGTTGCTTTGAATCCATTGCTTGTATCAGTAACCACTGTAATAGATCCTGACTCAGTTGATATGTATTAATACCTTGTATCAGTTATCTCTGTAATAGACACTGTCTCACTTTATATTAATACACATATTGTATTGTTCATTACTATAATAGACCCTAACTCAGTTTACGTTAATCCAAAACTTGTATCAGTCATCACAGTGATAAGCACAGCCTCAGATGATATCAATCCATACCTTGTATCAGTAATCAGTGTAATAGACTCTGTCTCAGTTTACATTAATACAGACCCTGTATCAGTAATTACTGTGATAGACCATGTCTCAGTTTATATTAATACAGACATTGTATTGGTAATTACTGTAAAATACCCTTTCCTCTGTCCATATTAATATAGATCCTGTCTCAATAATCATTGTGATTGACCCTGTCTCCATTTATATTAATCTAGACCCTGTATCGGTAATCACTGTACTAGACCCTGCCTCAGTTTCTATGAATCTTTACCTTGCATGAGTACTCCCTGTAATAGATGCAGTCACAGTTTAAATTAATCTCGGCCCTGTATTAGTATTCAATGTAATAGGCCCTGTCTCCATTTATATTAATATCGGCCCTGTATCAGTAATCAATGGAATAGGCCCTGTCTCAGTTTATATTAACCGAGGCCCTGTATCAGCAATTATTGTAACAAACCCTTTCTTAGTTTATATTAACCAAGGTCCTGTATCAGTAATCACTGTAGTAGATGCTGTCTCAGGTTATTTTATTCTAAGCCCTGTGTCAGCATTCACTGTAATTGACCCTGTCTCAGTTTACAGTAACCAAGGCACTGTATCTATAATTACTGCATAAGGCCCCTTCTCAGCTTATGATACTTAGGGTCTGGTAAGTTATTACTGCATTAGACTCTATTTTAGTTAATAACAATCTCGTCCCTGTTTCTGTAATCATAGCATGAGGCACTGCCTTCATTCAGATTAATCTAGGCCCTAAATCAGTAATCACTGCACTATGTTCTGTCTCGGTATAAATTCATCTAGCGACTGTTTCCTTCTTCTTCGTCATTCCTTCAGGGTCGAGGATGACATGCTGTCATGCAACTTCGATATGTTCTGATTTGGCTGTTAAGCCCAATGCGTCTTCTGCAGACTCTGCTAAAGATGGAAGGACCGAGGACATTGCTTTAATGAACTCCTGCAGTGATGTTCTGGAACTGAGATAATTGATCTCCAACAACCACAACCATCTTCCTCTGTGCAACATATGATAGCGACCAAAAGAGAGTTTCCCCCTTGATTCCCATGGACTCCAGTTTTGCAGAGACTCCTTGATGCCACACTCTGACAGATGCTGCCTTGATATCAAAGGCAGTTGCTCTCATGTCACCTTTAGATTTTAGCTCATTTGTCCATGTTTGGACCAAGGCTGTAATAAGGCCAGGAGCTCAGTGGCCCTGGCCTGACTTCCCTGAAGGGCATTAGTGGACTACAGCCTTCCTAAATAAGCTTCATTGATTTTGGTCGGCCGCAAACTACGGACCCCATGAGTTGGCAGATCTGTTCGACCTTTTCAGGGATGCTTTGAGCACATCCCTCAAGCACTCTAGTTGCCTCCTGCCTCGACAGAATTCCAAGTGGAAAAATGACTTTGGGAGTTTTGTGTTAGGCATACGAACCATATGTTCCACCCAGCAGAGCCTGTATTGACTGATGAGGGCCTCTCTGTTGGGCATGTTGGTTTGAGAGTGGACACTGCTGTTTGACTGCCTTTCCTCACACTCGATTTGTAGAATATTCTAACGGAACCGCTGGTGTTAATTTTTCAGAGCTTAGAGGTGCCTACTCTACTTTGTCCAACTCTCCGAAGCATTTAGGTGCACGGAGATCACTGCTGCCCAGTATACCATGGCCAGAGACTTGGGTTTGGAAGTCTAGTCCTCAAAAACCCTGATCGTCTTTCGGACGACGGCTGACCTGGCGCATTAGACTCGATGATTAATTTTGTTGCCTATTTCTGCCTTCCTAGAGAGGAGTCTCCGAAGATATTGATGAAGATCCATTTTTTTAGGATCTTGCCAATGGGGGAGGTTTAGTGGTCTGGGGGCTGTTTGGAAGTGAGTCTTACCTTTCTTGGTGTTTAATGAAAAGCCATTTTTTTCATATCCTTCAAAGAAGGTGTCAGCAATGACCTGGAGCTTAGTTTTCAGTTAGTGCGCACACAAGAGTCATCTGCTTACTGAAGCTCAATGAATGATGCTGGGTGAGTTTGGTTTTGTATTCAAGTTGGTGTAGGTTCCACAGTTCCCGTCTGTTCTGTAGCTTATCTCCACACCGGCGGGTAATCTGCTGGAGGGGAGGTGAATTATTACAGAGAGAAAACAATGAGAAGAGGGTTGGTGCGATGACACAATCCTGTCAGACCCCAGTTTTCATTGAGGTAGGGTCTGTATTGGTTCCTTTGGTGAGGGTCAGGGCTTGCAATCCATCGTGGAACAGATCGAAGATGTGAAACATTTCTGATGGCACCAAATTTGAGGGGATACTCCATAAGTCTTAATCGTCGGCAGGGGAAAAGACATTTCTGATGCGGAGCAAGTCCGTGTGCTGCTCCTGGCATTTCTGGTGGATTTGCCACACAGTGAAAACCTTTCGATGGGCGAAAATGTCACTGCGCCTCTCCAAAGAGCTCTGTGGTCATGGTAAGGGTGTGACGAAGCTGGATGCTTGCAATAATCTTCCTTCTGGAAGACAGCAAAGGGGCTCCTTTCTGGTTACTACAATCGGGCTTGTCTCTCTTCTTGAGCAGGCTCATGATAAGAGCATCCTTGAGGTCCCTCGGCATGCAGTCCCTTTCCCACGTGAGGGTTATGAGGATGTAAACCTATGTCAGGTGATGTATCGGTAATGACTGCGCCAGATTCTGCTCTGTTCATTTTAACCCAGGCCCAGTATCAGTAATCACAGAACTTAAACTTCCCTCACTTTATGTCAACCTAAGTCTTGCATCAACAATCACTCACTTGCCCCTGCCCCAGTTTATATTCACAAAGGCTCTTAATCAGTAATTCCTTCACGAGGCACTGTCTCAGTTTATATTAATCTCTGCACAGTAACAGTCATCGCTGCACTAGTCACTGTCCCAGTTTATATCAATGCAGGTCCTTTATCGGTATAATCACTACACATGACCATGCCTCAATTCATTTAAACTTAGACCCTGTTACACTAATCACTGCAACTAGACCTCGTCTCAGTTTATATTCATCCAGGGGCTTAACCAGTAATTCCTTCACTCAGCCCTGTTTCAACTGATGTTAATCTAGGCCCTTTATCGTCAATCACTGCACCAGGCCCTGCCTCAGTTGTTATTGATCAAACCCTATATCATCAGCCAGTGCACTTGACCGTGTCTCCGTTTATATTGATAAAACCCTGTATCATCAATCACTGCCCCTAGGTGCAGTATGAAATTATTTTCCTCCAGATACTTTGTATGTAATGGCTGCAGTGGATTCTGCCTCAGTTGTACTGCTCTAGACAATGTCACTGTTACTGTTACAGCTGAACATACTTCATCTAATATTAAAATAGTCCATATCTCTACTTCTATTAAATTATGTTAATCTCGGTTATCACCTTCAAGCCGGAGTGCTTTTAAATTACACAAGGTTGTTCCTCGGTTAGACTGATCCAAACACTGTTTATGTTAACACCACACTAGGCCTCAGCTCATTTAAGACTACACTAAACACCATCTCATAAACAGACAGACAGACAGACAGACAGACAGACAGATAGATAGATAGGCAGGCTTCGCGAAACACATTTAATCTCTCTCTCTGTCTGTCTGTCTCTCTCTCTCTCTCAACAGCTCAGCCACTTAACCTCTTTTCTTTTCAAAAAGCAACTCACTCACTTAAACTCTCTCAGACACAACCAAAATTGTTTAACCCCGCTCGCACACAGAGGCCATTTAACTCTCTTAAACTCTCTAGTCCCTTTCTCAGACAGCACATGATCCATTTAAAACATTCTTTATCCGAAGAGTCATCCGTGAGGGATTTTTTTAGTTTTTATTTTTTTCTCCCAGTGATAATCCTTAACCCACATCCACCTTCAATAAACATACTATAACCAATAGAAACTCATATGTTTTGTCCTTTTATATGGGAATGGATGTGAATGCAATGTTAAAACTAGGAACAATCTATGCTGTGCTTCTTGATGCTGTCAGAGTGAGCTCACCCTCACAGGCAGGAAGTTTGTTCATGGTGATAACATGAAACTGACGGCTGCTGTTTCATTCTCAGGTAACACCACTTCCTGTTTCTTTGCTGTTGGTTTCTAACCGCACATCACACTTCTGAGCAGAAAATAAATCTAGGGGCCACAATCTGGTGGAAACATCTGTCAAGGCGACCTATATCTGGCCACAGAGTCAGTGCAGAGTCACACAGATCACGTTGCGGTGAGATTTACAAATGGGGCTGCTGTGATCTATTTCTATTTAGAGTTGCCATTCCAGGACATAACTGGACGTGTCTGTGGATCATTCACTGAACATCCCCTGTTCTCTAAAGCCGGGAAATGACCACTTGCTCCCTTATATTTTGTGCCATTTCCTCTGTGTTACTTGTTGGCTTTATTTCTCAACTTATATCTCTCACCGCCTCTTCCTTCTTTCTATTTTCCCTCACTCAGTTTTATGCTCTGTGTCAGTTCCGGCATCTCTCTCCATCTCTGCAACTCTGTCATACACATGTTCAAAATCATTAAGGGTTTTATGGCGTAAATAAAGAGAGCCCGATCAGCTGGCACAACAATCAGTGATCAGAGTAGACAGATTCAGAATAATTCAACTGGATGGTGAGATGACAACTGATTTTTTTTAACACAGTGAGTTGTCATGAGCTGGAATGAACAACCTGAAATAATAGCAGAAGCGAATTCAATTTTGGAAAGAAGATTCATACTTTACAGCTGAAAAACTGCCGGATAATAGAAACATAGAACCATAGAAAAGTTATGGTGCAGAAAGAGGCCATTCAGCCCATTGTGATTGCAATGACCAAAAATAAAAGAAACTCGCCGCTCATTTTAATCCCACTTCCCAGTATCTGGTCCAGAGCCTTGCAGGTTACAGCAGTTCAGGTGCAGATCCAGGTGCCTTTTAAGTGGGTTGACCGTTTCAACTTCAACCAACAACTTATGCAGTGAATTCCAGATTTCCACCACCCTCTGCGTGAAAATGTTTTTCCTCATGTCCCCTCTAATCCGTTCACCAATCACCTTAAATCTGTTCCCCCTGGTAATTGACGGCTCAGTTATGAGAAACAACTCTTCCCTGTCTGCCTTATCTAGGCCCTTCATAATTTTGTACACCTGAATTAGGTCACCCCTTAGCCTTCTCTGTTCTAAGGAAAACACACCTAGCCTATATAATCTCTCCTCATAGCTGCTATTTTCAAGCCCTGGCAACATTCTTGTAAATCTCCTCTAAGCTCTCTGCAAGTGACTATGTTTTCCTGTAACGTGGTGACCAGGATTGTATGCAAAGTTCCAGCTGTAGCTTAACCAGCGTTTTATACAGTTCCATTATTACATCCTTGCTTTTCTGTTCAACACCTCGCCCAATAAAGGAAAACATTCCATATGTTTTCTTGACCACCCTGTCCACCTGTTCCGCCAACTTTTGGGGACCTGTGTGCATACACTCCAAGGTCTCGCACTTCCTCAACCTCTCAATATCTTCCTCGTTATTGAGAATTCCTTTGCTTTTTCCCTCCCCCCTCTCAAAAGCACTCGCTCACACTTTACCAGATTGAATTCCATTTGCCACTTCACCTACTCAACCAAACCATTGATGTCATTTTGGAGTCGACAGCTATTCTCTCCAATATCAAGTACACGGCCAATTTTTGCGTCATCTGCAAATTTCCCAATCATGCCTCCCACGTTTAAGTCTAAGTTATTAATATATATAATAAACAGCAAGGGCCCAGCACTGAGCGCTTTGGAAAAGCACTGGGAACTGTTTCCCTTTCGCAGAAACACCCATTGACCATCACCCTTTCTTTCCTGTCGTGAGACAAGTTTGGATCCAACATGCCACCTTCCCCTGTATATCCTAAGATCTCACTTTCCTGACATTTGGGGAATGTAACTAATTGGACAGACCTTTAAAAGATGGGTTTAAGGCCTTTTTCAATGATTTTCTGTCTTTCTTACAGTTTATGTTTCTGTTTTTATGTATCTTCTTGTTGCATTATCATTTCGGTACCTCCTCTGTCCTTTATTGGGCCCAAATAAAATGTGATAATTACACAGTTTACCTGGTGGGCTAATCCTGCCGTCTGAAAGTGCCTGTACGTGTAATGCTGATTATTGTCAGGTATCTTTCAAGAGGTTTTTTTTTATAAACTTCAAGTGAATGTCACTCGATCGAACTCTGATCATAAAATCTCCAACTCCTGAATCTCTGTAGCGCTGAATTTTGCCCGGGGAAATTTTGCTATTTGACCTTTTCAGTCACGATGTGTATCAAGAAGAAGATTGAAAATGTCGGTTTCTTTGAGCTGTCAGATTCGGCCCATGTGCCTCTGTGTAACTCCAAAACTTCAGGAAAAGCTGTGAAGGAACAGATCCGTTTCTGTTCCTCTGACAGGTGCGTCACTGTCACCTCAGATAGCAGAAACCTTTGCAGTCTCTATGTCCTCATTGCCTCCCCCTTGGGTATAACCATTCTTAGTCAGCAGGAGTCAGTCACACGGGCCTTTGTCATGATATCTCCATGACTTTCGTGTCACACAATTCCCTCCCCCACTGATCACTGCACAGGAGCCTGCACTATGCCCAAAACACCATTGTTTCCTTCCAGTTTGCTTTACAATTACATTCGGATGTTCTTTGCTCATCTACCTCGCTCAATGCAAGAGTACAAGGGTAAAAACGGCCTCTGTCATTCATACATTGCAGGCGGCCTCTGTGATCATTATTATACCAGGCTCCAATCTGCCCGAGCCATGTAATCGCCACTTGTTTCATCAATCGAAATGGAAGAGTTTTGTTTTAGTGAACGCGCACGTCAAACGTGTGATTGTGTCGCAGGAACCCCTGCCTGGCTGGATAGGGACACTGTGCAGGATTCTTCTGTCTGCTATATTACCTCACAGATTCTGAGTATAAGAAAATATTGGGCAAAAGGACGTAAAGGCAATTAAACTTGAATTTACACTGACACCAGCAGAATCCATCCAGGTCATAGGGGCCAGTCTCTTTCTTTCATTCGTTCACGGCATGCGGGCTTCGCTGGTTGGGCCAGCATTTATTGCCCATCCCATATTTCTCTTGAGAAGGTGGTGGTGAGCTGCCTTCTTGAACCACTGCAGTCCATATGGTGTCGGTACACCCGCAGTGTTGTTAGGGAGAGAGTTGTAGGATTTTAACTGGAGGGAGACTTGAAGCCAAATATTCTGACCAGGAGTGAGAGTGCAGCCAAATATTCAACACGGACATGATCTGTTCAAAGTTCCCATCGCAAACCTTATTCTATTCAGAGTTCAATGGTCCTTGATTCTGTTATTCGGCAAACCATTTGCAATGTTTTCGGAATCGCACGCACTAATGTATGACACCCTAACTTCGGTTTTGGCGCACTAGAGACCGATGGTGCTCTCAGCACGCTGGATTCAGTGATGTGTTCAGTAATACACTGCAACCTGCGGCTGATAGTATTGGGTCGAACACTGTCCTCGTTACACTAAAATTAAACAATGCCTTTGCTGTAATCACACTGGGCTCTGAGTCTATTCTTACTGCATTGCCTCCTACTTCGGTAATTATTACACTCCACTCCCGCCACTGTTCCAGCCAGAAAATAACCTGCTTCTCGATCCAATTTAATATACGCCTATTATTATGGGAATATTGTTCCCGTCTATTTTCAACAGTAACATGTTCCTAACATTCATGAATTTGACAGTCCTCACTTAGTGATACACTGGTGCCTATTTCGGAAATCATTGTGCAAACTGTTGTATCCATTATCATTAAACAAAGACTTGTTTCTTCTATCTTTACACTAGGACCTGTCTCTGCTATTAATGCAGAAGTACACATCTTTGTTTATATTACACCGGGTCCTGTCTCTGTTATTACCGCACTAGATTATCTCTGGTTCTATCAAAACAGGCCCTACCTTTGTTAATACTGCACTAGCCTATATGTCTGTTTGTAATACATCGACCCTGCATCTGTTTATGCTACAAAGGGCCTGAGTCATTACATGGAACCTACAGCACAGCAGCAGAGTGTTCAGTGCAAAAAGGATTAGTGCAGTTGTAGTGGAAAGAGTGGAAGTAACACTCAAAGGTTGCAGAAACATAAGAGTGAAAATTCCCTGGAGATCAAGGAATGTTTCAACCCTTTCCATCCCTCGGAGTAATAAATCATAGAATTACAGTTGTATTAACCTCACAACAGGTACAGTTTCAATTTGTCCATGTTGCTTCCACAAATGATCACAGACTCATGGTATAGACAGGAGTTTCTGTAAGATGCTGATGTGATCATTTGCCAATAAACTGCCCTTATTCTCGACGTGATGTAAGCCACATTCCCCCTGATCACCTGAGACAGATAACCCTAGCTGGGAAATAACATAGGCAGTCTGAAATCACTTTATAAACAAGAGAACACAGCAGAATGGTTATTAATAAATAGTTACAATATTAAACGATCTTCAGTTGAAATACATGAATTGTTATTTTTGGGGTTTTAACACATTCACTGAAGTTGCCGAAAGTCCGTGAGGTGTGTGTGAGAGAGAGAGAGAGAGAGAAAAGGACAGATAGACCAACAGGCGGACAGAGAGTTATGCGCTGCTTCAGATAGAGGGGCGAGCGAGAGATTGGGGATTGGCACCTTCATCTTAGTAATGAAATGGCCAGCATGCCATGAATTTCTACACAATGGTACAGAATAGAAAATGCGACCAATTATTTTTTTTTCTGTACTAAAAGATCGGCAGCCACAATTTGAATAAGAGAACATGAAATGCCAAAAAAATGGTGAAGGTAAATTATTTATCTTTGAGGAATTACAGTGCAAGTGTGAAGAATGATTCTCTTCATGAAAACATACAGATGAGCATGTGATCCGTGATGAATTGGCCGCCGATCTCATGCCGCTCATTTTTGGCCAAGCTCAGGGGCCATTTTCTAGCTCATTACCTTTATTTATATTATCTCTCTATTTCACATAGACACAGCCTAGCGCAGTAATAACTGAGATTGGATCTAGTTTAATTTAAGCTAAGGCATGGTCTTCTGAAGTAGTAATAGAGATCGGGACTTGTGCAATATAAACGGAAAAGGGGTCTAGTTTAGCATTTAAAAGGCAGGATCTAGTGCAGTAATAACTGCGACTGCATCTTCTGTAGCCTGTGAGACATGGTCTGGTAGAGTACAAACAGAGATAGGGCTAATGTAATATAAGCAGAGACATGTAGCAGTGCAACAACAACTAAAACAAAGCTTAGTGCTGTATATAGCGACCATTGTCCAGCGCAGTAAGAACTGGGACTTTGCCGTATATAATACAAAAAGAGACATGGTATAGTTCCAGAACAACTGAGATGGGGCCAAACACTGATATAACTGAGGCAGGAACTGGTGTAATATTATGATAGGATCCATTTGGATATAAACCGAGACAGGGTCAGGTGCAGTAATACTGAGACAGGGCCGAGTGCACAAATTATTGCTACAACATCTTCAATAATATAAAAGGAAACTGGGTCAAGTTCAATAATTACTGAGACAAGGTCCAGAGAATTAGTAATAGACGTGGCCTTGTGTAATATAATCACAGGCATGGTCTGCGCTGCATACAAAAAGCCAGGGTCTATTTCAATATAAACATATGCAAGGAAACGTCCAGCGGAATGTAAGCAGAGACATGACCTAGTTTGACATGAACAGAGAGATGATCTAGTGTGACGTAAACAGAAATGTGATCTCGTGGATTATAAAGTGAGGCAGTGCTGGATGCAGGAATAGATGAGACAGTAGCGTGTGTAATTTGAACAGAGACATGGACTGACGGAGTAATAAAGGAGACAGGATCTAGTGCAAGGAAACTGACACAGGGTCTAGTGCAGTTTAACTTAATAAAGGGCCTTGTGCAATATAAATTAAAATAAGGCCTAGTGCAATCAGTCCTAACCAAGTACCTAGATTAATATCAATAGAAACATGGACAAGTGCAGCAATGAGAGAGACTTGGAATAGTACAATAGTAACAGTGAAAGGACATTGTGTGATATAAACAGAGAAATTGATATGCGCAGCATTAACTGTGCCATTGTCAAGTTTAGTATGAACGTGGCAGAGTAAAAAGTGAGACACAGCCTCGTGTGATGCAAACATGAGCATGTTCTGTTTTAGTATTAAAAGAGACAGGGCCAAGTTCAGTAACAATTGAGACATGACCTAATGTCATGTTAGCCGAGAGATGATTCAGTGCAGTCATAACTGAGAGAAGATTTGATATAATATAAAGCGGGCCCGGTTCAGGTATATCAACAACAGAGATTGGGCTGAGTAAGGAAACAAATAGGCACGATCTGCTGTAAAATGATCAGAAATATGACCCTGTGATATGATCAGAGACGGAGCCTTGTTTAATTTGAACAGAGATAAAGCCCATTGCGGTAACAATTGACACAATGACTGTCTAATGTAAAGCAACCTCGGCTTCACTGCCATCTGCTGGACAAACGCTGCTATAGTCAATGCCGTGTAAATGCCAATTTCAGTTAATGCTAGTGATATAAATCATTGAATCATGGAATGCTTGCAGCACAGAAGGAGACCTGTAAAGCTTAGGAGATTTTGAGATATAAAACCATTTTAGTTAATATATCTACGTTCCGAATTCTTGATTTATATAAATGGAGTATTCAATTGTGCCTGACCTAACAACTTCCCAATAAGTGGTATTTGTGGATCAAGTAAAATTTATGAAGCAATATTTTCAGGAAGAGAGTTCCAAAGACTCACGACCCAGAGCGAGGAAGAAAAATCGCCTCATCTACGTTTTAAAGGAGCAGCGCCTTATGTTTAACCAGTGATCCTTGGTTCCAGATTCTCCCATAAGACAAAACATCCTCTGCACACCCTCGCTGTCAAGGACCCCCAGAATCTTACATGTTTCAACCAAGTCGCCTGTTACTCTTCTAAACTCCAGCCTAGCCTGTCTAATCTTTCCTCATAAAACAAACTGCCCACTCCAGGCATGAGTCTGGTAAACTTTCTCTGAACTGATTCTAACGCATTTACATCCTTCCACAAATAAGGCGACCAAAACTGTTCACAGTACTCCAGATGTGGTCTCACTAGTGCTCTGTGTAACCGAAGCGTAGCATCCCTACTTTTTAATTCAATTCCCCTTTCAATAAATGATAACTTTCTATTTACTAATTACTTGCTGTACCTGCATACTAGCCTTTTGTGATTCAGACACTAAGACATCCAGATCACTGAATCTCAGAGCACTGCAATCTCTCACCATTTAGATAATATGCTTCTCTTTTATTCTTCCTGCCAAAATGGACAATTTCAAATTTCTAATATTATACTCCGTTAGCCAGACCTTTGCCCACTCACTTTACCTATCTATGTCTTTTTGTAGCCTCCTTATGTCCTCTTCACAACTTACTTTCCTACCTATCTTTGTGTCATCAGCAAATTTGGCAACCATCCCTTCCATCCCTTCATGCAACTCACTTATACAAATTGTAAACAGTTGAGGTCCTAGCACTGAGTCCTTTGGCACACTACTTGTTACACCTTGCCAACCTGAAAATTCAATTTATTCCTGTTAGCCAGCCAATCTTCTATCCATACTAATATGTTACCCTATATACCATGGGCTTTTGTCTTCCGTAATAATCTTTGATGTGGCACTTTATCCAATGCCTTCTGCTAACCTTACTACAGTATATCCATCGGTTCCCATTTATCCACAGGCCATGTTACTTGCTCAAAATCATGCTGGCTCTCCCTGATTACCTTGAACTTATCAAAGTTATCTGCTACAGCTTTTTTTCATAGTAGCTTCTAACATTTTCCCCATAAGAGATGTCAAGCTAACTGGCCTGCAGTTTCCCACTTCCTGTCTCCTTCCCTTTTCTATCCCAAACTAAAGGGACCTCCGCTGAATCTAGAGAGCTTGGAAAAACATTAAACCAATGCATCAGCTATCTCACTAGCCACTTATTTTCAGACCCCAGGATGAAGTCCATCAGGACCCGGGCAGTTGTCAGCCCGCAGCTCCAACTATTTACTCAGTACCACTTCTCTGGTTATTGTAATTTCCCTGACTTACTCCCTACCTTCCATTTCCTGACTTACAGCTGCCTCTGGAATGTTAATTGTATCCTCTATGGTAACTATTGATGCAAAGTACCTGTTCGATTCATCTGCCATTTCCGTGGTTTCCATTATCAATTCTTCAGACTCACTTTCTCTGGTGCGAACGCTCACTTTGATAACTCGTTTCTTTACAAAAAAATATTCATGGAAGCTCTTACCACCTGTTTTTATATTTGTGGCTAACTTTCTTTCGTATTCTATTTTATTCCCCTCTTTATTAAACTTTTAGTCATCTGAAGCTGTTCCTTCTCTTCTTCCCAATCTACTGGCATTCCACCTGTCATCGCACAATCATATATTTGTTTTCTTTAAGTTTGGCACTCTCGTTCACCTTTCCAGTTAACCACGGATGGTGTATTGTCCCCTGGACCTTTTTTTTTACTCGCTGGAATATATCTATCCTGTGTATCTTGATATATCCCCTAAAATGTTTACCATTATTCTCTATTGACCTATCCCTTAACTTAATTTGCCAATTCACTTTAGTCAGTTCTGCTTTCATGCCCTCATAACTGCCCTCATTCAGTCTTAAAAACACAGTCTCGGACCCACTCCTCTCTCCCTCAAACAGAATGTAAAATTCAATCATACGATGGTCACTGCTACCGAGGCGGGTCTTCACCATGAGGCCATTAACTAATCCCATCTCATTGCACAATACCAGGTCTGGTATAGCCCGCTCTCTCGAAAACTAAGAAACAATCCCGGAAGCATTCTATCAGCTCCTCATCTGGGCTACCTTTGCCCATCTGACTTTTCCTGTCTATACGTAGTTTAAAATGTCCCATGATTATGGTCGTGCCTTTCTGACAAGTTCCCATTATTTCTTCCTTCATGCTACCGTGTGGTTACTATTAGGAGGCCTGCACACGACTCCTACCAGCGATTTCTTTAAATTCTCATTTTTCATCTCTATCCAAACCGTTTCCACATCCTGCTTTCAAGAGCTTGGGTCATCCCTCTCTATTCTGCTAAATCATCATTAACTAGCAGATCCACCCCTCTACCATTTCTTCTGTTCATGTCCTTCCAAAATGTCATTTCATATTCAAGTCCCAATCCATGTCCTCCTGCAGCCATGTCTGCAATGGCTATCAAATAGTACTTCTTTATTTGTGGAAGAATCAACATTAACCTCTTTCACTGGCTTGGGGTGAGGCTCATTTGGTGTCACTTCATCTCTGTATCTAAAGCCATGAACACTGAAGACAAATCTGCATCTCTTATTCCCTGGGCCCCCGGATGTATATTCAATTGTGAGCAAATAACACACCATTGTAAATACAGAGCTATTGCAAACAATGTTACATCTCTTATCAACAATACAACTTATCGAATATAGCCACGTCAACATTTGTTTTAGCACCACACCAGAGATACTATACATTATTGGTAAATGTTAATAACACTTCCTACAGTTATGCCAAGAGGAAGGCTGCCCTCCAATACAGATCTTCTGCTCTACGGATATGGTTCATCAACTGAACCAAGTCATAAATCGTTTAGTTTTAACATGAGGTGTCATGTTAAGATAAAGCTGCTGAATTCACCTTTTTTGTTTATCCCTTTGAAACTGACAAAGAATCCTTCATTTGCACAATTCAGATAAAACAAATATAATTCATTGAACCTAGGCTTCTCTGTACCTTAAAGTAATTAAGGCAATAACACCAGTTCCTGCTCCCAGCCTAAAATCTATATAGCCTCAGTAGCAGAAACTCAAACTGAGCTGTAAAGATAACATAAATATTATTTCATATCAACATAAAACCCTATAATATTCGTAGTATTATCACAACTTAAAGGCCATTCCGTTCGTTCTTCCTGTTCTTGTCCTGTGAAGGATTAGTTCATCTCCTGCCACCCTCTGTCTGCTCCCCGTAGGCCAGATGTTTTCCTCCTTTTCATATAATTATCCAATTCCATTTTGAATGTTTCGATTGTCACGGCCTCACCCACATCCTCACGCAGTCCATTGAAGGTCCTATCCACTCGCTGCATGAACAAAAACGTTTCCTCGTGTCGCTAACGCTTATTTTCCCAATTAACTTAAAATCTGTGCCTCTTGGTTCTCCATCCTTCCATCAATTGGACCGTTTTCTACTTTCTAATTTGTCCAGACCCATCTAGATTTTGAATACATCTATAAATTCTGCCTCAACCTTTTCTTCTCTATGGAAAGCACTCCCAATTCCTCTAAACAACCAGTTTAACTGAAGGTCCCCATTCCTGGAACCATTCTCGTGAATCTTTCCTACTCTCTCACTGATACGTTCACACTTTTCCTAAAGTGTGGTGCCCAGAACTGGACGCAAATGCTCATGTTGAGACTTTAACATTGTTCGAAAAACTCTTTGCTTTTGAACTCTGTGCCCCAATTTATAAAGCCTCAGATACCATACGCTTTATTAACCAGCCTGTCAGCACTAACAACAGAGACAGGGCATCGTGTTATATAAACAGAACATGGACTTGTGCAGCATTAACTGTTACTTCCTCTGGCTTAATATGAACATGGCAGGGTCAACTCAAGTAATAACTGAGGGAAAGCCTGGTGTAATGCAAACAGGCACATGACCCAGTTTAGTACAAAGGGGTACATTTTACAAGGCATTAACAATTGGGACATGACGTTTTGTGATTAGCTGAGGCATGGTTCCGTGCAGTCATAACTGAGAGTGTGTCACAGAACAGAAAGAGGGCCTTGGTTGAGTATACTAACAGCAGAAATTGGGCCGAAAACAGAAATAAGTGAGACATAGCCTCCTCTAATATAATCAATGACATGACCTAGTGTTATTTAAACAGGCACGGGGTCTAGTTTGATATGAGTGGAGACAGGGCCAATGCAGCAACCATTGAGAAATGCCTGCCTCACGCAATTTGAACAATCACGGTTTCGGTTCCATCTGCTGGACAAACCTTGCTATTGCAGATGCTGTGGAAATGCTGATTTAATTTACTGTTTCAGACATCAATCATAGAATTGAAGAATTCTTACAGAAAAGAAGGAGGCCACTTGTCTGGCCCGTGCTAACCCTCTAAAGGAGCAATTGACCTAGTTCCACTCTTTTCCCCCTAGTCCAGCATTTTCCCCTTTTCCGAAAATGATGCCATTTATTTTTGAAAGCATCAATTGAATCTGCCTCCACCCCACACTCAGCCTGTCCACTCCAAATCCTAACCACTCACTGCGCGAAAAAAAGTTTATTTTTAAATGTCGCAGTTGCTTCTTTTCCTGATTATCTTAAATCTGTGCCCATTTGTTCTCGAACCTTCCACCATTGGGAACACCTTCTCGCTGCCTACTCTGTCCGGACCGCCATGATTCAGGATATCTTTAACAAATCTCCTATCAAATAGGGAATGGCAAGAGAAGAGAACGCTAATATATTTGTGTTGTGGATACAAAAAAATAATATATATGGTGTGTGAAAATGAGATCCAGTGAGGGCAACACAACTGATGCTAGGCGGTCTGTAATTGCGGTAAGTATGTACTTTTCTTTCATCTTCTATGAAAGAGAGAACAGTTAACATATACATTTGATCGCAGATGAGACCATAGGACTTTCGGTGGTAAATTGCTACATTTATCACATTAGCACCAGCATGTTTGATGAAGAGCTGTGGAAATTCTGTTGAATCAATCCACGGCCCAGATACGATGCATCCGAGGATTTTTATGGAAAAAAGCTAGAATTCAGCAGGTTCTCAGTTATAAAGCTAGGAAAAATGATTGAATTCCGCAAATACGCCTGGCGAGCGGATAAAATAAAATGCAGCGTTTATTGTCCTATGGTAAAATGTTCGCAAAAGTGAGTCAGGAAAATACAGACCATGAGTTACCCATCATAAACCCATATGAACAGAAAGATTATGGGGCATGTGGAGAGAAGGAGAACCTTTCATTGTAGCCAGTAAGTGTCCATGAAGGAAAGGACTTGCTTATCTAGCTGACTGGTCACTTTGAACGTGAGCAAAACAGCTTCATAGGGGCAAGATAGATAGTGGATGTGATGCATTTGGATTCCTGCAGGCTTTTTAAACAGTTCCTCTGGAAAGGATGGGATCCTGGAAGAGATATAGCCACAATAAGAGGGTGAAATGCAAGGGAATCGGAATTAGTTGATTGATAGATTCCAGATTGTAATGATACACGGATTGTATTCGGACAGGAAGAATATTAACGGTGAGATCCCACATTGTTCTGTTTCATTCCTCATTAGTTTAAGATGATAATAAATGAAGCCAGAAGATCAATGCTTACAGCTGCAGTGGGAGGGAAAGGCTAATAAAGATCATAGGTGCACATCTGATCAGGGGAAGCTATGGGCGGATTTAAATACTTGAAAAATAAGCAGAAAGGCAATGGATAGCATTCCTCGGAGAGGAATCCAAAATTTGTCACATGGAGGTAAGGAATTAAGGAAGAAAATATCACATATGGAAAAAAATAACCTGTATGGAAAAAGAAAAAAAAAACTGTGGTTTCTGACTGACAAGAGTTGATTATCTTTCAACAATGAGAAAAGCAAATGAGGCCCTGGGACGGACACAGATTCCCTCTCTCCACGTTTCCTGTCGCCTTCCCCGGCATAGCGCCAGCCTTGCCGCCTTCCAGCCTGCCTCTAATGGACCTGGAAAGTTCAGGTTAATATTCCACTGGGTGTTCGATCTATGGAGCAGATTCTCGAAAGCAGGGAAGCCGTTAACATTAATTCTTACAGGAACATAAGAATAGGAGCAGGAGAAGGCGGAATGGCTGTCGATCTGCTCTGTCATTCTGAACTTGGGCTTAAACTCCATGTTCCCGCCTTTTGCCCATATCCCTTAAATCCCCGAGACACTGTAACTCTGCCTATCCAGACATTAAGTGGATGGAGAATCCAGAGCTCTCTGGGGTAGAGAATTCCAAAGGTTCACAACCCTTTGAGTGAAGTAATTTCTCCTCATCTCAGACAAAAATGTTCGGCCCCTTATCCTGAGACAGTTCCCCGTGTTTTAGATTCTCTGACCAGGCTGTAAAGATGTGAAAACAAATTCTCTCGCATCTATTGTTTGTGTTTGATATGTATAATTTCCCCACTAGGACCAAGAACGTGAGAAATTGAGAACATTATCTTGGAGACATAAGTGGTAAAAAAAGCTTTAACAAGATCCAATGTGTCGGGTTGAATATTGACAATGTATTGCAGAGGAATTACAGAGCACAGCAAAGTTTAACTACTTCCATTCTGAATGAGATTAGAGTCTGATAACTGCACCAAATGTGCACATTTCGGTCTGAAATAACTCCCAACAACCAGCTCCAGCCAATACCTCCAATGGGGAATGATGAGAGAGTTCATGTACAGGGTCAGGTGGTAAAAGAGCGAACCCTGCTGCAAACTTCAAACCCACACAGTATTGTTCCATTTTCACAATTCATCAATATGTTTTCAAATGCAACCATGCAGTAACTGAACTTCTCTGAGACTAGCAAACAGCACCGCCTGTAGTGGCGGTGAGGTGCCAGCAGAGGGTGGGGTTGTATCACTTTATTCACAAGACAATGAAACGGGTTTGAGTCGAGGCTTTGACCCTTTTAATTCATTCATGCGGTACTCTTTGCCACTGAATAAATTCATTTATCTAAAATTCTTCAGCTGGAATACTTGCATCATGTATCATAAATGCATTGTCAGCATCCTGGAGGTCACCATTGACCAGAAACTAAACTGGTCTAGCCATATAAATACTGTGGCCACAAGTGCAGGTCAGAGAGGCTGGGAATTGTGCGATGAGTAACTCACCTCCTAACTCCCCAAAGCCTGTCCACCATCTAAAGGCACAAGTCAGGATTGTGATGGAGTACTCTCCTCTTGCCTGGATTTGTGCAGCTCCTAAACACAAACTCAAGAAGCTTGACACCAAAGCATCCCACTTGATTGGCACCCCATCCACAAACATTCACTCCCTCCACCACTGACACACAGTAGCAGCAGTGTGTACCATCTACAAGATGCACTGCAGGAATTCACCAAGTCTCCTTCGACAGCACCTTCCAAACCCATGACCACTGCCACCTAGAAGGACAAGGGCAGCAGACACATGGGAACAACACCACCTGGAAGTACCCCTCCAAGTCACTCACCATCCTGACTTGGAAATATATTGCCATTCCTTCACATGCTTCCTCCATTTTCTCGCTTTATTTTAAATGAATATTTATAAATCCATTTGTGTGGGAACTTACTGAATAACAGCAGAAATGGCAAAGGTTGGGCAAGATTTCCTTGTAGCCAAAGGGCACACAGCAGAACCATGTCAGTGATATAAGTAGACGCAGGAAGAGAGGGAGTCTAAGTTGTCTTAAACCATTAAACCTTCAGTTGGAAGCTAATTTCGTTCAAAATGTATGCTATAGAAAGACCCTAGTGGTTCAGATTCTGTGCTTTCACCGCCTGGGATCCATTCACTGTCTCGATGTTGTGCAAAATGTCGTAACTCGCACCCAATTTATGGTTTGGAAAAGAGTCATATTAAACTTGAAACCTTCACTCTGTTTCTCCCTTCACATTTGCTGTCAGACCTGCTGAGAACTTCCAGCACTTTCTGTTTTTATTATAACATGAATTATTGTCTTTATCATACACATGATCACAAGAAATAGGAGCAGGAGTAGACCACACGGCCCATCGAGCTTGTTCCATCATTCAATTCAATCATGGTTGATCTTGGGCTTCAACTCCATTATCCTGCCCGTTCCCCATATCCCTTAATTCCCCGAGAGACCAAACATCTGTCCATCCCAGCCTTAAATGTATTCAATGATGGAGCATCCACAACCCTCTGGGTAGACAATTCAAAGATTCACAACCTTTTGGGTGAAGTAATTTTTCCTCATTTCAGCCCCAAATTATTGGCCCTTTACCCCGCAACAGTGCCCCAGTGTTTTAGACTCCCTGGCCAGCGGAAACAATCCCTGTGTCCACCCTATCAAGCCCTCTCAGAATTTTATAGGTTTCAATGAGTTTGCCTTTCATTCTTCTAAACTCCAGAGAATAAAAGCCCAATTTATTCAGCCTCTCATCGTAGGACAACCAGCTCATTCCAGAGACCAATTTAGTGAACATTCTCTGTACCGTCTCCACTGCCAGTATATTATTTTATAAATGTGGAGACGAAGACAGCACACGGGATTCTAGATGCCGTCTCACCAAAACAGACTTCTTTATCCTTGCTTTATTACAATCCCCTTGCCATCGGCCTACCTAATTGCTTGCTGTACCTGCATGCTCGCTTTCTCCGTTGCTTGCACAAGTCTCTTTGAACATCAGCACTTACAAATTTCAAAAGCATTCTACTGTTCTAATTTTTACGACCAAGTGAACATATTCACACACCTGCCTATATTACATTCCATCTGCCATCTTGTTGGCCACTCACATAACCTTCTGATACCCTTTTACAGTGCTCTCCTCAAAAGTGACCTTGCCACCAAATTTCATACTGCTCATGCAGGGCCCAGTGAGAATTGAACTCACAACCCCTGGTTTACTAGAACAGTGCTCTAACCACTGAGCTATGGAGCCACTTGCCATGTCTTATTCACAGTAAGTCTCCTGGTGGAATGAGGAACAGGACAACTCCGCATTGATGATAGATGATAGACCTGGAAATGTCTGAGATGGAGAACAGACAATTAAAAGATGCGACATGAAAACGGCAGAATTTGATGTGCTTTCAGTGATGAATGTCTGCCGTGGTTATGTGAGATATTTTACTGCTGCCTGTTCACACTGACACAAATATCACTCCTGACCAATCAATCTCTTTGAAAGCAGCGCGCCAGGCCGAATGGCCTCTTTCTTTGCTGGAACTGTCTATAATGTTATTTTTCCCAGCATCATTTCCCAGTCATTCCGACATTTTATTACACGCTTGGGAGAATGTGCTTTCTTACATCCTCGCTTTTGAAGTCAAGACACTGAGCAATTTCAAAATTTTTCTTTAATTCCAGCACAGGGTTTGGAACCAGACCAGTTGAACGAAACTTTATTGGTGCCAACCCTTCACTGCAGCTCACCCCTTAAAAACAGTGGCTGTCATTGCCTCAAGATGTCATTTATGTTAAAATTCTGTAGCAGAAACTTATCTCTGGTGAAAGTATCCGAAAAAGGGCAAATGCGGCGGAGATAAAGCACGTTGCAAGAGTTATAGACAGCTTTCCTCGTGATTTCGAGGTGAGGATTCGGCCCTTTCACCGCCGTGGCCCGGACTCGATTCCCAGCCAGGCAATGAAGTTTTATTGATCTGGTACAAACTGTTAAAACAGGCCTGATTTACTTATTGATTGAAAACCGAAACGCACAACAGCTCCGCCCGAATCAGTGGAGTGAGAGTTGAAGTTTCACATCAGAGCTGCAAATGTCACACGTGGAACAGCTTCGAGAAAAAATACAGTTCCTCATGTCCGAGGGGTATCAGTTTGGAATATGTGTATTTACAAATTCATTCTCTCGATGTGTTAATTGCCTTAACCACGCGACCACATGGGCTCAGTGTCTGCCTGTTCCCAGTTGCTCAGTGAAAATTTCAATAGCCCTCCGCTTTGTAACATACGGACACTTAATAACTGAACAGTCTCCACTCAGAAATACAGAAAGAAAATTCCTCCTGAACCTTTTAAACCTGTTTTTCTTTTCTCTCTACGATTTTAATATGAAGCCACACAACTAAGGTGAATAAAGTGTGGATCGGTAAAAATGAGGAACTGAAGCACATTGACACACACAGGAACACACACACACACATATAAACCGAGAGAGACAGAGGGCTAAGGAGAGACAAACACTCAGAAAGAAAGAATGTCACCAAACCGGCTCAGTTTTGTTCCATTTCTATATGCAGATTTTGCAAATCATTGCAGATGAAAGCGCGGGAGTTTTTGTTTGATTCCATTTATCCGATAACTAATTCTGTTGGCACCTGGTTAAAATCGGGAATAACGAGAACCGCAGTCAGCAAACCAACATTGGGGAAACCCCGATGGATGTCAGTACCATCGCCCTCAACATTCGTCCGCGACTAACAGCACTTCCTGAGGGAAAACATGTTCATATCAAATCAGAGATGACTATCAAGTAAGTCTTTCGGCCCGTCGTGTCTGTGCTGGCTCTCAGGAAGAGCAACTAAACCAATTCCACTCACACGCCTTTCTCCCACAGCAATTTCTATTTACATTGTCTCTCCTCGTTCACCCTGTCAAAATAAAGGACCACAACCCACCCCAACCCCCGTATTAAACTGGAGTTGTCTTTTGCTCACCCAAATTGAATTCCTAACGTGCCCAAAAGTGGGAAGCAACTGAAAATTTGGGAGCGGTGGGATTCAGACCCGCTCCTCCAGAGACTGGAACCCGCATCCAGCTCTCCAGTTTATCGAGCAAATGGAATTAGATTGTAGATATCAGCTCAGAAATAATAATGACCTGCTTGATCAGGGCAAAGTTCTTTTGTAATTCGATATGAAATTAATTGCATAAATAAATAATGATTGTATCAAAAACTGTATAAGGAATCCCAGTCCAACTCTCCACGTCATTGGGCCAGGGAAACTTTGTTAACTAAGGAAAACTGTGCATGGATTCTGCAGAAACTCCTTCTTCAAGCGAGAAATAGACAATGATTGAAAGGCGGGAAACTCAGGTTTAAGGAAAGAGAGAAGGAATTTGAGACGAATTGGTTAGCTCTTTAAAAATAGCTGGCACAAATACGATGGGATGAAGGGCTTCACGTTGTAGTAAAAACAGGAAATGCTGGAAAAACTCAACAGGTCTGACAACACCTGTGGAGAGAGAAGCAGAGTTAATGCTTCGAGTCGGCCTGAATCTGAAGAAGAGACATACGGACTCGGAACGTTAACTCAGCTTCTCTCTCCACAGATGTTGCCAGACCTGCTGAGTTTTTCCCAGCACTTTCTGTTTTTATTTCAGATTTCCAGCATCTACAGTATTTTGCTTCCATCTTCGGGCCTCTTACTGAGCTGTGCCATTTGATGAGGACATTGTTGATCAGTCTGTCTCCAGCATTCCTAATGAGAACAGCCGAATTCCATTTCTTCAAAACAAAGACCCAAAGTGCTGCTGCATGACGTCACCTCTTAACATTCCAGACAGCTCCATTGGGATCTTTACAGCCAGGGTTTGTGCAGGGCAGTGGGGGTCATGATCATTTCACATGTGGCAGAGCAGCGGTTTGAAACTGGGGAAAAACGTTATCCAAGCTTGTTCAGTTAAGTGTGAGTGAATGTTCAATAATTTACATTTGTTGTTAATAATGAACACAAGGGTTCGAATCCTGCCGTCGAAGGAGATATCATTTAAATAGGAGAAAACACGTACAGACATGTCCGTATTTTCTTATTCAGTGGTCGGCATTGGCGCAGTGGTATTGTCGCTGGGCTAGGAATCCAGGGATAAAAGCAAAATAATATAGATGCTGGAAATCTGAACAAAAAAAACACAAAACGCTGGAAAAAATTTCAGCATATCTGGCAGCATCTCTGGAGAAAGGAACAGAGTTAATATTTCGATTCCATAAAACTCTTCAGAGTTCTTTGAAAGCAGCACACAGGGCCGAATGGCCTCTTTCTTTGCTTCTCTATAATTTGATATTTCCCAACAACACTTCTTTCACACTCATTCTGCCATTTTATAATCCACTCTTGCGAGTGGGTTCAAAGCTCAACTACGTGCACAAGACTGGAAGGAGCCTGCAACTCTGGATAATCGGCCCCGTGCACATTCCTGTAATCTGAATCTGGGAGAATCAGGAAGATGCGATCCCAGATTATCTTTACCATGTAATCTGCAAACGCATTCTTTCTAAAAATCCTTGGGTCCCTCATTCTCTGTCCCTGCTTTCCAGGGAATGCTTGGGTTCATGAACTGACTGTGTCTGCATCGAGCAGCTAATTGACCTGGGAGCTGGGTGGGCAGAGGGAGCTGGAGGCGAGGCAGGGACAGAAGCAGAAACAGATGCGACATGAAAGTGTTTTAAATTGAATGTGTCTCCGTTACTTTCAGTGATGAATTTCTGCCGTGTGTTCCCTTGTCAGTTTCACAGGAGCCGCAGTGATGAGGTTGGAGGGTTTTGGAAATTGACAGTTACACATGAGCAGCTTGTGGGGCTATTTCACTTCACTGTCAATTTCATGTCCCAGCTCACAGAAACCCTTGTTATCATTGACTGAAGAATTCATTCCATTGAAAATAGAAACATGGATAAATGCAGCGTCAATATCCAAACTGAAAGCACCTTGTCAGTTTCCCTGGTGGTCTAGTGGTCAGGATTCGGCGCTTTCACCGCTGCGGCCCGGGTTCGATTCCCGGTCAGGGAATGCAAATTTATTGATCTTGTGAAATTGTCAAAATGAGTACTAATTACTTATTGATTGAAAACATTTAGCAGCTCTACCAGAATCAGTTGAAGTTTCGCCTCAGAGCTGGAAATATCACACTTGGAACAGGTCGGGAGCAAAGACAGAAGCGGAGTGAAAGAAGGACAAGAGAAGGGCCGTTTGAAAAGCTCTGACCATAGGGTTGGTGGTGCCAAGAAAAATATGGGTGGGAGAAGGGCAAATTTTGGTCCCTGCTGTTTGCATTGACAAAAATATCACTCCTGATGAATCAACCAATCACAACTACTCTTTAAAAGCAGCACATCAGCTCAGCGAGGCTGAATGGCCTCTTTCTATGCTGTAACTTTCTATAATTTTATGTTTCCCAACAGTACGGGTGCTTCTTTCACAGTCATTCTGCCATTTCATAACCCACTGTAGCGAGATGTACTTTCTTACCTTGTATTCGGCTCTTTTGAAACCAAAACATGGAGCAAATTCAGCGAGTTGTCATTTATAGCATGAGATTTGTCACAAGACTAATTGAACGTCACATTAATGGTGCCAATCCTTCACTGGAGCTCACCGCGACCAAAGAGTACTGTTATCATCATGTAATTTCTTGCAGTATCTCTGCTGAACAATATAAGCTTATCACAGCTCTGCTTTCTTCAGATTGAAATCCAGTGCGAAAATACGAGAAATTTCAAAGCTGAACAACGTAGACAAAACTTGAAGGAGTGTGTGACTGTGGATAATCGGCACTGTGCACATTCCTGTAATCAGTACCTGGGAGAATCAGGAAGATCCTGGTGTCTCTTTAGCCTGTTATCTGTAAACCGGTCACGTTGTGTATTACGTTCGCACTAACTGACTGTGTGTGGTCAAACAGCTCCTGGAAGGGCGGAGAGAGCTGGAGGTGAGACAGAAAGAGATGTGACATGGAAGTGATTTGAATGAGTGGTGAAAATCCGTCGTGTGCCAGTTTCAAAGGAACAGAGGTTGGTGGTTATTTGTTTGAAAGAAGCTGCACTCAACTTGCAGCGAGCCCATGACCCTGAGATTAAGAGCCTTTGATCTACCTGTTGAACTAGCCGGGCACACATAACATACGTGTCCCATATCCCAACATTCATGGAGACAACTGTTGCTTTCCACCTGCAGCCTCAGCTTGTCCTGAATTTCAAAGCGTAGAAGGTATCGAACTACACAAGCCCCAAGGTTGCAATACATTCCTCTCAATCATCAATAACATCATTCAAACCTTCCACTTCTTAGCTGCACCTCCTTCCAAACATCGCAAACTCCTCTTGCATCTTTCATCCTGATATTTTTCTCTGTAACATTTTCATTTGAAGTTGCACAACTAATGTGAATTCAGTTTGTGATGGTAAAAATGTGTTCACCCTTCGCCCTATCGCCCTTCATTCCCTTAGAGTCCAAAAATAAGGAGAATTTTTGAATGTTTTTTCTTCCATTCATCCAGGAGTTCAGTGGACACCTGGTTGAAATCAGCAATAATAAGAAGAACGTTCGGTAAGGTTTGAATTTACCTGCGGAGACTCCAATGGAAATTAGAACCATCCATTTAACCACTCGGCTACAATGATTGACCAAGGATCCAATACTTTTCACTCAATCATCAATAACACCATTCACAGCCTCCGCTTCTCAGCTGCACCACCTTCCAAACATTGGGATCCATTTTCTTCAGGATTTGTTTCTGAATTTAATGTTTAGCTGCTTTGTGGCCTCATTTTGAAATCAGATTCGCTTCAATGTCCAACACAAACTGAATTGCAAACCTGACGGATAAACAATGGAAAACAAGAGTTGTGGGAGGGGGCCGGAGTAGGACTGGAACAAGGAATGTTCCACATACCCCATAAAGAGACAGGCATAGCTGGGGTCCATGGACTTCCAATCCCTCTACACCTCCATCCCCCACCAGGATGGTCTGAGGGCCCTTAGCTTCTTCCTTGAACAGAGGCCCGAACAATCCCCATCCACCACTACTCTCCTCCGTCTGGCTGAAATTGTTCTCACACTGAACAATTTCTCCTTTAACTTCTCTCACTTCCTCCAAATAAAAGGTGTGGCTATGGGTACCCGCATGGGCCCCAGCTATGCCTGTCTCTTTTTGGGGTATGTGGAACATTCCTTGTTCCAGTCCTACTCCGGCCCCCTCCCACAACTCTTTCTCCGGTACATCGATGATCACTTCGGTGCTGCTTCATGCTCTCGTTGGGACCTGGAAAAAATTATTAATTTTGCTTCCAATTTCCAACCCTCCATCATTTTCACATGGTCCATCTCTGACACTTCCCTTCCCTTCCTTGACCTGTCTGTCTTAATTTATGATGATAGACTGTCCACCAATATCCATTACAAGCCTACCGACTCCCACAGCTACCTCGACTACAGCTCCTCACACCCCGCTTCCTGTAAAGACTCCATCCCATTCTCTCAGTTCCTTCGCCTCCGTCGCATCTGTTCTGATGATGCTTCCTTCAAAAACAGTTCCTCTGACATGTCCTCCTTCTTCTTTAACCGAAGTTTTCCACCCACGGTCGTTGACAGGGTCCTCAACTGTGTCTGGCCCATCTCCCGCGCATCCACCCTCACGCCTTCTCCTCCCTTCCAGAAACATGATAGGGTTCCCCTTGTCCTCACTTATCACTCCACCAGCCTCCGCATTCAAAGGATCATCCTCCGCCATTTCCGCCAACTCCAGCATGATGCCACCACCAAACACATCTTCCCTTCACCCCCCTTAACGGCATTCCGTAGGGATCGTTCCCTCCGTGACACCCTGGTCCACTCCTCCATCACCCCCTACTTCTCAACCCCCACTTATGGCACCTCCCCATGCCCACGCAGAAGATGCAACACCTGCCCCTTCACTTCCTCTCTCCTCACCGTCCAATGGCCCAACCACTCCTTTCAAGCGAAGCAGCATTTCACTTGCATTTCCCCTAACTTAGTCTACTGCATTCGTTGCTCCCAATGTGGTCTCCTCTACATTGGAGAGACCAAACGCAAACTGGGCGATCGTTTTGCGGAACACCTGCGGTCTGTCCGCAAGAAAGACCCAAACCTCCCTGTTGCTTGCCATTTTAACACTCCACCCTGCTCCTTTGCCCACAAGTCTGTCCTTGGCTTGCTGCATTGTTCCAGTGAAGCCCAACGCAAACTGGAGGAACAGCACCTCATCTTCCGACTAGGCACTTTACAGCCTTCCGGACTGAATATTGAATTCAACAACTTTAGATCTTGAACTCCCTCCTCCATCCCCACCCCCTTCCCATTTCTTGCCCCTCCCTTTTGTTTTTTCCAATAATTTATATAGATTTTTCTTCTCCCACCTATTTCCATTATTTTTAAATCTATACCTGTAATGCCCTGTCAGTCTTTCCACCCCACCCCCACTAGAGCTGTTACTTGAGTGTCCTGCTAACACGTCTTTGTTCCTTTGTCTGTGACATCTTTTGATTATCTGCTGCTATCACTGCTTGCTTGTCCCTACTACCACCCACCCCCCCAACTTCTCTCCCCCCATCCCCCCCCCATCCCCCCCCCCCCCCTCCCACCCCCAAGCTTAAACCAGCTTATATTTCACCCCTCTCCTAACTTTACTCAGTTCTGCTGAAGGGTCATGAGGACTCAAAACGTCAACTCTTTTCTTCTCTGCCGATGCTGCCAGACCTGCTGAGGTTTTCCAGGTAATTCTGTTTTTGTTTCCCACTGTGGAACCGTCTCCCCCAATGTATATTTTTATTTATTTTTAGCCAACAGTTGAGTACTTGTCAGTATTTTGTTCCATGTGGAACATTCGGAGTTTCAGACAGTTTCTGTGCCAAGTGGACGAGGTGTTTAAAGTTCATTCATTTGCCCCTTTTCCATCTCCATGTCCGGGAAAGACACAGAGAATAATGTCCCCTCATTAAGTATCTATTGACGAGACTGAGATGGACAATTCCCAATCCCCATCTTTCCGGTGGATAATGGATGTTCTGTTACATTCAGGTTTCTCTATAATTTGATCTCTAATTTTATTGAGTTTTTAATTTTGTTTACCAAGACCCAGACCCAGGTTAACGGCCGCCATCCTGTTTCAGCAGGGAGCAGGGCGCATGCGCAGCCATGTTGTGGATGTAACAGTGAGTGAGTCCATGGGCCATTTACATATTCAGGGTGAGAGGTGCTGATCCTCAACCTCTGGCGATACTTCAGCCCCACAATCCTAATCTCTGGCTGCCCAGTGTAAAGGGTGGTGTGGGGTGGGGGTGGGGGAGTGGGGGTGGTGGAGGGGGTGTTGTGGATAAATCAGAGAATCTTCTCCTGTAACTGTTCATGGGCCTGTTTAAAACAGGAATTTCACGACCCAGGATGGGTGACACACATGGGGGTGGTCACACCGGCTGCTTACCTCTCTTCCGTGGTCTTGTCAATGCCTGGGTGTCCCCGGTGAGGCAACATGTGTTGTCCACCAGTGCGTTTGATACCTTCCACATCCAGTGGGCACCTCAGGGTACAGAATGTCTCATAGACACTGGAAACAACATTCTGGTTTAGTTAGGAAGGTTCCAATTGCTTTTATTGGGACTTTGTTGCTGATTTGAACTTCTTTCAGTTTGATTGGTCCACATGATTGGGTGAAGAATGTACTAATGAAACTCGAATTTTCTGTTTTAAATTTCTATCCTGTATTTACAGTGAAGATTTCTGTAGACTCCTTTTACAGGGTACAAGAGGGAGATGATTTGTAGATAGGAAAATAAAACCAAATATCACATCAAGATCTGACAGTGTCACTCGATTCACCAGGAAAGATAGAAACATAGACAATAGGAGCAGGAGTAGGCTATTCTGCCCTTCGAGCCTGCTCCACCATTCATTATGATCATGGCTGATCATTCAACTCAATAGCCTGCTCCCGCTTTCTCCCCATATCCTTGATCCCTTTCGCTCCAAGAGTTATATTGAACTCCTTCTTGAAAGGATGCAATGTTTTTGCCTCAACTACTTCCTGTGGTAGCGAATTCCACAGGCTCACCACTCTCTGGGTGAAGACATTTCTCCTCATCTCAGTCCTAAATGGTCTACCCCGTATCCTCAGACTGTGATCCCAGGTTCTGGAATCCCCCGCCATTGGGAACATCTTTCCTGCATCTGCCCTGTCTAGTCCTGTTAGACTTGTATAGGTTTCTGGGAGATCCCCCCTCATTCTTCTGAACTCCAGTGAATATAATCCTAACCAACTCAATCTCTCCTCATATGTCAGTCCCGCCATCCCAGGAACCTGTCTGGTAAACCTTCGCTGCACTCTGTCTATAGCAAGAACATCCTTCCTCAGATAAGGAGACCAAAACTGCACACAATATTCCAGGTGTGGTCTCACCAAGGTCCTGAATAATTGAAGCAAGACACCCCTGCCCCTTACTCGAATCCTCTCACGATGAAGGCCATTTGCCTTCTTTACTGCCTACTGCACCTGCATGCTTACCTTCAGCGATTGGTGTACGAAGATAACCAGGTTTCGTTGCACATTCCCCTCTCTCAATTTATAGCCATTCAGGTAATAATCTGCCTTCCTGTTTTTGCTACCAAAGTGGAGAACCTCACATTTATCCAAATTATACTGCATCTGCCATGCATCTGCCCACTCACTCAGATTGTCCAAATCACACTGAAGCATCCCTGCATCCTCCTCACAGCTCACCCTCCCACTCAGCTTTGTGTCATCTGCAAATATGGAGATATTACATTTAGCTCCTTCGTCCAAATCATTAACATATATTGTGAATAGCTGTGTCCCGGCACCGATCCCTGTGGTACCCCACTAGTCACTGTCTGCCATTTGAAAAAAGATGTGTTTATTCCTACTCTTTGTTTCCTGCCTGCCAACCAGTTTTCTATCCATATAAATACACAACCCCCAATCCCAAGCACTTTAATTTTATACGCTAATCTCTTATGTGGGACACTGTCAAAGGATTTCTGAAAGTCCAAATAAACCACATCCACTGGCTCCCCCTCATCAACTCTACTAGTTACATCCTCGAAAAATTCCAGTAGATTTGTCATGCATGATTTCCCTTTCGTAAATCCATGCTGACTGTTCCATATTGCCGCTGTTTACCAAGTGCTCAGCTATTATATCTTTTATAATGGACTCTAGAATTTTACCCACTACCGATGTCAGGCTGACTGGTCTATAATTCCCGACGTTGGACCTGAATATCATTGATCTTTGATTGTGGAAGGAGAAATATTTGTCTATTCTGTCTGTGGGAAAAGATTTCAAACATCGGTGTGACTGGAAAAGCACCGAGACACAGACACGCCCAAGTGAGAGTTCTCCAGTGAACTGACTGTGGAAAGAGCTTTAACCTGTTATACCATCTGAAAAAAACATCTCACCATTCACAGCGGGGAGAAACTGTGCAAGTGTTCTGTGTGTGGACAAGGATTCAACTGATCATCCAACATGGAGAGACATGGGGGCACTGACACCATGGAGAAACCGTGGAAATGTGGGGACTTTGGGAAGGGATTCAGATCCCCATCTGTGCTGGAAACTCATCAGCGCACTCACACTGGGGAGAGGCCTTTCATCTGCTCCGAGTGTGGGAAGGGATTCAGTCTGCTAACCCACCTCACTATCCTCAATTTTTTCGTTCTGACATGAGACCTTTTAAGTGTTGCGACTATGAGAAGAGCTTTAAAAGCAAAAGGAATCTGCTCATACAACAGCGATTTCACACTGGGGAGAGGCCATTCACCTGCTCTGAGTGTGGGAAGAGATTCACTCAGTTATCCAACCCGCTGACACTCAAGCGAGTTCACACTGGAGAGAGGCCATTCACTGCACTGACTGTAGGAAGGGATTCACTCAGATCAGTACCCTCAGTTCACATCAACTTGTTCACTCTGACAAGAGACCTTTTAAACGTTCTGACTGTGAAAAGTGCTTTAAAAGCAGAAAGAGTCTGCTGACACACCAGCAAGTTCACACTGGGCAGAAACCATTCAACTGCTCCAAGTGTGGGAAGGGATTCACTCAACTTACCCAGCTCACTTCACATCAACGTGTTCACTCTGAAAAGAGACCTTTTAGATGTGTCGACTGTGTGAAAAGCTATAAAAGAAAAATGGATCTGCTGACATACCAGCGAGTTCACACTGGAGAAAGGCCATTGACCTGCTCCGTGTGTGGGAAGGGGTTCATTCACCCATCCCTCCGGCTGAAACACCAGCGAGTTCACACTGGAGAGAGACTGTTCACCTGTTCCGTATGTGGGAAGGGATTCAGTCATTCATCCACCCTGCAGACAAACCAGTGTATTCACAAGTGACTCCCAGGGTTGGACTCTGCTGTTATTGCTGCTGTTAATCACATCCAGGACTGAACCATGCCCATTTGGACAGCTGGGGTTTGTTGCTGCTGATGTTAAGAATCCCTGTAACTGGGCTGGAGTTTAATATTCTGGATAAAGGTTAAATAAATCATCTTAGTGTCAAACATTGTCGACATATTAGTCGAGGCATTGAATGCAAGAGCAGGGACGTTATGATGGAGCAGTATAAAGCATTAGTTAGGGCACTTTTGGAGTACTCTGTGCAGTTCTGTTTGCCACACTATAGGAAGGACGTGAATGCACTGGAGAGGGTGCAGAGGAGATTAACGCAAGATGTTGCCTGGGCTGGAGAGTTTCAGCTATGAAGAGAGACTAGATAGGCTGGGATTGTTTTCCTCAGAGCAGAGAAGGCTGAGGGGGGACCTGATAGAGGTGTACAAAATTATGAGGGACATAGATAGGGCGGATAGGAAGAAATCTTTCTCTTTAGTGGAGTGGTCAATACTCAGGGGGGCATAGATTTAAGGAAAGGGGCAGAAGGGTTAGAGGGGATTTGAGGATTTTCTTTTCACCCAGAGGGTGGGGTCTATCTGGAATCTGCCAGCAAAGCTTACATCCCATGAATGAATTTTTAAAAAAGACAACGCTTTCATCCCAGAAATCAACTGAGTGAACTTTCCCTGAAATTCTTCTGATACAACTCTATCCATCCTCAAGATTCTCCCATAACTATGTTATCATAATGTGCGAATGGTATGAGCTGGAACTTGGTCTTTTTTATTTTTCAATCCATTTGTTAACAGAATCTCCCCCTCCCTTCCCCAGATTCAGACAATGATTAACTGAGAATCAGTCTCTAATGGCGGCCTTAAAAGTGGATAAATCCCCAGGCCCAGGTGAAATGTGGAACTCAGTGCCTGAGGGGGTGGTAGAGGCAGGAACCCTCACAACAGTTAAGAAGTATTTAGACGAACACTTGAAATACCAGAGCTTACAGGGCTACGGGCCAAGTGGTGGAAAATGTATGACAGTAGATGGGCTTTGATGGTGACCACTGCAGGAATTCACCAGGGCTCCTTCGACAGCACCATCCAGAAAGACAAGGGCAGCAGATAGATGGGAACACCACCAACTGGAAATTCCCCTCCAAGTCACTCATCATCCTGAAATGGCAATATATTGCCATTCCTTCGCTGTTGTTGGTTCAAAATCCTGGAAGTCCCTTCCTAACAGCATTGTGGGTGTAGCTACACCACATGGACTGCAGTGGTTCAAGAAGGCAGCTCAACACCACCTTCTCAAGCGAAAATATCGGTGGGAAATAAATGCTGGCCCAGCCAGCGAAGCCCATATCCCATGAATGAAGAAGGAAAAAACAGGACATGAGTGATTATTGTGGCCAGTAGAATAAAACAACGTTTTAAATTATCAATACAGTAACACATATTCCAGATAAAAATTGTCTCTCAAACATTCAGGAAAGAATTAAACACATTGAACATATCAAAGTGAGTCAAATCAATTTGAAGAGGGGAATGGAATCTGGATTTAGAAAATATCCATGAAGTGGATGCAGGTGAACAGAGCTGGAGAATCTTTAAAGTCCGTGCATGAACTTTTGTTCGAACCAGATGTAATTACAACATGTCTATAATTTAGAATTGTGTGAGATGATCAGCAGATGCTGAACATGAATCTAATTCGATTGTTATCACATTTTAGTGGAAAAGTTTTGACATTTATTCTTGTTGGCAGGTCAAATGTTTGTGTTGCTGATTCTGATCATTCTAGTAGCTTTAGTATGTTATCTAGTTTGTCATCAAGAAATTAGGAAAACAAGCTCGGAGCTTAGAAATAGTGAGGTTAGTCAGAAACCAGTTGTGAGAAGTCAGAAAGGATATTCCCTTCTCAAGGTGGAGAGATCTGTGAAAAATCACTGTCTAATAACCTTATAAAATCTTCAGAAATGTATTGAACATAACAAGAATAGTTCTCTCTTTCTCTCTCCCTTGTTTAGGAAGAAAGATTCCTGGCTTGATAAACATCGGCTAATGTACCCCTATGATAACTCATCGGGATGGTCTCAGTAGTTACAGGATGGAATTTGTAGTAGTGATTGAAGACAATGGCTTTTGTCTTCAATTTTCAATTGGAGGAAATTCCTGCTCATCCAGTACTGGGTGTGGGATAAGCAGTTTGATAATTTAGGGACAGTGGAGGAATGGAGAGGGATGGTGGTGAGGTAGAGCTGGGTGTTGTCAGTGTACATGTGAAAACTAACACGGTGCTTTTGGATGATGTCACCTAGTGGCAGCATGGAGATGAGAAATAGGAGGGGCCAAGGATAGATCCTGTTTTTAGGATGGGTCAGGATGGTGGATTAAAATGTGAGAGGGTCAGTACCAGTAGAGAGACAAAACTGTTAATAATATCAGCTAACATGGAGAAGTTGGATGATCAGTAGTTCAGTGAGAGTGGGGTCCGTACAGCAGAAAGTGGGTCTCATGGACAAGATGAGCACTGAGAGGGCACGAGGTGAGGTGGGAGAGATACTGGAGAAAGATGTGAGTTCAGGACTCAGACACGTGGGATCTTTACAGACAGTTTGTCCCGGTGGGCAAGTGGAAGGGAGGGAAGCAGCAGAGGCAGCTGATCGGATTGTCTCAATCTTAGGGACAAAGAAGCTCCATGGGCAGAATTTTGCCCTTGGCGTGCGGGCTCGGCGGGGGCGAGTGGGGCAGTTGGGAAGCTGACCGCTGCCTGCAATCAGGCCCGGAAGGCAATTTCATGCTGGGGGCCAATTAAGGCCTGTGCTGTGTGAAACGTGAATAGCAGTGCTCAGCGCTGCCTGTGCGGGCAGGGGGAGGAGTGCGAGCTGGGCGAGTGTGACCTTTGTGCATGCACGCGAGAGCGAGCTACATAATCTCCCTGAGGCAGAGAGCTGTCTCTGGGAGATGGATTGATTTGTAAAAATATATATTAAAGCTTTTATACATGTTATGAAACATGTCCCCTCATATCACTCTGTCACATGAGCAGGAAGATGTTTTTAATTAATAAGATAAAAGCAAAATACTGCAGAGCAGTACTGCTTCAAGGGAGGCATTCCTGGAAGAGAAGTGGCAGTGAATTAAATAAGATAAAAGCAAAATACTTTTGCAAAGAAGAAAAATTCGGCCTGTCTCTCCAGAGATGCTGTCAGACCTGCTAAGTTTTTCCAGCATTTTCTGTTTTTGTTTCATGCTTTTAATTCAAGTGTAAAATTTGATTTGCTTCAGGTGACCTCGTCCCGCCCGTGGATGAGTTTTCCTGAAAAAGGTAAAGGCCGCTTGGCCTTTTCGCCCGCCCGCCAACCATTAGGTTCGATGGGCAGCTTAAATTTGAATTTAATTAACTTCTTAGTGGCCTTACAGGCTTCTTAATTGTTGGTGAAATATTGCGGGACTGTGCGATGACGTCGGGACACTCGCCCACCGCGCGTAATTTTCTGCCCCATGAGCTCCTCACACTTGTTGGAGGTGAGGATGGAGGAGACGGGGGTGAGGAAGAGCCCTTCAAAAGGAAGTAACTTGTGTCTGAGAGATTAAAAAGACTGGACACACGGTGAGTTTAACACAAAGCTGATTTATTTGACTTTTATCCAGGATATTACGCCCTATAACTGACCTGCAGTTTAATAACATCAGCAGAAAGAGAACCCAATGAACATGGATATGTCCTGGATGTGATTTCACGACAATATCCAGTCAGTGCAGTTATTTGTGAACTTGCTGGTGTCTCTGTAAATGATATAACCGAGTGAATCCTTTCCCACACCTGGAACAGGTGAACGGTCTCTCCCCAGTGTAAACTCACTGGTGTCTCAGCAGATGGGATAAGCAAGTGAATCCCTTGCCACATCCGGAACAGGTGAACGGTCTCTCACCCGTGTGAACTCGCTGGTGTGTCAGCAGATGGGATGACTTAGTGAATCCCTTCCCACACTCGGAGCAGATGAACGGCCTCTCCCCAGTGTGAACTCGCTGGTGTGTCAGAAGGCAGGATGACTGAGTGAATCCCTTCCCACACTCAGAGCAGGTGAACGGTCTCTCCCTAGTGTGAACTCGCTGGTGTACAGTGAGTTGAGATGACCACCTGAACCCAGTCCCACAGTGAGAGCACCTGAACGGTCTCTCGTCAGTGTGAATGCGTTGATGACACATCAGCGCCCCAGAGCTTTTATAACATTTCCCGCAGTCTGGACATTGAAAGGGCCTCTCATCAGTGTGAACTCGCTGGTGTCTCAGCAGGCTGGATGAGGTAATGAATCCCTTCCCACACTCAGAGCAGGTGAACGGCCTCTCCCCTGAGAGAGTTCGCTGGTGTCCTGTGAGATGAGATGAACATCTGAACCCAGTCCCACAGTGAGAGCACCTGAACGGTCTCTCGTCAGTGTGAACCCGCTGATGACACATCAGTTCCTCAGACCCTTTCCAGCACTTCCCACAGTCTGAACATTTAAAAGGCCTCTTATCAGTGTGAACTCGCTGGTGGGTCTTCAGGCTGGATGACTGACTGAATCCCTTCCCACACTGGGAGCAGATGAATGGCCTCTCCCCAGTGTGAGTGCGGCGATGAGTTTCCAGCTTAGACGGGTATCTGAATCCCTTCCCACAATCCCCACATTTCCACGGTATCTCCCTATTGTGAACGGTGCCTTTTCCTTCCATGTTCAAAATCCGATGATATTTAGGTTTCGATAAATTAGCCGGCTCTGACAGATCCTGATGTTTGGTTTCAGTTTCCTGACTGCAAATCCTCCCCTTCTAATAACCTGTGAAATTGATTTAAAACAGAAAAAAGGGAGTGAGAGAGAACCCACAAAAACACAAAGGCAGGTTGTGAAATTGAGCTGAATGAATCTGGGAATTTGTGGGGCCAGCATGAGGAGAAAGTGACCATGAAAACTGCTGGATTGTCATGAAAACCCAACTGGTTCACTAATGTCCTTCAGGGAAGGGAACCTGCCACCCAGTCTGGGCCTACACAAGACTCTGGCCCACAAGGGAGGAGAGGAAGACAGAGGTGGGAGAGGCAGAGTGTGAAGGGATACCTACAACACAACAAGAACTTTGACAAAGTCTCCAGAAACCTCAACCTCCACCACCTAAAGGAACAGGGTCACAGGTGTATGTGAACACCATCATCTCCAAGATCCCTTCCTAGTCACACATCATCCTGACTTGTCTGGATCAACAGAAATTTTCTCCGTTTCAATATCGGGAAGACTGAAGCCATTGTCTTCAGTCTCTGCTACAAACTCCACTCCCTGACCACCGGCTCCATCCCTCTCCCTGACAAATGTGTGAGGCTGAACCAGACATTGATAGGGACATAGGAGCAGGAGTAGGCCCTTCAGCCCATCGAGCCTGCTCTGCCATTCAATCTGATCAAAGTCTTTTTCCCACACTATCCGCATAGCCCTGTATGTAATTGCTCAATCTGTCATCCATTCCTTTGTTCCCTCTAGATGTAACTATCCTAAGAGACTCCCGGCCGGCTTTCCACATTCAACCTCCCTGTAATACAAAACTCTGCTTACTCGCACCATGTCTTGTTCACCCATCACCCCTGTATCCACCGACTTACAAAGCCTCTGGGTTAAGGAGAACCTCAATTTTAAATTTCTCATCCTCGTTTTCAAATCCCTCCATGGTCTCTCGCTGCCTACCTCTGTAATCTCCTCCAGCCTCACAACACTCCGAGATATCTACACTTCTCTAATTCCGACCTGCTCAGCATTCCTGATTTTAACTGCTCCACTTTTCGTGTCTCCCCCAACAGCTGCCAAGGCCACAACCTCTGGGACTTCCTCCCTAAACCTCTCCACCTCACTTTCCTCCTTTAAGATAATCCATAAAACCTTCCTCTTTCAGTAAACTTTTGTCCATCTGCCCTGATATCTCTTCATGTGGCTCAGTGTCAAATGTTGCTTTCTAACACTCCTGTGAAACACCTTGGTACATTCTATTACACAATAGAATTAATGATTTATCATTTCAGGGTGGGAAGAATTTGATGGTCAACACAGGCACTAAAGTGGAAGAGAAATGGACTGTAGCGCAGGAAAAACAATTCCTGAAAGATACTGTGGGAAGATAAAGCTGGTGAGCCAGCAGCACATAGTCAGGGGATGGGCAGCAGTGGAAACCTCATTAAGTCACAGTTGGCAGAAGGAACAGTAAATTCCGAAACATAGTTAAAATACACTCGTAATTAGTGACAGAGAAAGTTAGAAAATGGCAGAGAGGTGATCAGGGAGGGCAGACGATGAAAAAAAGCAATAAATGGACATGGATTCAGATCCACAGTAAAGGAACCACACCAGCCCTAGAGTCATGAAGCCACGAAACAGATAACAGAGCACAGCACTAAAAGCTCTCAACTGCAGATGAATAGTCAAAAATACTCAACTCTGAAACAATACAGTTTTTAAATTTAAAATTTCCTGCTGGATCCTGCAGCTGGAAAGATATCAGAAGCACTGGAATCAGAGAAAAATCTTCCAGCTGAGGAAATACCCAGGGAGCGGGATGACTTCACCGTGTAATTGTCAATGTGTGATGGTGTCACACACATGGGCACAGAACATCTGGGTCTGTGCAAACCAGTGATCACCTCACTTTATGAAGGATGTGAAGGTCCTTGAGAGGGTACAGAGGAGATTTACCAGAATGGTTCGAGGGATGAGGGATTTTAGTTGTAAGGTTAGTTTGGAGAAACTGGTGTTATTCTCCTTGGAGCAAAATAGGTTGAGGGGAGATTTTATGGAGGTGTGTAAGTTTATGATAGGTTGAGATAAGGTAGATAAAGATGTTCACATTAGTGGATCATAAAAGGATTACAGACACAGATTTAAGATTTGAGGCAAGATCTGCAGGGGGGTGGCGGGGGGGGGGTGGGGGGAGGTGGGGGGGTGGGGGTGAGGTGTGAGGGAAAAAAAAATTACACAGTGAGTGATTGAGTGAGCTGGAACTCAATGCTCACAGTCAGAGGCCGATAATATTCAGGTCCTGATGAATCGAGTGACTGTTAGATCTTGATGTGATGTTTGGTTTGAGTTTCCCATCTGTAAATCCTTCCCATTTTACATCCTCTAAAAAGATTATTAAAAAAATCCATCACTGTCAGTGCAGGATAGAAATTGCAAGAGACAAAAATTCCTCTTGGTTTGAGTTTGCTGTGTGCAAATTCTCCCCTTCTAACCCCCTGTAAAAGGAGTTTCCAAAATCCATCCCTGTGAGTTCAGGACAGAAATTCACAACATTCGCTCCTCCTGCTACCTGGACCAGGATAACCGCGCATGCGCCCTGTTGCACAGCCGCACCCACCACCCCCCCCACCCCGCCCCCCCCGGGCCGAGCAGAGGGAGAGACCCAGCCATCTCCAGACTGTTCACTACAAACATGGGGCCGGTAGTTTCTGATTAAGGCTCTGCGGCCTGCACCAAATTATTATGAGACCTCCCTGCCCACTCCACTGGCTCCATTCCTCCTGCCCACCCACTAACTCTGTTGCTCTGCTGCCGTCGCCATTTGCTTAACCGCTCTCTGCAGCTCTGGTCACAAGACAGAACCACGCATGCGCAGGTAGGAGACATCAATGCGCATGTGACAATCACACTACGTAATGCGCATGCGCCGCACGCCGAACTCTATATCAGGCATATTCTTTCCCGCTGTGAATGCTGGGTGACAGGTCCGCCATGAGAAGCCGATACTGTTTCATGATCCGATAATGACTGGAGATTTAGGGTCAAAATATAAAATTATTATATCAATTGAGGTAACAAAGTGCACATGCCTCTACCACACTTCTGTCCTGGGTGTAATTAACAACAGAACAAACCCTTACAGCTAGATGTCAATTCACTGGATTCTTAGCAGGTGAGGTGAAGAAGTTATTTTTCTTTCCACACACTGAACATTTAAACTCCGTCTTGCCAGTAAGAATGTGCCTATTGCGGCTTAAATCTTTTGAACTTTTAAAGTCTCTGGTGACTGGTGACCAAACTTTGCACACAAGAACTACCAGAATTTTCTCCATCAGATGTGACTGCTGCTGTGTCAACTCATCAGATGATCAAGTGAATCATTTCCACATTCAGCTGGTGAATAATGTTTTCAACGTGTGACTTTACCCAGGAGTGTGCAGCTCAGACTTGGATCTCAAATCCTTCTGGAAATATGTTCTACATTTTCATCCAAGGAAAAGAGAAAAGCGATGCTGTAAATCTGAAATAAACACAGGACATTTTGGAATTCGAAACAGGACTGGTAACGTCAGTGGAGAGAGACATATTTTTCCTCTCAGGTGTGTGAATTTTCAGCAGGGTTGTACTGAGTCAGTGCACAGACCTTAAAACATAACTCTGACTCTCAATCCACAGAAATTCCCAGATATTCCGAGTATTTTTATCATTTTCAGCCTTTATCTCTGGTCAACGACTTTGCTTCTGAAATGAACGTTGGATTTATTGGTGACTAAGTTATATTGATTCTTGTCTATCCGCAAGTGGAAACATCTTCCAAACACTTTTCTAATATTAACAGCTTCGATCAAGTCATCCCTCACCCTGCTTTCCAGAGAAAACCTGTTTAACCTGTTCAATCGTTCTTGAATGTTATAACTTTTCAGTTCTGGCATCACTCCAGTAAATCTTTCTTGCACCTTTTACAGGGCTTCTGGATAAACATGATGATATGGAGATGGAGCATCCCTTTCAAAATAGGCACTTTTATCATGAGCCTGTTGTGTACCTTCTTGCAGTACATCGACTGAACAACATAAACTCACCCCAGCTCCGCTTTCTTCACATTGAAATCCAGTGTGAAAATATTAACAGTTTCAAAGGTGCACAAGATTCGAAGGAGAGTCTGGCTGTGGAGAATTGACACTGTGCATATTCCTGTAATCAGTATCTCAGACAATCAGGAAAATGAGCTCCTGTCAACCCATCCCGACTCAAAGCCTCGTGTCTTACATTCCCTGTCCCTGCTTTCCAGGGAAAAATTGGGTTCGTGAACTGACTTTGCCTGCATCAAGCAATTAATTGACCTGGGAGTTTAACGGGCACAGGGAGCCGGAGGCGAGGCAGGGATAGAAGCAGAAACAGCTGCAGCATGGAAGCGTTTAGAATTTGACGTGTGTAAGTTACTTTCAGTGATGAATTTCTGCCGTGTGTTCCGTTGTCAGTTTCACAGGAGCCGCAGTGATGAGATTGGTGGGTTTTGGAAATTGCAAATTGTACATGAGCCGTTTGAACAGCAGGTCGAACATGTGCCAGCTCAAATTTTATTTAGGGGTATGTATGCGGTGTTTCATTTTTACAGGAAGGACGAGGAGGGACAGGATCGATATAAATTGCTGTGGGAAAAAGGTGGGATTATGACATTAGTTAAATTGCTCTTCCAGAGACCCGACACGGACACGATGGGCCGAATTTACTCCTTTTCTGCTGTAGGCATTTATGATTTTATACCAACAACATTAAACTGTGCAGAGGACCAGTCATCGTGGCCGAGTGGTTAAGGCGTTGGAGTCAAAATCCATTGGGGTTTTCCGCTTCCCATTTTCCCTGCTTTTAACTCGCTGTCTACAGAGTTAATTATCAGTTAAATTGAATCTAATCCAACCAAACATTCGAGAGTTTTCATATTTCCGTTCATTCACGAAAACAGTCATGAAACTAGCACTGGGAAATAGAACAAAAACAGAACCAGGTTGGTGTCATTCTTGCTTCCCTAAAGGACATTAGTGAACCAGATGGGTTCTTATGACAATTGTTCCATGGTCACCATTAGACTTTCAATTCCAGGTGGGATTCCAACCCTGGCCCCCAAAGAATTACCCTGTGTCTCTGGATTACTAGCCCAGTGACAATACAACTAAGCCACCACCTCCCTGATTCTTCACTCTTTCTCATAATAAAATTCAGCAAAATAATAACAGTTTTTAAAAAATGTTTCTTCTGGCAGCGGCTGATTGGGGAGTGTTGGGCTGGATAATTGCTGCATTTCCCTGTCTCACTCACTGTGGAGCTGAGGAAGAGAGAAAAATTGATGCGTTTGTTTGATCCAATAACTTCATAGATTTCTATTGGGCTAGATGGAGGTACATGATCGTTTATTTTCTGTAAAATGAATATTCAGAATATTCTTTGAAATGAAAGTTCAGAAATGAAGATTGATGTGGGAACTCAGAGGGTAAAAGTCGAGCTTGGAGCGTTGGGCGATATTTTCCTGTGGTTTCAGAGCCACAGAGCCAGCCAGACCTGTGTGGTAATGAATGTTGATGGGGAGAAAACGACAACGGATTCACCCCTGGGTGGCCTCAAATCACCGATTTTTTTCAGTTCTCAGCTGAATGCACTGATCAATTGTGCAACAGAGACTGATGAAAGTTGACTCTTCGAGATACCCTAAAGTGAGTTAAAGCTTCAGATTGCTGCTACCAGAATGACAATTGTTCTCTATCAGTTTCATTCTCCCAAAATTAAATTTGGGACACTCATCGTGGATACATGGAAACAATCCCACCCACTGCAGACACATCCATGTCACCGGGAACCAGCTCTCCTACAACAGTTGCCGTCTCCCTTTGAAACTTTCAGTGTTTTGTCTGTTACCAAATATTCTGATTGTCCCGAAGCCAATAATTCTAAAGGGGTTTCTCTGTGACACAGCGAGTGGTTAGGATCTGGAATGCACTACCTGAGAGTATGGGGGAGGCAGATTCAATCGTGGATTTCAAAAGAGGATTGGACAGAAAATCCAGGTCTCTGGGCAAAAGGCGAGGTAGTGGGACCAGGCGAGTTAGTTTCCAGAAGAGTAAGAGGTCTCCCTTTTCAGACGGAGATGAGAAGTTTTTTTTCTCTCTCGGGGGGTCGTTAGTCTGTGGAATTATTTTCCTCAGAAAGCATTGGAGGCTGAGTCGTTGAATTTATTCAAGGCAGACTTAGACAGATTTTTGATAGATAAGGGAGTCAAGGGTTATGGCGGGCTGACAGGAAATTGGAGTTGAGCCCACAACCAGATCAGCCATGACCTTATTGAACAGGGCTGAATGGCCTATTCCTGATCCTGTTCCTGAGCCCTTTGTTGCTATGACACGGGCTGAATGGCCTCTATCTGTGGGGTAACTTTGGACCTGATATTATGATACTATGAGGGGCTCGGGAGGTAAAATGGACTATCTTGGTTATGTTGGTTATGTTGTAATTCAGTGCAAACACCACTCAAGGCAATGGTTAGTGTGCATTGAGTGGAGATAGCATGGTCGAGCGGTCTCAGGGGGTTGGGCTTAGACTCCATTCTACTGTGTGTGTTGCCCTTTCAGTCACATCATCTCAGAATCGGCTCGAAGTCGGTGTCCTTTTAAGATCTTCATTTTGGTAGGAAGAACAAGGAGAGTCAGTGTAAATTGCAGGGTGACGGGAAGATGTGGAGCCGAATGCTCTCTGTCGCTGCTAGAACCGTTCTGGGATGTTATATGAACAACATTAAAATCACCATAAGGCCTGTAGTCGGGGCCAAGTGTTTCAAGTGATGGGCTTGAAATCCATTGGGGTCTCCTGAAGCAGGTTTGAGTCTGGCTGACTGCACATCTTCCTTTAGATGCCTCCAGGGTTAGTTATTGGTTAAATTGAATAAAAACCTTCCAAACACTCCCGTGTGCTTTACGTGCTTCCCTTCCGCGTTTCTTCATTTCCGTTCAGCTGCAAACATTTACTCAATTTGGAGTCTGGAAAGGAACAATAATTGGCCAAGTTGGTGTCGCCCTTGCTTTCTTGGTGTTTGCCTCTCCTTCGGCCTCTGTCACTCTCAGTGTAAATGTCTATTTGTGATCCTCTGTTTGTGTCAATGTGCTTCAGTTCCCTAAGGGGATGAACACATTTTTATCATCACAAGCTTTATTCACATGAGTTAAACTCAGAAGAAGCTGAGACACCAACTGGAAATCAGGATTTCTAATGATGTATTTTGGAATATGAACGGCTTTAAATGCTGGTCCGGTTAGCTCAATCGATAGAGCATGAAACTCTAAACTCCGGGGCCATCTATTTGAGCCCCACGCTAGGCGCCATTATTCCTGAAAACTTTGCAGCTTCCATGGGTGATCCCCAGCTCTCCATTGCTCCAGCAGTATCACCGCTCAAACTGAGTCTTTCTCCTTCCCACTTTGTGAAAAATCGATTTGGTTGTTTCTGCATTAAAATTGCCCTCTGCTTCACTGGAAGTTGTGACTGTTCAGTGCTGAGGATATGGTGCTTTCACTGGCAATTCCCGGTCAAGGAAAACCTTTTCCTTACCACTGTGTGAACTGTCACAATGAACAGAAATTCCTGATTAAATGAAACCAGGTTTGGCAGCGTCTGTGGAGTGAGAAAGAGAGTTAATCTTCCAGCTGGATGATCTTTCACCAGAGTTGGAAAAGTCACAGATGTAACAGATGGAAAACAAGTCCAGAGGCGAAGGGGAGTGAAAGGACAAAACGGAAGGACTGTGATAGGTTACAAGGCCTGAGACAGAAACTGACGAAAGGGATGATGGTGCAAAATGTGGGTGGGAATGGGACAGATTTATCTTCCTGCTGTTCAAACTGGCAAAAATATCACTCTTGATCAACCAATCACAACTACCCTTTCAAAGTAACTTTCTATAATTGTTTCATTTCCATCCCCACTCCTGCTGCCTTCACAGTCATTCTATCATCTTCAACCCATTCCAGCAAAATCCACCTTCTTCCCTTGTGTTCAGCTCTTCTGACGTCATGGGACTGAGTAAATTCAGTGAGATTTTTTTGTCATTTGGCACAAGATTCGGAACCAGACCTGGGAGAGGTTTGTGTCGGTGTAAACAGTGAAATCTCCCCTATTACCACTATATTTTGCCGTGAACCACCGTCTCTATAGTCAGTGATTTGCAGCCTGCCATGCCCTTCTCTCATTCCTTATCTTCACCTCTGAATTTGTTCGCGACCTGTTGAACGGGTGACATTTCAGGCGCTGATGCAATACTCCAGCTCTCAATCCACTGATTCAGGTGGAACTGGTATGCGTTTTCAGTTTTCAATCAAGAAGTAATGCATATTTATATTAATCATTCTCATGACATTTATAAGCGCCGAACCCTAACCACTAGACCCCCAGATTTGCAGCTTTACAGCCCGGCTTATCCATGCTTTCTGTGCCTTTTATTTTCATTTCAAACTTCTTTCAACAGAGACACTTTTCTCTGACAAAATGACACGTTTCTCTAGAACACAACCGACTTCTTCAGCCAATGACAACAGCGATTGCTGTTAGCTGGAGCAGTATTCATTGTCTCACAGTCCCAGATTGTCATTGGATCATTAAACAACAAAAAAAGACAGAAATCGCCAACTCTCCTGTTACCCGGCGAGTTCCAACAGATAAGGCGAAGAGCAAGTGCAATACGGCTGTGAGACACTGCATTCAGCTAATATTTAACAACAAGAAGGAGCAACGCAGCTTTTCCTGTTACTTAAATGTGTAAGTTGCGGTAAAGTTTCTGCCCGGTTTCGAACCGGGGACCTTTCGCGTGTAAAGCGAACGTGATAACCACTACACTACAGAAACTCCATTGGTAAGTGCATCTGACTACAATGCAGTTCCGCAACAGCATTTTTGAGTCTTTGTTTTGAAGAAATGGAATTCGGCTGTTCTCATTAGGAATGCTGGAGACAGACTGATCAACAATGTCAACATCAAATGGTACAGCAGGTTGGATGGTCATTAGATCATCTCTTCTGTGCCAGCTTCCTTTTTAAAGAGGAACCATTTCGTCTCAATATATTTCTCTCTCTCCATAAGCCTAATTTTTCTCTATTTCAAGTAACTGTCTAATTCACTTTTGAAGAAGGAGTTTCTGCAGAATCCATGCACTGTTTCCCTTAATTAACAAAGTTTTCCCGACCCAGTAACGTGAAGATTTGGACTTGGGTTTCTTCAAGTCCCTGGAGGAGTGGATCCGAATCCCAGCACTGCCACAGTTTAAGTCACATTCCCACTTTGGGGAACTTTAGGAATTCCCTTTCGGAGAACAAGAGGAGATTCTAGTTTAATATAGGGCGGGTTTTGGTCCTTTATTTTGTTTGGAAAAACACGGAGAGGCCATACAAATATAAATTGTTGTGGGGGAAAGGAGGGTGTGTGGTATTGGTTGAGTTGTTCTTCCAGAGAGCCAGCACAGACACGACGGGCCGAGTGACTTATTTTGCAGCCATCTCTGATTTGACAAGAACACATTTGAGCTCGGAAGCTGCTGTTAGTCGTGGCTGAATGTTTAAGGTGATGGATTTCAAATCCATTGGTCTCTCCCCCTGTAGGTTTGAATCCTGCTGACTACAGTTCTCATTATTCCTAATTTTAACCAGATGCCACCAGCCTCATCCCTGCGGCTCCTGTGAAACTGACAAGGCGGCACACGGCAGAAATTCACCACTGAAAGTAACTGACACACATCAAATTCTGCCGCTTTCATGTCGCATCTTTTAACTTCCTGTTCTCCCTCTCAGACATTTCCAGGTCTATCAAATGTCATCCACCTGGAACTTCAGCATCTGCCTCGTTTTACTGAACATGGTCGATTTTCCGTTAGCTTAGGTTATTAGGTGGCTCCATAGCTCAGTGGTTATAGCACTCATCTTGTACGTCAGGGGGTGCGAGTTCCATCCTTTCCTGAACCTATGCGTAACCTTCAGCAGAGATGGCAAAATTATGTGGAAAGCTGAGAGACTGCAGAACAATATAGAAGAAGCAATTTAATAAGTTAAAACATTGCGGATGTTGGAAATCTGTATTAAAAACAGAAAATGCTGTAAAAACTCACCATCTGACAGCATCTGTGAAGAGAGAAACAGAGTCAATGTCTCGAGTCCTTGTGACTCTTCAGATCGAAAGAGAAGCAGAAATGTGATGGAGTTTATATTGTTATACGAGGGGTTGGGTGGAGCAGGTGGGAAGGTCAGCGATAGGTGGGGGCTCAGGAAGGGTTGACAAAGGAGTCAGGGACACAAGACAAAGGCAGTGTTAATGATAGTGGTAAGGGCGAATAAAGATACTGATTGTGGCATAAAGGCAAGAAAGCAGAATGTGTGAATAGCAGAACAAGGTTCAGCACTCTGTGAAAGAACAACTGACAGTTGGCCCTTTAGGGGAATTCCTCCTCACTTTCCAAGGGCCAAAACACTCCTTTCAGGTGAAGCAGCGCTTCACTTACACCCCCTTCAATTTGGTCCACTGCATTCGCTGTTCCCAATGTGGTCTCCTCTCCATTGGAGAAACCAAATGCAGACTGGGTGACCACTTTGTGGAACACCTTCGGTCTGTCCGCAAGTATGACCCAGACCTTCCTGTCATTTACCATTTCAACACCCCACCCTGCTCTCAAGCTCACATGTCCTTCCTTGGGCTGCTGCAATGTTCCAGTGAAGCTCAACACAAACTGGAGGAACAACACTACATCTTCCGATTAGGCACTTTACAGCCTTCTGGACTGAATATTGAGTTCAATAGCTTCAGACCGTGAATTCTCTCCTCTAATTTCACCCTTTTTAAAATCTCGCCATAAAAATGTATTTTTTTTGTTTACTTATTTTCATTAATTTATTCATTATTTCATCCCCCCTTATATCCCCTTTTCTATCCTTTTTTCCCCCAACCACCGCACTTCCCCCCACCCCAGCCCAAAATAGAGCCATCTGTTACTTGTTCCATGTTGCTCTTTCACAAAGTGCTGACCCTTGTTCTGCTATTAACACATTCTGCTTTCTTACTTTTATGCCACTATCCGCACCTTCTTCAGCCCTGACCACTACCATTAACACTTCCCTTTGTCTTGTGTCCATGACACCTTTGTCAATCTCTCCTCCGCCCCCACCTATCACTGACCAATCTCGCCTGCTCTACCCTCCCTACACCGCCCCCCTCCGCGCCCCCTCCCCGCCCAGCTTGAATAGCATAAATTCCATCACTTTCTATTTATTTTCAGGTCTGAAGGAGAGTCATACGGACTCGAAACGTTAACTCGGTTTCCCTCTCCACAGATGATGTCAGACCTGCTGAGTTTTGCCAGCATTTTCTGTTTTTATACTATGTAAGAGGTGATTGGCTAACAAGATGACAGATGGAGAAAAATGTAGCAAAGTCTGAAGTTACTCACTTGGTCGTAAAAATAGTTTAAAAAAAACAACAAAGCAGAACATGTTTGAAGAGGTGAGAAACTTGTGCTGATGTTCAAAGAGACTTGGCTGTGCCTGTACAAAGAACACAGAAAGTTGCATCAGTCTCTGCAGAACAATTGGTCAGCGCGTTCGGCTGTTAACTGTAAAGTTTGGTGGTTCAGAGGCGAAGCCGTTAACATTTTTCCCCCATCAACATACAGTGTCTCACAGATCCAGATTGTCAATGGCGGTAAGAACATTTTCCACAAATGTTGCCAGTTCCACTGTTCTTCAATGAGTTTCGATTCAGGAAACTTTCGGCGTGTAAAGCAAATGTGATAACCACTCGACTACAAAAACAACACGCAGCTACTTGCAGAACGACCTAGAATGTCAAACTGTGCTGTCTTATAGCACTTCAGAACCTTGTTTTGTGGAAGTACAATTTGGCTGAAAACCTTAGCCATGCGGCAGAGAAATTGATGTAACATTAGAATCATGAGATGACACAGCACATCAGCAGCTCATTCAACATCTCACACAGGTGCGAACGGCCTGACAACAAATCCGTCCCAATCTTTCTCTCTTTCTTCCAAGCCATGCATTTTTCAGAATATCATTTGAAACCTGGAGAAGTATAAATGTCACATGGTTTTGAGATGATGCATCCAGTTACTATTTAACAACAAACGGGAATGATGCAACCTTTCCTCACACTTAATTCTGTTAATGCTTCTACCCCTTTTCGAGCGGGGAAACTTTCCGTGTGTGAGAGACCGTGATCCCTATTACCCTACACAAACCCTGCAATGTAGCGGGGAAACTTTCCGTGTGTGAGAGACTGTGATCCCTATTACCCTACACAAACCCTGCAATGTAGCGGGGAAACTTTCCGTGTGTGAGAGACCGTGATCCCTATTACCCTACACAAACCCTGCAATGTAGCGGGGAAACTTTCCGTGTGTGAGAGACCGTGATCCCTATTACCCTACACAAACCCTGCAATGTAGCGGGGAAACTTTCCGTGTGTGAGAGACCGTGATCCCTATTACCCTACACAAACCCTGCAATGTAGCGGGGAAACTTTCCGTGTGTGAGAGACCGTGATCCCTATTACCCTACACAAACCCCGCAATGTAAAGAGCCCAATTTAACACATAGAAGGCAGAGAGCCGGGAATTTTCAGATTAGAAAGCCGTAACTAGTGGAGTGCCACAAGGATCAGTCCCAGGGACTCAATTATTTACTATCTATATTAATGACATGGAGGAGGGGACAGAGTGTAATGTATCCAAATTTTCTGACGATACAAAATAGGTGGGGGTCAAGTTGTGATGAGGACTTGAGGAATCTTCAAAGGGTTATAGATAGGTTCAGTGAGTGGGCGAAAGTTGGCAGATGGAGTTTAATGTAGGGAAGTTTGAGATCATACACATTGATAGGAAGAATCAAAAGGCAGAATATTATTTTAATGGAGGAAGACTCCAAAAAAGTGCACCACAGAGGGATTTGGTTCTTCCTATGCATGAAACACAAAAATGGCAAGCAGGTGCAGCAAGTAATGAAGAAGGCAAATGGAATTTTGGCCTGTTTTGCTCGTGGTTGGAGTTTAAAAATCGGGAAGTCTTGTTACAGCTGTACAGGGTGTTGGTGAGGCCGCACCTGGAGTCCTGTGTACAGTTTTGGTCCCCAGGTTTAAGGAAGCATATATTGGCATTGCAGGCAGTTCAAAAGAGATTCACTAGGCTGATTCCTGGGATGAAGGGGTTGACTTATCAAGAACTGTGAAGCAGGTGAAGACTTTATTCATTAGAGTTTAGAACACTGAGGGGTGATCTTATTGAAACGTGCAAGATTCTGAGGAGGTTGACAGGGTAGATGTTGAGACGATGTTTCCACTAATGGGGGAACCTACAACTAGGGGACATAGTCACAGAATCAGGGGGCACTCATTTAAAACTGAGATGCGAAGGAATTTCTTCTCCCAGAGGGTAGTGAATGTTTGGAATTCTCTACCCAAGAGAGTTGTGGAGGGTAGCTCACTGAGAGTATTTAAAGAGGAGGTAAATAGATTTTTGAAATATCGGGGATTGAGGGCTATGAGGAGCTGGCACGAAAGAGGAGTTGAGGCCAAGGGCAGATTAGCCATGATCTTATTGAATAGCGGGGCAGGCTTGAGGGGCCGAATGACCGACTCCTGCTCCTATTTCTAATGTTCTTATGTTCTTATGAAACGTGTCTCTGCTGAAAGAAGTCTGAAGCAAAAATAAAGGCACAAGTAGCATAGATAAGCCAAGTGGTGAGGCTTATGAGCAGCTTTCTTGGTGGTCTAGTGGTCAGGATTCAGCGCGTTCACTGCTGTGGTTCGGGTTTGATTCCTGGTCAGGGAATGGAGATTTACTGACCTCGTGCAAACTGTTAAAATGTGTCTGAGTTGTTTCTTGATGAAAAACAGAAGACGCTCATCATTGCCAGAATCAGTGGAGTGAGAGCTGTAGTTCTACCTCAGAGCTGGAAATGTCACCCGTGCAACAGGTCGAGAACAAATATAGAGGTGAAGATAGGGAATGAGAGAAGGGCTGTGATAGGTGGCAAAGCCTTAACCAGAGAGATGTTTGTGCAAGGCAAAATATAGCGCAAATAAAGGAGGCTTTACTGTTTACACTGACACAAATACCTCCCAGATCTGGTTCCATATCTCGTGTTAAGTGAGAAGGAAGATTCTCCCTGAATCCTCCACTTTTTAGCTGCACCTCCTTCCAAACATTGCAAACTCCTCCCGCATCTTCCATCCTGATATTTTTCTCTGTGAAATTTGAAACGAATGTGAATAAAGTTTGTGATGGTAAAAATATGTTCATGCCCTTGGGGAACTGAACCACATTGACACGCACAGAGGAACACACACAGACATATACACCAAGAGTGACAGAGGGCATGGGATTGTCTTGAAGGAGAGACAAACACCCAGAAATCAAGCCTGACACCAACCTGGTTCCGTTTTTGTTTCATTTCTCGCTGCAACTTTTGTGAATGCTTACAGACGAATAGAAATTAGAGAACGCTGGAGGTTTTAGATGGTTTTTATGCAACTTATTCGGACAATTAATTGTGCAGGTACACTGTAAAATTCAGGAATGATAAGAAGCGTAATTAGTAGGATTCCAGCCTACCTGTGGAGATCCCAATGCATTCAAAACCCGTCAGTTTAACCACTCAGTCACAAATCCAAGCCCCAGATTTGCATTAATGATGTTTGTATAAAATCATAGACGGCTACATCAGACGGTCATTCAGCATGTCATTTACATGCCGACTCTCTGGAAGAGCAACTCAACTACTGTAATTCCACACCCCGCCTTTTCCCCACAGCAACTGATATTTATATTGTCTCTCCTCGTTCTTCCTATCAAAATAAAATACCGCACACTCCGCTAGTGTGAGCTGGTATCTGTCGATCTGTTGGTTTGAAAGGGGCTGCTGCAGATCCCAAAAGGGACATCACTGGAACGATTGGCAGTGAGTGGGATTCGAACCCACGCCTCTATAGAGACTGGAGCTTTAATCCAGCGGCTTAGACCGCTCAGCCACACTACCACCTTACCATTGGCTGCTCCTAATTCCCTTCACTGGTATTATCATCGAAATAGAACAGAAGCAAAGGAGCAGGAATAGGTCGCTGGGAAACTCGAACCAGCTCCGCCAGTTAATCAGATCATCCTGCACTTTGTAACATACAGAAATCATCTCCACTATTAGCTTCATTATTTCAATGTTTCACTATTTCAATGTTTCAAATGATTTGTTTTTTTCCTGTGGTGACTGTGCGTGTTTGCTCAAGGAAATGATGTAAAAGGTATCGACTGAGGAAAATGAGGAGATGATTGGTCAGATAGACATTTGTTTTCTGAAAATTCGATTTGAAATCAACTATTTTTAAAATTTGAATAATTGTAAAAGAATTCAGAGTCCAACCCTTCATCTCAATGAGTCAGGGAATCCTTGTTAATTGTCACACACTGAGCATGGACAAGGCAGAAGCTCCTGCGCCTCTTTCAATATTGCTTCTTTTAACTCAGAGTTTTCAAAAGGGAAATGGACAATGACTTGAAAGGGAGAAAAAAATCAGAGTTATGGAAAGACACGAAGAAATTGAGATTAAGTCGAAAGCTCTTTGTGGAAATCTGACATCGATACTATGGGCCTTTTGTAGAGCTGTGCCTTTTGATGATGACATTATTGGATCAGTCTGTCTCCAGCATCCCCAAACAGAGCAGCTGAATTCAATTTGTTCAAAATAAAGACTCAGTGCTGCTGCATGACGTCACCGCATAACATTTTAATGAGGCCCATTGAGCTTCTTTCCTGTCCCCTGTTTCTGCAGGGCAGTGGTTATCATGTTTACCTCATATATGAGGAGTTACTTCGTTCGAAACTGGCCAGAACCATCATCAAAACTTGCAGATTGAAGTTTGTAGAAGACAGCAGAATGTGGTCATGTGTCCTGGTCACTGTTTATCCTTCAACCAAGATGACAAGATCTGTGCATTGTCAAGTCCCTGGCTTTGTGTGTTTGTTGAGCAGTGATTGGCTGCCTTGCTCCCTGCATGAAAACAATGACTCTCCTTCAGAAAGTACTTCAATAAAAGCAAAATACTGGAAATCTGGAATAAAAACATTAAATGCAGGTAGAATTCAGCAGGTCTGAGAGTGTCTGTGGAAAGCAAAACCTGCTGAGTTTCTCCAGTATTTCCTGTTTTAATTTCAAAAAGTGCTTAATTGGCTTGAAAGTGGTTTCAGACATCCGCTGGTCAGGAAAAGCGCTGGATAAATGCAAATCTGTCTTTCCTTAACTTTCTTTAAATCCCAATCCTGTGGTTACTGACCCCCGTCAGTGGAAACAGTTTCTCCCTATCTGCACCATCAAGCCGCCCGTCCCCACTGCCCCCACCCGCATTATTTCGAACAGCTCCATGAAATCTCCACTTAAACTTCTTTGCTCTAAACAGAACAAACCCAGTCTCTATAATCTCTCCACAAAACTGAATTTCCTCATCCCTGGACATGATGCAAGATGGGGGATTGAGATGAGATTTTGGAAAATATTGTCAGTTGGCAGGAGGGAAAATGGAGAAGGAACCAAAACAGAAAACCCAGACTCCAGCTTTGTGAATCTTTAAAAACTCTTTGGGAACCGGAATCAGAGGAGAATGAAAGGTGAAATGATTGACCAGAGACAGTCAAGGCACCTTTCCCTTCTTTACGACGCTGGAACATTGTCTCTGATGTTATCAATGAAATTAACTGATCTGAGACATTGAAAGGATTCTCGTTACTGCACATCAGGAATTCAAACCTAATATCGGCTTCGGGACAATCAGAATACTTGGTAACAGACAAGACACGCAAAGGCTCGAAGGGAGACGGCACCGGTTGTAGGAGAGCTGGTTCCCGGTGACATGGATGTGTCAGCAGTGGATGGGATCAGACTGTTTCCATGTATCCACAATGAATGACCCACCCTTTATTTTGGAAGGGTAGAACTGATAGAGACAATTGTCATTCCGGTAGCAGCAATCTGAAGCTTTAACTCACTGATACCCTGGTTAGAGGCTGCCACAGTCTCTGTGGCGCAACTGGTCAGCGCGTTCGGCTGTTAACCGAAAGGTTGGTGGGTCGAGAACACTCAGGGTCGAAGCTTTCACTGTTTTCTCCCCATCAGCATTGATTATCACACAGTTCCGGGCTGTCATTGGGTACTAGCGCTGAAACGGAAGACCCCCAAAATGTTGTCAGTTCCACTGTTATCCAGTGAGCTCCCAGGTAAGTGGCTATTGTCGAATATTAATTTCAAATATAATGAGAAAGCAATTAGACCTACCATGTACCGATATCTAACCCATTGGAAATTTATCAAGTTATTGGATTGAAACAAACCCATCAATTATTCTCTCTTCCTCAGTTCCACCGTGAGTGAGACAGGGAAAAGCAGAAAAGCAGCAATATTCCGGCCCTGCACTCTCCAATCACCCGCTGCCAGCAGAAAGCGGCGACTGCAGCTTCAATCAGCGGGTTACTGCCCATCCCTGGGACACAAGATACTCCAACCCGGGCCAAACCTCCCAATACACCGAGCACAGGCTCAGGAAAACACAGGTAGATTATATCCCGGTCACTAAACCTCCGAGCAGCATTTACACAATACCCGAGTTAGTGAGTCACAAATAAAAGTCACATCAACTTTCTAAATCGTTTCATTGGAAAATTCCTTCATTTTATTGAAAAGTTAACTGTTGTGAATCTGAAAATGAAGACCATGGGATTTGTGTTACTGAGTGACATTTTTCCATTGTTTATCCGCCGGGTTTGCAATTCAAATTGTTTTGGATATTGAAGCGAATCTGATTTCAAAATGAGGTCACAAAGCAGCTAAACATTAAATCCAGAAACAAATCCTGAGGAAAATGGATCCCAATGTTTGGAAGGAGGTGCAGCTGAGAAGCGGAAGCTGTGAATGGTGTTATTGATGAATGAGTGAAAAGCATTGGATCCTTGGTCAATCATCGTAGCCGAGTGGTTAAATCGATGGTTCTAAAATCCAATGGAGTCTCCGCAGGTAAATTCAAACCTTACCGAATGTTCTTCTTATTATTGCTGATTTCAACCAGGTGTCCACATAACTGCCGGATCAATGGAAGTAACAACAACCAAAAATTCTCCTTATTTTTGGACTCTTAGGGAATGAAGGGCTTTCGGGATCGGGTGGGAAATTGGTGTTGAGGTTGGGGATCTGCCATGATCTTATTAAGTGACGGAGGAGGCTTGTGGGGCCTTATGACGTATTGTTGCTGCTTTGATTCTGTTCTGTTTCAGGAGCAATATCAGACAAAGCAATGGGCAGTAGCATCCTGAGCTCGGTAATTCAGCTGAGTTGTTGTAGGTGTTGGTTTAAGGTTTCACTATTTATTGAGGCGTGGTTCCTAATCCCACTGCTGCTAAATTGTCCTATTGGTCGAAAAGGTGCCAGCTCACAGTTAGAGCAGGTGTTTGCGGTGTATCACTTTAACAGGAAGAACGAGGAGACACAATAAAAATATAAATGGCTGTGGAGAAAATGTGGGGTTGTCGAATTAGCTAAATTCCTCTTCCATAAGCTGGCATGGACAGACTGGGCCGAATTTCCTCCTCCTCTGCTGTAGACATCTATAATTTTATACGAACAACACTAACCTATCCATAGGACCAGTCATCGTGGCCGAGTGGTTCAGGCAATGGAGTCCAGATCCAGTCAAAGTGAAGTGGAAGAGTATCGTGAGCTTGGTAGCGCAGCTGTAGTGATTGTCAATGGTTTAATATCTCATTCTTTATTGAGGCGTGGTTTCAAATCCCACTGCTGTTAAAATTGCCCTATCAGTCGAAAAAGTACCAGCTCACAGTTAAAGCAGGTGTGTGCGGTCTTTCACTTTAACAGTAACACTGAGGAGAGACAATAAAAATATAAATGGCTGCAGAGAAAAGGCGGGATTGTTGAATGAGCTGAATTCCTCTTCCATGAGCTGGCACGGACACGATGAGCCGAATGTACTCCTTCCCTGCTGTGGCCGCCTATAATTTTATACCAACAAAATTACCCTGTGGATAGGGGCAGCCATCGTAGCCGATTGGTTTAGGCGATGGAGTCCAAATCCATTTGGGTTTCCTGCTTCTCATTATTCCTGTTTTTAACTCTGTGTCTACAGAGTTAATTAACGGTTACATTGAATAAAATCCTACAAAACAAGTGGGCGTTTTCCTCTTTCTGTTCGTTAACGAAACCTGCAGAGGAAATGGAGCAAAACTTGGTGTCATGCTTGCTTTCTGGGCGTTTGTCTCTCCTGAGAGACAAACCCTTGCCCTTTGTAACTCTCGGTGTATATCCCTGTGTGTGTCCCTTTGTGTGTGTCAAAGTGAATCAGTTTCCCGAGGAGGTGAACACATTTCTACCATCACAAACTTTATTCACATTAGTTGTGCAACTTCAGATGAAAATGTTACAGGGAAAAATATCAGGATGAAAGATGCAAGAGGAGTTTGCAATGTTTGGAAGGAGGTACAGCTAAGAAGTGGAAGATGTGAATGATGTTATTGATGATTGAGAGGAATGTATTGCAACCTTGGGGCTTGTGTAGTTTGATTACCTTCTACACTTTGAAATTCAGAACAAGCTGAGGCTCCAGGTGGAAAGCAACAGTTGTCTCCATGTATGTGGGGATACATATGTTGTGTGTGCCCGGCTAGTTCAACAGGTAGATCAAAGGCTCTAAATCTCAGGGTCGTGGGCTCGCCGCACGTTGAGTGCAGTTTCTTTCAAACAAATAACCACCAACCTCTGTTCCTTTGAAACTGGCACACGACGGATATTCACCACTGATTCAAAGCACTTCCATGTCACATCTCTTTCTGTCTCACCTCCAGCTCTCTCCGCCCTTCCAGGAGCTGTTTGACCACACACAGTCAGTTAGTGCGAACGTAATACACAACGTGATCAGTTTCCAGATAACAGGCTAAAGAGACACCAGGATCTTCCTGATTCCCCCAGGTACTGATTACAGGAATGTGCACAGTGCCGATTATCCACAGTCACACACTCCTTCCAGTCTTGTCTACATTGTTCAGCTTTGAAATTTCTCGTATTTTCGCACTGGATTTCAATGTAAAGAAAACAGAGCTGTGATAAGCTTATACTGTTCAGCAGATATACTGCAAGAAGTTACATAACAGGCTGATGATAACAGTGCTCTTTGGTCGCGGTGAGCTCCAGTGAAGGATTGGCACCATTAATGTGTCGTTCAATTAGTCTTGTGATTGGTTGATCCATCAGGAGTGATATTTTTGTCAATGCAAACAGTAGGCACCAGAATTTGCCCTTCTCCCACCCATATTTTGCCTGGCACCACCATCCCTATGGCCAGTGCTTTGCAAACAGCCCTTCTCTTGTCCTTCTTTTACTCCGCTTCTGTCTTTGTTCCCGGCCTGTTCTAAGTGTGATATTTCCAACTCTGAGGCGAAACTTAAACTGATTCTGGTGGAGCTGCTAAATGTTTTCAATCAATAAGTAATTAATACTCATTTTGACAATTCCACAAGATCAATAAAACTGCATTCCCTGACCAGGAATCGAACCCGGGCCGCGGCGGTGAAAGCGCCGAATCCTGACCACTAGACCACCAGGGAAACTGGCAGACTTGTTTCAGGTTGGTTTATTGACGCTGCTTTTATCCCCGTTTCCACTTTAAATGGAATGAATTCTTCAGTCAATTACAACAACGGTTTCTGTGAGCTGGAACATGAAATTGACAGTGAGGTGAAATATCCCCATAAGCTGCTCATGTGTGACTGTCAATTTCCTAAACCCACCAACCTGATCACTGCGGTTGTTGTGAAATTGACAAGGGAACACATGGCAGACATTCATCACTGAAAGTAACTGACACACTTCTAAACACTTTCATGTCGCATCTGTTTCTGCTTCTGTCCCTGCCTCACCTCCGGCTCCCTCTGCCCGTCCAGCTCCCAGGTCAATTAGCTGCTTGATGCAGACACAGTCAGTTCATGAACCCAAGCTTTCCCTGGAAAGCAGGGACAGAGAATGCGGGACCCAAGGATTTTAGAAAGAAGAGGTTTGCAGATGACATGGTAAAGATAATCTGGGATCTCATCTTCCTGATTCTCCCAGACACTGATGACAGGAATGTGCACAGTGCCGATTATCCAGAGTTGCAGACACCTTCCAGTCTTGTGCAAGTAGTTGAGCTTTGAACCCACTCGCAAAAGTGGATTATAAAATGGCAGAATGAGTGTGAAAGAAGTGGTGTTGGGAAATATCAAATTATAGAAAGTTACAGCAAAAAAAGAGGCCATTCGGCCCTGTGTGCGACTTTCAAAGAACTCCAAAGAAGAGTCACACAGAATTGAAACATTAATTCTATTTCTCTACCAGAAATATTGCCAGACATGCTGAATTTTTCCAGCATTTTCTGTTTTCACTTCAGATTTCCCTCATCCACAGTATTTTGCTTTTATCTCTGGGTTTCTAGCCCAGTGACAATGCCAATACGCCATCTCCTGAATGCTCTGATTTGATTTGAACATGTTTTCCCGAAAGAAGTGCTGTTAGTAGCGGACGAGTATTGGGGGCGATTGTTTCTGACATCCATCTGGGTTTCCCCAATGTTGGTTTGCTGACTGCGGTTCTCATTATTCCCGATTTTGACCAACAGAATTAGTTATCTGGTAAATAGAATCAAACAAAAACTTCTGCGCTTTCTTATTTCCATTCATCTGCAAGGATTTGCGAAATCTGCAGACGGAAATGGAGTAAAACTGAGCGAATTTGGTGTTTTTATGGGTGTTTGTCTCTCCTTGGCCCTCTGTCACTGTCGATGTATATGTCTGTGAGTGTCCCGCTGTGTGTGTCAATGTGGTTCAGTTCCTCATTTTTAGCAGTCCCCACTTTATTCATCTTACTGTGGCTTCATATTAAAATCGTAAAGAGAAAATAAAAACCGGTTTAAAAGGTTCAGGAGGAATTTTCTTTCTGTCTTTCTGAGTGGAGACTGTTCAGTTACTAAGTGTCCGAATGTTACAAAGCGGAGGGCGATTGAAATTTTCACTGAGCAACATTTAAACAGACACCGAGTCCTTGTGGTCGAGTGGTTAAGGCAATGGACACATCGAGAGAATGAATTTGTAAATACAAACAGTCCAAACTGATACCCCTCGGACATGAGGAACTGTATTTCTTCTCGAAGTTGTTCCACGTGTGACATTTGCAGCTCTGATGTGAAACTTCAACTCTCACTCCACTGATTCGGGCGGAGCTGTTGTGCGTTTCGGTTTTCAATCAATAAGTAAATGAGGCTTGTTTTAACAGTTTGTACCAGATCAATAAACCTTCATTGCCTGGCCGGGAATCGAGTCCGGGCCACAGCGGTGAATGGGCCGAATCTTTACCTCTAAATCACGAGGAAAGCTGTCTATAACTCTTGCAACGTGCTTTATCTGGGCCACGTTTGCCATTTCTCAGACACTTTCACCAGAGGTGTTTTTAAGGGGTAGCTGCAGTGAAGGATTCGCACCAATATAGTGTCGTTCAATTGGTCTGGTTCCAAATCCTGCTCAGGAATTTAAGAAAAACTTTGAATTTGCTCAGTGTCTTGACTTCAAAAGCGAGAATGTAAGAAAGTACATTCCCCCAAGCGTGTAATAAAATGTCGGAATGACTGGGAAATTATGCTGGGAAACATAAAATTGTAGACAGTTACAGCAAAGAATGAGGCCATTCGGCCTGGCGCGCTGCTTTCAAAGAGCAGTTGTGATTGATTGGTCAGGAGTGATATTTGTGTCAGTGAAAACAGTCGGCAGTAAAATCTCTCACATTACCACGGCAGACTTTCATCACTGAAAGCAACTGACACACGTCAAATTCTGCCGCTTTCATGTCGCATCTTTAACTTCCTGTTCTCCCTTTCAGGCATTTCCAGGTCTATCAAATATTATCCATGCAGAACGTTGTCCTGTTCCTCGTTCCACTAGGAGACTTACTGTGAGCGGGGTTGAGTAACTGGCTTCATAGCTCAGTGGTTTAGAGCACTGGTCTTGCAAACCAGGGGTCGTGAGTTCAATTCTCACTGGGGCCTGCGATTAACGTTTATGAAATTTGGTAACAAGGTAACCTTTGAGCATAGCACTGTAAACAAATAAAAGCTAGAAATCCAAAACAAAATAAAAAAATACCTCGAAAAACTCAGCAGGTTCGACAGCATCTGCGGAGAGGAACACAGTTAACGTTTCGAGTCCGTATGGCAACAAGATGGCAGGTGGATTATAATGTAGGCAGGTGCGATTATGTTCACTTGGTTATTAAAAATGAGAATAACAAAATGCTTTTAAAATGAGGAATTTGTAAGTGCTGATGTTCAAAGAAACTTGCGTGTGCTTGTACAAGCAATGTGCAAAGTTTGCATGCAGGATCAGCATGTTGGCCTTTATTGCAAGGGGATTGGAGGGCAAGAATAAAGAAGTCATGCCACAGGGTTTTGGAGAGACGGCATCTGGAATCCCGTGTGCTGTTTTCATCTCCACATTTATAAAAGAATAGACTTGCATTGGGGACGGTGCAGGAGAGGTTCACTAAATTGATCTCTGGAATGTGCTGGTTGTCCTAAGATGAAAGGCTTTTATTCTCTGGAGTTTAGAAGAATGAAAACCAATCTAATTGAAACCTGTAAAATTCTGAGAGGGCTTGATAGGGTAGACACAGGGATTGTTTCCGCTGGTCAGGGAGTCTAAAACACTGGGGCACAGTCTCAGGGTAAAGGGTCGATAATTTCGGGCTGAGATGAGGAGAAATTACTTCATCCAAAGGGTTGTGAATCTTTGAATTCTCTACCCAGAGGGTTGTGGATGTTCCATCATTGAATACATTTAAGGCCGGGATGGATAGATGTTTGGTCTTTCGGGGGACTAAGGGAAATGGAGAACGGGCAGTATAATGGAGTTGAAGCCCAAGATCAGCCATGATCGAATTGAGTGATGGGACAAGCTCGATGGGCCGTGTGATCTACTCCTGCTCCTATTTCTTATGATCATATATATAATAAAGACAGTAATTCATGTTATAATAAAAACAGAAAGTATTGGAAGTTCTCAGCAGGTCTGACAACAAATGTGAAGGGAGAAACAGAGTGAAGGTTTCGAGTCTAATTTGACACTTTTTCAAACCATAAATTGGCTGCTAGTTATGACATTTTGCACAACATCAAGACAGAATTGAACCCAGGCGGTGAAAGCACCGAGGCTGGACCACTAGAGTGTTAGATTCCAACTGAAGGTTTAATGGTTTAAGAAAACCTAGGGTCAAATAGATTCCCTCTCTTCCTGCTTCTACTCATATTACCGACATAATTCTACTTTGCGTCCTTTGGCTACAAGGAAATATTGTCCAAACTTTGCCAGCCCTGCTGTTATTCAGTAAGTTCTCACACAAGTATTGCGTGTCTCCAAATATTGTGTGCAGTTCTGGAATCAGCATCATAGGAAGGGTGTGATTGCACTGGAGAGAGTGCAGAGGAGATTTACCAAGACGTTGCCTGGGCTGGAGAGTTTTAGTTATGAGGAGAGATTAGATAGGCTGGGGTTATTTTTCTTGGAGCAGAGGAGATTGAGTGGGGACATGATTGAGGTGTATAAAATTATGAGGGGCATAGATAGAGTAGACAGGAAGGAACATTTCCCCTTGGTGGAGGGATCAATAACCAGGGAGCATATATTTAAGATAAGGGGAAGGAGGTTTAGAGGGGATGTGAGGAAGAATTATTTCACCCAGAGGTTAGTGGAAATCTGGAACTCACTGCCTGAAAGGGTGGTAAAGGCAGAAACCCTCATAACATTCAAAAAGTATTTGAATGTGCACTTGCAATGCCATGGCATAGAAGGCTATGGGCCTAGTGCTGGAAAATGGGATTAGAACAGTTAGGTACTTGTTTGACGGCGCAGATTCGATGGGCTGAAGGGCCTCTTGCTGTGCTGTAGACCTCTATGGCTCTTTGACTAAATAGATTTATGAATATTCATTTCAAATAACGCGAGAAACTGAAACAAACATGTGCGTAACATTCAACCTATTAGAAAGATTGGGTTCAAAGCAACGAATAGAAATTGACTGTCAAATTGCATTTACCGAACTGGAACACACCATCACAATGAATGAATCCATTGTCTGTTAAAATGTTGCTCAGTGAAAATTTCAATCATCCTCTGCTGTTTCACATACAGGCACTGAGTCAATAAGCAGTCTCCACTCAAATAAATACAAAGGGTCAATCTCCTCTTGCAACTTTTCAACCTGTTGTTATTCTCTGTACCATTTACCATGAAGATATATAACGAAAGTGAATAAGGTTTGCGATGGTAAAAAATGTGTTCACCCCTCGGGGAACTGAACCACATTGAGACACACAGACACATGCGGCGTGAGTAATAGTGGGCAAGGTTTTATCTCTAAGGAGATAAAAACTCTCAGAACGCAAGTATGGCACAAATCAGCTCAGTGTTGTATCATTTCTGACTGCAAATTCCGTGAATTCTTTGGATCAACAGAAATGAAGCAACACGGAAGTGAAGCAGGAAAACTACACGGGAGTGTTTGGAAGGTGCTGATTCCATTTAACCAATAGTTAATTCTGGAGGCAGCAAAACGAAGGAACAGCGAGAAGTACAGTCAGCAGGACTCTAACCCACATGGGGAGGCCCCAGTGGATTTTAAATCCATCCCTGTAACCACTCAGCCACGGCTGCAAGCCTTATCCTAGCGTCATTGTTGTTCATGTAAAATCCTGGAATGGTTACAGCAGAGAATGAGAGCATTCAGCCCCACCTATTCCCAGTCACCCTGCAATTCCTACAGCCTCCCTTGTTCTACCTACCAAGACGAACTACATCATATGTCAAATACCCCGAGCCTATTCTAAAGGATTTGATGAAACGTCTGAAAGACAAACCAACTGAAACTTTGGCAATGGTGGGATTAAAATCTATGATTTAATAGGAACTGGTGCTTAAATCCAGCGCCTGAGACCACTCGCATACGCTACTGCTGGCAATATGAAAGTAACCATTGCCTTGATTAGTAACGGGACTGAATTGGAACATAACAAATAGCTACAGGAATAGACCATTTTGTCTTTCGAGCCCCTCACTGTACCATAAAATCAGAGCCAAAAACAACATATAGAGACCATTCAGCCGGGTCAGAGGAACAGAAGCCGTTCAGCCCTGTGACCCTGCTCAACCATTCAATAAGATCAAGGCTGATCTGTTTGTGGTCTCAACTCCACTTTCCTGTCTGTCTGTCCGTACCCAGCCCCACCCTCACCACCCCCCATAACCTTTGAGTCTCTTCTCTACCAAAAATCTGTCCAAATCAGCCTTGAATAAATTCAATGACCCAGCCTCCACTGCTTTCTGGAGAAAATTCCTCAGACTAACGACCCTCTGAAAAAACAAAAAAAAAAACTCTTCATCTGCGTCTGAAAAGGGAAGCCTCTTACTCTTCTGGAATTAACTCACCTGGCCCCTCTCCCCTACCTTTTCCCTGGACATGTTGCAGTATTTGGTCCAATTCCCTTTTGAATTCCGCTGCTGAATCTACCATCCCCACACTCTCTATCTAACCCAGCCGCCGGATCCATCCCTCCCAGGTCGCCATGTGGAAATGCATGGTGACCCTACACTGAAGAACAGGTCCCAGGCATACCCAGCTACTTGACAACAGAACAACATGAAGTGACTATTGTGGAAAATTGAATGAGACAACATTTTAAATCATCAAGATATTGACACACACTCCATAGAGAAACTGGCTTTCAAACAATCAGGATAGAATTAAACACACCAGTACCTATCAGAGGGAGTAAAATTAAAGTGAAGAGGGAAACAAACTCTAGGTTTAGAAAATATCCACAAGGTGGATGAAGATGAATAGTGAGCTAGAGAATCTTTAAAGTCCGTGCACGAACTTCTGTTTGAACCAGATGTATTTACCAATGTCAATAATTTAAAATTGTGTGAGATGATCTGCAGGTGAGGAGGATGAATCTCAGTCGATAGTTATCACATTTAGTGGATAAAGTTTTCACATTTACTCTTGGTGGCAGCTCAAGGGTTTGTGTTGCTGATTCTGATCATTCTAGTAGCTTTAGTGTGTTATCCACGGTTTGTCATAAAGAAATTAGGAAAACAAGCTCGTAGCTTAGAAATAGTGAGGTTAGTCAGAAATCAGTTGTGAGAAATCAATAAGGATATTCCCTTCTCAAGGTGGTTATATCTGTAAGAAATCACTGCCTAATAACCTTATAAAATCTTCAGAAGTGTATTGAATATTGTACGAATGGCTCCCCCTTTCCCTCTCTTTCTCGCTTAGGAACAAAGATTCCTGGCTTGACAAACATAGGACAACATATCCCAATGTTACCTCATAGGGATGGACTCAGGAGTTAGGGAATGGAATTTGTACTGGTGACTGAAGACAATGGCTCTGATCTTCCCAATTATTAAAAGGTGCAAATTTCTGCTCATTCTGTACGGAATGTTGGATAAGCAGTTTGATAATTTAGTAACAGTGAAGGGATGGAGAGGGATGGTGGTGAGGTAGAGCTGGGTGTTGTCAGTGTACATGTGAAAACTAACATGGTGCTTTTGGATGATGTCACCTCGTGGCAGCATGGAGATGAGAAATAGGAGGTATCAAGGTTAGATCCTTTTTTTAGGATGGATGATGACAGTGGATTTAAAGGTGAGAGGGACAGTACCAGAAGAGAGGGGAAAAAAAAAACATGAACAATATCAGCCAACATGGAGAAGTTGAATGGTCAGCAGTTCAGTGGGAATCGGGTCACTGGAGCAGAAGGCGAGTCTCATGGACAAGATGAACACTGAAAGGTTATGAAGGGAAATAGGAAACTGGAGAAAGATCTAAGTTCAGATCTCGGACATGGGGGATCTTTAGAGACAGTTGTCCCGGTGGGCTAGTGGAAGGGAGGGAAGCAGCAGAGGCAGCTGATCGGATTGACTCAATCTTAGTGACAAAGAAGCTGCATGAGCTCCTCACACTTGCTGTTGGAGGTGAGAACAGAACAGGCATGGGAGAGAGAGAGAGCACTTCAAAAGGAACTAACTTCTGTAGAGAAATGAAAAAGACTCGACACACTCTGTGTTTGACACAAAGCTAATTTATTTGACTTTTATCCAGAATTTTAACCCCTATAACTGGGTTGAAGTTTATTAACATCAGCAGAAACAGACCCCATAGAACATGGTTCAGTCCCAAATGTGATTAACAGCAAAATCCAATCACTGTAGTTACTTGTCAACTTGAGTTAATGTTTCGAGTCCATGTGACTCTTCTGAAGAAGAGTCTATGTGGACTCAAATCGTAAACTTTGTTTTTCTGTTCACAGATGCTGCCAGACCGGCTGAGTCTTTCTACACTTTGTTTTATTTCAGATTTCCAGCATCTGCAGTATTTTATCTTTATACTTGTGAACTGGTTGTTATCACTGAAGTGTGGATGAACAACCAAATGACTTGCCACACTCGGAGCGTGAGAACAGCCTCTCCCCAGTGTAAATTCACTGGTGTACAGTGAGGTCAGAGGATTGCCTGAAGCCAGGCCCATTATGAGAGCACCTCAACGGTCTTTCGTCAGTCTGAACATGTTAATAAGGCATCAGTTGCCTGGAACATTTCTAGCACTTCCCGCAGTCCGGGCATTTAAAATGCCTCATCAGTGTGAACTCACTAGTGTGTCTGCAGATGGGACAACTGAGTGAATCCCTTTCCACAGTTGGAGCAGTTGAATGGTCTCTCGTCAGTGTGAACATGTTGATGGGAACCAATGAACATTCTCCACTCTCACAATCCGCTGCTTCCGGCTTCTCTCCGGCACCAACCTCAAGCAAAGAGAGCAGGAGACTCCGAGCATGCGCCATCCACCCGGACAACCCGCGGCAGATAGAGCGGTTTCTGAGGCGCACGGGGTTGTGGGTAATCAGGCCGCCATTAGAGACCTCGTCTCAGTTAATCTTTGCCTGAAACTGGGAAAGCAAGGGGAAGGTTCAATTCGCATCGGGATAGAAAATAAGAAAGATCAAGTTCCAACTCCTGCCATTCGGACTAGAGATGATAAGGGACAAAAAGGAGGATTTACACATGGGGGCAAATGGCATAGCCGAGAGTCTAAATGAATACTTTGCAACTGCCTTTACAAAGGAAGAAAATGCTACCCAGAACATGGTGAAAGAGGAGGTGATTCAGATTCAGAAAGGTTTAAAATTGAATTCGAGGAGATATTAGATAGGTTACCAATACTTAAAGTTGTGAAACAAAAACAGAACATTCTGGAAAAACTCAGCCGGTCTTACAGCATCTGTGGAATGAAAAAATAAACAATTAATGTTTCGAGTCCTTATGACTTACTGTTTTGTTCTCCCTCCGCAGATGCTGTTAGACCTACTGAGTTTTTCCAGCATTTTCTGCTTTTGTTTCAGAATTCCAGCATCTGCAGTATTTTGCTTTTACTTTAAAGTTGTGAAATCACCTGAGCCAAAAGAGATGCACCCAAGGATCCTGGGAGAAATAAGAGTGAAATTTACAGAGGCGGTGGCCATAATATTTAATTGTGCCTTAGACTCAGGTGCCAAAGGGCTCGAAAATTGCAAAAGTTACACCCTTGTTCCAGAATAGGTGTAAGGATAAGCCCAGCAACTGCAGGCCAATTACTTTAACTTCAGTGGTGAGAAACTTCTAGAAACTATAATTTAGACGAAGCTAACAGTCACATGGACAAATGCACGTTAATAAAGGAAAGACAACATGGACTTCTTAAGAGAACATCATGTTTAACTTCCTGGAGTTGTTTGAAGAGGTAACAGAGAGGGTTGATTAGGGAAATGCTCTCGATGTGGTGTACATGGACTTTCAAAAGGCATTTGGTACAGGGCTGCACAACAGACTTATAAGCAAAATTGTAGCTCATGGAATAAATGGGACAGTAGCCACATGGATACAGAATTGGCTCAGTGGAAGGAAACAGAAAGTAGTTAATGGATGTTTTTCAGGCTGGTGGAAGGTTTGTAATGGTGTTCCCCAGGGGTCAGTTTTGGGACTCGGGCTTTCCCTGATATATATTAATGACCTAAACCTTGGTGTAAAAGGAAAAATTTCAACGTTTGCAGAAGATACAAAAGGGTTTGAAGGCGAAAAGGACCTGGGTGCATATGTCCATAAGTCATTGAATGTGGCAGGAGAGTGATTGAGAAAGTGATTCATAAAATATACAGTATCCTGGGTTTTATTCATAGGGGCATAGAGTAGAAGAGCAAGGAGGTCATGTATAAGTCACTCGCTTGGCCTCAGGTGGTTTATTGCATCCATTTCTGGGCGCCACACTTCAGGAAGAATGTGAAGGTATTGGAGAGGGTGCAGAAAAGATTCACAAGCTTGATTCCAGGGAGGAAGGACAGCTCTTAAGAAGATAAATTGGAAAAATTAGGACTGTTTTCATTAGAGAAAAGAAGGCTGAGAGGATATTTGGCAGAGTTATTCAAAATCAAGTGGGGGCTGCACAGAGTAGATAAGGAGAAACTGTTCCCACTCATCAAATGATTGAGAACAGGAGGGCATAGTTTTAAAGTGATCAGTAAAAGAATCAACAATGATATGAGAAAAATCCTTTCACGCAGTATCTGGTTAGGGTCTGGAATGCTTTATGTGGGAGTGTGGTGGAGGCAGGTCCAATTGAAGCATTCAGGCAGGAATTAGGCTGTTATCTGAAAAGGAAGAATGTACAGGTTTATGGGGAAAAGGCAGAAGAATAGGACTGGTTGAGTTGCTCATTCAGAGAGCCAGTGCAGACACGATGGGCCAAATGGCCTCCTTCAGCCCCAAACCAAATCTATAATGTGGTAGAAATTATTGGTTCATTCTGACAGTCAATCTCTATCACCATGTTTGTAACAGAGCAACATTCCATTGTTCTCCCAGCTTTACATTCTAACAGGAAGTTCCAGGTGTTTGTAGTGCTGTGATCTTGTGGTGTGGACAATGACATAGTCAATCTTGTGGAAAGGGTCTGATACATCGAGAGTGATATGGTCTGCAAGATACAATCTGTGTGAGTCATTGGAGTAGGATTGTGTCATAGTTCAATGAGATCTGACTACTTACTGAGTGAGTCTGTACAAGTGTAACTTAGATACACACAGCTTGTGTCATAGTTCAGTGAGATCTGATCACTTAATGAGTGAGTCTGAATAAGTGAGGGTGAGACTCTGCTAACATAGACATTGCAAATTAAGAATGACAAGGTCCATCTCCTACCATTTGCATCCTGCAATAATGGACCTGTTGGCAAATACTTGGTAATGAATCTGTTTCAATAAGTCTGTCACAAACTAACACCCTGTTGTTCTGCTGTGCTTTATATTTTAATGGGCATTAGCAGACATTTTTATTGCTATGAGCTTGGGTAGTGGCTATGGCTTCACTCTTCTCTGTTGATCTTATCAAGAAGGGCTGCTATTGAAAGAAGGGCTTGGTCTGTCAGACGCGGTCACTGTGAAGGTGATAATGAAACATCTGTGTGTCAAAGTTCAGTGACACCTGATCACTTACCAAGTGTGAGTCTATGAAAATGTAACTCAAATAATCTCAGCTCCTGCAGCTGATTCTCTGGCTTTAATGACATAGATAAGAAAGGAATCAGGAGCATGTAGTCCCACCCAGCTGGACACCAGTGGAGAGGCAATGGAGGAGGATGGTTTGGTCAATGGTGTCAAAGACCACAGACAGGCCAAGAAGGACAAGGAGGGAGAATTTACCTTTGTCACATTCACAGAGGATGTAATTTTTGACTTTGATGAGAGCTGTTTCAATATTGTGGCAGGGGCAATTTTCTTATCGGAGGGATTGAATCATGGAGTTTCATAAAAGATTGGCATGGATTTTGGAGGTGACCAGGACTTCGGAGAGAAAAGGGTGGAGAGAAATGGGGAGATAGTTTGCAAGGGCATTGGGGTCAAGGATTGGTTTTATTGAGGGAGTGATGATGGCAGATTTGAAGGAGAGGGAAAGTGCTTCAAAGGAACTAACTTGTGTTCGAGATATTAAAAAAACTCAATGCACTTTGTTTAAGACAAAACTGATTTATTTGATTTTTATACAGAATATTAACTAGAATGACAGGGCTGGGGTTTATTAACATCAGCAGAAACAGACCCCAATGAACATGTCCTGGATGTGATTCACAGCAAAATCCAATCACTACAGCTACTTACGAAATCACTGGTGTTTCACCCGGTTAGCTGACCGAGTGTTGGAAGGGATTCACTCAGAGCAGGTGAACAGTCTCTCCCCAGTGTGAGCTCGCTGGTGCGTCAGCAGGTGGGATGACTCAGTGAATCCTTTCCCACACTTGGAACATCTGAACAGCCACTCCCCAGAGTGAACTCGCTGGTGAACAGCGAGTTGAGAGTATCGCCTGAACTCAGTCCCACAGTGAAAGCACCTAAACACCTAAACGGTCTCTCATCAGTGTGAACAAGTTGATGGGACACCAGTTCCTCAGAACTTTTAAAGCACTTCTCGCAGTCTGGACATTTAAAAGGCCACTCGGCATTGTGAATTTGTTGATGTGTCTGTTGGTGGGATGACTGAGTAAATCTCTTCCCACACTCGAAGCAGCTGAACAACTTCTCCCCAGTGTGAACTCGCTGGTGTCTCACAAGGTTGTTTGAATGGGACAATCTTTTCCCACACTCATAGCAGCTGAATGACCTCCCCTCAGTGCGAGTTTGTTCATGTCTCAGCAGGGTGGATAACGAAGTGTATCCCTTCCTACACTCTGCACAGGTGAAAGGTCTCTCCCCAGTGTGAATTCGCTGGTGCCTCAGCAGGGTGGATAACTGAGTGAATCCCTTCCCACACTCCATACAGGTGAACGGTCTCTCCCCAGTGTGAATTTGCTCGTGCCTCAGCAGGGTGGATAACTGAGTGAAACACTTCCCACCTACAGGTGAATGGCCTCTCCCCAGTGTGGACTCGCTGGTGTATGGTGAGTTCAGATAAACGCCTGAACCCAGTCCCACAGTGAGAGCACCTGAACGGTCTCTCATCAGTGTGAACACGTTGGTGTGCCAGCAGGTTGGATGAATTAATGAATCCCTTCCCACACTCAGGGCAAGTGAACGGTCTCTCCCCAGTGTGACTAAGCCGATGTGTTTCCAGGTCAGATGGGTAATTGAATCCTTTTCCACAGTCTCCACATTTCCATGGTTTCTCCCCACTGTAACTGCATTTATGTTTTGACAGGCCAGATGATCGGCTGAAGTCTCATCCACACACAGAACACGTGTATGGTTTCTCCCCACTGTGAACGGTGTTTTTTCCTTCCATGTTCAAAATCCGATGATATTCAGGTTACGATAAATTGGGTGAGTCCATCAGATCCTGATGTGGTGTTTTGTTTCGCTGCCGCAAATTAAAATCCTCCCCTTCTCATACCCTGTGGAATTGATTTAGAACAGAAAAAAGGGAGTGAGAGAGAACCCACAAAAACAGGTTGTGAAATTGAGCTGAATGAATCTGGGAATTTGTGGGGCTGGCACTGGGAAAAAGTGACCATGAAAACTGCTGGATTGTCATAAAAACCCAACTGGTTCACTAATGTCCTTCAGGGAAGGGAAGCTGCCACCCAGTCTGGGCCTACACAAGACTTTGGACTCCATCAGAGTAAATAGAGAGAGAGGTGGGAGAGGCACTGGATAAAGCAGAGGGATAAACTCTAAATCTCCATCCCTAGAAGGACCAGCGTAGCAGGTGTATGTGAACACCATCACCTCCTAGTTCCCCTCCAAGTCACACACCGTCCTGACTTGTCTGACATCCAGAACTGGATTAACAGAAATTTCCTCCATTTAAATATTGGGGCGACTAAAGCCATTGTCTTCAGTCCCCGCTACAAACTCCACTCCATAGACACAGGCTCCATCCCTCTACCTTTCTGGGTGATGGAGTGGAGTGGAGCTCTGGGAGATAATCAGCAGATGAGAAGCGCCAATAAATACAGGCTGGGGATTCGAGTGAGGCCTCCCTTGCTAGAGGTCAGAGCAGAATGGACTTGCAGGAGACAATGGGGAACTGAGGAGCACCAATAAATACAGACCGGGGATTTGAGTGAGCAGCGCCAATAAACACAGACTGGGGATTTAAGTGAGGAACGTCTTTAAACACAGACCGGGGATTTGAGTGAGGATCGCCTATAAATACAGACCAGGGATTTGAGCGAGGAGCGTCTATGAATACAGTCTGGCGATCTGAGTGAGAAGCGCCAATAAATACAGACCCGGGGTTTGAGTGAGGAACGCCTACAAATACAGGCCAAGGTTTTGAGTGAGGAACGCCTATAAATACAGACGGGGATTTAAGTGAGGAGCGCCTATAAATACAGACAGGGAATTTGAGTGAGGAGCGCCTATAAATACAGACCAGGGATTTGAGTGGGGAACGCCTATAAATACAGATGGGGATTTGAGTGAGGAACACCTATAAATACAAACCGGGGATTTGAGAGAGGAATGTCTATAAATACAGACTGCGGATTTGAGTGAGGAACATCTAAAAATACAGGCCGGGGATTTGAGTGAGGAGCGCCTATAAATACAGACCGGGGATTTGAGTGAGGAGTTCTTATAAATACAGACTGGGGATTTGAGTGAGGAACGCCTATAAATACAGACCGGGGATTTGAGTGAGGAACATCAATAAATACAGGCCGGGGATTTGAGTGAGGAGCGTCTATAAATACAGGCCGGGGATTTGAGTGAGGAACGTCTAAAAATACAGATGGGGATTTGAGTGAGGAACGCCTATAAATACAGGCGGGGGATTTGAGTGAGGAGTGTCTATAAATACAGACTGCGGATTTGAGTGAGGAACGCCTATAAATACAGACGGGGATTTGAGTGAGGAGCGCCTATAAATACAGACCGGGGATTTGAGTGAGGAACGCCTATAAATACAGACAGGGGATTTGAGTGAGGAACGTCTATAAATACAGACCGGGGATTTGAGTGAGGAACATCAATAAATACAGGCCGGGGATTTGAGTGAGGAGCGTCTATAAATACAGACCGGGGATTTTGAGTGAGGAACGTCTAAAAATACAGATGGGGATTTGAGTGAGGAACGTCTATAAATACAGACTGGGGATTTTGAGTGAGGAATGTCTAAAAATACAGATGGGGATTTGAGTGAGGAACGCCTATAAATACAGGCGGGGTATTTGAGTGAGGAGTGTCTATAAATACAGACCGGGGATTTGAGTGAGGAACATCTATAAATGCAGACTGGGGATTTGAGTGAGGAGTGTCTATAAATACAGACCGGGGATTTGAGTGAGGAATGTTTATAAATACAGACCGGGGATTTGAGTGAGGAACGTCTATAAACACAGGCTGGGTATTTGACTGAGGAACGCCTATAAATACAGACCGGGGATTTGAGTGAGGAGCGTCTATAAATACAGGCTAGGGATTTGTGTGAGGAATGTCTATAAATACAGACCGGGGATTTGAGTGAGCAGTGTCTATAAATACAGATCGGGGATTTGAGTGAGGAACGTCTATAAACACAGACCGGGGATTTGAATGAGGAGCGTCCGCAAATACTGTCTGGGGATTTGTGTGAGGAACGTCTATAAATACAGACTGGGGATTTGAGTGAGGAATGTCTATAAATACAGACTGGGGATTTGAATGAGGAGCGCCTATAAATACAGATGGGGATTTGAGTGAGGAACGCCTATAAATACAGAGCGGGAATTTGAGTGAGGAGCACCTATAAATACAGGCGGGGGATTTGAGTGAGGAGTGTCTCTAAATACAGACCGGGGATTTGAGTGAGGAACGCCTATAAATACAGACCGGGGATTTGAGTGAGGAACATCTATAAATACTGACCGGGGATTTGAGTGAGGAACGTCTATAAATACAGGCCAGGGATTTGTGTGAGGAACATCTATAAATACAGAGTGAAGATTTGAGTGAGGAGTGCCTATAAATACAGACCGGGGATTTGAATGAGGAGCGTCCGCAAATACAGACGGGGGATTTTAGTGAGGAGCGTCTGTAAATACAGACCGGGGATTTGAGTGAGGAGCGCCTATAAATACAGACCAGGGATTTGAATGAGGGATGTCTATAAATACAGACCGGGGATTTGAGTGAGGAACGTCTATAAATACAGACTGGGGATTTGAGTGAGGAGCGTCTATAAATACAGACTGGGGATTTGAGTGAGGAATGTCTATAAATACAGACCGGGGATTTGAGTGAGGAGTGCCTATAAATACAGGCGGGGGTTTTGAGTGAGGATCACCTATAACACAGGCGGGGGATTTGAGTGAGGAACGTCTATAAATACAGACGGGGGATTTGAGTGAGGAACGTCTATAAATACAGACGGGAGATTTGTGTGAGGAACGTCTATAAATACAGACGGGGGATTTGAGTGAGGAACGTCTATAAATACAGACGGGGGATTTGAGTGAGGAACGTCTATAAATACAGACCTGGGATTTGAGTGAGGAACGTCTATATATACAGACTGGGGATTTGAGTGGGGAACGTCTATAAATACAGATGGGGTATTTGAGTGAGGAACGTCTATAAATACAGACCGGGGATTTGAGTGAGGAGCGTCTATAAATACAGACGGGGTATTTGAGTGAGGAACGTCTATAAATACAGATGGGGTATTTGAGTGAGGAATGGGCTGTTTCACTGTTGCAGCTGCTGTGAGGCAGCAGGAGAGGGGGGAAAGAGGCAACTGTGATGTCACAGGAAGCTGGTACATTGATTGGTCGGTAAGTGTTCAGTCTAGGGGACAGTATGTGAGAAACCAGCTTAGGACAGGCAAATTCAGGTAGATCTATAAATAAAAATAACTTTACAATAATAAACCAAAATTTGAAAACTTTAAAATTCAAATAAAACAACAAAGATTTTAAACAAGCAATAAAATAGAGTTACTTAAATAAACATCTAATACACATCCCTTGTAGTTAAGAAGCATATAATCTTTAGTTGTCAGTGGTACTAGCATTCAGTAAACACAGTAAATTGTAGCATACATAGGAAGAAAGTAATTAAAGTAAATTAACTAAATAACATATGTTAGAATGGTAGGACAGGGGTTATGTTGCAGCTGTAAGATGTGGGAGCTTTTGGATGCCAAGGCGATCCATGACAAACACGTCTGCAGGAAGTGTAAGCAGCTTGAGGAATTCCGGATCAGGATTATTGATCTGGAAACCGAAATGCAGACACTGTGCAACATAAGGGATGGGTTGAGTGCAATGCCTGACTTGGCGGCAGCGACGAAGGGCGGTGCGTCCCGCAAGGCATCGAAACAGTCGCTGATTAAAGTCACCAAGAAGCTGAAAAGAAGCAAAGAAAATCTCGCAAGCAGAGCTATTCCATCTACGTGTACAGGGTGCTGACCCAGGTCCACCCTTCCACCAGGATGTCGTCCAAGGCCATGAGCGTTATGAATTCCTTCGTTGTCGACATTTTCGAGTGCATCGCCTCCAAGGCGTCGCACCTCATTCACTACAACAAGCGCCGCACCATCTCGGCCCGGGAGATCCAGAGCACCGTCCGCCTCATGCTGCCGGGGGAATTGGCCAAAAACGCCGTCTCCGAAGGCACCAAAGCGGTCACCAAGTACACCAACTCCGTTTAGGAAGACAATTCTAAAGATTATAAGGGATGGTGAGAAATACCTGGATACTTTGTTCCAGAAGACAGTCACACCTCTTAGAAGAGGGTCATCTGTTTTGATCAGCAGTGAGGGACAGGAGGATGTGACTGTCAGTGAGGCGGGTAATGGGACTGAGCAGGCAGTTGTGGAGGAGTCTCAGACTTTGCAAGTGTCAAGCAGGTTTGAGGTGCTCACAACCTGTGTGGATGAAAGTGAAATGTGCAAGGTGGATGAGCTGGCTGGCCATGACACTGTGGTACAGGAAGCCATTCACGCAGGGGGAACAAAAATGAATGTAGTGGTAGCAGCGGGAAGTATAGTGAGGGCATTGACACTGTTTTCTGCAGCAAAAAGTGAGAGTCCAGATGACTATGTTGCTTGCCCAGTGCTAGGGTTCAGGACATCTGCTCAGTGCTGGAGAGGGACTTGCAATGGGAGGGGGAGAATCCAGTTGTCGTGGTCCATGTACGTACCAATGACATAGGTAGAACTAGGAAAGAGGTTCTGTAAAGTCAGTATAAGGAGCTAGGTACCAAATTATGTAGCAGAACCTCAAATAATCTCTGGATTATTACCTGAGCCACTTGCAAATTGGCATCGGGCAAATAAGATTAGAGAGACCAATGCGTGGCTCAAAGATTGGTGTGGGAGAACTGGGTTCCGGTTTGTGGGGCACTGGTATCAGTGCTGGGACAGTGGGGGCTGTACCGTTGGGACGGTTTACACCTGAACCGTGCTGCGATGAGTGTCCTCGCAAATCGCATAGCTAGGGAAGTAGAGAAGGCTTTAAACTAAACAAGAGCGGTGAGGGATCAAGTTTGGGTAGAGGTAGCAATTCAAGGTGTAGAGTCAAGACAGGAGAGCCAAATAGTAATATGAGAAATGAGGTCAGAGAATGACAGGAAAGGACTGAGAGAAAAAACCTAAGAATAAATCAACAATCAAGACTAGATGTTACAATGGTAACAAAAAGACAAGACTGAAGGCTCTCTATCTGAATGCACGTAGCATTCAAAACAAAGTAAATGAATTGATGACCCACACAGAAGTAAATAAATATGATCTGATTATAATTATGGAGACGTGGCTGCAGGACAACTAAGGTTGGGTCCTTAATGTTGAGGGGTACATGACATTCAAGGAGAATAGGAAGCTGGGTAAAGGTGGTGGGGTTGCATTGTTAATCAAAGAGGGCATTGGTGTAATAGTTAGAGATGACCTTGGATCAGGAGATCAGGATGTAGAATCGGTTTGGGTGCAGATGAGGATTAGTAGGGGAAAAATAGTCATTACCAGGAGTGGTTGACGGGCCCCTAACAGCAGCCATAGTGTAGGACAAAGTATTCAAGAGAAAATATTGTGTGCTTGTGATAAAGGGACGGCAATAATCATGGGTGATTTTAATCTACACAATAACTGGAAGTATCAGATTGGCAGTAATAGCCTGGATGAGGAGTTCTTAGAATGCTTTTGAGATAGTTTCTTAGAGCAGCATGTTCAGGAGCCAATCAGAGAGCAGGTTATATTTGACGTGGTATTGTGTAATGTAACAGGATTAATTAATGGCCTCAGAGTAAGGGCACTGCTAGGTAGCAACGAGCACAATATGGTTGAATTTTACATCCAGTTTGAAAGGGAGAAGAGTGGGTCAAAGACTAGTATCTTAAACTTAAATAAGGGCAACTATGTGGGGATGAAAGCTGAGCTAGCTGAAGTGAACTGGGAAACTAAGCTAGAGGATAGATCAATCGAGAAGCAGTGGCAGACATTTAAAGGGATATTTCAAAGTATTCAGAATGAGTACATCCCGACCATAAAGAAAAATTATAAAGGGAGGACCCATCATCTGTGGTTAACTAAAGAAGTTAAGGAAAGCATCAGCTGAAGGAAAAAGCATACAACTCTGCAAAGATGAGCAGCAGGACAGATGATTGGACAGAATTTAAAGAACAGTCGAAAATGGCTGAAAGGTTAATCAGGAGAAAGAAATTAGAGTGTGAGAGGAAGTTTGCTAGAAATGTAAAAATGGAGAGCAAGTGTTTCTACAGGTGCTTAAAAAGGAAAAGAGTGAGCAAAGTGAGTGTTGGTCCTCTAGAGGATGACAGTGGGGAGTTAATTGTAGTTAAGGAAATGGTGGAAGAAATGAATAATATTTTGCTTCTGTGTTCAATATAGAGGATACAAAAAACATTCCAGTAATAGCTGCAAATCAGGAGGTGACAGGAGAAAGGAACTTGGTGAAATTGAAATCACTGGGGAAATGGTACTGAGCAAATTGAAGGAGCTGCCGATGTCAAGTCTCTGGGACCCAATGAACTACATCCTAGGGTCTTAAAAGAGGCGGCTAATGCGGTAGTTGATGCACTGGTGTTAATTTTCCAAAATTCGCTCAATTCTGGAAAGGTTCTGTCAGATTGGAAAGCAGCAAATATAACCCCTCTATTCAAGAAGGGAGGGAGGCAGAAAACAGGAAACTATACGCCAGTTAGCTTGATGTCTGTCGGGGGGAAGTTATCAGAATCAATCATTAAGGAGATTATAGCTGGGCACTTAGAAAAGCTCAAGGCAATTGGGAAGAGTCAGCATAGTTTTGTGAAAGGAAAATCATGTTTAACCAATTGATTTGAGATTTTTTGAAGGAGTAACATGCGCTGTGGATAAAGTGGAGCCTGTAGACGTACTGGACTTGGATTTCCAGAAGGCATTTGAGAAGGTGCCACATCAAAGATTATTATGGAAAATAAAAGCGCATGGTGTAGGGGGTAACTTATTAGCCTGGATAGGAGATAGGCTGGCTGGCAGAAAGCAGAGAGTGTGTGTAAATGGGTCTTTTTCTGATTGGCAGGATGTGATGAATGGAGTCCCACAGGGGTCTGTGCTCGGGCCTCGAACTTTTTATGATTTACATCAATGACTTATTTGAGGGGAGTGAAGACGTGGTAGCGAAATTGGCAGATGGCACAAAGGTAGGTAGAAAAGTATGTTGTGAAGAGGACATGAGGAGGTTGCAGATGGATGTAGATATGTTGAATGAGTGGCCAAAGATCTGGCAAATGGAGTGAAATGTGGGAAAATGTGAAGTTAGTCACTTTGGCAGGAAGAACAAAAAAGCAGAGTATTGCTTAAATGGAGAATGGCTGCATAATTCTGAGGTGCAGAGGGACCTAGGTGTTCTAGTAAATGAGTCACAAAAAGTTTGTATGCAGGTACAGCAAGTAATTAATAAGGCTAATGGAATGCTATCCTTTGTTACAAGAGGGGTTGAACATAAAAGTAAGGATGTTATGCTTCAGTTATACAGGACTGCACCTGGAATACTGTGTGCAGTTTTGGTCTCCTTATTTAAGGAAGGATATAAATGCATTGGAGGCGGTTCAAAGGATGTTCACTAGATTGTTACCTGGAATGAATAGGCTGTCTTATGAGGAAAGGTTGGACAGACTGGGCTTGTTTCCACTGGAGTTTAGAAGAGGGAGGAGTGATTTGATTGAAGTATACAGGATCCTGAATGGCCTTGACAAGGTGGATGTGGAAAGGATGTTTCCTCTTGTGGGTGAGTCCAGAACTAGGGGGCACCGTTTCAAAATTAGGGGGTCGCCCTTTTAGGACAGAGATAAGGAGAAATTTTTCTCTCAGAGGGATGTGCGAATGGGAACTCTCTGCCTCAGAAGGCGGTGGAGGTGGGGTCATTGAATATTTTTAGGACAGAGGTAGATAGATTCTTGTTCGGCAAGGGAATCAAAAGTTATCGAGGTTAGATGGGAATGTGGAAATTCAAAGACAAGAAGATCAGCCATGATCTTATTGAATAGCACAGCAAACTTGAGAGGCCAAATGGTCTGCTCCCGTTCCTATTCCATATGTTCTTATGGTCTCTCTCCAATGTGAATTCGCTGGTGTATTCGCAAGTGGGATGACTGAGTGAATCCCTTCCCACACACGGAGCAGGTGAATGGTCTTTCCCCAGTATGAAACCATTGGTGTCTCAGCAGGCCGGATGGCTGAGTGAATCCCTTCCCACACTCAGAGCAGGTGAATGGTCTCTCTCTAGTGTGAAACCGCAGGTGTATTCCCAGGTGGAATGACTGAGTGAATTCCTTTCCACACTCGGAGCAGGTGAATGGTCTCTCCCCATTGTGAAACCGCTGGTGTGTTTGCAAGTGGGATGGCTGAGTGAAACCCTTCCCACACTCAGAGCAGGTGAACGGCCTCTCCCCATTGTGAAGCCGCTGGTGTATCAGCAGTTGGGATGACTGATTGAAACTCTTCCCACACTCGGAGCCGGTGAACAGCCTCTCTCCAGTGTGTAGCTGCTGGTGTCTCAGCAGCTCAGATGACTGAGTGAATCCCTTCCCACACTCAGAGCAGGTGAATGGTCTCTCCTCAGTGTGAATTCGCTGGTGTGTTCGCAGGTTGGCTGACAGAGTGAATCCCTTCCCACACTCGGAGCAGGTGAACGGCCTCTCCCCAGTGTGACTGCGTCGATGGATTTCCAGCTGGGATGGGTAACTGAATCCTTTCCCACAGTCCTCACATTTCCACGGTTTCTCCATGGTGCAGGTGTCCCTGTGTCTCTCCAGGTTTGATGATCAGTTGAATCCTTGTCCACACATAGAACACGTGTACAATGTACCCCTGCTGTGAATGGTGTGATGTTATTTCAGGCTGTGTAACTGGTTAAAGCTCTTTCCACTGTCAGTTCACTGGAACACTCTCATTCAGGGGTGTATGTGTCTTGGTGCTTTTCCAGACTCACTGATGTTTGAAATCTTTTCCCACAGACAGAACAGACAAATATTTCTCGTTCGACATTCAAAGACAATAATATTCAGGTCCTGATGAATCGAGTGACTCTGTCAGATCTTGATGTGATGTTTGGTTTGAGTTCCCCCTCTGTAAATCCTCCCCTTCCGATACCCTGTAAAAGGAGTTTACAAAAGTGATCACTATAAGAACAGGATAGAAATTCAGAGCAGACAATTCTCATTTCTATGGAACATTATTTCCTGTCTCCTTCTCCCAAAGCTGCAAATCCCCATCCCACACTCTCCCTCCTCCCTGTGCTGAAGCCAAACAGAATTTTGGATAATTCTTCCTGTATCTTTGTTACAAATTTGTCCAACTGAAGATAACAATATGTTTCATCATTCACTTCAGTCATTACTCGTGACAAAACATTAATCTGAAACCCCCTGACCGACCTTACAGAATAGCAGACATTAACCTTGTGTCCAAAACTTACTGTGTGGAGATTTAATGAGCGATTGTGAAGATGGTTTCTCCAAACCTCCCTGGGTTTCCTTCCTTCCTTCTCTCCCTCTCTAACTAAGTTAAACCTGGGATCAGTCTCATGGTCCATTCTGGTTACTGCTTCTCTTCCTGATGACTAATTAACTCCAATTAAACACTGAGAAGACTGAAGACACTGTTTTCAGTCCCTGCTCCAATCTCCATTCCCTAGATACCAACTCCTTCCTTCTCCCTGGGAACAGTCTGAGATTAAACCAGTCTGTTGATAACCTCGGTGTTACATTTGATCTCAAGATCAGGTTCTGACCTCATATCGGTGCCGTCACTAAGATCGCCTCTGTAACATCACCCGCCCTCACCCCGTCTCAGTGCATCTGCTGCTGAAACCCTCATCACTGCCGTTGTTACCTCCAGACTTGAACGACTATCCCAACACACTCCTGGCTGGTCTCCCACATTCTACTCTCCGTAAACGTGAAGCCATCCAAAAGTCTGCTGTCCACGTTTTCACTCATAGCAAGTCCTGTTCCTCTGTCACCCATTTGCTTCCTGACCTGTCTTGGATCCCGGTCAAGCAACAGCTTGATTTTAAAATTCTCATCCTTGTTTTCAAATCCCTCCATGGCCTCGCCCCTCGCTTTCTCTGTAATCTCCTCCAGCCCTACAACCCTCTGAGATATCTGCACTGTTCCAATTCTGATAGCTTGTACATTCTCCATTTTAATCGCTCCAGCATTAATGACCTTGCCTTAAGTTCCCTCGTTCCCAAATTCTGAAATTCTCTCCCTACACCTCTCCCTCTGTCAACCACATTTTCCCCCTTTAAGACACTTGAGTATTGCTAAAAAAAAGAGACATTCTGTTGAAACCTTTTCTCTTGTACTCATCAGGACAGACGCAAGAACATCAAATTTCAAAGATTATAAGTCGGGCTTAAAATGTGGCTTACTTTTGCTTGCTAGAAGCTGCATATATTCATACACAGGGAACTGTCCACTGCAGACAGAAGGTGCATGTCCAGGGATGGGGCTGTTTGTTGAATTAAACAAAAGCATGGAGGATGATAGCTCTTTGGTGAATTCTCCATGGTAATGCCTTGACCAATCAGAGCTGACTGGCCAACCAGTCAACACCCTTTCCTTGTGCGGCACAAATTGTTATTCGCTCAGAAATTTGTTTTTTTTGCATCTGTCCAGAGGAGTGCAACATGAAATATCAGCAATATGTCTCCTTTTCTCAGCAATACTTAAATTCTGTGCTGCTGAGTGACTGTGGGTTTATAATTCTATTGTTGCTGATCTAAAACTCCTGGTGAACACACATTTTATGAACGTCTCCCTCGGGCTGTTGCTCATTGTCCCCGTGAGGATGGCGGCTGCGCATGCGCCCTGTAGCACATTGACCCATCAAGATGGCGGCCGCGCAGGCGCCAATCTCCACATTGCCCCTATAAAGATGGCGGCCGTTAACTAGGGCATTTCTCTCGCAGCGCCGAGCAAACCCGGGGATGGTGGATTCTTATTGAGGGATTGGGGCCGGTACCGTGAGTTTATGAAGCTTCCAAATTCATCCGCCGGCCCTATCTCTGTTCACGCGTTTATTTTCGGTTCTGGATTTGCACTCGGGCTTTGTAAAACCCGCATTTTAAATCCGCTCACTGGAGCTCCCGTCTGTCTCCACGGACTGCGCATGTTTCCACACCGAATGATTGGCGGCAGCTCCGAACCAATAGGAAGAAGGGGCGGAATTGGAGGACCGAGCGGGAGCAACTGGTCCTCCAGCCAATCGGAGTGAGAGGGGCGGAGCCTGCTGGGAGTGGAGCATGCGCAGTGTGGGCGGGGGACCGGGATGAAGGCGGTGAATTTTTTCCAATAATTGATATAGATTTTTCTTTTCCCACCTATTTCCATTATTTTTAAATGTATTTCCATCCATTGTTTTATCTCTACCTTTTAGCCTATTTCAATCCCTTCCCCCCACCCCCACTAGGTCTATCTGTACCTTGCTCGTCCTGCTTTCTACCCTTAATTAGCACATTCCTTAGATAATATCACCACCTTCAACACCTCTTTGACCTTTTGTCTGTGACATCTTTTGGTTATCTCCACCTATCACTGGCCCTCTATCCAGCTCTACTTGTCCCACCCCCCTTAAACCAGCTTATATTTCACCTCTCTTCTATTTTTACTTAGTTCTGTTGAAGGGTCATATGGATTCGAAACGTTAACTGTGTTCCTCTCAGCAGATGCTGCCAGACCTGCTGAGTTTTTCCAGGTATTTTTCTTTTTGTTGCGGTGGAATTTAAAGTCCAGCGGGTGAGAAAGGGCCGAGTGCAGGAGAGGAATGGAGCCGGAGGGTGGACTGGGAGGATTCACAAACACCCGGTGTAGGACTCCAAACCCGGATTAGAAACTCCCGTAGCCCAGTTTATACCGAGTGTTTGGAAACTCCTTTTACAGGGGGTTAGAAGGGAAGGATTTACACACAGCAAACTCAAACTAAGGGAAATATTTGTCTCTTTGGATTGACCTGCTGAAACACATTGAATTCTCACTGGCGAGAGGCTGTTCAGTTGCTCACAGTGTGGTAAGCGGTTCAGGACATCATCCCACCTGCTGGGACACCATTCACACTGACAAGAGACCTTTTAATTTAAGTGTGAGAAGTGCTTTAAAAGGTGTGAGGAACCATGCGTGGAAATTTGCTAGTGCTGTCGGTGGGCTCTTAAACTAATTTGGTATGGGGGTGGGATACTGAGTGGAGGTATAGTAGGGGGTGATGTACAGACAAGTATATAAGAAAAAACAAGTCAGTCTGGAAGGCAGAGTGTACAAAGTCAAGTTAAGGCACAAGGCAACATGGCAAGGCTGGATGACATTTATTTTAATGTAAGGAGTGTTGTGAGTAAGGCAGATGAGTTGCAGATGCTGATTAACACATGGGGATATGATATCATTGCTATCACGGTGACATGGCTGAGGGAGGGGCAGGACTGGCAGCTCAATATTCCGAGGTATAGAATCTTCAGGTGAGACAGGAAGGGGGCAGAGGTTGTAAAAGAGATGGTGGTGTCACAATATTGATCAAGGAGTCAATTACTGCAGTAAGGAGGGATGGTATCTTAGAAGCTTCCTTAAATCAGGCCGTATAGGTAGAACTTAAAAACAGAAAGGGGGCAATCACATTGTTGTGAGCATACTATAGACCCCCAAACAGTCAGGGAGAGATAGAAGGGCAGATATGTAGGCAAATCTCAGAAGTGTTAAAATAATAGGGTAATAATAATCGGGGATTTCAACTTCCCCAATATTAACTGGGATAGACAAAGTGTGAAAGACTTTGAAGGGGCTGAATTCTTCAAATGTATCCAGGAGGGATTTTTAAGCCAGCACATAGAAAGTCCTACAAGAGAGGTGCTGGACCTATTAGAGAACAAAGCTGGGCAAGTTGTAGAAGTATCAGTGGGGGAGCAGTTCAGTGATAATGACCATAACTCAGTAAGATTTAAGTAGTTATGGAAAAGGACGAAGATGGTTAGAAAATAAGGGTTTTGAATTGGGGAAGGCCAATTTCAATATGATAAGACAGGACCTGGCCAATGTGGACTGGGAGCAGCTACTTGTAGGAAAATCAACATCAGAGCAGTGGGAGTCATTCAAAAAGGAAATAGTGAGAGTACAGGGCCAACATTTTCCCACAAAGGACCAACAAGTCCAGAGAAACTGGGATGTTGAGGAATTGACAGGATTAGATAAGGGGGGAAAAAAGGGAAGCTTATGGTACATACCGAGGGCTTAAAACAGCAGGAGCCCTTGATGGGTACAGAACGTGTAGGGGGTTAAAGAAGAAATTAGGAAAGCGAAGAGGGGGCATGAAAAACACAGCTGGGTGAAATAAGTTAAAATCCAAAGGCATTTTATAAGTATATTCAGGGCAAGAGGATAACCAGGGAGAGATTAGGGGCCATCAGGGACCAAAATGGCAATCTGTGTGAGGAGTTGGAAGATGTAGATGAAGTTTTAAATGAGTACTTTGCATCTGTATTAACTATACAGAAGGACGATGTAGGTATAGAAATCAGGGAGGGGGACTGTGATATACTTGAACAAATGAGTATTGAGAGGGAGGAGGTATTAGCGGTTTTATTGGGCCTTAAAAGTCTATTAATCCCCAGGCCCAGATGAGATGTATCCCAGGTGCTGTGGGGGGCAAGGGAGGAGCTTTCAGGGGCCCTGACATTAATTTTCAAATCCTCTCTGGCCACAGGAGAAGTACCAGAGGACTGGAGGACAGCTAATGTGGTATCATTATTAAAGAAGAATGGTGGGGATAAACCAGGGAGCTAATAGGCCAGTGAGTCCAACATCACTGGTAGGGAAACTTTTGGAAACGTTCTGAGGGACAGAATTAATCCCCATGAGGAGAGGCAAGAATTAATCAAGGATAGTCAGCATGGCTTTGTCGGTGAGAGATCATGTCTAACAAATTTGATTGAATTTTTCGAGGAGGTGACGAGGTGTGTAGATGAGGGTAGTTCAGTTGATGTAGTCCACATGGAATTCTCTAAGGCTTTTGACAAGGTCTGGCATGGGAGACAGGTCCAGAAGGTAAGAGCCCATGTGATCCAGGGCAATTTGGCAAATTGGATCCAGAATTAGCTCAGTGTCAGGAGGCAGAGGGTGATGGTCAAAGGTTGTTTTTGTGACTGAAAGCCTGTGTCCAGTGGCGTACTGCAGGGTTTGGTGCTGGGTCCCTTGTTGTTCTTCGTGGACATTAATGATGTAGACATGAATGTAGGAGGTATGATCAGTAAGTTCACAGGTAACACAAAAAAATCACTAGTGTGGTAAATAGCGAGGAGGAAACCCTTAGACATATAGACAGGCTGGTCAGATGGGCAGAACAGTGGAAAATGGAATTTAATCCCAAAAAGTGTGAGGTGATGCATTTTTGGAGGACTAACTGGACAAGGGAGTACATGATGAATGGTAGGACCCGAGGAAGTACAGAACCTTGGTGTGCATGTCCATAGATCCTTGAACATAAGAACATAAGAACTAGGAGCAGGAGTGGGCAATTCAGCCCCTCGAGCCTGCCCCACCATTCATTATGATCATGGCTGATCTCATTTTGGCCTCAACTCCAATTTCCCTCCCTCTCCCCATAACCTTTCAACCCATTACTAATTAAGTCCGTGTGGTGAAGGTGCTCGCACAATGCTGGTAGGTAAGGAGCTACAGGTTATTCACCCAGTGATGAGGAAGGGACATTGATATATGTCCAAATCAACAACAACAATTTGTGTTTATATCGCACATTTATTGTTATATAGTTTAGCAAGACATTTCACAGAAATGTTAGAAACCAAGGAGATACTCGGGCAGGTGGCCAATAATTTGGTCAAAGAGGTCGGTCTGAAGGAATATCTTAAAGGAAGCAAATGAGGTAGAGAGGCGGAGAGGTTTAGGGAGGGAATTCTAGAGTCTTGGAAACTGACAGAATGGCAACCAGTGATGGAATTATAAAAATCAGTTATTATCGAATTCAAGAAGAGCAGATATCTCGGGGGGATTGTGAGGCTGGAGGAGGTTACAGAGATAGGAATGATCACAACCATGGAGGAAAACAAGGATGAGAATGTGAAAATTTAGGTGCTGCTTAAATGAGTGCCTTCAAATCATTTGTATAGTTTGTGAATGGCTGTGGGCCAAGCACTGATCCTTGCAGTATCCCACAAAAACAGCCTGTCATCCTGAGAATGAGACATTTATTCCGACTTTCTGTTTTCTGTCTTTTCACCAATTCTCAAACTATAACAGGATATTACCCCAATCCCACGCACTTGAATTCTGTTTATCGACATCCTGTGCTTAGTTTAGTAACCTTCTCTCTGTCTCTCCCACTCCTCTCTCTTTCTCTCTCTGTCACATTGAATTCTCCAGCCCAGCGAGTTGTGGATGCTCCATCATTGAATATATTTCCGGCTGAGATGGACAGATTTTTGGTCTCTCAGGGAGTCGAGGGATATGGGGAGTGGGTGGGAAAGTGGAGTTGAAGCCCAAGATCAGTCACGATCGTATTGAATCGTGGAGCAGGCTCGACAGGGTGTTAGGACTTCTCTTGTTCCTATTTCGTATGTTCTTGTAGAGGCCAGAGTCTTGTGTAGGCCCAGACCGGGTGGCAGGTTCCCTCCCCTGAAGGACATTAGTGAACCAGTTGGGTTTTTATGACGATCCAGCAGTTTTCATGGTCACTTTTTCCCAGTGCCGGCCCCACAAATTCCCAGATTCATTCAGCTCAATTTCACAACCTGCCTTTGTGTTTTTGTGGGTTCTCTCTCACTCCCCTTTTCCTGTTTTAAATCAATTCCACAGGGGATTAGAGGGGGAGGATTTGCATTTGGGAAACTGAAACCAAACATCACATCAGGATCTGATGGAATCGCTTAATTTATCTTAAACTGAGTATCTTCAGATTTTGAACACGGAAGGAAAAAGCACCGTTCACAGTGGGGAGAAACCGTACACGTGTTCTGTGTGTGGACGAGGCTTCATCCAATCATCTGACCTGACGGAGCATAAATGCAGTCACAATGGAGAGAAACCATCGAAATGTGGGGACTGTGGGAAGAGATTCAAATCCCCATTGGAACTGGGATCTCATTGGTGCACTCACACTGGGGAGAGACCATTCACTTGCTCTGAGCATGGGAAGGGATTCACTCAATTAGCCAACCTCATGGGACACCAGCAAGTTAACACAAATGAGAGACCTTTTAAATGCCCACAGTGTGAGATGTGCTTCAAAAATTCTGTGGAACTAAAGTCTCATCAATGTTTTCACAATGATGAGAGACCGTTCAGGTGCTCTCACTGTGGGACTGGGTTCAGGCAATCATCTCATCTCATCGCACACCAGCGAGTCCACACTGGAGAGAGACCGTTCACCTGCTCCGAATGTGGGAAGGGATTCAGTCAGTCATCCGGCCTGCTGAGACACCAGAGAGTTCACACTGGAGAGAGGCCATTCACCTGCTCCGAATGTGGGAAGGGATTCAGTCAGTCATTCGACCTGCTGCTGCACCAGACAGTTCACACTGGAGAGAGGCCATTTACCTGCTCCGAATGTGGGAAGGGATTCAGTCAGTCATCTGACTGGCTAAGACACCAGAGAGTTCACACTGGAGAGAGGCCATTCACCTGCTCCGAATGTGTGAAGGGATTCAGTCAGTCATCTGACTGGCTAAGACACCAGAGAGTTCACACTGGAGAGAGGCCATTTACCTGCTACGAATGTGGGAAGGGATTCAGTCAGTCATCCCACCGGCTAAGACACCAGCAAGTTCACAAGTAACTGTCGTGATGGGATTTTGCTCTTAATAACATTCAGGACTGAACTATGTTCATTATAGTGTGTTTCTGTAGACATTAATAAACTCCAGCCCGCTTTGATAAAAGTCAAATAAATCAGCATTGTGTTAAACACAATACGTTGAACCTTTTTACTATTTTTAACAAGATATTTGCTTTTTGATGTTAATAAACTCCAGCTCAGTTACAGATTCTGTATAAAATTGGAATAAATCAGCTTTGCGATGAACAGTTGAGTCGTTTTGATATTTCTAGCACAAGTTAGTTCCTTTTTAAGGGCTCTCCCTCTCCCCTGTCTCCTCCATCCTCACCTCCAGCAACAAGTGTGAGGAGCTCATGGAGCTTCCTTGTCACTAAGATTGAGACAATCTGATCAGCTGCCTCTGCTGTTTCCCTCCCCTCCACTAGCCCACTGGGACAAACTATCTCTAAAGATCCCCCTTGTCCGAGCCTGAACTCGTGATTAAATGACAAAGGGGATGATGGTGCAAGGCAGCATTGGGTGATAATGAGACAAGGAAATAAACTAATGGGACAAGTGGAGAAACAACACAGGCCCAGAGGAGGGATAAATGGTAAAAGAAGAACCATTACCAGCACCTACTGTCAGAAAAAATGGGAGCAGTAGTTATGATCTGAAATTGTCAAAATGAATGTTGAGTCCAGAAGGATGTAAAGTGTCCAATGAAAGATGGGCTGCTGTTCCTCGAGCTTCCATTGAGCTTCATTGGAACAGTGCAGGAGGCCGAGGTCAGAGTGGGAGTGGGTGGAGATTAAACTGGTAAATGACCAGGACCTCAGGGTCACACTTGGAGACTGAAAGGTGATGTTCCACAAAGCAGTTACCCAATTGGGATTTAATCTCCTCAATGTAGAGAAAACCGTACTGTGGTCAGTGAATAGACAATACTGAATAGCAAGAAGTACCAGTAAATCACTGTGCCCCTTGGAAAGTGTTTTGGGCCCTGGAATGAGGGAAGGGAGGAGGTGGATGGGTGCTGCTGCATCTGCTGTGCTTGAATCGAAATGATTCACACTGATGTTCATAAGAACACAAGAAATAGGAGCAGGGTTGGACTAAAAGGCCCCTTGAGCCTGCTCCACCATTAAATGTTCTTCCAGCTCAACTCTATTTTCCCATCCTATCACCATATCCCTTAGTGCCCAAATATTTATGGATTTCCATCTTGAACATATCAAGATGGAGAACAATAGACTCAGTGCAACTATTAATCTGGGAAATGCACAAATAAGGTGCATGTGAATTACAAATTCACCTCTTCACTGCTTGGTAATCATGTTAAATGAGCTTTACACTGGCCCCATGCTGAAATCTAGTCATTCTCTGACGGGTATTCTTAATGGTATAATTAGCAAATTTAGAATGAAAAATACCCTCTGCTTCACTGTAAGGCTGAGAGACAATTTTGTAATTGATTCATAATGTCACAGGCTGGCTCATGAGATCTGCTCATTTCATCTAATCTTATTTTCAGCTAATGGGAGAATGGCTGAAACAGGGGATGGTGAATAACAGCTCGAAACCACAGTCCCCTCTCCCACTGCCATAATGATCCTTACAACATACAGGAATTTGGGACAATGTGACTTAGATGCTCAGATTAGCTCTGCCTCCATATTATAGGAAGGAGCGAAGCACTGGGGATGGTGCAATAAAGATTTACTGGAATGATGCCAGAATTGGAAAATATGTCAAATTCACAAAGATTTAACAGATTGAAAAGTTTTTTTCTCTGGAAAAGAAAGTGAGGGATGACTTGACTAAGGCCTTTAAGATAATGAAAGGGGTTGACAGGGTAGACAAGTGGAAGAGTTTTCCACTTGTAGATGGTTGAGAATAAATATACATTAGTCATCAATAAATCCAATGCACAATTCATATGCAACTTCTTCAATCAGAGATAAAAGCAGAAATTCATGGCAATACTCAGCACATCCAGGAGAATCTGTGAATTGAGAAATAGAGATAAGTTTTTAAGTCTGCTTACTGATGCAGTGCAGTTCTGATGGAAAGTCACAGCCCTGAAATTTACATACATCTTTCACTCTCCACAGACACTGCCAGATCTGCTGAAAATTCAAATATTTTGTTTTTTTATTTCAAATTTACAACACCACCTTTCTCTAACTGTGGTTGCCAATGTAGAGCACATTCTTAGAAGAGTTTGAGATCCCAGTGTGAGCTGAAACTCATGTTGCAAAATCACACCATGAAATCACACCAGCTGAATGTGGAAATGGATTCACCTCGTTATTCCATTTTCTGACACAGCAGCACATTCATACCTGTGGGAGACCATTCAGATACTTCATGTGTGCAACCCTTTGCTCACTGCCCACCTGCTAACACTCCAGTTTTAGAAGGTCAAAGGATTAGATCCACAATTGCTACATTCCAACTGACAAGACAGAGTTTCAGTAGTCAGAATATGGGAAGAAAAATCACTTGTCTGTGCCGCTGCTGAGAGTCCAGTGAGTTCAGATCTAACTGTCAGGTTTTGTTCTGTTGTTAATTACACCCAGGACAGAACTATGGTGGAGGGGCCGTGCACTATGGTTGCCATATCAATATTAATAATTTTATGTATTGGCCCTATGGCGCCAATCATCATCGGATCATAAAACATAATTATCTTATCAGAAAAGGCCTTTCAATGGCGGTACGTTTACCCAGCATTCAGTGGGGGGCAGAATGTGCTCTATCCTCACTACAGGAGCTCTTGGCGCAGTAGCTGGCAGTGACTGGTACATGCGCATTGCGATCTCTGACTGGAGCATGCGCAGTACCGTCTGTACCTGGAGCTGGTGGAAGACGTTGACAAATGGCGAAGACAGGCGAGTAAAAGGAGCCGGTGAGTTGGGGAGGGATGGAGGCGGCGGAGTGGGCGGGGAGGCTTCATGAAGACCCTGTGAAGGTCTTAAATCTTGAATAAGAAGGTACCGGTCCTGCGGTTACACCGAATGGAGAGGAGACAACTCTGACCCGCGTCTCCTCTCGGAGACAGGCCCGAGTTAACAACCGCCATCATCACAGGGGCTATGTGCAGCAGGGCGCATGCGCGGCCATCCTGGTCCAGGTAGCAGGAGGAGAGGATTTGCGCATTTCTATCCTGGACTGACAGGGATGGATTTTGGAAACTCCTTTTACAGGGGGTTAGAAGGGGAGGATTTACACACAGCAAACTCAAACCAAGAGTAATGTTTGTCTCATCTCAATTTCTATCTTGGAGTGACGGTTAGTGCTTTTGTAAATTTGTTTTACTGGATCTTAGAAGTGGAGGGTTGACAGATGGGAAACTCAAATCAAACATCAATTCAGATCTGGCAGAGTCACTCAATTCGTGAGGACTTGAATATCATCGGCCTTTAAATCTGGAAGGTAAACAGTTGGCCTGTCTGTCTGTGGGCAAAGGTTACTTGTAGGAGAAAGAATAATTAACTGGGGAAAGCCAACTTCAATAAGGTGAGAATGAATCTGACCCAGTAAAGTGGAATCAAAGGTTGGGAGGAGAAACTGTAATTGAGGAATGGGCTGCCTTAAAGAGGAAATAGATCAGACACAGTAAAGACATATTTTCACAAATGAGGAAGGTGTGGCTAACATATCCACAGCTCACTAAATAAGAGAAGAGATTAAGATGAAGATGAATAAGTCTGCTAACGGAGATATCAGGTGGCTAATACAACCGAGAGACAGGATAAAGAAAGAATATTCAGGGAGAAATTGGAAAAAGAAAGTAAGAGAAGCAAAGAGAGAGTATGAGAAGAGACTGGCAGCTAACATGGAAGGAAATCAAAACGCTTTCTCTGGCTTATACCTAGTAACAGGCCGGTAAAAGGAGAAAGGGGCTGGTTAGGGATTTAAAAAAAAGGTGATTTACCCATTGGCACAGGGGGCATGGATGAGGTATAAATGAATATTTGCCATCTGTCTTTACCAAAGAAGATGATGCTGCACAGGTCATGGTTAAAGAGGAGATAGTTCAAACACTTGTGGTGTTTAATATTGATAAGGAGAAGGTATTATATAGGCTGTCTGATAAAGTTGACAAGGCACCAGGATTGGATGAGATGTATCCAAGGATACTGAGGGAATTCAGAGTGGAAATTGTGGAGGCACTGACTATATTATTCCAATCTTCTTCAGACCCAGGACAGGAGAATTGCAAATCATACGCCTTTGTTCAAAAAGGGTGTAATGATCAGCCCAGCAACTACCAGACCAGTCAGTTTAGCCTTGGGAGTGATACTTCTGGACAAAATTAATAGTCACTTAAGAATATGTGGGCTAATTCAGGAAAGCCAGCACACGTTTATTAATGGAAAATCATGTTAAACTAACTTGCTTAAGGTTTTTCAAGAGTTAACAGTGTGGTTGATGAGGGTAATGCTGTTAATGTGGTGTACATGGTCTTCCAAATGGCATTAGGTAAAATGCCACATAACATACTTGTGAGCAAAGTTATAGCTCACAGAACAAAATGGGCAGCAGCAACATGGGTACAAAATTAACTGATAGACAGGAAACAGAGAGTAATGATTTTTCAGAATGGAGGAAGGTTGAAAATTGATTTCCCCAGGAGTCAGTGTTAGGACTCCTGCTCCTATGACCTAGACCTTAGTGTTCAGGCACAGTTTTAAAATTTATGGGCACAGACTGTGTAGAAGGTCCTTTCTCTGGTGGACCTTAGTGAACCAGTTGAGTTTTTGTGACAATCCAGCATCTTTCGTGATCACTTTTTCCTCGTGCCGGCCCCACAAATTCCCAGATTCATTCAGCTCAGTTTCACAACCTTTGTGTTTTTGTGGGTTCTTCCTCACTCCCTTTTTCCGTTTTAAATCAATTCCACAGGGTATTAGAAGGAGAGGATTTGCAGTCAGGAAACTGAAACCAAACATCACATCAGGATCTGGTGGAGTTGCACAGTTTATCGTAGCCTGCAGAGAGACCGTTCATCTGCTCCGAGTGTGGGAAGGGATTCACTCGTTCATCCTACCTACTGAAACACCAGCAAGTTCACACTGACGAGAGACCTTTTAAATGCCCAGACTGCGGGAAGTACTTCAAAAGCTCCTGGGAACTGATGTCCCATCAATGTGTTCACACTGATGAGAGACTGTTCAGCTGCTCTTACTGTGGGGCAGAGTTCAGGCGATCATCTCATCTGACTGTGCACCAACGAATTCATACTGGGGAGAAGCCATTTATCTGTTCCAAGTGTGGGAAGGGATTCACTCAGTCATCCAACCTGCTGAGACACCAGCATGGTCACACAGCAGAGAGGCATTTCACCTGTTCAGAATGTGGGAAGGGGTTCACTGATTCATCCCATCTGTTGACGCACCAGCGAGTGCACAGTGATGAGAGACCTTTTCAATGTCCAGACTGCGGGAAGTGCTATAAAAGTTCCGGGGACCTGGTGTCCCATCAACGTGTTCACACTGACGAGAGACCGTTCAGGTGCTCTCACTGTGGCACTGGGTTCAGGCGATCAGCTAATCTTATTTCACACCAGTGAGTTCACACTGGAGAGAGGCCTTTCACCTGCTCTGTGTGTGGGAAGGGATTTACTCATTCATCCAACCTCCTGAAACACCAGCGAGTTCACACTGGGGAGCGACCGTTCACCTGCTTTGAGTGTGGGAAAGGATTCACTCAGTCATCCAACCTGCTGAGACACCAGCAGGTTCACGAGTAACTACAGTGATTGAGTTTTGCAACTGAACCATGTTTCACTGGGGTTGTTTCTGCTGATGTTAGTAAACTCCAGCCCAATTATAGGTGTTAATGTTCTGGATAAAAATAAAATCATTAGGCTTTCAATTAAATAGATGATGTTGAATCTTTTTACTATCCCTAAGACATTAGTTCCTTTCGAAGGGCTCTCCTTCTCCCCTGTCTCCTCCATCCTCACCTCCAGCAACAAGTGTGAGGAGCTCATGGAGTTTCTTTGTCACTAAGATTGAGACAATCCGATCAGCTGCCTCTGCTGCTTTCTTCCCTTCCACTAGCCCATCGGGACAAACTTTCTCTAAAGACCCCCCATGTCAGAGCTCTGAACCCACATCTTTCTCCAGTTTCTCTCCTATCTCCCCTTCCTGCCCTCTCAGAGCTCACTTTGTCCATGAGACCCACCTCCTGCTCCAGCGACCCTATTCCCGCTAAACTGCTGATCACCCAATTTCCCCATGTTCACTGATATTAACGGTTCTCTCTCTCCTGGTACTGCCCATCTCTCCTTCAAATCTGCCATCATCACCTGTCCTCAATAAAACCAACACTTGACCCCACTATCCTATTAAACCCCCGCTCCAGCTCCCATCTCCTTTCGCTCTCCAAAGTCCTGATCACCTCCCAAACCCATGCTCACATTTCCCAGAACTCCATGTTTAAATCCCTCCAATAAGATCTCTGTCCCTGTCACGGTATCGAAACAGCTCTTCCCAAAGTCACCAATGACACCCGATGTGAATGTGACAAAGGAAAACTCCCTCATTGTCCTTCTCGGCCTGTCCGCAGCCTCTAACAACGTGGACCAAACCGTCCTCCTCCAATGCCTCTGCACTGGTGGCCAGCTGGGTGGGACATGATGAAACAATGTACAAACAATTCAAGGGCTGACTGACTTCAAGAAATAACTGGACAAACTGGGAATGTCACCGTTACAACAAGGAGAGTCCGTGGTTTCAGTGAATGAACTGACAGAAGGGTGTTGTGGAGAATCTAAAACACTCGACATGAGTCAGCTGTGTGATGGAAAAGCAACATTAACGACAAATATGGGGATACAGGAGAGCCCCAAAGACATCTCATCGATACAAGTTTCTCCCGTACGTTTGGAGTATTTTGTAGACATTACAGCATTGATCATGATTACAGAATGAACCATGTGCCCTTGTTTATATTTTCGATCCTGTATGTTCATGCCTATGTAGAAATGGTCTGCACCATTTCTGGTTCCTCTGTTAATCCCCTCCCACCCCACACCACAAGTGCACTTCCTCTGACCTCCTCGACTTTCTAGCTCCTTCTCACTGTCTCCCTTTCCATCAAAAATCAGCAAATTCTTTAAAAAGATCAATGTAAAAATAATGTCTAACCTTGTAATCCAGCATTAGCAAGAAGTCCCCTTATGTCTCCGTTAGACATCTGTCCATTCGACACTACCCTAATCCTTCTGTAAATTAATCATGTCAGTCAGACTAAGCAGAATTATTAGCTTGAAGCATCTGTGTGTTAATGACGCATTCCCCCCTTTCAAGGTTTAGGACAGGTTAGGAAGAAGGTTCATATTGTCATCATTCAGAACAACCCAGATTACAAAGGAACATCTGATCTCAAAGACGTGTGGTACATGTAGTACATGTGGAGGGGGTGTGCTGACTCAGGTTTAACATCACATTAAAATCTGGAACTCAGATGGGGATATGGATTTGTGTTTGGTGGGAAGATCTGGATCAGTTTATTACTCCAGGAAGCCTGAAGATCAGAGGGACAGTATTTCAGAACTGATTCCTGTGATCGCAGCAATCCCACTGCTGTCTATGAAAAAGACCGATGGAAATATTTAAAGTGGAAACCATAGGCGTGTTGGAGGATGTTGTACACAAGGAATTTGTGAACTATCTGAGGATAATAGTGAGGAGAAAGGAATGGATCTGGAAAGCAGCAGACACTTCATGTTGCTCCAGGAGAAGTGGGGCCTGGTTGTATAGGTGTCAGGTTTTACACAGCAAACAGTCAGCCTGTGGTTTCACCCTGGATGAAGGATCTCCGAATCGTACCATTCACATCACTGGATGGGATTCTCAGGAGCCATGTTGTCTGCTTGGAGAGGAAGGTTTGTGTTATAGCTAATGAGAAGCAGCACAGACAACCACACACAGAGACCCACACACACATTCTCTGTCTGTCTCACAGACTCAGACATCCTCTCCACACCCACACACATTTACACACACTTCCACACTCAGGGACACACCCGCACTCATACAAACAGATACATGAGGACACATCCTGTCCTATCAGGTGGACAACACCGACCAAAGTGACTAATACTGGGGATAAAGTATTGGTGCCTGTGAAGAACACTGTTTTTGGCACATTCAAGTCAACATCATCCTCCATATCCTGTGAGCGGTTTTGACCATCCAATCTCACCCCTTTCTTTGAACATTAAATCTATATTGAACAACATCTGGGACAGAGGCTACAACACAATTAGAACAATGAGCTGTCTATTGCCAGCTTTGGTGACAGTGGGAGGTAGTGTAAATTTCAGAACAACATCCTGGATAATTACAGCCTCTAATTTCCTCTTGGAATGACTTAAAATGTCAATTCCTCTCATGTTGATGGTCTGTTTGATGAGAGAATTCTGAGACAGGTCACATAGGGAAAGAATATAATGTTGTTTGACTCAGTATCCAATATTCCCCTGAGTTTGTTCATTGCTGTCCCAATGTCTTGAGACATGTTCCTATGTTCAAAAGGAACTATTTTGTGTCAGCAATATTAAAAAAGACTCAATACACCATGTGTTTAACACAAATCTGATTGTTATCCAGAATATAAACCCTATAACTGGGCTGGAGTTAATTAACATCAGCAGAAACAGACCCCAGTGAACATGGTTCAGACCTGGATGAGATTGACAGCAAAATCCAATCACTTGTTAATTGTGAACTCGCTGGTGTCTCAGCAGGTTAGTGACTGACTGAATCCCTTCCCACACGGAGCAGCTGAACGGCCTCTCTCCAGTGTGAATTCGCTGGTGTACAGTGAGTTGAGATGACCACCTGAACCCAGTCCCACGGTGAGAGCACCTGAACACGTCAGTGTGAACACGTTGATGGGACATCAGTTCACTGGAATTTTAAAGCACTTCCCAAAGTCTGGGCATTTAAGAGGTCTTTCATCAGTGTGAATTTGTTGATGTGTCTGTAGGTGGGATGACTGAGTAAATCTCTTCCCACACTCGGAGCAGCTGAACAACTTCTCTCCAGTGTGAACCTGCTGGTGTCTCACAAGGTTGTTTGAATGGGTGAATCCCTTCCCACACTCCGTACAGGTGAATGGCCTCTCCCCAGTGTGAATGTGCTGGTGTATGGTGAGTTCTGATAAATATATGCTTTCTTTACCACCTGATCCACCTGTCCTGCCACCTTCAGGGACCTGTGGACATGGACTCCGAGGTCTCTCACTTCCTCTACCCCTCCCAATATTCTCCTGTTTATTGTGTATTCTCCAGCTTTGTTTGCCCTCCCCAAATGCATTAGCATGAATTTTCTTTCTTTTTTACAGCTGATTTAAAGTTGCAGATTTTGCTCCGAAGGTTAAATTGGGATTGATATTCAAAGTTAACTATTTAACTGCAGAAACAACTTCAGCTGGAAGTCAGTGAATTAAGAGGAAAGATCCCAGACAGCGGTTCTTCAAGGTACACTGCAGGCCCCACAGCTCAATCAGCTCCACTCTCAGCTCAGGAGAGCTCAACAACTCCACATCCTGTCCACAGGGGAGTTCTGCTGGTGCAGTGGGACCAACATTCGTGCTTTAACTGACACTACCAAAAAAAACTGGATTAATCAGTTAGTCTGATTGCTGTTTGTGAAATGTTACTGTGCACAAACAGGCTGTCATGAAACAGGAACAACTTGTATAAAACATCCCAAGGTGCTTCAGAGGAGTTTCATAAAGAAAAAACTGACAAGTCACATAGGGAGATATTAGGGCCAATGGACAAAGCCGTGATTGAAGAGGTAGATTTTAACCAACATCTTTAATCAGGAGAGGTGGAGGGGTGGAGAAGTTGAGGGAGAGAATTTCAAATTTTCACACCTTGGCACAGCCATCAATGGTGGAGTAATTAAAGTCAGGGATGCCAAAAAGGCCAGGAGGATGAGTGCTGAAATCTAGGAGGGTTGTAGGACTGGAGATTAGAGAGATAGAGAGGGATGAGGCCATGGAGGGATTTGAAACAAGTATGCAATTTTAAAATGGAGACATTGCTTGACCAGGAGCCAATGTGGGTCAATGAGCACAGGGGTGATGGGTGAACGGGATTTGAGGCAAGAACACACAGGCACAGAGTTTTTGGTGATCTCATGATTCCGTGTGGGACGGGGTGAATGTGAGAGCCCGGCCAGGAATGTATTGGAATCATCAAGTCTAAAGGTAACACGGACATGGATGAGGGTTTGAGCAGCAGATGAGCTGGGGTGAGGTGGAGACAGGTGACATTTTGGAGATTGAAATATCTGGTGTTAGTGATGGTGTGGATATGTGGTCAGAAACTCATCTTGGAGTCAAATATGAGACTAAGATTGTGAACAGTGTGGTTCAGCCTCAGACAGTTCCCAGGGAGAGGGATGGACTCGTTAGGGAATGGGATTTGTAGTGGTGACCGAAGACAATAGCTTTGGTCTTCCCAATTTTTAATTGGAGGAAATTTCTGCTCATCCAGTACTGGATGTGGGATAAGCAGTTTGATCATTTAGTAACAGTAGAGGGATGTTGGTGAGGTACAGCTGGGTGTTGTCAGCGTACATGTGAAAACTAACACGGTGCTTTTGGATGATGTCACCGAGTGGTAGCATGTAGATGAGAAATAGGAGGGGCCAAGGATAGATCCTTGGGGGACACCAAGTACAAGGACTTTGGAGAGGAAAGGGAAGTTGGAGCTGGGGCAGTAGTTTGTGAAGACAATGGGAGATCAGAGATTGTTTTTTTCGGATGGGTGATGACGATGCATTGAAAGGTGAAGAGGGACAGTCCCAGGAGAGAGAGAGAACCATTAATAATATCAGCTACATGGAGAAATTAGATGATCAGCAGTTTAGTGGGAATAGGGTCGATGGGGCAGATCGTGGGTCTCATGGACAAGATGAGCGCTGAGAGGGCATGAGGGGAGATGGGAGAGAAACTAGAGGAAGATGCGAGTTCAGGGTTAAGACAAGGGGGATCTTTACTGAGTTTGTCCTGGTGGGCTAGTGAAAGGGAGGGAAGCAGCAGAGGCAGCTGATCGGATTGTCTCAATCTTAGTGACAAAGAAGCTCCATGAGCTCCTCACACTTGTTGGAGGTTAGGGTGGAGGAGGCAGGGGAGAGGGAGGGTCCTTCAACATGAACTAACTTGTGTTAGAGCCACTAAAAAGATACAACTCACTGTATTTCATACAAAGCTGATTTATTTGACTTTATCATATGATATACTTTTTTAATATTAACACCTATAACTGGGCTGATGTTTACTAACATCAACAGAAACAGACCCCAATGTACATGGTTCAGTCCTGGATGTGACTAACAGCAAAATCTAATCAATGTTCTGAGTTACTTGTGAACTTGCTGATGTCTCAGCAGGCTGGATCACCGAGTGAATCGCTTCCCACACTTGGAGCAGGTGAACGGTCTCTCCCCAGTGTGAGTTCGCTGGTGTGCAGTGAGTTGAGATGATTCCCTGAACCCAGTCCCACAGTGAGAGCAGCTGAACGGCCTCCCGTCAGTGTGAACACATTGATGGTATGTCAGGTTCTCGGAGCTTTTGTAGCATTTCCCACAGTCTGGGCATTTAAAAGGTCTCTCGTCAGTGTGAACTCGCTGGTGTTTCAGCAGATGCGATAATTGCATGAATCCCTTCCCACACTGGGAGCAGGTGAACGGTCTCTCCCCTGTGTGAAGTTGCTGGTGTTGATGCAGCCCTGATGATCGGGTGAACTCCTGCCCACACTCGGGACAGGTGAACGGCTTCTCCCCAGTGTGAACTCGCTGGTGTGTCAGCAGGCTGGACGATCGAGTAAATCCCTTCCCACATAAGGAGCAGGTGAACGGTCTCTCCCCAGTGTGACTGCGTCGATGAGTTTCCAGCTCAGACGGGAATCTGAATCCCATTCCACAATCCCCACATTTCCACGGTGTCTCCCCACTGTGAACGGTGCTTTGTCCGTCCATGTTCAATAGGGCGACTCCGTCAGATCCTGATGTGATGTTTGGTTTCAGTTTCCCGACTGCAAATCCTCCCCTTCTAATACTCTGTGAAATTGATTTAAAACAGAAAAAAGGGAGTGAGAGAGAATCCACAAAAACACAAAGGCAGGTTGTGAAATTGAGCTGAATGAATCTGGGAATTTGTGGGGCCGGCACGAGGAAAAAGTGACCATGAAAACTGCTGGATTGTCATAAAAACCCAACTGGTTCAGTGATGTCCTTCAGGGAAGGGAACCTGCCACCCGGTCTGGGCCTACACAAGACTCTGGTCTCTTTAGGAGCATAGTAGGATCAAGAGAAGTCCTGACACCCCATCGAGCCTGCTCCACCATCCAATACGATCGTGGCTGATCTTGGGCTTCAATTCCACTTTCCCACCCACTCCCCATATCCCTCGACTCCCTGAGAGACCAAAAATCTCCCCATCTCAGCCTGAAATATATTCAATAATGGAGCATCCATAACCTGCTGGGCTGGAGAATTCTATGCGACAGAGAGAGAAGGGGAGTAGGAGAGGCAGAGAGAGAAGGGAAGGAGAGGCAGGGAGAGAAGGGGAGTTGGAGAGGCAGAGAGAGAAGGGAAGTGGGAGAGACAGAGAGAGAAGGGGAGTGGGAGAGGCAGAGGGAGAAGGGGAGTGGGAGAGGCAGAGAAGGGGAGTGGGAGAGGCAGAGAGAGAAGGGGAGTGGGAGAGGCAGAGAGAGAAGGGGAGTGGGAGAGGCAGGGAGAGAAGGGGACTGGGAGAGGCAGAGAGAGAAGGGGGGTGGGAGAGGCAGAAAGAGAAGGGGAGTGGGAGAGGCAGAGAGAGAAGGGGAGTGGGAAAGACAGGGAGAGAAGGGGAGTGGGAGAGGCAGAGAGAGAAGGGGAGTGGGAGAGGCAGAGAGAGAAGGGGGTTGGGAGAGGCAGAAAGAGAAGGGGAGTGGGAGAGGCAGAGAGAGAAGGGGAGTGGGAGAGGCAGAGAGAGAAGGGGAGTGGGAGAGACAGGGAGAGAAGGGGAGTGGTTGAGACAGAGAGAGAAGGGGAGTGGGAGTGAAGGGGAGTGGGAGAGGCAGAGAGAGAAGGGGAGTGGGAGTGAAGGGGAGTGGGAGAGGCAGAGAGAGAAAGGGAGTGGGAGAGGCAGAGAGAGAAGGGGAGTGGGAGAGGTAGAGAGAAAAGGGCAGTGGGAGAGGCAGGGAGAGAAGGGGAGTGGCAGAGGCAGAGAGAGAAGGGGAGAGGGAGAGGCAGAAAGAGAAGGGGAGTGGGAGAGGCAGAGAGAGAAGGGGAGTGGGAGAGGCAGAGAGAGAAGGGAAGTTGGAGAGGCAGAGAGAGAAGTGAAGTTGGAGAGGCAGAGAGAGAAGGGGAGTGGGAGAGGCAGAGAGAGAAGGGGAGTGTGAGAGGCAGGGAGAGAAGGGGAGTGGGAGAGGCAGGGAGAGAAGGGGAGTGGGAGAGGCAGAGAGAGAAGGGGAGTGGGAGAGGCAGAGAGTGAAGGGGAGTGGGAGAGGCAGAGAGAGAAGGGGAGTGAGTGAGGCAGGGAGAGAAGGGGAGTGGGAGAGGCAGAAAGAGAAGGGGAGTGGGAGAGGTAGGGGATGAGGAGAGGGTTGTTATAGATCTACAACTAAACCAGAACTTTGAAAAAACTTCCCAAACCCTCAACCTCCACCACCTAGAAGGACCAGGGTAACAGGTGTATGTGAACACTATCACCTCCAAGTTCTTCTCCAAGTCGCACACCATCCTGGCTTGTCTGACATCCAGTACTGGATGTACAGAAATTTCCTCAATTTAAATATTGAGAAGAATGAAGCCATTGTCTTCAGTCCCTGCTACAAACTCCACTCCCTAGGCACCGACTCCATCCCTCTCCTGACAACTGTCTGAGACTGAACCAGACTGTTCACAACCATGGTGAAATATTTCACCCCAAGATGAGCTTCCAACCACATATCCACATCATCACCAAAACCGCCTATTTCCATCTCAGTAACATTGCCCGACTCCACCCCAGTCTCAGCTCATCTGCTGCTGAAACTCTCATCCATTCCTTTGTTCCCTCTAGACTTAACTATCCTAACACACTCCCGGCCGGCCTCCCACATTCAACCTCTCTGTAATCTTGAGGCCATCCAAAACTCTGCTGCCCGTGTGCTTACTCACACCAAGTCTTGTTCACCCATCGCCCCTGTGCTCACCGACCTACAAAGGCTCCAGGATAAGAAGCAACATTTTTAATTTCTCATCCGTATTTTCAAATCTCTCCAGGGTCTCACCCTCCCTATCTCTGTAATCCAGCCTCACAACCCTCTGAGGTATCTCAGCTCCTCTAATTCCGGCCTCCTGAGAATTCCTGATTTTAATCGCTCCATCATTGGTGACCATTCTTTCATTTGCCTTGGCCACAAGCTCTGGAATTCCCTCCCTAAACTTCTCCACCTCACTTTCTCCCCTTTAAGATGCTCCTTAAAACCGACCCATTTGAGCAAGCTTTTGGTCACCTGCCCTAATATCTCCTTATGTGGCTCAGTGTCAATCCTTGCTTTGCAACATTTCTATGAAATGCCTTGGAATATTGTCTTACATTGAAAGTGCGATATAAATACAATAATTTGTCATATATCACTGTTCCTTCATCATCGCTGGGTGAATAACCTGAAACTCCTTACCTAACAGCATTTGTGGGAGCATCATCACCACATGGACTGCAGCGGTTCAAGAAGGTCAAACATCATCTTCCCCACAGGCGACTGGGGATTGGCAATATTTGCTGGTATCTGTGGAGAAAGAAACAGAACTAACATTTCAGGCCATGCAGAATGAATTGCAGAGAATAAAAATTATACAGAATTTGATGGTCAGTATAAGCTCAGAAGTGGAAGGGAAATGGACTATAGCGCGAGAAAAACAATTCCTGACTGTGAAAGATGGGAATGTAAAGCTGGGAAGCCATCAGCACATGGTCAGGGTTGGGGAGCGATGGAAACTTCATTTAGACACTGTCGGCAGAAGTAACAGTAAAATCCTATATGGAGCTAAAATACACCCATTATTAGAGACAGAGGAAGTTAGACAATGGCAGAGAGGTGATCAGGGAGGGCTGAGGTGAAACAGAGGAATGGATAAACATGGATTTAGATCCACAGTAAAGAAGTCACACCAGCCCCTGAGGCATGAAACCTCTTACAGATGACAGAGCACAGTACTAAAGGTCTCGACTGTAGATGAATGGTAAAAAACATGCAGCTCTGAAATAAGTTCAGAGTTTGCAATGTTAAACTCTCCTGCTGGATCCTGCAGCTAGAATGATTTCAGAAGCACTGGAATCAGAGAAAAATCTCCCAGTTGAGGAAATACATGGGGAGCGGGGTGATGTCACCGTGTAATTGTCGATGTGTGATGATGTCACAGTGTAATTGTCGATGTGTGATGATGTCACAGACAAGCACAGAACATCTGGATCTGTGCAAACCAGTGATCACCACACATTATGAAGGATGTGGAGGGTCCTTGAGAGGGGGCAGAGGAGATTTACCAGAATGGGTCAAGGGATGAGGGACGTTGTAAGGTTAGTTTGGAGAAACTGGGGTTGTTCTCCTTGGAACAAAGTAGATTGAGGGAAGATTTGATAGAGGTGTACCAGTTTACAATTGGCTTACATAACGTAGTTAAAGCAAAGATAAAAACAAAAAGCAAACTGTTCACAGTATCTGATTGTGAAAGGATTACAGGACTGCAGATTTAAGGGATTACAGATTTAAGATTTGGGCAAGATCTACAGGGAGCATGTGAGGAAAAAATTTTACACAGTGAGTGGCAATGACCTGGAACTCAATGCTTATCCTGAGAGGCCGATAACATCAAGTTCCAATGAATCAAGTCATTCTGTCAGATTTTAATGTGATGTTTGGTTTCTGTTTCCAATCTGCAAATCCTTCCCATTTTATATACCAGGATGTTGCCTGGGATGAAACATTTAAATTGTGAAGAGAGGTTGGATAGACTTGGGTTGTTTTTGTTGGAGCAGAGAAGACTGAGGGGCGACCTAATCGAGGTGAACAAGATTATGAAGGGCATGGACAGGGTGGATAGGGAGCAGCTGTTCCCCTTAGTTGAAGGGTCAGTCACCAGAGGACATAAGTTCAAAGTGAGGGGCAGGAGGTTTAGGGGGGATGTGAGGAAAAGCTTTTTTACCCAGAGAGCGGTGATGGTCTGGAATGAGCTGCCTGGGAGGGTGGTGGAGGCGGGTTGCCTCACATCCTTTAAGAAGTATCTGGATGAGCAGTTGGCATGTCATAACATTCAAGGCTATGGGCCAAGTGCTGGTAAATGCGATTAGGTAGGTCGGTCAGGTGCTTCTCACCTATCGGTGCAGACTCGATGGGCCAAATGGCCTCTTCAGCACTGTGTGATTCAGTAATTCTGTGGAAAAGTAGTTTACAAACAATCCATCACTGTCAATCCAGGACATAAATTGAGAAGAGACAAACATTTCTCTTGGCTTGAGTTTGCTGTGTGTAAATCATCCCCTTCTAACCTCCTGGAAAAGGAGTTTCCAAAATCCATCCCTGTCAGTCCAGGATAGAAATGCACAACATTTTCTCCTCCTGCTACCTGGACCAGGATGACCGCGCATGCGCCCTGCTGCACATTGCCCCCCAAAAGATGGCGGCCGTTACCCCGGGCCTGGCGAAGAGAGAAAATCAGCTTTTCGGTCCGTTCTCTTCAACCGCAAACCCGTACCTTGTTATGTGGGGTCTGCGGCCTGCACTGTGTCTATATGAAGCCTCCCTGCCCACTCCGCTGGCTCCATTCCTTCTCACACACCCACTAACTCTGTTAGTTTGCTCCACTCGACATTCTCTCACCCGCTCTGAGCAGCTTCAGTCACAGACCAGCACTGCGCATGCTCATGAAACTGACCGCATTGCGCACGCTCCAAGCATATACAACAATGCGCATGTGCGAGGAACTGTTGTCGGGAGAATAGGGCACATTCTGTCCCGCAACGAATGCTGGGTGGCCGCTCCGCCATTGAAGGGCGAAAATGTAGCATAAAAACTCTGCCCTGTAATCAGATCCGATGGGTGCCATTGGGGCAAGGCATAAAATTGTTGAATCAATTGATACAGCGACCAAATTGCTCTGGGCTCCACCATAATTCTCTCCTGGGTGTAATGAACAGCAGAACAAGCCCCTAAAGTTAGATCTGAACTCAGCGGAATCTTAACAGATGGGATGAGTTGGTGGCTTTTAAACCCTCTGTTGCCAGTAGCAATCCTCTGATTGTGGATCAAATCCTTTGAACCTTTAAAGATGGAGTGTTAACATGTGGGCAAACTGAATAAAGCCCTTTGCACACGTGAAGTATCTGAATGGCCTCCCAACGGTGTAATGGAGCTATTAATGTACATAATATTTTGGAAAATACTTTTCTTTTAAAATAGAGGTTTAGTCTGTGGATGTGTCTTATTTGGATTAAGGCCAGCTAGCCTGGGTGCTTTGATGTGTGCTAGTTTTGAGATGTAAGAGGAATAATGTGCATTTGCATTTTTTAATAGAGCATTCAAGAAGTAGAGTGAAAACGGACACCTACCTAGCAGCTACCAAGTAATATATTTATATTTTTAATAAAATTGGTATTATGAAAGGGCTTTCATTGTTAAAAGGTGGTGTTCAAAGAGGCTGGTGGGAAAATGAGAATTTGCATTCAATCAGTGATAGTAGGTATAACAAGACAACCATTTTGAGTGTGCTTAACAGAGGCAACTGAGATCAAAAGGCAGCTGCAAGGCTCCAATTGACTCCGCAAGGAACAAATGAAAAGAACCTCATTTTGAATTTGTATGGTGAAAATGCTTTGCCTGCTGTCTGGTTAAACCTACGGGTTGCTGTTGCCTTAATGGAGATTAGTTTGGGAATTTTTTTAAAGTTCTGAGAGTAATAATTTGTAGCCATGTGTATATATATTTTAATCTGTGTAAATTAATAAAATGTTTCATTTTGTTTAATGTAAAACTTCGAGAGCTGGTGGTCTGATTCCTGAATTTAGGATCGCATCTCAAACATAGCACTTAAAATTATAGGTTGTGACAGTTGTTTAAGGTTTCCCTCTGGGAATAAATAACTCCGCTTTACCAACTGCATCATTTATAACACTGGCGAGACTGTTTTGCTGTGTCAGTAATTGGGATGATAGGGCGAATCCCTTTCCATTTCTACCTGGTGAACAATCTGTTTACAGTGTGAGCTTACCTGCACGTTTTCAGCTCAGACATGGATCTCAAAATCTACTGGTAATGGGTTCCACACCCTTAACACTACATAATAACAAGGAGCAGGAGTAGGCCATTCGGCCCCTCAAGCCTGCTCCGTCGTTTAATAAGATTATGGCTGACCTGACAGTAACCTGAAACCTGTGCCCCGTCTACCTCCGATAACCTATCAACCCCTTGCTTACCAAGAATATATCCATCTCTGCCTTTAAAATATTCAAAGACTCTGCTTCCATAGTCTTTTCAGGAAGAGAGTTCCAAAGACTCATGACTCTCTGAGAGGAAAAAAACTTTGCCTCTGTTTTAAATGGGTGACCGCTTATTTTTAAACAGCGACCCCTAGTTCTAGAATCTCCCACAAGAGGTAACATCCTCTCAACATCCGCACTGCCAGGTACCCTCAGAATCTTATATGTTTCACTAATCAGGTAAAGAAAAGCAACATATTGCAGATGTTGGTCATCTGAAATAAAAACAGAAAATACTGGAATTCTCAGCAGACCTGATAGCCTCTGTGGAGAGATAAACATAGTTATTATTTCAGGTCTGTAACCTTTCATCGGAACTGCATTACATCTGAACAATAAATTATGCCTCTCGAATCAAAGATGCTGCCAGATATGGTCAGGGAACTCAAGGAGAAAATGAAAACCTTCTTTGCGGAATGGAATCAGTGAATGAAGGGTGAACAGTCCGACTGACCAGAGAGAGTCAAGGTACCTTTCCCTTCTTTAAGGCGATGGAACATTGACTCTGATGGTATCAGTGAAATTAACTGATCTGAGACATTGAAAGGATTGTCGTTACTGCACATCAGGAATTCAAACCTAATATCGGCTTAGACAATCAGAATACTTGGTAACAGACAAGACACCGAGAGGCTTGAAGGGAGACGGCACCAGTTGTAGGAGAGCTGGTTCCCGGTGACATGGATGTGCCTGCAGTGGGCGGGATCAAACCATTTCCATGTATTCACAATGAATGACCCAACTTTTATTTTGGAAGTGCAAAACTGATAGAGAGCGATAGTCAACTGGGTAGTGGCGATTTGAAGATTTGACTCACTGACAGCCTGGTTAGGATACCTTGTAGACTGAACTTGTATAAGTATCTGAGGCACAATTGGTCAGTGTGTTTTCTTGTTAACTGAAAGGTTGGTGATTCAAGACGATCCCGGAGCAAAACTTTTACTGTTTTCCCCCATCAACATTCATTGTCATGCAGTTCCGGGTTGTCATTGGGTACTTGGGCTACAAGATAATATCCCCAAAACGGTGACAGATCTACTGTTGTCCAGTGAGCTCCCACACAAACAGCTTTTTAAAAAATATTATTTTTTCTGTCAAATATAGTAAGGAAAGTTTTGTACGAACTATGTACCTTCATCTAACCCAGTAGAAATCTAAGAAATTATTGGATTCAGACAAACCCATCAATGATTCGCTCATCCTCAGCTGGTGAGTGAGACAGGGAAAAGCAGCAATATTCTGGCCCCGCACTCTCCAATCACCCGCTGCCAGCAGAAAGTGGCGACTGCCGCTTCAATCAGCGGGTTACTGCCAATCGCTGGAACGCAAGATACTCCAACCCGCGCCAAACCTCCCAATACACCGAGCACAGGCTCAGGAAAACGCAGGTAAATAATATCCCGGTCACTAAACCTCCGAGCAGCATTTACAGAATACTCGAGTGAGTGAGTCACAAATAAAAATCGCACCACCTTTCCAAGTCTTTTCACTGTAAAATTCCTTCATTTTATTGAAAATCTGACTGTTGAGAATATGAAAATGAGCACCATGGGATTTGTGTTACTGAGTCACTTGTTTTCCATTGTTTGTCCGTCAGGTTTGCCATTCAATTTGTGTGGATGTTGAAAAGAATCTGATTTCAAAATGAGTTCATAAAGCAGATAAATATTAAATCCAGGAACAAATCCTGAGGAAAATATATCACAATGTTTGGAAGGAGGTGCAGCTAAGAAGTGAAAGATGTGAATGATGTTATTGATGATTGAGAGGAATGCATTGCATCTTTGGGGGTTTTGTAGAGTGATTACCTTTTACACTTTGACATTCGGAACAAGCTGAGGTATCAGGTTGAAAGCAACAAGTGTCTCCATGTATGTTGGGATATGGAATGATCCTCGGTCACTTTCCCAGTTAGCTCAGTCGGCAAAACACTCTTAATAGCAAGGTTGTGTATTCGATCCCCATGCTGGGCGCTGTGGTACTTTTAAAATCTTGCTGCTTTCAAAAAAGTAAAAAAAAAATCAACTAATCGCTGCAAGGCAGACATTCACCATTGAAAGCAACTGGCAGACATCAAATACAAAGCACTTTCTTGTCGCATCTCTTTCTGCTTCTGTCCCTGTCTCGTGTCCAGCTCCCAGGTCAATTAGCTGCTGGATGCAGACAGAGTCAGTTCGTAAGACACAAGGCGATAATTTGCAGACAACAGGGTAAAAAGACACCAGGATCTTCCTGATTCTCCCAGATTCTGATTACAGGAATGTGCACAGTGCCTATTATCCACAGTCACACTCTCCTTCTAGTCCGTTTGTACGTTGTACGAGCATGTTCTAGTACGTTGTTCAGCTTTGAAATTGTTCATATTTTCACACTGGGTTTCAGTGTGAAGGAAGTAGAGCTGCAATAAGCTTATATTGTTCAGCAGATGCACTGCAAGAAGGTACATAACAGGCTGATGGTAACAGTGCTCTTTGAACGCGGTGAGCTCCAGTGTAGGATTGGCACCATTGATGTGTCGCTCAATTACTATTTGTATTGCCTCTCCTCCTTCTCCCAATTAAAATAAATAATGTGTCGCTCAATTAGTCTCGTGACAAACCTGGTGTTTTGGTTTGTTAAGAGCTGAATACAAGGTAAGAAAGTACACCTCTTCCGAGTGGGTTATAAAATGGCAGAATGACCCGTGCTTTTGGGAAACATAAAATTATAAAAAGTTAGAGCAAAGAAAGAAGCTTTCAAAGAGCAGTTGTGATTGGTTAGGAGTGATAGTTGTGCCAGTACAATCAGTAGGGAGCAACATTTCTCCTTCTCCCACCCATATTTTGCCTCGCACCAACATCTCTGGTTAGTGCTTTGCAACCAGCCCTACTCTTCAGCCATTCCCTCACTCCGCCTCTGTGTTGTCCACTTGATTTTTTTCCAGCTCTGAGGCGATACTCTCACTCTTCTGCTTCCGGAAGAGCTGCTAAATGTTTTCAATCAATAACTAATTAACACTTGTTTAAACAATTTCTCGAAATCCACAAACCTTCATTCCCTGACTGGTACTCGAACCCCGAGCCAAAAGCGCCGAATCCTGACCGCCAGACCATCAGGAAATCTGCCAAATTGTTTCTGGAGTTGGCTTAGCTCCTCTACGCTGCTTTTGCCTCTTTTTGCTCCAAGGGGTCGGAAATAAAAATAAAAGGCACAGGTAACATAGCTAAGTCAGATTGTACGGCTCGTGCGCAGCTTCCCTAGTGGTCTAGTTGTTCAGGTTTGGTGCTTTTACCAGGCCATGGGCCGGGTTCGATTCCTGGTCAGGGAATGGTAACTTATTCACCTTGTGCAAACTATTAAAGTGAGTCTGCATAATTTCCTGATTAAATCGAGAAATGCAGACCACCTTTGCCAGTGGTGTAAGAGCGTGAGTTTTGCATCAGAGTTGGAAATGTCATCTGGTCGCAACGGCCCGAGAACAAACACAGAGGTGAAGATAGGAAATGAGAGAAGGGCTGTGATAGGTTGCAAAGCACTGACTATAGAGATGGTGTTGCAAGGTAAAATCGGTAAGAGGAGAGATTTTACTGTTTACATCGACACAAGTATCTCCCAGATCTGGTTCCAAGTCTCGTGTTAAATGAGAAGAAAACTTCTCGCTGAATCTTCCACTTCTTAGCTGCACCTCCTTCCAAACATTGCAAACTCCCCCTGCATCTTCCATCCTGATATTTTTCTCTGTAACATTTTGATACGAAACTGCACAACTAATTTGACTAAAGTTTGTGACGGTAAAAATGTGTTCACCCCTTCGGGAAATGGAAACACATTGACACACACAGAGGGATACACACAGACAAAGACACCGAGAGTAACAGAGGGCAAAGGTTTGTATCTAAGGAGCGACAAACGCCCATAAAGCAAGCGTGACACCAAACTGGCTCTGTTTTTGTCCCACTATGACTACAAGTTTCGTGAATGTTTTCGTGAATGAACGGAAATAGGAAAATCCCCTTGGATGCTTTAGTGCTTGGATGGATTTGATTGAATCTAACCGAGAATTAACTCTGTAGACACAGAGTTAAAACCAGGAATAATAAGCAGCGGGAAAACCCAACTGATTTGAACTCCATCGCTTTAACCACACGACCACCGCAACTGGCCCTATGGACATGTTAATGTTGCTGGTACATAAGATGGCTGCAGCAGAGAAGGCGGGCTTTCGGCCCATCTTCTCCATGCTCTGTCTGGAAGAACAACTCAACTATTTCCACTCCTGTACATTCTCACACAAGCAATTACTATTTGTATTGCCTCTCCTCCTTCTCCCAATTAAAATAAAACCCTATACACGCCCGCATTCTCTTTGAGCTGGCACTTTGATTTCAGAAGAGAGCATTCAAAATGGCCCACAAGTGAACCACCAATAAACTTGGCAGCGGTTCCACAAATAATGGAACCTGGACCCAGCACCTGAGGCCGTTCGGCCAGGCTACCTCTCTCAACCTGCGGTTTCCTGTCGCCTTGATGGTGTTTCCACTGAAACAGAACATTAAAAATTGGCCATAAGCCCCCTCGAGCCTCCGCTACCACTTAATAAGATCATGTCAGATCCCCAAACTCTACACCAATTTCCCACCTAATTCCAATAGCCCTTCATTCCCTTAAAGCCCAAGAATGTATCGACCTCAGCCTTCAATATTCTCATTGGCTGGGGATCCACAGACATCCGGGCTACAAAATTCCATAGATTCACAAGCCTTTGCGTGAAGAAATGTCTCCTCACCTCAGTCCTAAGTGGCTGACACATTATCCAGAGAATGTGAGCCCAGTTCCAGCCAGGGGGAAACAGCCTCTCAGCATGTTCACTGTCAAGCTGGCTCAGAATGTCAGCCTTTTCAATGAGATCACCTCTCATTATTCTAAACTCCAGAGAGAACAGAATCATCCCATTTAATCTCTCCTCCTAGGACAACCGTCTCATCTCAGGAATCAATCCAGTGAATTTTGGTTGCACACAGGCAGCGAGTGAATGGGGTGAACAAAGAGCACAAGAGTCAACAGAGATAGAGACACAGACAGAGAGACTGAGAGAGTGAAAGAGAGCGAGGCAGATATACAGAGGCAAAGGCAGACAGATAGAGTCCGAGAGTGGAGTAGACACTGGGAACAGATACACTTCACCATTTCATATGATTGTTAACTTAGATTGACAGACAGAAAGAAAGAAGAGAAATAAGGGCTTACATTTAAACAGAGCCTTTCATCAACTCTGGACAACGGGAGGCGCTTTAGAGCCAATGAAATCTTTCTGAAGTGTAGTCACTGTTGTAATCCAATGACAGAGAGAGTTTGATAAAAATGCTGATTCAGCAGATGACAAAATCTGATTTTAAGAACTCCATCTCAACGTAGAATCTTTCTTTCTATATATCTAAACATTTCATTGTTTGTTTGATGCAGATTCAAATGATGTAAATCTGTAGCTGAAGAAATAAATTGCACCTCGAATCCCTGAAGAAACAACAACAAAGCATCCCATTTCTATCAGGTCATCTCTCAGCCTTCTCTTTTCTGGAGATAAGAGCTTCAGGCTGCTCAGCCTTTCTTGGTGATTATATCCTATCCGTTCCTAGAACATTTATTGTTGAACTTTTACGTTCCTGGTCCTTGCGACACCTGACAGCAGTAGAAATAGTTCCTAATGTCCGAGGGATTTCAGTTTGGACTATTTATATTTACAAATTCATTCTCCCGATGTGTTCGTTGCCTTAACCACTCAACTACAAGGACTCGGTGTCTGTCTGTTTAAATGTTGATCAGTGACAATTTCAATCAACCTCCACTTTGTACCAAACCGACCCTCAGAAGCTGAAAAGTCTCCATTCAAATAAGAGAAAGAAAATTCCTCTTGTATATTTTAAAACTGCTCTTTTTGTTCTCTATACCGTCCTAACATGAAGCCACACAACTAACGTGAATAATGCTTGAATGGTAAAAGTGAGGAACTGAAACACAGTGACGCACACAGGAACACACACAGACATATACACCGAGAGTGACAGAGGGCAAGGGGTTCTCTCTATGGAGAGACAAACACCCAGAAAGCAAGCCTGACACCAACCTGGCTCCGTTTTTGTTTCATTTCTAGCTGCAACTTTTGTGAATGCTTGCAGACGAATGGAAATCAGAGCACGCTGGAGATTTTGGGTGGTTTTTATTCAACTTAATCGGTAATTAATTGCGCAGGTACATTGAAAATTTCAGGAATGATAAGAGTAGTTGGCAGGATTCCAGCCTACCTGTGGAGATCCCAAAGCATTCAAAACCCGTCACCTTAACAACTCAGTGACGAATACAAACCCCAGATTTGCATTAATGACATTTGTATAAAGCCATAAGCGGCTACATCAGGAGGTCATTCACCATGTCATTCACATGCTGACTCTCTGGAAGAGCAAATCAACTACTGTAATTCCACACTTCGCCTTTTCTCCCACAGCAATTCATATTTATATTGTCTCTCCTCGATCTTCCTATCAAAGTAAAACACCACACTGGGTTTAATGCGGGCTGGTTCTAATGGGGTAGCTGCAGACACCAAAAAGAAAACTTAACATTTGGCCGCGGTGGGATGCGAACCCACGCCTCCATAGTGACTAGAAACTAATTCCAGGGCTTTAGACTGTTCGGCCACACTATTATACGCAAAAGCGTTAGCTATCGTTTCCTTCACTGGTATTGCCACCAACATAGAGCAGAAGCAAAGGAGCAGGAATCGGTCATTGGGAAACTCGAACCAGCTCTGTCAGTTAATCAGATCATCCTGCACTTCTATAACATACAGAAATCATCTCCAGTAGTAACTTTTTTATTTCAATGTTTCATTATTTCGATGTTTCAAATTATGTTCCTTTTTTCCTATTTGACTGTGCGTGTTTTCTCAATGAAATGTTGGTATAAGGTAATTAGATTGTGTTTTTCGACTGAGAAAAATGAGGAGATGATTGGTCGGAATAAACTTTTTTTCGAATGTTCGATTTGAAATCAACTATTTTTAAAATTTCCATAAGTGTAAAAAAATTCGGAAACCAACTCTTCATGTCATTGAGTCTGGGAAACTTTGTTAATTTTCGCATTAATTTTCACAGACTGCAGAAGCTCCTGCACCTCTTTCAATATTGCTTTTCTCAACTCAGAGTTTTGAAAGGGAATTGGGCAAAGATTTGAAAGGGGGAGAAACAAATTAGGGTTATGGATAGAGACAAAGAAATTCAGATTAATTAGAAAGCTCTTTGTACAAAACTGATGTCGATCCGTTGGGCCAAAAGACCTCTTACTGCGCTGTGCCATTTGATGATGACATTGCTGATCAGTCTGTCTCCAGCATTCCTAATGAGAACAGCCGAATTCCATTTCTTCAAAACAAAGACCCAAAGTACTGCTGCATGACGTCACCACTTAAAATTTCACTGAAGCCCATTGAGCTTTTAGGTTATCTCCTGTTTCTGCAGTTCAGTGATTGTCACATTTGCCTGACACAAGATAAAATCCCTGGTTCAAGACTGCACAGAACCATTATCTAAATCTGCAGATTCACGTATGTTGAAGACAGTATCTTACAGCCATGTGGCCTGGTTACTGTTTATCCTTCAACCAAACACACATGATCTGCTCATTGTGATTGGTTAATCAGGAGTGACTTTTGTCACTCCTGAACAACAGGCAGAAAAAAATCTCTCTCATTCCCACCCACATTTTGTACCCTCATCCCTTTAGTCAGTTTCTCTCTGCAGCCTATCACACTCCTTCCCTTTTGTCCTTTCAGCCCCCTCCCTCCGCCTCTGGACTTGTTTTCCACCTGACTTTTCCAGCTCTGATAAAAGATCAACAAACTGGAAGATTAACACTGTTTCTCACTCCACAGACGCTGCCAGGCCTACTTTCACTTGATAAGGAATCCCTGTTCATTGTGACAGTTCACACAACGGGAGGGGAAAGGATTTCCCTGCCCGGAAATTGAACCTGGGCTGCGGCAGTGAAAGCACCAAATTCAAAGCACTAAATTCTCCGCTTCCGTTGAAGTGGGGGCAGTTTCCATTTATAAACCCAGAAACTTTGATATTAACAAAGTGGGATGGAGAAAGACTCAGTTTGACCGTTGACACTGTCGGAGGAATGGAGAGCTGGGGATCACCCATGAAAGCAGCAAAGTTTAAAATCAATGGCGCCCATCAAGCAGCTCCAACTCACAACCGACAGGTCCAGTGTCATTCACTCTGCCAACTGATGATGTGTGCATCCACTTGCTCTGGTCTCCAACGCGCAGAAAGACAAATATGTTCCATTTGGAGCCTCAGTTTGTTCTGAAATTCAAAGTGTAGAAGGTAATCGACCTAAAAAAGCCCCAAGGTTGCAATGCATTCCTTTCAATCATCAATAACATCATTCAACATAGAACCAAAGAATTATAGGTATGTTACAATGAAGAAGGAGACCATTCAGCCCATCATGTCTTCGCCAGCCAAAAAAGAGGAAAAAGAAACCAGCCGCTCATTATATTCTCACTTTCTGGCACCTGGTCCGTAGCCTTGCAGGTTACAGCACTTCAGGTGTTGATCCAGGTACTTTTAAATAATTTCAGCGTTTCAGCCTCAACCACAAACTTAGGCAGTGAATTCCAGACGCCCTCCACTCTCTGGATGAAATGTTTTTTCCATTTTAATTTTGCATTCACGGGATGTGGGCTTCACTAGCTGGGCCAGTATTTATTGCCCGTCCCTAGTTGCACTTGAGAAGGTGGTGGTGAGCGGCCTTCTTGAACCACTGCAGTCCATGTGGTATGGATACACTAACAGTGCTGTTAGGGAGGTAATTCCAGGATTCTGACCCAGCGATAGTGAAGGAACAGCTATATATTTCCAAGTCAGGATGGTGAGTAACTTGGAGGAGAACTTCCAGGTGGTGGTGTTTCCATCTATCTGCTGCCCTTGTCCTTCTAGGTGGTAATGGTCGTGGGTTTGGAAATTGCTGTCTAAGGATCTTTGGTGAATTGCCGCAGTGCATCTTGTAGATGGTACACACTGCTGCTACAGTGCATCGGTGCTGGAGGGAAAGAATGTTTGTGGATGTTGTGCCAATCAAGGGGGCTGTTTTGTCCTGGACAGTGTCAAGCTTCGTGAGTGTTCTTGGAGATGCACTCATTCAGGTAAATGGGAAGCAGTCTATCATACCACTGACTTGTGACCTGTCGATGGTGTACAGGTTTTAGGGAGTCAGGAGATGAGCTACTCGTCGCAGGATTCATAGCCTCTGACCTGGTCCTGTAGCCACAGTATTTATATGGTTATTCCAGTCAGTTTCTAGTCAATGATAACCCCCAGGATATTGATAGGTGTGGATTCAGTGATGGTAACGTCAATGGACGATGGTCAGATTCTCTCTTGTTGGAGATGGTCATTGCCTGGCACTTGTGTGACACAAATGTTAATTGCCACTTGTCAGCCCAAGCCTGGATATTGTCCAGATCTTGCTGCATTTGAACATGGATTGCTTCAGTTTCTGAGGAATAGTGAATGGTGCTGAGCATTGTGCAATCATCAGCGAACATCCCCACTTCTGACCTTATGATGGAAGGAATATCATTGATGAAGCAACTGAAAATGGTTGGGCCGAGGACTCTACCATGAGGAACCCCTGCAGTAATGTCCTGGAGCTGAGGTGACTGATACCCAACAGCCACAACCATCTTCCTTTCTGCTAGTGTGACTCCAACCAGTGGAGAATTTCCCCCCTGATTCCCATTGGCTCCATTTTTGCTAGGGTTCCTTGATGCCGCACTCGGTTAAATATGCCCTTGATGTCAAGAGCAATCACTCTCACCTCAACCCATGAGTTCAGCTCTTTTGTCCATGTTTGAACCATGGCTGTAATGAGTTCAGGAGCTGAGTGGCCCTGGCAGAATCCAAATTGGGTGCCAGGGTGCAGGTTATTGCTAAGCAAGTGCTGCTTGATCTCACTGTTGATGACCCTTTCAGTTTCTTTACTGATGATGGAGAGTAGACTGATGGGGTGGTAATTGGCCGGGTTGGATTTCTCCTGCTTTCTGCATGCAGGACATAACTGGGCAATTTTCCACATTGCTGGGTGGATGCCAGTGTTGTAGTTGTACTGGAACAGCTTGGCTAGGGGCATAGCAAGTTCTGGAGCACAAGTCTTCAGTGCTATTGCCTGAATTTTGTCAGGGCCCACAGACGTTGCATCATCCAGTGCCCTCAGCATTTCTTGATATCACGTGGAGTGAATCGATTTGGCTGAAGACTGGCATCTGTGATGCTGGAGTCCTCTGGAGGAAGCCGAGATGGATCATCCACTCCCCTCTGCTGGCTGGAGATTGTAGCAAATTCCTCAGTATGACCTTTTGCAATGATGTGCTGGGCTCCCCCATCATTTAGGATGGGGATATTTGTGGAACCTCCTCCTCAGTGAGTTGTTCAGTTGCCCACCACCATTCACGACTGGATGTGGCAGGACTGCAGAGCTTAGATCTGCTCCGTTGGCTGTGGGACCGCTTATCTCTGCCTCTCACATGCTGCTTATACTGTTTGTCACGCAAGCAGTTCTGTGTTATAGTTCTGGCAAACCTGTTGTTATTCAGTTTACCATTTACCATGATGATAGATAACGAAAGTGAATAAAGTTTGCAATCGTAGACATGTGTCCACTCCCCTGGGAACTGAACCACATTGAAACACATTGACAAAAACACCGAGAGTGACAGAGGCCTGAGGAGAGCGAAACGCACAGAAAACAATGATACCACCAACTTGGTTCAGTTTTGTTCTGTTCCCGACTACAGATTTGGTGAATGCTTGTCGATAAATGGAAATGAAGGAACGTGGAAGCGAAGCAGGACAAAACTTACGAGAGCGATTTTATTCCATTTAACCAACTGTAGAGGAATTTGAAGGGAGAAACAGTGAACAATGCAGTTGGCAGGATTCCAACCTGCGTTGGGCGACCCCAATGGGGTTTCAAATCCATCTCATTAATAACTCGTCCACGACTACAGCCATTGTGTAAACAAATCATGTTGTTCAACCAAAATCATAGAAGTGTTGCAGCAAAGAAAACTGGACTCGGCCTCACCTATTTCTGGTCAAACCACAATTTATATCGCTCCTCCTCATTCTTCCCAACAAAATGAAGCACTGCAGACATCGGCATTCCCCAGAGCATCCTGAGGGATTTACTGAAGAGACCGAAAGAAAGCGAATTAGCTGGAATTTTGACAGCGGTGCGATTTGAATATAATTTAAATCCAGTTTCTCAAACCACTCAACCACACTTACCACAACGAATGAGCCTTCAACCATTGCTTCGAGTGTGACCAGCCCTGAATTAAAACAGAACAACTGGAGCAGGAATGGAACCATTTTGCCCCTCGAGCCTCCCATAGTATTGAAGAATCAGAGACAAGGTTATATTTGGCCCTCGTCTGAGGAACATAGGAGTAATGAACAGGAGGAGGCCATTCAACACTTCCAGCCTGCTCCAGCATTCAATAAGATCATGGCTGATCTGGTTCTGATCTCAACTCCACTTTCATGCTCCCCCACCAGAGACCCCTTCGCCCCCACCACCGTGCTCTCCCCACCCCCGCCCCCGGCATAAGCCTTGATTCCCTTGTCTATCAAAAATCTGTCTAATTCTGCCTTGAATAAATTCAGTGACCCAGCCTCCAATGCTTTCTGGGGAGCATAATTCCACAGACCAACGACCCTTTGAGAGAGAAAAAAAATCCCCTCATCTCCGTCTGAAAAGGGAGAACTTTTACTCTTCTGGAAACTAACTGACCTGGTCCCACTCCCCCGCCTTTTCCCCGGAGACCTGCATTTTCTGTCCAATTCTCTTTTGAAATCCGCGATTGAATCTGCCTCCCCCACACTCTCAGGTCGTGCATTCTAGATCCTAACCACTCGCTGTGTAACAGAGAAACCCCTTTAGAATTGTACAATTTATTTGTTGTTGCCTCTCCTCATTCTCCTGACCAACATGAATCACTTCACAATTCCCTCAATCAAATTTCAGGATTGTTTTTACAGTTTGCACGAGGAATCCCTGCCATTGTATTAGTTAGCAGAGCGGTTAAAACGGGAAGTGAATCTAGGCTGGGGTGGATGAAAGCACTAAAGCTTTCTGACTTCCAGTGAAGCCGAAGGCAGTTTACACTCGCACAGTAGCAACTGTGATACTAACAAAGAGGATGGAGAAGGACTCAGTTTGAGTGGTGACACTGCTGGAGGATTGGGGAGCTGGGATTCACCCATCACAGCAGCAAAGTTTAAAAAACGGCGCTGTCCAGCCTGGGGCTTGAGCCCACGACCCTAAAATTAAGAACCGTCTGCTCTACTGACTAAGCCATGCATGATGCGATTGTTTCACGTGCTTCCAACCCAACTGGAAATCAAAGAGTGAGAATGAAAAAGGAAGAGAAGTGAGGGGTTTTGTAGATCCCACAGGAAAGAGACTCCAGGATCAGTTCATTGTGACAGTTCACACAGCAACAAGAAAACAACATTCCTTGAGGAGGGCCAAACCCGGGTGGCAGGAGTGGGAGCGCCGAATAATAGCACGTTTAGCTCAAACACAGAAGACTTGTTCAACCAATAACAGTATCGAATGTGTTAGACATGAACACGAAGTGAACAGTGAGGTGAAATAGTGCCACAAACTGCGGATGTACAGCTTCCAATTTCCAAAACCCACCAAGGAATCAATGCGGCTCCTCTGAAACTTTCAAGGCAAATATTTATCCTTTATAAGGTTCCGTTCCCAGAACTATACACAGTCCTCCAGGTGTGACCTAACCAGGGCCTTGTATAGCTGTAGCAAACCTTTCCCTCTTTTCTATAACAGCCTCTGTAACAGGTTGAACAGCAAGAGGAATTAGATTGTCCATATCGACAGGGGAAAATAAGGAGATGCTTGGTCAGAATAAAATTCCTTTGCAAATTCCATTTGAAATGAACTTCATTTTTTTTTTGAAAGCTGTTTAAGAAGCCCCAGCCTAAGCCTTCATGTCATTGGGTCAGGGGAACTTTGTTAATGTTCACACACTGAGCATGGACACGGCAGAAGCTCCTGCACCTCTTTCAATATTGTTTTTCTTCACTCAGAGTTTTCAAAAAGGAATTCGAAAATGAATAGAAAGTGTCAAACATCATGGTTATGTAGAAAGAAAACGAAATTGAGACTAATTGGAAAGAACATTGTAAAAAGTTGTTATTGATTAGAAGGGCTGAATGGTCTCCTCACGTGCTATGTCATTTTATGATAACATTATCAGATTAATTTGACGACAGCATTTCTAAATCTGCCACCTGAATTCCATTTCCGTAAATCAAAGACCCAAAGTGCTGCTGCAGGACCTCACAGTTTAACATGATGTGTAGGTGCCTCTGGCTCTGTCAGGTATTGTTCTGTATTGGAGTGGTTATCACATGTGAAAGGTCCCCGCTTTGAAACTGGGCAGAAATATGATCAAAATATGTTAATTTAATGGGAAGCAAATATCCAAAACTACACGTTTGATGCTAAATATTAAGGGAATACAGTGTCTCACAGCCACGTGTCCTGTTCATCCGTCAGTCAACGTCACAAAAACACATCATCCGCTCATTATGACGTTGCTGGTTGTGAGAGTTTGCTGAGCGCTAATTGGCTGCCGCGTTTTCTATATCACAACAATGGCGACACTTCAAAATGTCCTTCATTGTCTGGAAAGCGCTTTGAGACGCCCGCTGGTCGGGAAAAGCGCTATAAGCATTGACCAGAAGGCAGGGCTGGAAGGTACTATATTCAACAAACGTGATTGAACAGATTGTGGTAATTTTTCTGCCCGATTTCGAAGCACTTGTTAGGCAAACGTAATAACCACTACACTAAATGCAAGTCTGTCTTTCTTTAATGATCTTAAATTCCAGTCCTCTGGCTAGTGACCCCCGTCAGTGGAAACAGTCTCTCCCTATCTGCTCCATCAAACCGCCCCATCCCCGTTGCCCCCCACCCCCATCATTTTGAGCCGCTCCATGAATTCTCCATTTAACCGACATTGCTCTAAAGAGAACAAGCCCGGTCTCTATAATCTCTCCACAAAACTGAATTTCCTCATCCCTGGACAAGATGCAAGGCGGAGGATTGAGACGAGATTTTGGAAAATATTGTCAGTTGGCAGGTAGGAAAATGGAGAAGGAACCAAACCAGAAAACCCAGTCTCCAGCTTTGTGAATCTTTAGAAACTCTTTGTGAACCGGAATCAGAGGAGAATGAAGGGTGAACTGTCCGACTGACCAGAGACAGTCAAGGCACCTTTCCCTTCTTTAAGACGCTGGAACATTGACTCTGATGTTCTCAGTGAAATTAACTGATCTGAGACTTTGACAGGATTCTCGTTACTGCACATCAGGAATGCAAACCTAATATCGGCTTCAGGACAATCAGAATACTTGGTAACAGACAAGACAGCGAAAGACTCAAAGGGAGACGGCACCGGTTGTACGAGAGCTGGTTCCCGGTGACATGGATGTGTCTGCAGTGGGTGGGATCAGACTGTTTTCATGTATCCACAATGAATGTCCCACTCTTTTATTTGGGAAGAGTAAAACTGAGAAAGAATAATTGTCACTCCAGTCGCGGCAATCTGAAGCTTTCACTCGCTGAGCCATTGGTTTAGGATATTTTATAGAGGATATGTTACCTCGTCACGTCTCTGTGGCGCAATTGGTCAGCGCGTTCGGCTGTTAACTGAAAGGTTGGTGGTTCGAGACCACTCAGGGACGAAGCTGTCACTGTTTTCTCCCCGTCATTACTCATTAACGCTCTGGTTTGTTTCGGGCCTCTGAAACCACAAGAAAATCCTCCCACCCCCACCCACAAGTTGCAAACTCGGCTCCCACATCAAGCTTTGTTTATGGACATTCAGTTCTGATATGACAAAGAAAATGAACGATCATGTACCCCCATCTAATTTAATACAGATCTATGAGGCTATTGGATTGAAACAAACCCATCAATTAGTCGCTCCACGGTAACTGAGACAGGAAAAAGTAGCAATATTCCAGCCCCATACTCTCCAATCACCCGCTGCCAGCAGAAACATATTCTTATTTTGCTGAATGTTATCTTCAGAAATGCTGAAGAGCGAATCTAATGTGGCTGCAAGATGTAGCATTCAGATCACATTCAACAACAAACAGGAATGGGATCGATGCAACTTTTCCACACAGTTGGGTGACAATGTTTTTCACGAGCATCGAATGGAGTAATTTGCACACGCGAAATGAGCGGGGTAACCACAAGGTTACAGAACCATTTCCCTGCCTGGATCCCAATGGAGCTGTCTGGAATGTTAAACGGTGACGTCATGCAGCAGCACTTTGGGTCTTTGTTTTGAAGAAATTGAATTCGGCTGTTCTCATTGGAAATGCTGGAGACAGACTGATCAACAATGTCATCATCAAATGGCACAGCGCGGCAAGAGGACCTTCCGCACATTTTATTTATACCAGCTTTTTACAAAAATCTTGCCAATTAATCCCAAATTCCTTCTCTCTTTCCATGGATCAGAATTTTCTCCCTTTCAACCATTGCCAAATTCCCCTTTGTAGAAGGAGTTTCTGCAGAATCCATGCACTTTGCCTTAATGAATAGTTCCCTTACCCAATGAAATTAAGAGTTGGACTAGGGTTCCTTCTCCAGTTTTCGATACAAGCATAAGCTATTTATGCAATTCCTTTCATGGTGAACTTTCAAAAGATGTTTATTCTGATCAGACATGTCCTCAGTATTTCCTCAGTCATGATGACTATGAAACTATCATTGATTGCCATACAAACCCATGTGGTTCACCAGTCCTTTCGGGAATTCAATCGGCCGTCCTTACCTGGTCTGACCTGCATGTGACTCCAGACGCACAATGGATGTGGTTGATTCTCAACTGCCCTCTGAAATGCTTTAACAAGTTACACAGTTGAAGGGCAATTCAGGATGGGCAACAAATGCTGGCCAGCGATGCTCATGAAAGAATAAAGATCCATGATGAAGCGCGATACAAAGTGATTTTCTACCATCTCTCCCACTCCCTCATGTTCAATCATTGTATCAGTTGCATCTATCTTTAGGATGACGCTAGTCTTTGGATCACACTGGTCGTCATCTTTCAGTCAGTAATTAACTGTGAATTTGCATTTGTAAACTCATTAATTTCTGTTGTCAACTAAAGAAACTGCTAGTTTTTGTGCCTAGTCAGTTTCATCCCTCTTGATTTTGGAGCGGGGAGGTGGGGGGGTGGGGTGGGGGCGGGGGGTGGCTTTTTGCGGCTTGGCGAAGGGCAGATTTAATGTGGCGGTGAGATACTATATTCAATTAATATTCAACAACAAATGTGAATTATGAAACTTTCCCTCACACTTAGATGTGTAAATCTCGATAATGTTTCTACCCATTTCCAGACAGGGGACCTTTTGCGTGTACGTAGTAACCACTGCACTACAGAAACAATGGGCAGAACCACATGGACTGACTTAGAATATCAAACCATGCAGTCTTACTGCACTTCCGAACCCTGTTTTGTGGAAGTACAATTCGGCTGAAAAACATAACCATGCGGCAGGTAAATTGACTTGACATTAGAATCATAAAATGACACAGCACATCAACAGGTTATTCAACACTTCACACACGTGTGAACTATCTTATTGCAATTCGTCTGACTTATTGTCTCTTTCTTACAACCATGCCTTTTGGAGAAAATCAGTCAAAGCCTGGGGAAGTGCCAATGTCACATGGCTGTGAGATAATGTATTCAGCTATTATTTGGCAACAAACGGGAATTGTGCAACTTCTCACAATTAAATGGCTCAATTTTAATAATGTTTCCGTCAGTTTTCGAACCAGCGACCTAGCACATGTGAAGTGAACGTGAAACCACTACTTGTTTCTCTAATCATTTATAGGATATGGACATCGCTGGCCAGGTCACTACACCACAGAAACAAGTTGTGAGAAAAAGCCAAAGGGACTTCTATGGAATGTCAAACTGTGTAGACATGCTGCACTGCAAGATCCTGTTTTACAGGTATTGAATTGGAGTGGGACATTTTGGAATGCTGCAGAGAAATTGATCTAATTGTAAATTTACACAGCTCATTAGGAGGCCTTTCGACCCATCGGGTGTGTGCTTTCTTCCACTTAGTTCCAATATCATTCTCTTCCTTCATAACCCTGCAGTTTTATTTTCCATTTCAAATAATTGCCCAATTCCCTTTTGAAAACTCTGATTGAAGAAAACCAATATTGAAAGAGGTGCAGGAGCTTCTGCAGTGTCCATGCTCAGTGTGTGAAAATTAACAAAGTTTCCCTGACCCAATTATATGGAGAGTTGTGCTGGGGATTCATATATGGTCTTCGAAATAAAAAGAAATAATTACAATAAAGAGTACTCCTTATTCGATATCTACAATCTAATTCCTCTTGCTGTACAACCTGTTACAGAGGCTGTTATGCAAAAGAGGCTTACTGCAGATACACGAAGCCCTGCTTAGATCGAACCTGGAGGACTGTGTGTAGTTCTGGGAACGGCACCTTTTCAAGGATCAATATTGTTTTGCTGCATTGTCCAACCAATCGCCCATTTTCCCATGGAACATGGTCTCATCAGCTAAACCACAGGCTCCAGCAAGAGTTGAACTCGCGACCCCTGGTCTACTAGACCAGTGCTCTAACCACTGAGCTATGGAGCCAACTGCTCAATCAAATGCCCGGAAAGTCAACCATATTCAGTGGACGAGGACCAGGATGACATTTCAGGTAGATGACATTTGATAGACCTGGAAATGTCTGAGAGGGAGAACAGGAAGTTAAAAGATGCGACATGAAAGTGGCAGAATTTGATGTGTGTCAGTTACTTTCAGTGATGAATTTCTGCCATGTCTCGCCTTGTCAGTTTCACAGGAGCCGCAGGGATGAAGTTGGTGACATGTGGTTGAAATGAGGAATAATGGGAACTGTAGTCAGCAGGATTCAAACCGACAGGGGGAGACACCAGTGGATTTCAAATCCATCACCTTAAACATTGAGTTATGACCAACAGCTCCTCCGAGTTCAAAGGTGTTCTTATCAAATCAGAGATGGCGAAAAAGTAAGTCACTCGGCCCATCGCGCCTGTGCTGGCTCTTTGGAAGAACAACTCACCCGATTCCACACACTCGAATTTCCCCCGCAGCCATTTATATTTGTATTGCCTCTCCCCGTTCTTCCTGTCAAAATAAAGGAGCATTAAACCAGAATCTCCTCTTGCTCACCTAAAGGAACTTCCTAAAGTGCCTGAAAGGGGGAATGTGACTGAAACTGTGGCAGCGCTGGGATTCGGACTAACTCCTCTTTTCACAAAAAAACAAGTATCAGTTGGAACTCGCTGGGTGACAGCAGAGGTGGCAGTTTTTGTTATTTATTTTATTCTGTTTGCTACTGAAGGACCCAGTGACAGCCCGAAACTGCGTGACAATGAATGATGTTCCAGTTAACAGCAATCGCTGTTGTCATTGGCTGAGGAAGTCGTTTGTGTTCGATATAAACATGTAATTTTGTGGGGGAAACGTGTCTCTGGTGAGCGAGGACTGGAATGAGAATAAAAGGCACAGGTAGCACAGATCAGCCGGTTGTGAGGTTTGCAAACAGTTTCTCTGGTGCAGAGGTGATTAGGAATTGGCGCTTTCGCTGCTGCAGTTCTATATATACTTTTTGACATAAACATAATTGATTTATGCAATTGATTTCATAGCGAATTTAAAACAACACATTTTTTCTTATCAAGATACCCTTGCTATTTCTGTGCTGATATCTACAATCTGATTCAATGTGCTCTACAAACGGCAGAGCTGGATTCAGGTTCCAGTCTCTGGCGGAGTGGGTCCGAATCCCGCGGCTGCCAAACTTTCAGATGCTTCCCCCTTTCTGGCACTTTAGGAATTCTGTTTGGGTGGACAAGAGGCAACTCCAGTTTAATGCCGGGCGGGTGGCGGGGGGTGGGGAGAGCGTGCGGATTGCGGTCCTTGATTTTGTTTGGAAGAACGGGGAGAGGCAATACAAATATAAATTGCTGTGGGGGAAAGGAGGGTGCGTGGAATTGGTTGAGTTGCTCTTCCAGAGAGCCAGCAGGGACACAATGGGCCGAGTGACTTATTTTGTCACCATCTCTGATTTGATATGAGTGTGCATGGACTATGGATATGCTGTTAGTCGTGTACGAGTGTTTGAAGCGATGGTTTCAAGATCTATCGGGCTTCCCAATGTAGGTTGCAATCCTGCTGACTGCGGCTCTTATTATTCCCGATTTTAACCAGGTACCAACAGGATTAATTATCGGGTAAATAGAATAAAACAAAAACACCCGCGCTTTCTTATTTAAATTAATCTGTATGGATTCACGAAATCTGCAGTCACAAATGGAACAAACTGAGCCAGTTGGTGACATCCTTTCTTTCTGGGTGTTTGTCTCTCCTCAGGCCTCTGTCACTCTCGGTGTATATGTCTGTGTGTGTTCCTCTGTCTGTGTCAATGTAGTTCCGTTCCCCATTTTTCACAATCCATACTTCATTCACCTTAGTTGTGTGGCTTCATATTAAAATCGTAGAGAGAAAATAAAAATAAATTTAAAAGATTGAAGAGGAATTTTTTTCTGTATTTTTTTTGAGTGGAAACTGTTCAGTTACTAAGTGTCTATGTTACAAAGTGGAAGGTGATTGAAATTTTCACCGAGCAACATTTAAACAGACATTCACCGGGTCCTTATGATCGAGTGTTTAAGGAAATGGACGCTGGAGAGAGATAATTTGTAAATACAAATAGCCCAAACTCATATCCCTCGGACATTAGGAACTGGATTTCTTCTCGAAGTTTTTCCACGTGTGACATTTGCAGCTCTGATGTGAAACTTCAACTCTTACTCCTCTGATTCGGGCGGAGCTGTTGTGCGTTTTGGTTTTCAATCAATAAGTAAATCAGGCCTGTTTTAACAGTTTGTACCAGATCAATAAATCTTCATTCTCTGACCAGGAAACGATCCTGGACCGCGGCAGCACAAGGGCCGAATCCTCACCTCTAAATCACGAGGACAGCTGTCTATAAGTCTTGTAACGTGCTTTATCTGAGCCACATTTGTCATTTCTTCAGACAATTTCACCAGAGTCAATTTTTTGCTACAGAATTTTGTGTTTAACTAGAACTCAAACGACATCTTCAGCGAATGGCACCCATTCTTTTTAAGGGGTGAGCTCAGTGGAGGATTGGCACCAATAAACTGTCGTTCAACTGATCTGATTCCAAATCCCGTGCCAGAAATAACAAGAAAACCCCCTGAAATTGCTCAGTGTCTTGACTTCAAAAGCGTTGGATAGAATGTAAGAAAGTACATTCCCCAATGGTGTGCAATAAAATGTCGGAATGATAGTGAAAGAAGCAACCGTGATGCTGGAAAAGATAAAATTATAGACAGTTCCAGCAAAGAAAGAGGCCATTCGGCCTGGCGCGCTGCTTTCAAAGGGCAGTTGTGATTGATTAGCCAGGAATGATATTTGTGTCAGTGTAAACAGTCGGCAGTGAAATCTCCCACATTACCGCGGCAGACATTCATCACAGAAAGCAACTGACACACATCAAGTTCTGGCGCTTTCATGTCACATCTTTTAACTCCCTGTCCTCCCTCTCAGACATCTCCAGCCGATCAAATATAATCCACGTGGAACGTTATCCTGTTCCCCTTTCCATTTATTATGGGGACTTACTGTACCAGGTGGTAGTGTTCCCATCCATCTGCTGCCATTGACCTTCTAAATGGTAGTGGTCGTGGGTTTGGAAAGTGCAGTCGAAGGAGCCTTGATGAGTTCCTACAGTGCATCTTCTAGATGGTACACACTACTGCTACTGTGCGTCGGTGGTGGAGGGAGTGAATGGCGAAGGTGATAGGTGAGGTGTCAACAAGTGGGCTACTTTGTGCTGGATGGTGTCGAGCTGGAGCCAACAGTGTGTTGCTGGAGCCGCGCTCACCCAAGCAAGTGGAGACGTCTGAATTGAGCCTTGTAGGTGCTGGGCGAGTTTGGGGATTCAATAGGTGAATTACTCTCCGCAGCATTCTCCGTGCCCGTCTTACCAAAGAAATAGTTGGTAGGACATGAATTTCTTAACAAGAGCACACAACAGAATATACCACTGACGAATATTTACGGTATTAGGCGATCTGTAGTTACAGTTTGAATAAGAGAGAATAAAAACAAACGGAAACATTCTGGTGAAGATAATTCGTTTATCCTTGTGGAATGATGCAGCATGATTTGTTTTCACACACACATACAGAACAGGCGATGTCTCAAATGTAATTCTGTGGCTGTGATGAAAATGATTATCAGGAGCTGCGCAGAACAAAGAGTCAATGGGAAACCTCTAGTTTTAGGCCAAAGTCAGAGGCCCATTTCGAGCTCGACGTCCACCTTATAGAGACATAGGCTAGTGCAGTAACAACAGAGACAGAGCCTGGTGTGGTAATTACTGAGACAGGACCTAGAGCAATTTAAGCAGAGACATTACTAGCGCAGTAATAATAGAAACAGCATCTAATGTTACTTAAGCAAAGACGGGGACGAGTGCTATATTAACATAGACAAGGACTACTGCTGTAATATCGGAGACGGGTCTAGTGCAGTAGTTACTGATACAGGGCCTGGAATGAATATCAAGAGAAATAGGGTAGTCATTACAGGCACAGGACACAGAATAATTGCTTCCTAGAGAGAGTCTAAGGCCGTAATAACCGAGACTGCCTCCAGTGTAAGAGAGACAGACATTATTTCGTGGAGTAAAAACAGAGACAGGGAGAGTGGAATAGAAGCAGAGACAGAGACAGAGACAAAGACAAAGTCTCTTCAAAGGCAGGATCCATTTTAATTAAAAAGGCAGAACAGCTCGAGTGTGATACAGGCTGATACAGAGTCTAATGTAACTTGTTCTGAAATATGGTCTAGCGGAATATAAGTGCAGATATGATTCAGTGTATTATAAGCAGGGCCGCGATCTAGTGGAATATAAGTGAGACAGTGCAGAGTGCAGTAATAATTGAGACAGGATCTTGTGCAATACGAACCAGTCTAGTGTAGTGATAAGACAGACCGGATCCAGTGTAAGAAAACTGATACAGGGTCTAGTGGAGCTTCACATAATTCAGGGCTCTTTATAATATAAATTGACGCAGTGTCTGGTGAATTAAATACCGGCAAAGGTACGAGATTAATAAAAACAGAGACATGGACAAGTACAGCAATAAGAGAGTAATGGTTTAGGGCAATAACAACAGGAACAGGGAAGTATGATATGAATGGAAGCATGTATTGGTGCAGCATTAACAGACAGGGTCAAGTTTGATAGACACGTGGCAGGTTCTACTGGAGTAATAGCTGAGGCAGGGTCTTGTGAAATGCAACGAAAAACATGTTCTAGTTTTCTATAACCAGAGACAAGCTCTAGTGCAGTGCCATCTGGGGCATGGCTTATTGTAACTTTAGCCAAGACCTGCTTCAGTGCAGTCGTGACTGAGATAGTGCCAACGGTATGGTGCCCTAGTCCAGTATAGAAACAACTGAGAGATGACCTTCGCTAATATGATAAGAGACATGTCCTAGTGTAATAGAAATATAAACGGCGTCTAATTTAATCTGAACAGAGACAGTGCCAAGTGCACTAATAATTGAGACAGCGCCTGCTTGATGTGATGTGAACAATCACGGTTTCACTGCCACCTACTGGTCAAACTTTGCTACTGCAGGTGTTGTGAAAATGTCGAATCAATTTACTGTTTCTGATATCAATGGTTAAAATCAGAAATAATGGAAAACGTAGTCGGCAGGATTTGAACCTGCGCGGGGTAACCCCAATGGATTTCAAATCCATCGCCTTAACCACTCGGCCACGACTACAGACCTGGACAGTGAAATATATATATTTCATATATGAAATCATAGAATAGTTACAGCAGAGAAAGAGGGCCTTCTTCCTGCCCTGTCACTGCCACAACCCAACCTTTTCCCCATAACCCTGCAATTTATACTGTCCCTTCTCGTTCTCCCTCCCAAACTGGGAATGAAAGAGTGAGAATGAGAGAGGAAGAGAAGTGATGGGTTTTGTCGATCCCAGGGAAAAAGACTCCGGGGACAGTTCATTGTGACAGTTCACACAGCAACAAGAAAACAACATTCCCTGAGGAGGGCCAGCAGTGGGAGCGTGTTTAGTTCAAACACAGAAGACTTGTTCAGCCAATAACAGCATCGAGTGTCTTAGACATGAACATGAAGTGAGGTGAAACAGTGTAATAGCTTCTTTACCCAGAGAGTGGTGGGAATGTGGAACCCGTTGCCACAGGGAGTGGTTGAAATGAATAGTACAGATACATTTAAGAGGAAACTAGGCAAGTATTTAAGGGAGAAGGGAATAAATAGTTACAATTGTAGATTTAAATGAAGGGAAATTGGAGGAGGCTGAGGTGGATCATAAACCCCGGAGCGCACTGGTTGGACCAAATTCCCATTTCTGTTTCCTCCATCCTGTGAGAATAATACCAGATTCTGCCGCCTCTCCACATGATTGAAATAGCTTATCCCTGACACAGTTCATGTGAATACTGCCCGTAACCTCTCCAAAGACTTGACATCTTTCCCAAAGTGTGAACATAATATTTCAGCTGAGGTTCAATAAATGATTTACAAAGATTCAGCATCATCAGTTTTCTTTTGAACTCCAAGCCTCCATTAATGAAGCCAAGGAGCACATGAGCTATTTTTAAAGAAAGCAGAGAGATCAGCTTGCCCTGCTACTTTCGAAGATTTGTGTACACGTCACTCTATCCCTCTACTCAGTTCTCCACCAAACAACCTTTCACAGCCCGTGTGTGTTTTTTTCCTTCACCTCCTCGTTCCGAACACTGTCCATAAGCCTTGCAGAATGTTTCGTCCACTCCAATTTTGCCATTTCCTCGCTTCAGACCCGCTTCACCAGGGATAAGTTTGTCCTACAAAATGGCGCGTTTACTTGGAACAGGAAGGGCTTGTTCAATGGCAATTGTTCAGCCAATGAGGACAACCGTTTCTGGGAGCTGGAACACGAAATCGACAGTGAGGTGAAATAGTCTCACAAGCTGCTCCTGTGTAAATTTCAATTTCCAAAACCCACCAACCTCTTCACTGCGGGTCCTGTAAACCTTACAAGGGAGCACACGGCAGACATTCATCACTGAAAGTAACTGGCACACATCAAATAATAAACAATTTCATGTCGCATCTGTTTCTGCTTCTGTCCCTGCTTCGCCTTCAGCTCCCTCTGCCCATCCAGCTCCCAGGTCAATTAGCTGCTTGATGCAGACACAGTCAGTTCATGAACCCAAGCTTTCCCTGGAAAGCAGGGACAGAGAATGGAAGTCCCAAAGCTTCCGGAAGGGATGGGTTTGCAGATGACAGTGTAAAGATAAAACATGATCTATCTTCCTGGTTCTCTCACATATTGATTACATGAAAAGGACACAAGGGCAATCCACTGTCTGTTTAAATGTTGCTCAGTGAAAATTTCAATCATCCTCCGCTATGTAACATTCGGGCACTGAGTCAACAAGCAGTCTGCACTCAAAAATAAACACAGGAAGTGGCAATCATATCTTGCAACATTAAAACCTGTTCATTTCCCTGTACCATTTACCACGAAGGTACATAACAAAAGTGAACAAATTTTGCGCTGGGAAAAATGTGTTCATCCCTCGGTGAACTAAACCACACTGACACACTCAGAGGAGCACAAACAGACATATACACCGAGAGGGACAGAGGCCTAAAGAGAGACAAACACCCATGTCACCAACTTGGCTCAGTTTTCTTCCATTTCTGGCGATTTGGTGAATACTTTCAGATGAACGGAAATGAAAGAGCGCGCAAGTGAAGCGGAAAAAAAACACGGGAGTATTTGGAAGCTTCTGATTTCATTTCACCAGCAATTAGCTGTCGAGACAACGGATAGGACCAACAGGGAAGCAGCGCAGTCGGCAGGAGTCGAACCTGCGTGGGGAAACCACAATGGATTTCAAATCCATCGCCTTAACCACTCGGCCATGACTACTAAAGGAGCATGAATGTTTTTGAGCTAAAATTGCAGAATGGTTACAGTGGGAAAAGCTGGCACTTGGCCCCACCCACTTCCGGTCACCCTGCAATTTTTATCGTCTCTCCTCGTTCTTCCTACCAAAATAAAGCACCGCAGGCGTCAGCTGCCCCGAGCGCATCCCAATGGATTTTCGAAAAAGAAAAACTAATTGAAATTTCGATCGCATTGGGATTTGAACCCACGCTTCATAAGAGACTAAAACCCACGTTTCATGAAACGCTACAACCGAATTTCGAGGGTTTGGGCCTCTCGGACACAAACCTACAGAGCAAACAGAAGCACCGTAACCATCGCCTTGAGTGGTATCAGCGCTGAATTAGACCATAACAAATAGGAGTAGGAATGGAACCATTTTGCCCCTGGAGCCCCTCATAATATCACAGAATGACAGCTAATATTACACCATTGATAGAGGCCATTCGGCCCGGGTCATTGGAATATAGGATTTAGCAGCAGGAGGAGGCCATTCGGCCCATTGCGACTGCTCCACCATTCAATAAGCTCATGGCTGATCAGGTTGTGGTCTCAACTCCACCTTTTTGTTTGCCCCCAACCCCCATAACCTCTTCTCGATCAAAAATCTGTCTAATTCTGCCCTGAATAAATTCAGTGACCCAGCCTCCACTGCTTTCTGGGGAAAATAATTCCACAGACTAACGACCTTCGGCGGGAGAAAAAACCTCCTCGTCTCCGTCTGAAAAGGGAGACCTCTTACTCTTCTGGAAACTAACCCACCTGGTGCCGCTCCCCAGCCTTTTCCCCGGAGGCCTGCATTTTCTGTCCAATTCTCCTTTGAAATCCGCGATTGTATCTGCCTCCCCCACACTCTCAGGTAGTGCATTCCACATCCTAACCACTCGCTCTGTAATAGAGTATTGTAGATTTGTACACTTTGTTTGATGTTGCTTCTCTTCATTTTTTTCAACCAACATGAATCACTTCATGCTTCCTGACATTAAATTCCAGGTTCGTTTGAACAGTTTGCTAGAGGAATTCCTGTGCATTGTGACAGTTCACTCAGCGGTAAGAAATAAGGTTTATCCTGACTGGGAATTGAACCTGGGCTGCGGTGGTGAAAGCATCAAACCCTCTGCACAAAACTCTACGACTTCTAATGAAGCCGAGGGCAGTGTTCGCTCAGAAACCAGCGGCTGTGACATTAACAAAGCGGGATGGAGAGAGACTCAGTTTGAGCGGTGACACTGCCGGAGGAATGGGGAGCTGGGGATCACCCATGAAAACAGCAGAGCTTTAAAAACAGTCAGCGCCCAAACCCACGACCCTGAGATGTAGATTCTCATACGCTACGGACAGAGCTAGCCGGGCATGCGAACTACTTACTTCCTTTGCAAACATCCAGGGAGATCAATGTTGCTTTCCACATGGAGCCTCAGCTTGTTCTGAATTTCAAAGTGTAGAAGGTGATCGACCTACAAAAGCCCCAAGGTTACAATACATTCCTCTCAATCATCAATAACATCATTCACATCTTCCACTTCTTAGCTGCACCTCCTTCGAAATTTGCATCGTTCATACTGCTATTTTTCTCTTTGACATTTTAATATGAAGCTGCACATCTAATGTGAGTTAAGTTTCTGATGGTGAATATGTGTTGGCCCGTCGGGGAACAGAACCACATTGACACACACAGAGGAACACACACAGTCATATACACCGAGAGTGACAGAGGCCGAAGGAGAGACAAAGACCCAGAAAGCAAGGATGTTACCAACTTGGCCAACTGTTGTTCCATTTCAGGGACCAAATGTAGTGAATGTTTGCAGATGAACAGGAGTAAGAAACACGGGGGTATTTGGGTGGTTTTCTTTTTCATTTGACTGATAATTTATTCTGCAAATAGTTTGTGTCAATCAGGAATGAGAAGAAGGGGAGTTGGGACGATTCGAACCACGTGGAAAAACGCCTCAACCACTCGGCCAGGACAACTGGGTAAAGGCTGATTGTTGTTTGTTTAAAATAATAGAATGAATACAGGGAGTTCCAGTGAAAGAAGATCTTCCAGTCCGTGCCATTGCCCCACCTTTTCCCAGTCCCCCTGGGATTTACACTGTCTCTCCTCATTCTTCCAACTGAAATACAACACGGCACAGCTCAGCTTCCCCTTCGCCGCACGGAGAATTTTTTGGAAGCGTCTCAAATAACAAAGCAGCAGAAAGTTTGGCAGCGGTGGGAGTGAAGCGCAAATCACCAGAGAGATCGGAACCTGAACCAGCGGCTGAGCCCGCTCGGCCTCACTACCACATTCAGGTTAGACACAAACATTGTCTTCACCAACATTGACACTGAATTAGAATATGAAAAATAATTTTCAGGAATTCAGGAATTGGCCATTCGGCCCCTCCAGCATTCTCAGCTACTTAATAAGATCATGTGAAAACTTCAATCATCCTCCACTTTGTAACATCCAGAAGTTAAGTTGCTGAACAGTCTCCACTCAAAATAAAGAGAGAAATGTCCTGTTAACAGCTTTTCTTTTGCTGATATGAAGTCAGAGAACTAACATGGATAATGATTGGGTGGTAAAAATGGGAAACTGAACAACATTGACTCACACAGAAAAGCACAAATACGCATTGTTAAGATTTGAAATTGTGCTTATTTTCACACTGTCTTTCAATGTGCAGAAAGTGGAGCTGTGATCAGCTTATAGCTCAGAAGATGCACAGCAAGAATGTACATAACAGGCTGATGCTCACGGTGCCTGTTGGGACTCGGTGAGCTGCATCTAACGATTGAGACCATTTAATTGTCGTTTAACGAGCCCGGTTCCAAATTCTGTGCTAGAAATGAAAAGAAAACTCGCTGAATTTGCTTATTGTCTTGAATTCAAAGCATCCCATGGAAGATAAGAAAGTTCATCCGAACCGTGGTGTTAGGAAACAGAAAATGACAGAAAGTTACAGCAAGGAAAGAGGCCATTCGGCCCTGTGTGCTGCTTCCAAAGAACAGTGTGATTGGTTGATCTGAATATTCAAAGGTATTCGCCATTTAGGAAGAATGGGCAAAAAGGAAAACGAGGCGGGGTCGCGCAGTTAATAAGGAACGAGATCGGTACATTCGTGAGAGAGGATCTTAGATTGAAGAATCAAGATTTAGAATCAGTTTGGGTGGAGCTAAGGAATAATAAGAGGCAACAAACATTGGCAGGAGTTGTTTATAGGCCACCAAACTGCAGTGGTAATGTTCGGCATGAGGTAATTCAGGAAATTAGATCTGCTTGTGACATGGGTAAATCAGGAATAATATTCTGCCTTGCACCACCAGCTCTATAGTCATTGCTTTGTAACCTATCACAGCCCTTCTCTTTTATTTTCACCCCCTCACTCCGACTCTGGATTTATTCCCGAGTTTTGCCCTTGTGACATTTCCATCTCTGATGTGAAACTCCCACTCTCACTCCACCAGTTCTAGCAGAGCTAAACCGTGTTATTTTCAACGAGAAAATCAATCACATTGATTTGAACAGCTCATCCAGGAGTAATATTTTTCAACTCCCTAACCATGAATCGAACGCAAGCGGTGCTGATAAAATTGCCGCATTCTAACCACTCACCCAGCAGTTGGACACATGTAGGCTGCGTATGGCATTTTTTCATTCCAGATCTCTTTCACCACACCAAGTTTCTTTGACCAAATAGTCTGTGTCGGTTGAACACAAGTGACGTCTTCAGCCAATGAGATGAACCACAGCTGTTCACTGGAACATGAAATCGATACTTCCTGTCACAGCCATGACCTGATCTTTTCCCCTGTACCCTGCAATTTATCCTGTCTCCCCTCGTTCTTCCTACCAAACTGGGAGTGAAAGAATGAGAATGATCCAACCTGGCCAATTACCGCCCCATCAGTCTACTCTCCACCATCAGTAAAGTAATGGAAGGGGTCATCAACAGTGCTATCAAGCGGCACTGACTTGGCAATAACTTGCTCACTGATGCCAAGTTTGGGTTCCACATGGGCCACTCAGCTCCTGACCTCATTACAGCCTTGGTTCAAACATAAACATAAGAGATGAACTCCAGAGATGAGGAGAGATATCAAGACAGCATTTGACCGAATGTGACATCAAGGAGCCTGAGCACAGATGGAGTCAATGGGAATCAGGGGAAAACTCTCTGCTTGTTGGAGTAATGCCTCGCACAAAGAAAGATGATTGTGGTTGTTGGAGGTCAGTCATCTTAGCTCCAGGACATCACTGCAGGACTTCCTCAGGGTAGTTTCCACAACCCATCTTCAGCTGCTTCACCAATGAACTTCCTTCCATCATAAGGTCAGAAGTGGAGATGTTCGCAGATGATTACACAAAGTTCAGCACCACACCGATTCCTCAGATACTGAAGCAGTCCATGTCCAAATGCAGGAAGACCTGGACAATATCCAGGCTTGGGCTGATAAGTGGCAAGTAACATTCGCACCACACAAGTGTCAGGCATTGACCATCTCCAACAAGAGAGAATCCGACCATCGCCTCTTGATGTTCAATGGCATTAGCAGCCCTGAATCCCTCACTATCAACATCCTGGGGGTTACCATTGACTAGGAACTGGACTAGCCATATAAACACTGTGACTACAAGAGCAGGTCAGACGCTAGGAATCGTGCAACGAGTAACTCACCTCCTGACTCCCCAAAGCCTGTCCACATCTACAAGCACATATTAGGAGTGTGGTGGAATACTCCCCACTTGACTGGATGAGTGCAGCCCCCACAACACTGAAGAAGCTGGACACATTCCAAGGCAAAGCAGTCCACTTAACTGGCACCACATCCACATTAACGCCTTTCACCACCGACGCACAGTGGCAGCAGTGTGCACCATCTACAAGATGCACTGCAGGAATTCACTAAGGCTCCTTAGACAGCAGCGTCCAAACCCGCAATCGTTGCCAGCTAGGAGGGCAAGGGCAGCAGGTAGATAGGCACGCCACCACCTGGAATCTGCCCTTCAAGTCACTCACCATACTGACTTGGAAATATATCGCCGTTCCTTCACTGTCACTAGGTCAAAATCCTGGAACTCCCTCCCTAACAGCACTGTGGGTGTACCCACACCACATGGACTGCAGCGGTTCAAGAAGGCAGCTCACCGCCACCTTCTCAATGGAAACTAGGAATGGGCAATAAATGCTGGCCCAGCCAGCAAAGGCCACATCCCATGAATGAATAAAACAAAGATCCATGTTAGCCTGTAAAAAATATTGCCTTGTTCTTCTGACCAAAGTAAAGCACTGCCAACGTCAGTGCCTGGAGCAAATCTGACGTATTTTCTCAGGTGAGGAACCAGCTGAAGCTTTCAATATTGGCTTTATTAACTTTGAGTTTCCAAATGGAAATTTTACAGTGGCTTGAAAGCGAATAAAAACAGGGTTAAGGAGAAAGAGAAGGAAATTGGCAATAATTATAAAGGCCTTTGTACAAAACTGACATAGATACCATGGGTGGAAGGTCCTCTTACTGCGCTGTGCCATTTGATGATGACATTGTTGATCAGTCTGTCTCCAGCATTCCTAATGAGAACAGCCGAATTCCATTTCTTCAAAACAAAGACCCAATGTGCTGCTGCATGACGTCACCGCTTAACATTCCAGACAGCTCCATTGGGATCTTTACAGCGCAGGGTTTATAGAGGCGAGTGGGGTCATATTCGCTTCACATGTGATGGAGCTGCGGTTTGAAACCTGGCAAGATCATTATCCAGGCTTGTTTATTTGAGTGAGTGAAAGTTCGATAATTTACGTTTGATGTAAATATGAACACGACGGTTGGAATTCTGCTGACTGAAGTTTTAACCAAATTAGTTAATTAGAAGGAAACCTATCCAAATACGTCCGTATTTTCTGATTTCCATTCATTTGTCAGCATTCAGGGAATTTGCTTTCGGAAATGGAACAAACACTGAGCCAAGTTCGTGACATCCTTGCTTTCTGGGCCTGTGTCTCGCCTTAGACCTCTGTCACTCTCGGTGTATATATCCCTGTGTCTGTTCCTCTGTGATTGTCAATGTGGTTCAGTTCCCTGAGGGGGTTAAAACGTTTTTAACGTCGCAAACTTGATTCACATTAGTTGTGCGAATTCATGTTAAAATGTCACAGAGAAAAGTATCAGCGTGAAAGATAAAACAAGAGACTGGCCCTTTCTATATATATCCTACAACAACAACAACATATATTTATAAAGCGCCTTTAACCTAAGGAAACGTCACAGGAGTTCCCCAGGACCATTATATAACAAGGTGTGACACCGAGCCTCATGTTCGGTCAGATGACTAAAAACTCGGTCACAGTGGGAGGTTTTAAGAACTGTCTTAAAGGAGGAAAGTATCGATTTCATGTTGCAAATAACAGCAATGGTTCTTCTCATTTGTTAAGAAGTCGCTTGTGTTCAATCTAAACAGAACATTTGGTGGGAGAAAGTTTCCTCTGGTGAAAGATTTCGGGAATGAAAAGAAAATGTCAAAAGTTGCTTCCATCATCCAAATCTCAAGCCTTCTTGGTAGTTTCCCTGATTTCAAGTGACTTGGGATCGGTGCTTCCATTGAACCAACAGGGAATAGGGTGGAGGGTTTTGGAAATTGAAAGTTGCGCATGTGCAGCTTGTGGGACTATTTCACCTCACTGTCGATTTTATGTTCCAGCTCACAGCAACCATTGTTTTCATTGACTGACAAAGTCGTTTACCTTGAACATAAACAGGCAGTTTTGTGATGAAAGAGATCTGAACTGAAAAACAATAGGCAAAAGCAGCGAAGATAAGCCAAATCAAAAACTGCTGGTCTAGCTTCCCTGGTGGTCTAGTGGTCAGGATTCGGCGCTCGATTCCCGGTCAGGGAATGTCGAGTTATTGAATCTGTTGGAACGAGTGTTGATTATTCATTGATTGGAAACGTTTAAAAGCTCCACCAGAATCAGAGAAGTGTGGGTGTAAGTTTTACCTCAGAGCTGGAAAACATCACACTTGGTTCAAGTTGAGGGAATGAAGGGAGAGGAGTGAGGGCTGGTTCCAAAGCACTGACGAAAGAAATGTTGGTGTGAGGCAAAATATGGGTGGGAGAAGGGCAAATTTTGCTGCCTACTGTTTGCACTGGCACAAATATCACTCCTGATAGATCAACCAATCACTACTGCTCTTTGAAAGCAGCACGTCAAGCCGAATGGCCTCTTTCTGTGCTGTGAATTTCTTTAATTTTATGTTTCGCAACAGCACAGGTCATTCTGCCATTTTATAACCCACTCGAGCGAGATGTACTTTCTTTCCTTGTATTCAGCGCTTTTGAAACCAAAACACGGAGCAAATTCAGTGAGTTTTCTTGTCATTTCCAGCACGAGATTTGTCACGAGACTAATTGAGCGACACATTAATGGTGTCAATCCTTCACTGGAGCTCACCGCGTCCAAAGAGCACTGTTATCATCAGCCTGTTATATAACTTCTTGCAGTACATCTGCTGAAGAATGTCAGCTTATCACAGCTCTGCTTTCTGCACATTCTGCACAGTGTGAAAATCAATTTCAAAGCTGAACAACTGGGAGCAGAGTGGCTTTGGATAATCGGCACTGGGCACATTCCTGTAATCAGTATCTGGGAGAATCAGGAAGATGAGATACTGGTGTCTCTTTACTCACGAGTTTTACCCATTCCCACGAACTTACTGTGTCTGCATCGAGCAGCTAATTAACGTGGGAGCTCGACGGTCAGAGGAAGCTGGAGGCGAGGCAGGGACAGAAGCAGAAAGAGATGCAACATGAAAGTACTTTGAATTTGACGTGTGTCAGTTGCTTTCAGTGGTGAATTTCTGCCTTGTAAGTTTCACAGGAGCCGCAGTGATTAGTTGGTGTTTGCTTTTTAAGCAGCAAGATTTAAAATTAAAAAAGATAAAAGCAAATTACTGCGCATGATGGAAATCTGAAACAAACACAGAAACTGCTGGAAAAACTCAGCAGCTGGAGGGAGAAACAGGGTCAAAGCTTCCAGTCCGTACGGCTCTTAGTCAGATTTTTAACCTATTACAGCGCCCATGACCCTGACATTAAGAGTCTAATGCTCGACCGACTAACCTAGCCGGGCATGTGAAAAAGCTGTTTCGTATCCCAACATACATGGATAAACCTGCTGATTTCCGCCTGATATCTCAGCTTGGTCGGAATTTTAAAGTGTGGAACGTAATCGGCCGACAAATGCCCCAAAGTTGCAATGCATTCCCCTCAATCATCAATCACATCATTCACATCTTCCCCTTCTTAGCTGCAGCTCCTTCCAAATACTGTGATCCATTTTCCTCAGTATTTTCTCCTGGATTTAATATTTACCTGCTTTGTGACCTCATTTTGAAATCAGATTCGCTTCAATATCCAACACAAATTTAATTACAAACCTGACGGACAAACAATGGAAAACAAGTCACTCGGTAACACAAATCCCATGGTGCTCATTTTCAGATTCACAACAGTCAGCTTTTCAATAAAATGAAGGAATTTTACAGTGATAAGTTTAGAAAGTTGGTGTGACTTTTATTTGTGACTCACTCACTCGGGAATTCTGTAAATGCTCCCTGGAGGTTTAGTGACCGGGATATAATGTACCTGCATCTTCCTGAGCCTGTGCTCGGAGTATTGGGAGGTTTGGCCCGGGTTGGAGAATCTTGTGTTCCAAGGATGGGCAGTAACTCGCTGATTGAAGCTGCAGTCGCCGCTTTCTGCTGGCAGCGGGTGATTGGAAAGTGTAGGGCCGGAATATTGCGGCTTTTCTGCTTTTCCCTGTCTCACTCACTGCAGAGCTGAAGAAGAGAGTATAACTGATGGGTTCGTTTGATTCCAACAATTTCATGGATTTCTGATGGGTTAGATGAAGGTACGGAGTGGGTCCAAATCTTTTCTCATTGTTTTGACAGAAAACGTAGTTTTAAAAAGAAGCTGTTTTTGTGGGATCTCACTGGACAACAAAAGACCTGCCACCGTTTGGGGATATCTTGCAGCCCAAGTACCCAATAACAATCCAGATCTGTGTGGCAATGATTGGTGATGAGGGGGAAAAACAATAAACACCTTCACCCTCTGGGTGGTTTTGAATCACCAACCTTTCAGTTATCAGGCAAACACGCTGAACAATTGCGTCACAGACACTTACACAAACCTAACTGACAAGGTATGCCAACCAGGCTGTCAGTGAGTCTAATCTTCAGATTGCCACTACCCAGATTGCTGTTGCGCTCTATCAGTTTTACTCTTCTAAAATAAAGGGTGAGACATTCATTGTGGACACATGGAAACAGTTTTATCCCACCCACTGCAGACACATCCATGTCACTGGGAACTAGCTTTCCCACAACCAGTGCCATTTCCCTTCGAGCCTTTCATTGTCTTGTCTATTACCAAGTATTCTGATTGTCCCGAAGCCGATATTAGGTTTGAATTCCTGATGTGCAGTAACGAGAATCCTTTCACTGTCTCAGATCAGTTAATTTCACTGATAACATCAGAGTCAATGTTCCAGCGTCTTCAAGAAGGGAAAGGTGCCTTGACTGCCTCTGGTTCACCCTTCATTCGCATTGGATTCCATTTCTCAAAGGGGATTTTCATTTCCTTCTTGAGTTCCCTGACCACATCTGGCAGCATCTTTGGATTGAGAGGCTTAATTAACATTTCAGATGCAGTGCAGTTCTAATGAAAGGCTAAAGACCTGAAAGGAAAGCTATGTCTCTCTCTCCACAGACGCTACAAGGTCTGCTGAGAATTCCAGCATTTTCTGTTTTTATTTCAGATAATCAGCATCTGCAGCACTTTACTTTTTTTCCCCCTGATTAGTCAAACATATAAGACCATGAGTAGTACTTGACAGAGCGGATTTGGAGAGGATATTACCTCTTCTGGGAAAATCTAGATCTCGGGATCGCTGTTAAAAATAAGGGGTCACCCATTTAAAACGGAGATGAGGCGATTTTTTTCTCTCTCAGTGGGTCGTGAAACTTATGAACTCTCTTCCTGAAAAGGCTCTGGAAGCAGAGTCTTTAAATATTTTTAAGGCAGAGGTGGATATATTCTTGGCAAGCAAGGGGGTGACAGGTTATCGGAGATAGGTGAGGTACAGATATCAGGTGACTATCAGATCAGCCATGATCTTATTAAATAGCGGAGCAGGATTGAGGGGCCGAATCCTGCTCCTTTTTCTTATGTAGTGATAAGAATGTGCAACCCATTACCAGTAGATTTCGAGATCATGTCTGAGCTGAAAATGTGTAGGTAAATTCACACTGTAAACAGATTGTTCACCAACTGGAATTGGAAAGTAATTCACTCTCATCCCATTTACTGACACAGCAACACAGTCTTGCTGGTGCGAGACCATTCAGATACTTCACGTGTGCAAAGGGCTTTATTCAGTTTTCCCACAACTTAACACTCCAACTTTAAAAGATCAAAGGATTTGATCCACAATCAGAGAATTGTTACTAGCATGACACAGTTTAAATGTTCCACGTATAGGGGGAAAAGTCACGAGCTCACCCCATCTGCTGAGATTGCACTGAGTTCAGATTTAACTATAGGATCATTATATCCAGGAGAGAATTGTGGTAGAGCCCTGAGCAATTTGACCGCTGCGTCAATTGATTCAACAATTTTATGCCTTGCGCCTATGTCACACATCGTATTCTGATTACAGGACATAGGTTTCTGTTCTATAATATGATTTTTCAATGGCGGAGCGGAGACCCAGGTTTCACTGCGAGACAGAATATGCCCGATCCTCACTCCAGCAGCTCCCTGCGCGTGCGCAGTGCTGAGTGTGTGGTGGGGCATGCGCATTTCGTCTGTTTCATGAGCATGCGCAGTGCTGGTTTGTGACTGAAGCTGCTCAGAGCGGGTGAGAGAATGTCGAGTGGAGCAAACTAACAGATTTAGTGGGTGTGTGAGGAGGAATGGAGCCAGCGGAGTGGGCAGGGAGGCTTCATAAAGACACAGTGCAGGCTGCAGACCCAAATAACAAGGTACCGGTCTTGGGTTTGCAGAGAACGGACCGAAAAAGTCTGGAATTCTCCCTTCGCCAGGCCCGGGGTAACGGCCGCCATCTTTATAGGGGGCAATGTGCAGAAGGGCGCATGCGCGGTCATCCTGGTCCAGGTAGCAGGAGGAGAGAATGTTGTGAATTTCTATCCTGGACTCACAGGGATGGATTTTGGAAGCTCCTTTTACAGGGGGTTAGAAGGGGAGGATTTACACACAGCAAACTCAAACCAAGAGAAACGTTTGGCCTTTCTGAATTTATGTTCGGGATTGACAGTGATGGATTTTGTGAACTCTATTTACAGGATGATAGAAGAGGAGGGCAAACTCGAGGGAGCGGAGAAACCAAAACCAAACATCACGCCAAAATCTGAAAGTCACTTGATTCATCAGGACCTGAATATTATCAGCCTTTGAATGTAAGCATTGTGTTCCAGGTCATTACCAGTCACTGGGTAAAAAAAATCTCTTCCTGGCATCCAATTCCCATTCCCAAAATCTTAAAACTCTGTCGCTTAATCCTTTCATAATCAGCTAATGGGAACAGCTTTTATTTAACTACCTTTCATAATCCTGTACACCTCTATCAAATCTTCCCTCAATCTCCTTTACTCCAAGGAGAACAACCCCAGTTTCTCCAACCTCATCTTACAGTTAAATCCCCTCATCTCTTGAACCATTCTGGTTAATCTCCTGTGTACCCTCACATCCTTCACAATGTCTGGTGATCATTGGTTTGCACAGATCCAGATGTTCTGTTTTCGTGCCTGTGACATCATCGCACATCGACAATTACACGGTGACATCACCCGGCTCCCTGGGTATTTCCTCATTGGAAGATTTTTCTCTGACTCCAGTGTTTCTGATATCTTTCCAGCTGCAGAATCCAACAGGAGAGTTTAAAGTTGAAAACTGAAACTGTTTCAGAGTTGACTATTTTTCACCATCCACCTACAATGTAGAGCTTTTAGTTCTATGCTCTGTTATCTGTGAGAGGCTCCATGGCTCTGGGGCTGGTATGACTCCTTTACTGTGGATCTGAATCCATGTTCATCCATTGATCTGTTTCACCTCTGCCCTCCCTGATCACTTCTCTGCCAGCTTTTAACTTCCCCTTTCTCTAATAATGGATGTATTTGAGTTATGTTTAGTATTTTACTGTTACTTCTGTCGATTGTGTCTAAATGATGTTTCCACCACTGTCCATGTTCAAAACCCAATGATATTCTGTTTCTGATAAATTGGGCGGCGCAGTCAGATCCTGATGTGATGTTTGGTTTTCAACATCCGACCATGTGCTGCTGGCTTCCCAGCTTTATCTTCTCACAGTATCTTTCACAGTCAGGAATTGCTTTTCCTGACCTTTAGTCCATTTCTATTCCACTTCTGAGCTTATAGTGACCATCAAATTCGGCACCATTTTTACTCCCTGAGAGGAGGCGATGGTGTAGTGATATTGTCACTGGACGAGTAATCCAGAGACCCAGGGCAATATCCTGGGGACCCGGATTCAAATCCCGTCATGGCAGATGGTGGAATTCCAATTCCATAAAAAAAATCTAGAATTAAAAGTCTAATGATGACCAATGATGATTGTCGTAAAAAACCCACCTGGTTCCCTAATGCCCTTTAGGGAAGGAAATCTGCCGTCCTTAGTCTTGGCCTACACATGCCTCCAGACCACAGCAGTGGTTGACTTTTAACTGCCCTCTGAATGCTGGCCTAGCCAGTGATGCCCACATGAATTTAGAAAAATCATTCTGCAAACCTTGAAACGTTAACTCTGTCTCTCTCCACAGATTCCAGCATCTATTGTGATCCCCAGTTACCTGTGGGGAAGATGATGTTTGACCTTCTTAAACCGCTGCAGTCCGTGTGGTGAATGTGCTCCCACAATGCTGTTAGGTAAGGAGTTACAGGTTATTCACCCAGTGATGATGAAGGAACAGTGATATTTGTCCAAATCAACAACAACAATTTGGATTTATATGGCACTTTCAATGTAAGACAATGTTCCAAGCATTTCACAGAAAGGTTAAAAGCAAGGTTTGACACTGAGCCAAATAAGGAGATATTAGGGCAGGTGACCAAACGTTTGGTCAAAGAGGTAGGTTTTAAGCAGTGTCTTAAAGGAGAAAAATCAAGTAGAGAGGAAGAGAGGTTTGGGGAGAAAATTCCAGAGCTTGGGGCCATGGAAACTGACAAAATGCTCAGCAGGTCAGAACGAAAGGAGCACAAACATCTCAGAGCGTTGTGAGGCTGGATTACAGTGATAGGGAGGGGTGAGAGCAACATGGAATTTCAAAAAGTGGATGAGAATTTTAAAATGAAGGTGCTTCTTAACCCGGTGCTTTTGTAGGTCAGTGAGCGCAGGGGTGATGGGTGAACAAGACTTGGTGTGAGTAAGCACACAGGCAGCAGAGTTTTGGATGACCTCAAGGTTACAGGGAGGTTGAAAGTGGGAGGCCGGCTAGGAGTGCGTCAGACAGGTCAGGACGGTGTGTGACTTGGAGGGGAACTTGGAGGCGATGATGCTCACATACACCTGCTACCCTGGTCCTTCTGGGGGTGGAGGTTGAGGGATTAGAAGATTCTGTCGAAGTTCTGCTTACGTTATAGATATAAACAATCCATCTCCTTCGCCTCCTGCGCTACCTACCTCTTTCTCTCTCTCTCTCTCTCTCACTCTCTCTTTCCATAGAGGCCAGTGTAGACCCAGACTGGGTGGCAGCTTCCAATTCCTGAAGGCCATGAGTGAACCAGTTGGGTTTTTACAACAATCCACCAGCTTTCATGGTCACTTATCCCTAGTGCCGGCCCCACAAATGACCAGATTCATTCAGCTCAATTTCACAACCTGCCTTTGTGTTTTTGTGGGTTCTCTCTCACTCCCTTTTTTCTGTTTAAAATCAATTTCACAGGGTACTAGAAGGGGAGGATTTGAAGTTAGGAAACTGAAACCCAAACATCACATCAGGATCTGACTGCGCCGCCCAATTTATCGTAAACTGAATATCTTCAGATTTTGAACATGGAAGGAAAAAGCACCGTTCACAGTGGGGAGATACCGTACACGTGTTCTGTGTGTGAACGAGGCTTCAGCCGATCATCTGGCCTGTCAAAACATAAATGCAGTCATAGCGATGAGAAACCATGGAAATGTTGGGACTGTGGGAAGGGATTCACTTACCCATCTGACCTGGAAACTCATCGACGCAGTCACACTGGGGAGAGACCGTTCACCTGCTCCGAGTGTGGGAAGGGATTCACTCAGTTACACCACCTCCTGGCACATCAGCGAATTCACACGTGGGAGAGGCCATTCAACTGGTCTGAGTGTGGGAAGGGATTCATTAGTGTATCTAACCTGCTGAGACACCAACACACTCACACTGGGGAAAGACCATTCACCTGCTCAGAGTGTGGGAAGAGATTCACTCAGTTATCCAGCCTGCTGAGACACCAGCGAATTCACCCTGGGGAGAGGCCGTTCACCTGCTCCGAGTGTGGTAAGGGATTCATTGATCCATCCAACCTGCTGAAACACCAGCGGGTTCACACTGGAGAGAAAACTTTTAGATGCCCAGACTGCGGGAAGTGTTTTAAAAGTTCCGGGAACCTGATGTCCCATCAACGTGTTCACACTGACGAGAGACCATTTGGGTGCTCTCACTGTGGGACTGGGTTCAGATGGTCATCTGACCTCACGGTACACCAGAGAATTCACACTGGGGAGAGACCGTTCACCTGTATGGAGTGTGGGAAGGGATTCACTCGATCATCCAACCTGCTGAGGCACCAACACGTTCACAAGTAACTACAGTGATTGGGATTTGCTGATAATCACATCCAGGACTGAACTATGTTCATTGGGGTCGGTTTCTGTTGATCTTCATAAACCCCAGCCCAGTTATAGGGGGCCATTTGTATTATTGAAGTGCTGTGTGTTAAAGACAGCGTATTGAGTCTTTTTAGTACCTTTAGCACAAGTTAGTTCCTTTTGAAAGACTCTGACTCTCCCCTGTCACCTCCATCCTCACCACCAACAACAAGTGTGAGAAGCTCATGGAGCTTCTTTGTCACTAAGATTGAGACAATCCGATCAGCTGCCTCTGCTGCTTCCCTCCCTTCCACTCGGCACTGGGCCAAAGACCCATCCTCTCGGGACAGGGGTGAATTGCATAGAATTTGCATCAGGAAGTGAATAAAATAGGTGCATTTCAGGGGAAAATGGATAGCTCTATGAGAAAGAAGGGAATAGATGATTACATTGGTAGATTTAGATGAGAGAAAATGGGAGGAGGCTTGAGTGGAGCCTAAACACCAGCATGGACTGATTGGGCTGAATGGCCTGGTTCTCTGCTGTATATCCCGTGAACTCTTCTGCAATCTAGTCTAAATCCATGGTATTATCTGTCTGGAAGCAGCATAGCATTAAACTGAAAACTAAAATCAAATTTTACCAGGCCATTGTCCTGACCACCCTGCTGTATGGAGCAGAATCCTGGGTCTGCTCTTGGAGCCACATTAAAGCTCTGGAACACTTCCAGCAAAGACACCCGAGGTCCATCCTGAGAATTAGATGGCAGGACAAAAATCACAAATAACGAGGATCTCCAACACGCTGGGTTCAACAGCTTGGAGACCATCCTCCAGAAAATTCAGCTTCGATAGCCAGGCCATGTTTCCCACATGGACAATCACAGAATTCTCAAAATGATCTTCCATGGGGAACTGTCTCCGGACAAACAACATCAAGATGGTCAGTACAACCGATACAAGGACAAAATAAAAAAGAGCCTCACAAACTCCTGCATTGCAGACCGTCTCTCCTCGGAAAACACAGCAGTTGACCGGCCGAGTTCTGGTCTCCACATTATAGGAAGGATGTGATAGCACTGGAGAGGGTGCAGAGGAGATTTACCAGGATACTGGCCGGGCTGGAGGGTCTGAGCTATGAGGAAAGATTGGATAGGCTGAGGTTGTTTTCCCAAGAGCTGCGAAGGGGACCTGATAGAGGTTTATAAGATTATGAGGGGCATAGTTGGGTGGATAGGAAGGCACTTTTTCCATTAGTAGAGGGGTCAATAACCGGGGGGCACAGATTTAAGGTAAGAGGTAGAAGGCTAAGAGGGGAGTTCAGGAGAATTGTTTTTTCACCCAGAGGGTAGTGGGAGTCTAGAACTCACTGCCTGAAAGGGTGTAAATGATTTAGGTGGTTGAGTCAGAAACTCTTGTAATATTTAAGACGTATTTAAATATTCACTTGCGTTGCCTTAACCTCCAGGGCCATGGGCCAAGCGCTGGATAATGGGATTAGTTAGTCAGAACTTTGTGAGCAGCGTGGACACAATGGGCCGAATGGCCTTCTTCTGTGTTCTAAACGTCTATGAGTGTATATGTGGAGGCAAGCACTGAAATTTGGTTCAGCGTGTTTCGAGGACAATCTACACCAAACTCAACATCCGACGTGCCCAGAGGAAGGTCAGAGGTGGCACAGCTGCAGAAGTTAACCCAAGCACCACCAACAATATGAACGGTCAGTTATGTGGATGTCATTGTTGATCCCACACCGTACTCTTCAGTCAGGAGAGGACCCACAGGAAATGATTAAATCATTTACAGTTTGGGCACTCGAACAATGAGGAGTCTAACCCAACATTATCCCTGTTCTCTGGATCGGGGAACTATATCCTGTCTGTATTACGGTGGTGCTGTTAATAAAGTCAGCGTGAGACAATCTGTTGTTGTGAGCTTGATTATTTGATGTCTGAATCCACAAGATTCACCATTTAGAGTCAACAGGATGAACAAGGAAACACATCACGGTCCAAAACACCACCTCGATATTCCCAGGAGCAAGTCTGTTATCTGACACCTCGAATGGACAGAACAGAGAAAGATCCCAACTGTAAGAAACCCTCGAATCATTTGTAAATATCTTTCAAATGCTGACAGATTCCAGCCGCTTAGATTTCCATCACATTAAAGTTAATGGAAGGTGAGAGCGCAGTTATTCTAGAACTATGAAAAAACATTAGTTAGAGCACAGCTAGAGTACTGAGTCCAGTTGTAGTCAGCACATTACAGGAAAGATGTGATCACACTAGAGCAGGCGCAGAGGAGATTTACCTAGATGTTGGCAGGATTGCAGAATTTTAACTCTGAGGAAAGATTGGACAGGCTGGGGTTGTTTTCTTTGGGACAGAGGAGGAAGAGGGGAGATTTAATTGAGGTGTAAAAATTATGAGGGTCCTAGATAGGAAGGACCTATTTCATTTACAGAGGTCAGAACCAAGAGGATAGAGATTTAAAGTAATTAGTGGAACGATTAGAGGGGAGTTCAATAATGCTTTTACCCAGAGGGTGGTGGGACTTGGAACTCACTGACTGAAAGGGTGGTAGAGGCAGAAATACACAGATTTAAAAAGTACTGGGATATACACTGGATGTTCTGTAACCTAAAGGATTATGGACCAAGAGCTGGGAAGCGGGATTAGACTGGATGCCTCATTTTCAGCCAGTACAGACATGATGGGCTGAATGGCCTCCTCTGTGCTATAATTTCTTTGATTCTGTGGTGACAAGTGGTCCTCGTGTTTTTATCTGAGACAGGCCTCAGCCCAGTCATTTGCCCTGAGTGTTGATGTGATGGTTCAAGCGAAGAGATGCCGGGTACCGGGAGCAGCAGGAACAATAAATAAAACCGAGGTGTAAGTAAATACTGATATAGTTTATTTGTATCTAGTTCCATTTTTATAAATTCTGCTGAATGTGGCCCTCACCCAGTGTCAGGATATTGGATCAGAGCCACAATGGAAAATGATTTTGACACCAGTGGGATAGACAATGTCAACCGGATCCTCAGTATCTCTGTAACCTCCTCCAGCCCCACAACCCTTCCTGTAAATACAAGGTGTTGTTCTTGGATTACACCCTGAGATAGACAATGTAATTATATTTTAACCTTTATTCTTCAAGTAAAGTATCTTCATTCAGGCTGTTCTCAAGGTTGTGCAAGATGAAACCAAACAGTGATTTATTTGTACTTCTTGCAGTTTAGTTCCTGTATTCACTGCTCACGATGTGATCTGCTCTACATTGGGAAGACCAAACACAGATTGGGTGATCACTTTGTGGAACAACCTCCGTTCAGTCTGTCAGCTTGACCCTGAGCTTCCGGTCACTTCTCATTTTAATTCTCCACCCCTCTCCCACTCTGACCTCTCTGTCCTTGGCCTCCTGCAGTGTTTCAATGAAGCTCAATGGGAGGTCGAGGAACAGCAGTTCATCTTTCAATTCGGCACTTTACAACCTTCCGGACTCAACATCGAGTTCAGCAATTTCTGCATCAACAGAGAGTTGTCAGGATCGGGAACATTCTACCTGGAAAGGTGCTGGAACCTGATTCTATCAGGAATTTTAAAAGGGAGTTGACAGGGATTTGGGATTGAGGAACTTACAGGGTTACAAACAGAAAGTGGGTGTGTGGGACTAAACACAACTGCTCTTTCAAAGAGGCAGCACAAGCACAAAGGGTTGAATGGCCTCCTTCTGTGCTCTCAGTTTCAATGATTCTAGGAGTTGGCCATTTAGCCCCTCGAGTCTGTCCCACTATGCAATCAGATCACGGCTGATCTGTGACCCTTTTTCTCCTGTCCCTTGATTTATACCTTGTGTTAGGAAGGATCTATCAACGCCAGATTGAAACTGAACATTGATCAAGCATGAACTGCTAATTCAGGAAGAGAATTCCAAACTTCTCCCAACTTTACCTGGAGAAGATTTTCCTAATCTCACTCCTGAAAGGTCTGGCTCTAAGTTTTAGACTATGTTCCTCAGTCCTGGATTCCCCAACCAATGGAAATTGTTCCCCTCTATCTACCACACCATTTCCAATTTATATCATGAAAACTTCGAGAAAGTCCTCCTCAATCGTCTAAATTCCAGGGAATACAAACCTCACAGTGAGATGATGAATATTGGCAGAATGAATAGGGTACTCAATGGTACAGTCCTAAAGAGTGTGTAGGGACTGGGGGAACTGGGGGTTGATGTGGATACACATTTGAAGGCGAAAGGACATATTGATAGAACAGTTCGCAAAATAAATGAGATCGTGGGCTTCATAAGCAGATTTCATGTGTATAAACGCAGGGAAAATAAGCTGACCCGTTATAAAGCTCCGGTTAGGTCACAACAGGAGTATTGCATCCAGTTCGGGTCTCCACACTTTAGGAAAGGTGTGAGGGTCCTTGAGAGGTTGCGGAGGAGATTTACCAGAATGGTTCCAGGAAAAAGGGAATTCGGTTACAAAGTGAGATTGGAGAAGCTGAAGTTGTTCTTCTTGGAGTTACAGAGTTGAGGGGAGATTGGATAGAGGTGGACAAGATAGTGACAGGTTCAGATAAGGTGGACAAATAAAATGTTGTTTCCATCTGGTGATGGTACAAAGATTAGGGGGACACATATTGAAGGTTATGGGCAATAGATACAGGGCAAATGCAGGGAGGAATATTTTACACAACAAGTGGTAATAACCCAGAACTCACTGCCTACGAGCAGGCTGGAAGCAGACATGATCAATGCTTTAAAATGAAATTGGACCAGCATTTAAGAGAAATAAACATGCAGGGGGTTGAAGACACAGCGGGGCAATGAGACAGACTGGACAGCTCTACAGAGAGCTGGCATGGACTCAATGGGCTGAATGGCCTCTTTCTGTGCTGTAATTACTCTGATGCATTTGTTTGACCACTCCTCATAATTTAACGCTTGGTGTCCAGTTGTTATTCAGGTACATCTGCACTGCTCTCCCACTAAGGCCAATATAGTCTATCCTTCCTAAAGTGTGATGCCCAGAACTGAACACAGTATTCCTGTCCTGATGAAATGTCATGTTGACTCGAAACATTAACTCTGTTTCTCTCCACAGATGCTGCCAGGCCTGCTGAGCACTTCCAGCATTTTTTATTTTTATTACAGTGGTTCAGGTGCAGTCTAACCAGGATTTTGAAAATGTTGGTGCTTTTCCCACACAATTATTTCTCTGGGTTTGAGTTTGCTGTGTGTAAATCGTCCCCTTCTAACCCCCTGTAAAAGCAGTTTCCAAACAGTCGGTGTAAACTGGGCTCCGGGAGTTTGTAATCCGGGTTTGGAGTCCTACACCGGGTGTTTGTGAACCCTCCCAGTCCACCCTCCGGCTCCATTTTTCTCCTGCAATCGGCCCATTCTCAGCCGCTGAACTTTCAATCCGACCGCCTTCATCCCGATTCCCACCCGCGTTGCGCATGCTCCAATTCAAACCCGGCCACGCCCCTCATTCACTCCGATTGGCCGGAAGAACAGCCGGTCCCGCTGGTCCTCCAGTCCCGCCCCCTGTCCCTATTGGTCCGGAGCTGCCGTCAATCATTATAAGCTGGAGCATGTGTAGACGTGAAATCAGGCGTGAGGAGAGCTGTAGCGAGCGGATTTAAAATGCGGGATTTACAAAGACCAAGTGCGGACTGAGAGCTGGAAAAAAATACCCGTGAGAATAGATAGGGCTGGCGGGTGAGTTGGGAGGCTTTATGAATTCACGGTCTCTGTCCTAAACCCTCAATAAGGAACCATCCTTCCAACCACAGATTAGGCCATTTCTCCGGAAGTAGGCCCGAGTTAACGGCCGCCAACTTTATAGGGGGCAAGGAGCAGCAGAGCGCATGTGCGGTCACCATCTTTATAGGGGCAAGGAGCAGCAGGGTGCTTGTGCGGTCACTATCTTTATAGGGGGCAAGGAACAGCAGAGCGCATGTGTGGTTACCATCTTTATAGGGGGCAAGAAGCAGCAGAGCGCATGTGCGGTCACCATCTTTGTAAGTGGCAATGTCCAACAGGGTGCATGCGTGGGCGCCATTTTTACAGAGGTTGCAGACCCGGATGAATGACCCGCAGGAGTGACAATAAATCAGAGATTTGGTGTGAAATCAATGGGTTGTTGTAAAACAGGAGATCAGGGTAACAGTCAGAAACAACAACAACTTCTATTAACATCATTCATCATCCCAGTGAGCTTCACAGGAATCATAAAATAAAGTATAACATTCAGACACAGGAGGTGACCAAAATACTTAATTAGTCGCTTGTTTGTACAGAATTTGATTATTAACGAAAAAAGAGACAAGCTGTCAAAGCTTTTCCTGTTGCACTCACCAGGACAGACGCAAGAATCCCAAATTTCAAAGGGAACCACAATTTATACTGCACGAGAAAAGGGTGCTGATTGGTTGGCCTGTCGGCTCTGATTGGTTGTTGCCATGGACAATACAGCCAGGAGCTGAAATCCCCTCTGCTTTTGTTTAATTCCACAAAACACCCCTTGCCTGGACTTGTTCCTTCTGCCTGCAGAGGACAGGTCCCTGTGGATGAACATACGTAGCTTCTAGCAAGTGTACGTGAGACACATTACTAGCCTGACTGATAACTTTTGAAATTTGGTTTTCTTCCCTCTATCCTGATGAGTACAAGATAAAATGTTTTGACAGAATGTCTTTTTTTATTAATACTCAATTGTCTTAAAGGGGGAAAGTGTGGTAGACAAAGGGAGAGAATTTCAGAGCTTGGGGTCGAGGGAACTGAAGGCACGGACACTAATGGTGGAGCAATTAAAACAGGGACTGCTAGAATTAGAGCAGTGCAGATATTATAGAGGGTTGTGGGTCTGCAGGAGACACACAGAGAAGAGAGGAGGCCATTGGGGGATTTGAAAACAAGGATGAGATTTTTAAAATCGAGTTGCTCCTTAAACAGGAGCCAAGGAAGGTCAGGGAACGGGCCTAGCTGTGAGTGAAGACACAGACAGCAAAAATATGGATGTCTTCAAGGTTACAGAGGGTAGAATGTGGGAGACCAGCCAGGTGTGTGTTGGATTGGTCCGGTCTGGAGGTAAACATGGCCGTGATAAGGGTTTCAGCAGCAGATGAGACACTCCTGAGACAGGGGTGAGGTCAGGTGATATTACGGAGGTGGAAACAGGCGATCTTAGTGATGGCACAGACATGAGGTCAGCAGCTCATTTCGAGATGAAATGTAACACCGAGGTTGTGAACAGACTGGTTTAATCTCAGACTGTTCCCAGGGAGAGGGATGGAGTTGGTATCTGGGAAATGGAGATTGGAGCAGGGACTGAAAACAGTGTCTTCAGTCTTCTCAGTATTTAATTGGAGTTAATTAGTCATCAGGAAGAGAAGCAGGAACCAGAATGGGCCATGAGACTGATCCCAGGTTTAACTTAGTTAGAGAGGGAGAGAAGGAAGGAAGGAAACTCTGGGACATTGGGAGAAACCACCTTCATAATCACTCATTAAATGTCCACACAATAAGTTTTGGACACAAGGTTAACATCTGCTATTCTGTATGATCAGTCAGGGGGTATCAGATTAATGTTTTGTTTCGAGTAATCACTGAAGTGAATGATCAGACATATTGTCAACTCCAGTTGGAGAAATTTGTTAAAAAGATACAGAAAGAATTGTCCAAAACTCTGTCTGGATTTCAGCACAGGGAGGAGGGAGAGTGTGTGGGACGGGGATTTGCAGCTTTGGAGGAACAAGAGAGGAAAAAATGTTCCATAGAAACTAGAATTGTCTGCTCTGAATTTATATCCTGTTCTTACAGTGATGACTTTTATAAATTCCTTTTACAGATAATTAGAAGGGGAGGATTTTTAGGCAGGAAACTCAAACCAAACATCACATCAAGATCTGACACAGTCACTCGATTCATCAGGACTTGAATATCATCACCTTTGAATGTGGACGGAGAAACGTTTGTCTGTTCTGTCTGTAGGGAAAGATTTCAAACATCAGTATGACTGGAAAAGCACCGAGACACACACACACACCCGAGTGAGAGTGTCCCACTGCACTGACTGGAAAGAGCTTTAACCAGTTACACAGCCTGAAATAACATCACACCATTCACAGTGGGGAGAAACTGTACACATGTTCTCTGTGTGGACGAGGCTTCAACTGATTATCAAACTTGGAGAGACACAGGGACACCTGGACCATGGAGAAACCATGGAAATGTAAGGACTGTGAGAAAGGATTCAATTGTCCATCCAAACTGGAAATCCATTGACGCAGTCACACTGGGGAGCGGCCGTTCATCTGCAGGGTATGTGGGAAAGGATTCACTGGGTCCTCTGACCTGCTGAAGCACCAGCGAATTCACACTGAGGAGAGGCCATTCAGTTGTACTTCCTGTGAAAAGAGATTCAGCATTTCATCGAACCTCAAACGACACCAGCGAATTCACACTGGAGAGAGGCCTTTCACCTGCTCCAAGTGTGGGAAGGGATTCACTCAGTCATCAAGCCTGCTGAGACACCAGCGAATTCACACTGGAGAGAGACCATTCACCTGCTCTGTGTGTGGGAAGAAATTCACTCACTCATCCAACCTGCTGAGACACCAGCGAGTTCACACTGGGGAGAGACCATTCACCTGCTCCCAATGTGGGAGGGGATCCACTCAGTTATCCACCCTGCTGAAACACCAGCGAATTCACACAAGGAGAGGCCGTTCAGCTGCACTTCCTGTGTAAAGAGATTCAGCCTTCATTCCACCTCAGTGTACATTAGTGAATTCACATTGGAGACAGGCCGTTCAACTGCTCCGAGTGTGGAAAGGGATTCACTCATTTATCCAACCTGTTGAGACACTGGCGAGTTCACACTGGGGAGATGCTGTTCACCTTCTCCGAATGTAGGAAGGGATTCACTTGGTCATCCCACCTGCTCAGACAGCAGTGAGTTCACAAGTGACTGCAGAGGTTGGATTCTGCTGTTAATCACATCCAGAACTGAACCATGTTCATTCTGACAGTTGTGGTTTGTTTCTATTGATGTTAATAATCCCTGTAACTGGGCTGAAGTTTAATATCTTGATGTCTGTTAAATAAATCAGTTTTGTTTCAAACTCTCAGAAAGTCGAGTCCTTGATTTCTCCAGGATAAGAGGAGACTGATTGATGTCCTGTTGCCAACTGCTCCAATTTTGGATCTGGTCTCCTCTCTAACTCGAGATTCTTTCAATTCTCAGACCTTTGGTTACTCTCATGGAAACATCCCAGCTACCCACACCTCCCAGAGAGCCTTGGGATCCAGGGAAGTATCAGTGTTAAAAACAGAAAATGCTGGAAATAACCAATACTTTTCCAAATGCCAATTGATTTTGTCCTGGATTATTGTCTCCAGCCTTTCCCCTCCATTAATGTGAAGCTGATTGTCCTGGAATTGCTGTGTTTTTGAACAGGGGTGTAACATTTACAATCTGTCAGTCCTTTGACACCACTACTGTATAAGGAGGATTGGAAGATTGTGACCAGAGACTCCACAAGTTCCATGTGAAGGATGCTGTCTCTGACAGTGCAGCAGTCCCTCAGTGTCACCCTGGAGTGTCAGCCTAGATAATGTACTCAGGTTTATTAATATTTCCTCTTGTTATTGATGTGGATCATTAAGAAACAATGGACTCTTATGATGTCATCCAGTCCCAGTGCGATGATGTCATCCAGTCCCAGTGCGATGATGTCATGAAGACTATTCAATACCAGCGGAGCCTTAGTGGTGAGAACAGTTTTGTTCGAGATGGCAGCAAGTCCATTACTGATAGATCAGCAAATGGAGTGAATGGGAAAGAAAGTGAGGTAGCTGATGAACATCAGGAATAGTGTTGTAAGTTATGAGGATGAGAAACATGTACAGTATATGTCCCCATCTCCCGACATTCTGCCCCCATCTCCCGACACTCTGCCCCATCTCCTGACACTCTGCCCCCATCTCCCGACACTCTGCCCCATCTCCCGACAGTCTGCCCCATCTCCCGACACTCTGCTCCTATCTCCTGACATGCTGCCCCATCTCCCGACACTCTGCCCCCATCTCCCGACACTCTGACCCCATCTCCCGACACTCTGCCCCCATCTCCCGACCCTCTGCCCCATCTCCCGACACTCTGCCCCCATCTCCCGACACTCTGCCCCATCTCCCGACACTCTGCCCCATCTCCCGACACTCTGCCCCCATCTCCCGACACACTGCCCCCATCTCCCGACACTCTGCTCCTATCTCCCGACACTCTGCCCCCATCTCCCGACACTCTGCCCCCATCTCCCGACACTCTGCCCCATCTCCCAACACTCTGTTCCTATCTCCCAACACTCTGCCCCCATCTCCCGACACTCTGCCCCCATCTCCCGACCCTCTGCCCCCATCTCCTGACACGCTGCCCCCATCTCCCGACACTCTGCCCCATCTCCCGACACTCTGCCCCCATCTCCCGACACGCTGCCCCCATCTCCCGACACGCTGCCCCATCTCCCGACACTCTGCCCCCATCTCCCGACACTCTGCCCCATCTCCCAACACTCTGTTCCTATCTCCCAACACTCTGCCCCCATCTCCCAACACACTGCCCCCATCTCCCGACACTCTGCCCCCATCTCCCGACCCTCTGCCCCCATCTCCTGACACGCTGCCCCCATCTCCCGACACGCTGCCCCATCTCCCGACACTCTGCCCCCATCTCCCGACACACTGCCCCCATCTCCCGAGCAGCCTGTCTCTACCTCTGCTGAACCCACACAGGATGCACCAAGTTGAAACCAGAGGAAAGGACTGGGTGAGAAATTGTAATTCACAAAGGGTGTGCACATGGGGATTTAACAAAATATTAAGTTTCCTGTATTTAGCAATGAAACTTAAAACGCATTGATTGGAACCACTTCCAGCTCTTGTCCATTCTGACATCCCGTGAGCCAGCTCACCCTCTCACTGGGTTCATGCTGAATGTTAATCCAGGCTGGGAGCCATTGGGTGGATGGGCAATGGGTGGATGAGTGGCTGAAGTAATGTTCAGTTCACAGGGAGGGGGATGGGGGAGTGGGGTTGGTGCTGGTGGTGGGAAGTGTTCACTCTGAAGGAGTCCCACCTGAAACAGTGACCACTAACTTATCACTTTCCAATGATGATTGACCTGTGTATTTCTCCAGGTTTGTTCTGTTCAGTTTTTCAGTATTTATATATTTTTGTTTTTGCTAAAACATGTTCTTGTTTTGACACTGAAACACAAAGGATTTTAACTCTGTTAAAATCAATCTCTATCGAGTACACAGGAGGACTCAACTAGTCCAAAATTCTTATGGTATCAATAAACCAAGATCCTACAAGATGTTTATTTGGGGAATTGTTTTTCTCTGAGACCCGGGACAGTCAAACTATGACCCAAAGTTCAGATTTCGGCTTTGAGCCTGGGCTATGGGGCCCACATACATGGAGCACCATTACCGGATGTCCTTCATCCCCAGTTTTAATCACTCCACCACTGGTGGCCGGGCCTTCAGCTGCCTGGACCCTAAGCTGTGGAATTTCCACCCTAAACCTCTCCACCTTTCTAATTCACTTTCCCCCTTTCAGACACTCCTTATAACCGACCTCTTTGACCAAGCATTTGGTCATCTGACCTAATATGTCCTTATGCCTCTGTGAAGCTTCTTGGGACAATGTATTACGTTAGAAACTCGATATAAATGTAAGTTGTTGCATTTGTTATTGTAATTCAGTCAGACCTGATCACTTATTGAGTCTGTATGAATGTAACTCAGATAGACACAGCTTGTGTTATAGTTCAGTGAGATCTGATCACTCACTGAGTGAGAGAGTCTGTATGAATGTAACTCAGATAGACACAGCTTGTGTTATAGTTCAGTGAGATCTGATCACTTACTGAGTGAGAGAGTCTGTATCAATGTAACTCAGATAGACACAGCTTGTTGGAACAGACCTGGGGAGAAAGAGGCTCTGAATTAATCACTGGATTTTCTGTTCTCCACAGTTGGGAAAAAAGATGATTCTTTCCAAACATCCAAATGACGAATCAAGTCATTAAAGATGATTTGTTGTTTTCAGCTGAATTATTTGGTAGAATTAGAGTGAAGGAGTGGGATTGACCCACAGGCTGATTCACCACTTTAAGGACAGGAAGAGAGAGAATCTGGAGAGGGGAAAAGAATTAGTAGGAGACTGGGCACTGAATCTGGAACAATGAGCAGAGAGGGGGAGGAGTGTGTGGGACAGGGATTTATAGATTTGGGGGAATGAAAGGAGAAAGAATAATCCATAGAAACTAGAATAGTCTGTTCCGAATTTCTATCCTGTACTGACATTGATGGCTTTTGTAAACTGTGTTTACATGGGATTAGAGGGAGAGGATTTTCAGATGGGAAACTCAAACCAAAAATCTTGCAAGATCTTACAGAATCACTGAATTCATAAATGATCAGCCTCTGATTATGGAAGGAAAAATGTTTGTCTGTTCTGTCTGTGGGGAAATATTTAAATCATCAGTGTGACTGGAAAATCACTGGGACACACACACGAGTTGGAATCGCATCTCGGGGTCAAACCTGACATCACGTGTGCAAAAAGTCAGGTTTACATTCAGACAGTTGTGAGGAAGAGGAATGGAGTTGGAAGCTCGGGAATGAAAACAATGGCTTTAGTCTTCCCAATACTTAACTGGAGGAAATTTCTGCACATTCACCACTGGACATCAGACAAACAGTCTGATAATTTAACAAAAGTGGAGAAGTGGAGAGAAGCGGTGGTGAGGTAGAGCTGGGCACTGTCAGTGTCCATGTGATAACTGACACTGTGTTTTCAGATGATGTCGTTGTGGGGAACATGTTGATGAGAAATAAGAGGAGGCTAAGGCTGGATCCTCTGGGGGACACCAGAGGTAACTGTGGGAGTGGGAAGGAAAGACATTCCAAGTAATTCTCTGGCTATGATTAGGAAGAGAAGAATGAAACCAGGAGAGAACAGCCCCACCAAGCTGGACGACAGTGGAGAGGTGTTGGAGCAGAATGGTGTGATCAACATTGTTAAAGACTGCAGATAGGTTGAAGCTTGTGTAAATCAGTCTAAATTTGAGAGATCTACATATACAGTTTTTAAAAAAGCATATTTTCAGGATTATTAAAAGTTTTATGAGCCATAAAATGTTTGTAGAGGAGAAAACACCTTTCTGGCTGTATATCACATCAATAGATTCTGTTGTCGATAACTGAAACCCTATTGTAGTGACTATTAAAATCTGCTTGTGTGTGTAATTGGCAGTCATTTATATGAAATATCCTGTACAAGCAGAAATGGAATTTCAAGATTTTATTTAGTGAAGAATTATAGAGAGTTATAAAGAGAATTATTACGAGTTAATTATACATGAGTCTAATTTACAATGTAGGCTTTACATTATATTAAGTTTCCATTGAGCTTAGAGCAAGTATTTAGCTGCTTGAAGTGCTGTCTGCACAATAATGATTGTCCAAACTGTCTGTCTGAAGCCTCCTTCCCCCTGCCCCACTCAACATCTCCTGTAACCCCCAGATTTTCACTCTAAGGTCACACCAAGTCTGAGTCATTAAAATGAGGCCTCACTGGGAAAGGTTTGGGAAATGCTGTATTAATAGACTCAGCACTTTGTGTTTAACACAAAGCTGTTTTATTTGCATTTTATCCACAACATTAACCCTTATATCTATCTGGAGTTTATTAACATCAGCAGAAACATACAGCAACGAACATGGTTCAGTCCTGGATGTGATTAACAGCAAAATCCACTTACTGTCGTTACTCATGAATTCGCTGGTGCATCAGCAGGTTGGGTGCCTGAGTGAATTTCTTTCCACATTCGAAGCAGGTGAACGGTCTCCCCCAGCAGTGTGAACTCGCTGGTGTCTGTGCAGTGTGGCTGACAGACTGAATTTGTTCCCACAGATGGAGTAGGTGAATGGTCTCTCCCCAGTGTGAACTCGTAGGTGTCTCTGTAGTGTGGATAACTGAGTGAATCTCTTCCCACACTTAGAGCAGGTGAATGGCCTCACACCAGTGTGAACTCGCTGGTGTGTTAGCAGTGTGGATGACTGAGTGAATCCCTTTCCACATTTGGAACAGGTGAACGGCCTCACCCTAGTGTGAATTCGCTGGTGTCCCAGCAGTGTGGATGACTGAGTGAATCCCTTCCCACACTCGGAGCAGGTGAATGGTCTCTCTCCAGTGTGAGTGTGCTTGTGTATAGTGAGTTGATAAGATTGCCTGAACCCAGCCCCACAGTGAGAGCACCTGAACGGTCTCTCATCAGTGTGAACACGTTGATGCGACATCAGTTCCTGGGAACTTTTATAGCACTTCCCACAGTCTGGGCATTTAAAAGATCTCTCGTCAGTGTGAACTCACTGATGTGTCATTAGGTTCGCTGAATTAATGAATCCCTTCCCACACTTTGAGCAGGTGAATGGTCTCTCCCCAGTGTGAACTCGCTTGTGTGTCAACAGGGTGGATAACTGAGTGAATCCCTTCCTGCACATGGGGCAAGTGAATGGTCTCTCCCCAGTGTGAGTGCGTCGATGTGTTTCCAGCTCTGATGGGGATTTGAATTGTTTCCCACAGTCCTCACATTTCCAAGGTTTCTCCCGGTTGTGACTGCGCTTGTGTCTCGACAGGCCAGATGATTCGCCGAAGCCTCGTCCACACACAGAACACGTGTACGGTTTCTCCCCACTGTGAATGGTGCTTTTTCCTTCCATGTTCAAAATCCAATGATATTCAGGTTACGATAAATTGGGCGACTCCGTCAGATCCTGATGTGATGTTTGGTTTGAGTTTCCTGACTGCAAGTCCTCCCCTTCTAATACTCTGTGAAATTGATTTAAAACAGAAAAAAGGGAGTGAGAGGGAACCCACAAAAACACAAAGGCAGGTTGTGAAATTGAGCTGAATGAATCTGGGAATTTGTGGGTTTGGCACTAGGAAAAAGTGACCATGAAAACTGCTGGATTGTCATAAAAATCCAACTGGTTTACTAATGTCCCTCAGGGAAGGGAACCTGCCACCCAGTCTGGGCCTATAGATGACTGTGCCCTCCACAGGAGGAGAGAGAGACAGACAGGGGTTGGCGTTGGGGGTGGGAGGGAGAGGAGAGAGAGACAGAGATGAGTGAGACAGCATGAAAAGGAGAGGGATAAAAACAAAAAGTGTTGGAAAATCTCTGCAGGTCTGGCAGCATCTGTTGAGAGAAAAACAGAGTTAACGTTTCGAATCCGTATGACACTGTTTTGGATTTGGTGAAGTAGAGGGGATTTACATTTCTACAACTCGACCAGACCTTCCATAGAATCTCCCAAACCCTCAACCTCCACCACCTACATGGACCAGGGTAGCAGATGTATGTGAACATCATCACCTCCAAGTTGACTTGTCTGACATTCAGTACTGGATGAACAACATTTCCTGCATTTAAACACTGGGAAGAGTGAAGCCATTATCTTCCGTCTCCGCTACAAACTCCACTCTAGATCCACTGGCTCCCTGCAACTGTCTGAGGCCGAGCCAGTCTGTTGAAAAATCTGTGTCACATTTGACCCTGACATGAGCTTCCAACCACATATCCACATCATCACCAAGACCGCCTATTTCCACCTCAGTAACATCGCCCGACTCCAGCCCAGTCTCAGCTCATCTGCTGCTGAAACTCTCATCCATTCCTTTGTTCCCTCTAGACTTAACTATCCTATTGCACTCCTGGCCGGTCTCCCACATTCAGCCTCCCTGTAATCTTGAGGTCATCCAAAACTCTGCTACCCGTGTGCTTACTCACACCATGTCTTGTTCACTCATCACCCTTGTGCTCACTGACCACCAAAGACTCAGGGTTAAGAAACACCAAAATGTTAAATTCCTCTTCCATATTTTCAAATCCCTATCTATGGAATCTCCTCCAGTCTCACACCCCTTCAATATATCTGCGCTCCTCAAATTCCAGGCTCCTGGGCATTCCTGATTTTAATTGTCCCACATTCAGTGCCCCCACCTTCAGCTGCCAAGCCCATAAGCTCTGGAATTTCCCCCTAAACCTCTCAATACCTTTTTCCTCCTTTAGGATACTCCTTAAAACCTTTTGATTAAACATTCGCTCACCTGCGCTCATGTCTTGTTATGTGGCTCAGTGTCGAATGTTTCTTTATAACATTCCTATCAATCACTTTGGAGCTTCCTATTACACAAAATGTGCAATGTAAATACAGAGTGTTGTTGTTGATTTGGACATATATCACTGCCCCTTCATCATCACTGGGTGAATAACCTGTAACTCCTTACCGAGCAGCATTGTGGGAGCAGCTTCAACACACGGACTGCAGCGGTTCAAGAAGGTCAAACATCATCTTCTCCACGGGCAACTGGGGATTGGCAATATTTGCTGGTCTTGCTAGTGAAAGGACAGGGGAGGGACTAACTGATTTGCTCTTGCAGAGAGCCAGCATGGGCACAATGGACTGAATGGCCTCCGTCTGTATTGTAATCATTCAGTAACTCAGTGACTTGATGAGAAAGGACCTACACTGGAGGCCAGGGACCAACTTCTGTAACCAACACCCACCCTGATTCAAACCAGCTCTTAATTGGTCCGTCTGTGTTTCTAGACTCGGTTCTGTCAGCAACGCCTGCAATAAAATAATAGCAAAATACTGCAGCTGCTGGAAATCTGAAATCAATAGAGCAAATGCTGGAAATACTCAGCACATCAGGCAGTATCTGTGGAGTTAACGTTTCAGGGTGTGCAGAATGAATTAGGGGGAATAAAAATGGTGCAGAATTTGTTGGTCAAAATAAGCTCAGAAGTGGAATAGAAATGGACTGTAGCACAGGAAAAACAATTCCTGACTATGAGAGATACTGTGCGAAGGTAAAGCTGGGAAGACAGCAGCACATGGTCAGGGGATGGGCAGCAGTGGAAACTTCATTTAGACACAGTCAGCAGGAGTAACAGTAAAATCCTAAACATAATTAAAATACACCCAGTATTAGAGACAGAGGGAATTAGACAATGGCAGAGAGGTGATCAGGGAGGGCAGAGGTGAAACAGAGCAATAGATGGACATGGATTCAGATCCACAGGAAAGGAGCCACAGAGATGAGAATAAAACTAAAAGCTCTAAATTGTAGATGAATGGTGAAAAATACTCAACTCTGAAACTATCTCACTGTTTTCAATCGGAAAATCTCCCAAAATCACAGGGTGTCCAGGGGGGACTGAGGGGGTCCAGGGTGAGACCCAGTTGGTCCAGGGGGAGAAGAAAGGGGTGCGGGGGGAGACTGAGGGGGTACAGGGGAAGATGTAGGGGGTCCGGGAGGAGTCGGATGGGGTCCAGGGAGAGACCGAGGGAGTCCAGGGGAGACTAAGGGGGTCCAGGGGGAGACTGAGGGTGTCCAGGGGGGAGACAGAGGGGGTCCAGGGGGAGACTGAGGGTGTTCGAGGGGGAGAATGAGGGTGTCCAGGGGGAGACTGAGGGGGTCCGGGGGGAGAATGAGATGGTCCAGGGGGAGACTAAGGGTGTCCAGGGGGAGACTAAGGGTGTCCAGGGGGAGACTAAGGGTGTCCACGGGGAGGCTAAGGGTGTCCAGGGGGAGACTGAGGGGGTCCAGGGAGAGACTGAGGGTGACCAGGGGGAGACTAAGAGTGTCCAGGGGGAGACTAAGGGTGTCCAGGGTAAGACTGAGGTGTCCGAGGGGGAGACCAAGGGTCTCCAGGGCGAGAGCAAGGGTGTCCAAGGGAGAAACCGAGGGGGTCCAGGGGGAGACCGAGGGTGTCTGAGGGGGAGACTAAGGGGGTCCGAGGTGGAGACCGAGGGTGTCCAGGGGGAGACTGAGGGGGTCCGAGGAGAGACTGAGGGTGTCCATGGGGAGACCAAGGGTGTCCAGGGGAGACTGAGGGTGTCCAGGGGGAGACTGAGGGTGTCCGGGGGAGACCGAGGGGGTCCAGGGGGAGACTGAGGGGGTCCAGGGGGAGACTGAAGAGGTCCAGGGGGAGACTGAGGGGGTCCCAGGGGATATTGAGGGTGTCCGGGGGGAGACCAAGGGTGTCTTGGGGGAGACCAAGGGTGTCCGGGAGGAGACCGAGGGGGTCTGGGGGGAGACCGAGGGGGACCAAGGGGAGACTGAGGTGTTCGAGGGGGAGACGGAGGGTGTCCAGGGGGAGACTGTGGGGTTCCAGGGGGAGACTGAGTGGGACCAGGTGGAGAATGAGGTTGTCTGTGGGGAGACCGAGGGGGTCCGAGGGGAGACCAAGGGAGTCCAGGGGGAGACGGAGGGTGTCCAGGGGGAGACTGAGGGGATCCGTGGGGAGACCGAGGGGGTCCGAGGGGAGACCAAGGGAGTCCAGGGGGAGACGGAGGGTGTCCAGGGGGAGACGGAAGGGGTCCGGGAGGAGACTCAGGGGGTCCGAGGGAGAATGAGGGTGTCCGGGTGGATGCTGAGGGTGTCCAGGGGAAGACAGAGGGGATCCGGGGGGAGATGGAGGGGGTTCGGGGGGAGACTGAGGAGGTCCGGGGGGAGACTGAGGGAGTCTGTGGGGAGACCGTGGGTGTCCGTGGGGAGACCGAGGGGGTCAGTGGGGACACTGAGGGGGTCCGGGGGGAGACCGAAGGGGTCCGGGGGGAGACTCATGGGATCCGAGGGGAGACTGAGGTGGTCCGGGGGGAGACTGAGGGTGTCCGAGGGGAGACTGAGGGGGTCCAGGGGGAGACTTAGGGTGTCCGAGGGGAGACTGAGGGGGTCCAGTGTGATACTGAGGGGGTCCGAGCGTAGTCTGAGGAGGTCTGAGGGGAGATTGAGGGTGTCCGAGGGGGAGACAGAGGGTGTCCAGTGGGATACTGAGGGTGTCCAGGGGGAGACTGAGGGTGTCCAGGGGGAGACTGAGGGTGTCCAGGGGGAGACTGAGGGGGACTAGTGGGAGACGGAGGGGGGTCCAGGTGGAGACTGAGGGTGTCCAGGAGGAGACCGAGGGGATCCGCGGGGAGACTGAGGGTGTCCAGGGGGAGACTGATGGGGTCCAGGTGGAGACTGAGGGGGTCAGAGGGGAGACTGAGGGTGTCCAAGGGGGACTGAGGGGGTCCGGGGGGAGACTGAGGGGGTCTATGGGGAGTCTGAGGGCGTCCAGGGGGAGAATGAGGGTGTCCAGGGTGAGACCGAGGGTGTCCAGGGAGAGACCGAGGGTGTCCAGGGGGATACAGAGGGGGTCCAGGGGGAGACTGAATGGGTCCGTGGGGAGACTGAGGGTGTCCGAGGGGAGACTGAGGGGGTCCAGTGTGATACTGAGGGGGTTCGGGGGGAGACTGAGTGTGTCCGAGGGCAGACGGAGGGGTCCGCGGGGTGACTCAGGGGATCCGAAAGGGGACTGAGGGGGTCCAGGGGAAGACTGAGTGGGTCCGAGGGGAGACTGAGAGTGTCCGAGGGGAGACTGAGGGGGTCCAGGTGGAGACTGAGGGGGTCCAGGGGGAGACTGAGGGTGCCCAGAAGGAGAAAGAGGGAGTCCAGGGGGAGACTGTGGGGGGTCCAGGAGGAGACTGAGGGGGTCCGAAGAGAAACTGAGCGGGTGCAGGGGGAGACTGAGGGGGGTCCAGGCAGAGACTAAATGCGTCCAGGGGGTCACTGAGGGGTTCCGGGGGAACACTGAGCGGGTCCGGGGGAAGACTGATGGGGTCCAGGTGGAGACTGAGGGGGTCCAGTGGGAGACCGAGGGGGTCCATGGGGAGAACCAGGGGATCCGGGGGGAGACCAAGGGTGTCCAGCGGGAGACTGAGGGGGTGCAGGTGGAGAATGAGGGTGTCCGGGGGAGACCGAGGGGGTCCGAGGTGAGACTGAGGCTGTCCGTGGGGTGACCGAGGGGGTCCAGTGGGAGACGGAGGGGGTCCGGCGGGAGACTGAGGGGGTCCTGGGGAAGATTGAGGGGGTCCAGGTTGAGACCGAGCGGGTCTGGGGGGAGAGTGAGGGGGTCTGGGAGGAGACTGATGGGATTCCAGGTGTCAACAGAGGGGGTCCGAAGGGAGACTGAGGCTGTTCGAGGGGGAGACGGAGGGTGTCCATGGGGAGAATGAGGTTGTCCAGGGGGAGACCGAGGGTGTCCAAGGGGAGACTGAGGGTGTCCAGGGGGAGACTAAGGGTGTCCGGGGGGAGACTGAGGGTGTCCAGGAGGAGACCGAGGGGATCCGCGGGGAGACTGAGGATGTTCAGGGGGAGACTGATGGGGTCCAGGTGGAGACTGAGGGGGTCAGAGGGGAGACTGAGGGTGTCCAAGGGGGACTGAGGGGGTCCGGGGGGAGACTGAGGGGGTCTATGGGGAGTCTGAGGGCGTCCAGGGGGAGAATGAGGGTGTCCAGGGTGAGACCGAGGGTGTCCAGGGAGAGACCGAGGGTGTCCAGGGGGATGCAGAGGGGTTCCAGGGGGAGACTGAGTGGGTCCGTGGGGAGACTGAGGGTGTCCGAGGGGAGACTGAGGGGGTCCAGTGTGATACTGAGGGGGTTCGGGGGGAGACTGAGTGTGTCCGAGGGCAGACGGAGGGGGTCCTGGGGGAGACCGAAGGGGTCCGCGGGGTGACTCAGGGGATCCGAAGGGGGACTGAGGGGGTCCGGGGTGAGACTGAGGGTGTCTAGGGGGAGACTGAAGGTGTCCAGTGGAAGACTGAGGGGGGTCCAGCGGGAGACCGAGGGGGGTCCAGGCGGAGACTGTGGATGTCCAGGGGGATACAGAGGGGGTCCAGGGGGAGACTGAGTGGGTCCGAGGGGAGACTGAGAGTGTCCGAGGGGAGACTGAGGGGGTCCAGGTGGAGACTGAGGGGGTCCAGGGGGAGACTGAGGGTGCCCAGGGGGAGAAAGAGGGAGTCCAGGGGGAGACTGTGGGGGGTCCAGGAGGAGACTGAGGGGGTCCGAAGGGAAACTGAGCGGGTGCAGGGGGAGACTGAGTGGTGTCCAGGCGGAGACTAAATGCGTCCAGGGGGCCACTGAGGGGTTCCGGCGGGACACTGAGCGGGTCCGGGGGAAGACTGATGGGGTCCAGGTGGAGACTGAGGGGGTCCACGGGGAGAACCAGGGGATCCCTGGGGAGACCGAGGGTGTCCAGGGGGAGACTGAGGGGGTCCAGGTGGAGAGTGAGGGGGTCTAGGGGGAGAATGAGGGTGTCCAGGGGGAGACCGAGGGGGTCCAGGGGGAGACTGAGGGGGTCCGAGGTGAGTCTGAGGGTGTCCGAGGGGAGACTGAGGGGGTCCGTGGGGAGAACGAGGGGGTGCAGGGGGCGACTGAGTGGGGGGTCCAGGGGGAGACCGAGGGCGTCCAGGGGGAGACTGAGGGGGTTCGAGGAGAGACTGAGGGTTTCCAGGGGGAGACCGAGGGTGTTCGAGGTGGAGAATGAGGGGGTCCAGGGGGAGACCGAGGATGTTCGAGGGGGAGAATGGGATTGCCCGGGGGAGACTGAGGGTGTTCGAGGCGGAGAATGAGGGTGTCCAGGGGAGACTGAAGGGGTCCAGGAGGGGACCGAGGTAGGCCAGGTGGAGAAGGGAGGGGTCCGGGGGGGAGACTGAAGGGGTCCAGGGGGAGATGGAGGGGCTCCGAGGGGAGACTGATGGGGTCCTCGGAGAGACCGAGGGGGTCCGGGGGAGACTGAGGGAGTCCGAGGGGGCACTAAGGGGGACCAGGGGGAGACTGAGGGGTTCCAGGGTGAGACTGAGGGGTTCCAGGGGGAAACTGAGGTGGTCCAGGGGAGACTGAGTGTGTCCATGGGGTGACCGAGGTGTTCCAGTGGGAGACTGAGGTTGTCCAGTGGGGTGACAGAGGGGATCCAGGGGGAGACTGAGGTTGTCCATGGGGAGATGAGGGCTTCCAGGGATAGACTGAGGGTGACCAGGGGGAGACTAACGGTGTCCAGAGGGAGACTGATGGGGGTCCAGGGTGAGACTGAGGGTGTCCAGGGGGAGACTGAGAGGGTCCGAGCGGAGTCTGAGGAGGTCTGAAGGGAGATTGAGGGTGTCCGAGGGGGAGACCGAGGGTGTCCAGTGGGATACTGAGGGTGTCCAGGGGGAGACTGAGGGTGTCCAGGGGGAGACTGAGGGTGTCCAGGGTGAGACTGAGGGTGTCCAGGGGAAGACTGAGCGTGTCCGGGGGCAGACTGATGGGGTCCAGGGAGAGACCGAGCTGGTCCGGGGGGAGACTGAAGGGGTCGAGGGGGAGAATAAGGGGGAACAGGGGGAGACTGAGGGGTTCCAGGGGGAGGCTGAGGGGGTCCAGGGTGAGACTGAGGGTGTCCGAGGGGAGACTGAGAGGGTCCAGGAGGAGACTGAGGGGGTCCAGGGGGAGACCGAGGGTGTCCAGGGGGAGACTGAGGGTGTCCAGGGGAGACTGAGAGGGTCCAGGGGGAGACTGAGGGGATCCAGTGGGTGACTGAGGGTACCCAGGGGGAGACTGAGGGTGTCCAGGGGGAGACTAAATATGTCCAGGGTGAGACGGAGGGTGTCCAGGGGGAGACTGAGGGTGTCCAGGGGGAGACTGAGGTGGTCCAGGGGGAGATTGAGTGTGTCCGGGGGGAGACTGAGGGGGTCCCAGTGGATACTGAGGGCGTCCAGGGGGGAGACTGAGGGTGTCAAGAGGGAGACTGAGGGTGTCCGGGGGGAAGACCGAGGGAGACCAAGGGGAGACTGAGTGTGTCTGGGGGGAGACTGAGGGTGTCCAGGGGGAGACTGAGGTGTTCCGGGGAGAGACTGAGGGTGTCCAGGGGGAGACTGAGGGGGTCCGAGGGGGAGAGCGAGGGTGTCCGAGGGGAGACTGAGGGTGTCCAGTGGGAGACTGAGCGTGTCCAGGGGGAGACTGAGGGGGTCCGAGGAGAGACTGAGGGTGTCCAGGGGGAGACTAAGGGTGTCCAGGGGGAGACTGAGGGGGTCCCACGAGAGACTGAGGGTGTCCAGGGGGAGACCGAAGCGGTCCAGGGGGAGAATGAGGGGGTCCAGGGGGAGACTGAGAGGGTCCAGTGGGAGACTGAGGGGGTCCAGGCGGAGACTGAGGGTATTCGAGGGGGAGAATTAGGGTGTCCAGGGGGATACTGATGGTGTTCGAGGGTTAGAATGAGGGGGTCCATAGGGAGACTGAAGGGGCCCGCGGGAAGACTGAGGGTGTCCAGGGGGAGACAGAGGGTGTCCAGGGGTGAGACTGAGGGGATCTGAGGGGAGAACGAGGTGGTCCGGGGGGAGACTGATAGTTTCCAGGGGAAGACAGAGGGGGTCTGGGGGGAGACGGAGGGGGTCCAGGGGGAGACCGAGGGGGTCCAGGGGGAGACTGAGGGTCACCAGGGGGAGACAAATGGTGTCCAGGGGGAGACTGAGGGGGACCAGGGTGAGACTGAGGGTATTCGAGGGGGAGAACGAGGGGGTCCATGGGGAGACTAAGGGGTCTGGGGGGAGACTGAGGGGGTGCCGGGGCAGCTGGATGGTGTCCGGGGGGATACAGAGGGGGTCCAGGGGGAGACTGAAGTTGTCCAGCGGGAGACAGAGGGTGTCCAGAAGGAGACCGATTGTCTCCAGGGAGTGACAGAGGGTGTCCAGGGGGAGACCGAGAGGGTCCGTGGGGAGACCGAGGGGGTCCGAGGGGAGACCGAGGGGGTCTGAGGGGAGACCGAGGGGTTCCAGGAGGATACCGATGGTGTTCAGGGGGAGCCCGAGGTGGTCCAGGGGGAGACCAAGGGTGTCCGAGGGGAGACCGTGGGGTCCAGGGGGAAACTGAGGGTGTCCAGGGGAGACTGAGGGGGTCCAGTGGGAGACTGAGGGTGTTCGAGGGGGAGAATGAGGGTGTCCAGGTGGAGACCGAGGGGGTCCAGGGGGAGACTGAGGGTGTCCAGGTGGAGACTGAGGGTGTTCGAGGGGGAGAATGAGGGGGTCAATAGGGAGACTGAAGGGTCCCGCGGGGAGACTGAGGGTGTCCAGGGGAGAGACCGAGGTGATCCGAGGGGAGACCGAGGTGGTCCGGGGGGAGACTGATAGTTTCCAGGGGAAGACAGAGGGGGTCCTGGGGGAGACGGAGGGGGTCCGGGGGGAGACTGAGGGAGTCCAGGGGGAGACCGAGGAAGTCCAGGGGGAGACTGAGGGTCACCTGGGGGAATCTGAGGGTCACCAGGGGGTGACTAATGGTGTCCAGGGGGAGACTGAGGGGGACCAGGGTGAGACTGAGGGTATTCGAGGGGGAGACTGAGGGTGTCCAGGGGAAGACTGAGAGTGTTCGAGGAGGAGAACGAGGGGGTCCATGGGGAGACTAAGGGGTCCGGGGGGAGACTGAGGGGGTCCAGGGGCAGATGGAGGGTGTCCGGGGGGAGACTAATGGGGTCCAGGGAGAGACCGAGGGGCTCCGGGGGGAGACTAAAGGGGTCCGAGGGGAGACTAAGGGGAACCAGGGGGAGACTGAGGGTGTCCATGGGGAGAATGAGGCTGTCCAGCGGGAGACAGAGGGTGTCCAGAAGGAGACCAATGGACTCCAGGGGGTGACAGAGGGTGTCCAGGGGGAGACCGAGAGGGTCCAAGGGGAGACCGAGGGGGTCCAGGGGGAGAGTAAGGCTGTACGAGGGGGAGACGGAGGCTGTCCATGGGGAGACTGAGCATGTCCAGGGGGAGACTGCGGGGGTCCGGGGGGAGACTGAGGGGTGTTCAGTGGCAGACCAAGGGTGTCCAGGGGGAGACAGAGGGGGTCTAGGGGGAGATCGAGGGTGTTCAGGGTGAGACCGAGGGTTTCCAGTGGGAGACCGTGGGCGTTCGGGGGGAGACCGAGGGTGTCCCAGTGGAGACCGAGTGGGTCCAAGGGGAGACCGAGTGTGTCCAGGGGAGACCGAGGGTGTCCGGGGGGATACTCAGGGGGTCTGGGGGAAGTCCGAGGGGGTCCCTGGGGAGACCGAGGGGATCCGAGGGGAGACCGATGGTGTACGTGGGGAGACTCTGGGGGTCCGAGGGGAGACTGAGGGTGTCCGGCGGGAGACTGATAGTTTCCAGGGGAAGACAGAGTGGGTCCGGGGGGAGACAGAGGGGGTCCAGGGGGAGACCAAGGGCGTCCGGTGGGAGACCGAGTGGGTCCGGGGGGATACCGAGGGGGTCCGAGGGGAGACCGAGGGTGTCCAGGGGGAGACTAAGGGTGTTCGAGGGGGAGAATGAGGGTGTCCATGGGGAGACTGAGGGTGACCACGGGGAGACTGAGTGTGTTCAATGGGGAGAATGAGGGTGTCCTGGGGGAGACTTAGGGTGACCAGGGGGAGACTGAGGGTGTCCAGTGTGAGACTGAAGGTGTCCAAGGGGAGACCGAGGGGTTCCAGGGGGAGACGGAGGAGGTCCGGGGAGAGACCGTGGGGGTCCGGGGGGAGACCGAGTGTGTCCTGGGGGAGACCGAGGGTGTCCGGGGGAGACCGCGGGTGTCTGGGGGGAGACCGAGGGGATCCGAGGTTGTCCGAGGGGAGACGGAGGGGGTTCCGGGGGGAGACTGAGGGGTTCCAGGGGGAGACTGAGGGGGTCCAGAGGGTGACTGAGGGTGTCCAGGGGGAGACTGAGGGTCACCAGGGGGAGACTAATGGTGTCCAGGGGGAGACTGAGGGTGTCCAGGGGAAGACTGAGCGTGTCCTGGGGGAGACTGATGGGGTCCAGGGAGAGACAGAGGGGCTCTGGGGGGAGACTGAAGGGGTCCGAGGGGAGACTAAGGGGGACCAGGGGGAGACTGAGGGTTTTTGAGGGGGAGACTGTGGGTGACCATGGGGAGACTAAGGGAGTCCGAGGGGAGACTGAGGGTTTCCGAGGGGAGACCGAGGGTCTCCAGAGGGAGACCAAGGGTGTCTGAGGGTGAGACCGAGGGGGTCCAGGGGGAGACCGAGGGTGTCTGACGGGGTGACTGAGGTGTCCGGGGGGAGACCGAGGGTGACCAGGGGGAGACTGAGGGGGTCCGAGGAGAGACTGAGGGGGTCCAGGTGGAGACCGAGGGGGTCCAGCGGGTGACTGAGGGTGTCCAGGGGGAGACCGAGGGGGTCCAGGGGGCGTCCTAGGGGGTCCAGGGGGAGACTGAAGGGGTCCAGGGGGAGACTGAGGGTGTCCAGGGGTAGACTGAGGGGGTCCGGTGGGAGACCGAGTGGGTCCGTGGGGAGATTGAGGGGGTCCAGGGGGAGACTGAGGGTGTCCAGGAGGGAGACAGAGGGGGTCCAGTCGGAGACTGAGGGTGTCAAGGGGTAGACTGAGGGGGTCGGGCGGGGAGAATGAGGTGGTCCAGGGGGAGACTGACGGTGTCCAGGGGGAGACTGAGGGTGTCCAGGGGGCGTCCTAGGGGGTCCAGGGGGAGACTGAGGGGGTCCAGGGGAGACCGAGGGGGTCCAGGGGGAGATCATGGATGTCCGAGGGGGAGACCGAGGGAGTCCAGGGTGAGACCGAGGGTGTCTGAGTGGGAGACTGAGGGCGTCCGAGGGAGAGACTGAGGGGGTCCAGTGGGAGACTGAGGAAGTCCAGGGGGAGACTGCGGGTGTCCAGGGGGAGACCGAGGGTGTCCAGGGGGCATCCTAGGGGGTCCAGGGGGAGACCGTGGAGGTCCAGGGGGAGACTGAGGGTGTCCAGGGGGAACCTGAGGGTGTCCAGGGTGAGACTGAGGGTGTCCAGGGGGAGACTGTGGGGGGTCCAGGCGGAGACTGAGGGTGTCCAGGGGGAGACTGAGTGTGTCCAGGGGGAGACTGACGGTGTCCAGGGGGAGACTGAGGGGGTCCTATCGGAGTCTGAGGAGGTCCGAGGGGAGACTGAGGGTGTCCAGGGGGGGACTGAGGGTGTCCGAGGGGGAGACCGAGGGTGCCCTGTGCGAGACTAAGTGTGTCCACTGGGGGACTGAGGAGTTCCGGGGAGAGACTAAGGGTGTCCAGTGGGAGACTGAGGGGGTCCGAGGAGAGACTGAGGGTGTCCAGCGGGAGATCGAGGGTGTTCGAGGGGGAGAATGAGGTTGTCCAGGGGAAGACTGAGCGTGTTCGAGGAGGAGAATGAGGGTTGCAGGGGTAGACTGAAGTGGTCCAGGGGGAGACCGAGGGCCTCCGGGGGGAGACTGAAGGGGTCCGAGGGGAGACTAAGGGGGACCAGGGGGAGACTGAGGGTGTTCGAGGGAGAGACTGAGGGTGTCCAGGGAGAGACTGAGGGTGTCCAGGGGTAGAATAAGGGTGTCCAGGGGGGAGTCAGAGGTGGTCCATTGAGAGACTGAGGGTGTCCAGGGGGAGACTGAGGGTGACCAGGGGGAGACTAATGGAGTCCGAGGGGAGACTAAGGGGGACCAGGGGGAGACTGTGGGTGTTCGAGGGGGTGACAGAGGGTGTCCAGGGGAAGACTGAGGGTGTTCGAGGGGGAGAATAAGGGTGTCTATAGGGAGGCTGAGGGTGTCCAGGGTGAGACGGAGGGTCTCAGCAGGTCTGGCAGCATCGGTGGAGAAGAAAAGAGTTGACGTTTCAAGTCCACACGACCCTTCAACAGAACTGAGTGTAGTAAGGAGAGGGGTGAAATATAAGCTGGTTTAAGGTGGGGGGCGGGGGAAGAGAAGTTGAGGGTGGGGTGGTTGTAGGGACAAGCAAGCAGTGATAGGAGCAGATAATCAAAAGATGTCACAGACAAAAGGATCAAAGAGATGTTGAAGGTGGTGATATTATCTAAGAAAAGTGCTAATTAAGAATGGATGGCAGGACACTCAAGGTACAGCGCTAGTGGGGGTGGGGTGGAAAGACTGACAAGGTATTAGTTGTAGATTTAAAAATAATGGAAATAGGTGGGAAAAGAAAAATGTATATAAATTATTGAAAAAAACAAAAGGAAGGGCGAAGAAACGGGGTTGGGATTCGGGAAGGGAGTTTAAGATCTAGAGTTGTTGAATTCAATATTCAGCCCGGAAGGCTGTAAAGTGCCTACGCGGAAGATGAGGTACTGTTCCTCCAGTTTGCGTTGGGCTTCACTGGAACAATGCAGCAAGCCAAGGACAGACATGTGGGCAAGAGAGCGACAGGGAGGTTTGGGTCTTTCTTATGGAAAGACCGCAGGTGTTCTGCAAAGCGGTCGCCCAGTTTGCGTTTGGTCTCTCCAATGTAGAGGAGACCACATTGGGAGCAACGACTGCAGTAGACTAAGTTAGGGGAAATGCAAGTGAAATGCTGCTTCACTTGAAAGGAGTGTTTGGGCCCTTGGACGGTGAGGAGAGAGGAAGTGAAGGGGCAGGTGTTGCATCTTCTGCGTGGGCATGGGGAGGTGCCATAGGTGGGGGTTGAGGAGTAGGGGGTGATGGAGGAGTGTACCAGGGTGCCCCGGAGGGAACGATCCCTACGGAATGCCACCAGGGGGGGTGAAGGGAAGATGTGTTTGGTGGTGGCATCATGCTGGAGTTGGGGGAAATGGCGGAGGATCATCCTTTGAATGCGGAGGCTGGTGGGGTGATAAGTGAGGACAAGGGGGACCCTATCATGTTTCTGGGAGGGAGGAGAAGGCGTGAGGGCGGATGCGCGGGAGATGGGCCGGACACGGTTGAGGGCCCTGTCAATGACCGTGGGTGGTAAACCTCGGTTAAGGAAGAAGGAGGACATGTCAGAGGAACCGTTTTTGAAGGTAGCATCATCAGAACAGATGCGACGGAGGAGAAAGAACTGAGAGAATGGGATGGAGTCCTTACAGGAAGCGGGGTGTGAGGAGCTGTAGTCGAGGTAGCTGTGGGAGTCGGTAGGCTTGTAATGGATATTGATGGACAGTCTATCATCAGAAATTGAGACAGAGAGGTCAAGGAAGGGAAGGGAAGTGTCAGAGATGAACCATGTGAAAATGATGGAGGGGTGGAGATTGGAAGCAAAATTAATAAATTTTTCCAAGTCCAGACGAGAGCATGAAGCCGCACCGAAGTAATCATCGATGTACTGGAGAAAGAGTTGTGGGAGGGGGCCGGAGTAGGACTGGAACAAGGAATGTTCCACATACCCCATAAAGAGACAGGCATAGCTGGGGCCCATGCGGGTACCCATAGCCACACCTTTTATTTGGAGGAAGTGAGAGGAGTTAAAGGAGAAATTATTCAGTGTGAGAACAAGTTCAGCCAGACGGAGGAGAGTAGTGGTGGATGGGGATTGTTCGGGCCTCTGTTCAAGGAAGAAGCTAAGGGCCCTCAAACCATCTTGGTGGGGGATGGAGGTGTAGAGGGATTGGTCGTCCATGGTGAAGAGGAAGCGGTTGGGGCCAGGGAACTGGAAATTGTTGATGTGACGTAAGGAGTCAGAGGAATCACGGATGTAGGTGGGAAGGGACTGGACAAGGGGAGAGAGAAGGGAGTCAAAATAACGAGAACTGAGTTCCGTGGGCAGGAACAGGCTGACACGATTGGTCTGCCGGGACAGTTCTGTTTATGGATTTTGGGTAGGAGGTAGAAGCGGGCTGTCTGAGGTTGGGCGACTATCAGGTTGGAAGCTGTGGGAGGAAGATCTCCAGAGGAGATGAGGTCAGTGACAGTCCTGGAAACAATGGCTTGATGTTCAGTGGTGGGGTCATGGTCCAGGGAGAGGTAGGAGGAAGTGTCTGCGAGTTGACACTCAGCCTCCGCGAGATAGAGGTCAGTGCGCCAGACAACAACAGCACCACCCTTGTCAGCGGGTTTGATGACAATGTTGGGGATGGACCTGAGAGAATGGAGTGCAGTAAGTTCAGAGAGACAGATTAGAATGGGTGAGAATAAATAAAAGTTGGTCACCAGGAAATCCAATGCCTAATTCAGAAGCAACGTCTTTAACCAGAGATAAAAGCAGAAAATGATGGAAATACTCAGAAAATCTGGGAATTTCTGTAAATTGAGAACCAGAATTATATTTTCAGGTCTTTCCACTGATCCTGTACAGTTCCGCTGACAAGTCACAGACCTGAAATGAAAACTATGGCTGTCCACAGACGCTACCAGACCTGTTTAGAATTCGAAAATGTTCCGTTTTTATTTCAGATTTACAGCATCGCTTTCCTTTTTTCTTCAGAAGAGAATGTAGAGCCCATTGCCAGAAGCATTAGAGGTCCAAGTCTGTGCTGGACACGCCTAGGTAAAGTCACACTGTGAAAACATCATTCAGCAGCTAATTATGGAAAAAGGTTTACTCGATCATCTGATTAGTTGACACAGCAGCAGTCACATCTGATGGAGAAAATTGACTGATTTCATGCATGGGAAGGCATTTACTCAGTTTTGCCACCAGTGAACAATCCAGCTATAAAAGTTCAAAGGATTTGCTCCGCAATAGGCGCATTCTTACTGACAAGACGGAGTTTAAATGTTTGGTGTATGGAAGGAGAAATCACTTCTTCACCTCACCTGCGAAGAATCCATATCTAACTGTAGGGGTTTGTTCTGTTGTTAATTACACCCAGGACAAAAGTATGGTAGAGGCCGATGCAATTTATTGTATCAATTAATTGTATAATTTAAATCATAACCATAAATCTGCAATTACCATCGGATCATAAAAATATATTGGATAATTAACTATATCCTCCCACCCAGCATTCAATGCGGGACAGAATGTGCCCTATCAGGAGCGCCATGGTCTTACGCATGCGCATTGAGGAGTCTGATTCGCACCTGCGCATTGCGGGCTCTTGGCTGAGCATGCGCAGTGCTGTCCCGTGACTGGAGCCGCAGAAAGTGGGTGAGAAAATGGCGACTGGAGCAGAATAACAGAGTTAGTGGGAGGGCGGGAGGAATGGAGCCAGCGGAGTGGGCAGGGAGATTTTATAAACACTTGGTGCAGGCCGCAGACCCTTAATAAGAAACTACAGGCCCCGCGTTTGCAGCGAACAGACCGGAAATGACTGTGCCTCTCCCTCTGCTTGGCCCGGGGGCGCGGCTGTGCAGCAGGGCGCATGCGCGGTCATCCTGGTCCAGGTAGCAGGAGGAAACAATGTTGTGAATATCCTGGACTGACAGGGATGGATTTTGGAAACTCCTTTTACAGGGGGTTAGAAGGGGAGAATTTACACACAGCAGACTCAAACCAAGAGAAATATTTCTCAATTTCTGCCCTGGACTGACAGTGATTGATTGTTTTGTAATCTTTTCATAGGATATAACTTGGGAATGATTTGCAGACGGGAAACCAAACATAAGATCAAGATCTGACAGACACACTGGATTCATCAACCTTTGAGAGTAAGTAATGAGTTTCAGGTCATTATCACTCATTGTGTAAAATTTTTGCTCACACCCCTCCTGTAAATCTTGCTTCATAACTTAAATCTGTGTCCCCTAACCCTTTTATGATCAGATAATGTGAACAGCTTTTCTTTAACTACCTCATGTAAACCAATCATTAACTTGTATACCTCTATCAAATTTCCCCTCAGTCTACTTTGCTCCAAGGAGAACAACACCAGTTTTTCCAAACTAATCTAAAATCCTTCACCCGTTGAACCACTCTGATAAGTCTCCTCCGCACCCTCTTAAGGTCCCTCACATCCTTCATAATGTGTGGTGATCAGTGGTTTACACAAACCCAGATGTTCTGTGTCCATGTCTGTGATGTCATCACACATCGACAATTACACTGTGACATCAGCACACATCGATAATTACACTGTGACATCAGCACACACCGACAATTGTGCGGTGACATCACCGCACTCCAGGGTATTTCCTCAACTGGTAGATTTTTCTCTGACTTCAGTGCTTCTGATATCTTTCCAGCTACAGTCTCCGACAGGAGTTTCCAAAGCTGAAAAGAGTTAAATTGTTTCACAGGTGAGTAGTTTTGACAACTCATCTACAATTTGGAGCTTTTAGTTCTTTGTTATCTGTGTGAGGTCTGACAGCTCTGCAGCTGGTGTGACTCCTTTAGTGTGGATCTGATTCTGTGTCCATCCATTGCTCTGTTTCACCTCTGCCCTCCCTGATCACCTCTCTGCTGTTTTCTAACTTTTTCTGTCTCAAATAGTGGGTGTATTTTAGCTCTGTTTAGGATTTTATGGTTACTTCTGCTAACTGCTGCCCTGACCATGTGCTGCTGACTTACCAGTTATAGCTTCCCACCATGTCTTTCATAGTCAGGAGTTGTTTTTCCTGTGCTATAGTCCATCTCACTTCTACCCCTGAGCTTATATTGATGATCAGATTCTGCATCATTTTTATTCCCTTTAGTTCATTCTGCACCCCTGAAATGTTAACTCTGTTTCTCTCTCCACAGATACTTCCTGACCTGCTGAATATTTCCAGCATTTTCTCTTTTTATTTCAGATTTCCAGCAGCTGCAGTATTTTGCTATTATTTTATTGGCAGGCAAAGTTACTGAGGTGGAAATTGGCGATCTCAGTGATATGTAGTCAGAAGCTCAGCTTAGGGTGAAATATGACACTAAGACTGTGAACAGCCTGGCTCAGCCTCAAAGTTGTCAGAGAGATGGATGGCATTGATGGTCAGGGAGTGGAGTTTGTAGCAGGGACTGAAGACAATGGCTTCAATCTTCCCAATATTTAAATGGAGGAAATTTCTGTTCATCCAACACTGGATGTTAAACAAGTTAGGATGGTATGTGACTTGGAGGGGAACTTGGAGGTGATGGTGTTCACATACATCTACCCTGGTCCTTCTAGGGGGTGGAGGATGAGGGTTTGGGAGATGTTGGTAGAATTGCAGATGCATAAAGTCCCTTTCCTTCACCCCCTGCCTCTCCCATCTCCCTCTCTATTTCCCCCAGTAGATGCTGGTGTTTTGTATAGTCCCTGACCAGTTGGCAAGTTCCCTTCCCTGAAGGACATTAGTGAACCAGTTGGGTTTATATTACCATCCAGCAGTTTTCATGGTCACTTTTTCCTAGTGCCGGCCCCAAAAATTCCCAGATTCATTCACCTCAATTTCACAGCCTGTTTTTGTGATATTGTGGTTTCTCTCTCATTCACTTTTGTCTATTTAAACTATTTCCCTAGAATTTTCAATTGGGAAACCCAATGTTTCATCAGAATCTAACGGTGTCGCACAATTAGTCGTAACCTGAATTTCATCGGATTTTGAACATGGAAGGAAAAAGCACCGTTCACCGTGGGGAGAAACCGTACATGTGTTCTCTGTGTGGACGAGGCTTCAGCCGATTATCTGGCCTGTCAAAACATAAATGCAGTTACAGTGGGGAGAAACCATGGAAATGTGGAGACTGTGGGAAAGGATTCAATTATCCATCCAGGCTGGATACTCACCGGCGCACACACACTGGGGAGAGGCCTTTCACTTGTTCTGTATGTATGAAGGGATTTGTTGATTCATCCACCCTCCTGAGCCACCAGCTCATTCACACTGAAGAGAGGCCATTCACCTGCTCCGAGTGTGGAAAGGGATTCGATCGGGCATTCAACCTGCTGAGGCACCAGCGAATTCACTCTGGGAGGTTGCCATTTACCTGCTCCGTTTGTGGGAAGGGATTCATTCAGTTATCCTACCTGCTGACACACCAGAGAGTTCACACTGGGGAGAGGCCATTTACCTGCTCCGAGTGTGGGAAGGGATTCACTCAGTTATCCAACCTGCTGACACACCAGCGAGTTCACACTGGTGAGAGGACATTTACCTGCTTCGAGTGTGGGAAGGGATTCAGTCAGTCATCCCACCTGCTGACACACCAGAGAGTTCACTCTGGGGAGAGACCATTCACCTGCTCCGAGTGTGGGAAGAGATTCACTCGGTCATCAAACCTGCTGATACACCAGAGAGTTCACTCTGGAGAGAGGCCGTTCACCTGCTCCGAGTGTGGGAAGCGATTCACTCAGTTATCCAACCTGCTGACACACCTGCGAGTTCACACTGGGGAGAGACCATTTATCTGCTCCGAGTGTGAGAAGGGATTCGTTAATTTATCCGATCTGTTGAGACACCAGCGAATTCACACTGGGGAGAGACAGTTCTCCTGCTCCCACTGTGGGAAGGGCTTCACACAGTCATCCCACTTGCTGAGACATCAGCGAATTCACACTGGAGAGAGGCCGTTCATCTGCCCTGTATGTGGGAAGGGATTCACTGTGTCCTCTGACCTGCTGAAGCACCAGCGAATTCACACTGAGGAGAGGCCGTTCAACTGCTCCGAGTGTGGGAAGGGATTCACCTGGTCATCCCAACTGATGAGACACCAGCGAGTTCACAAATAACGAACAGGACATTGCTGTTAATCACATCCAGGACTGAACATTGTTCATTGTAGTCTGTTTCTGCTGATGTTAATAAACTCTAGCCCAGTTATTGCGGCTAATATTCTGGATAAGGACAAATAAAATATATTTGTGTTAAATATAGCATATTGAGTCTTGTTAATATCTCTAACACAAGTTAGTCTCTCTGGAAGGGCTCTCCCTCTCCCCTCTCTCCTCCATCCTCACCTCGAACAACAAGTGTAAGGAGCTCATGGAGCTTCTTTGTCACTAAGATTGAGACAATCCGATCAGCTGCCTCTGCTGCTTCTCTCCCTTCCACTAGCCCACCGGGATGAACTGTCTCTTTAATGTTCCACCTTGTCCAAGCCGTGAACCCACATCTTTCATTAGTTTCTCTCCCATCCCCCTTCCTGCCCTCTCAGTGGTCATCTTGTCTATGAGACACACCTCCTGCTCCATCGACCCTATTCCTACTAAGCTGCTGATCCCCCAACTTGCCCGTGTTCACTGATATTGTTCACAGTTCTCTCTCTTCTGGTACTATCCCTCTCTCCTTCAAATCATCTCACTTTCCTCAAAAAGAAATTACTTAACTCTACTTTCCTTGCAAAGTATTGACCCATCTTCAACCCCCAGTTTCTCTCTGAACTCCTGAAAAGTGTTCACACTTCCCAAATCCGTCTCCATCCTTCCCAGAACTTCCTGTCTGAATCCCTCCAGTCAGGTTTCTGCCCTGCCACTGTCCTGAAACAACTCAGATCAAAGCCACCAACTACATCCTATGTGACTGTGACAAAGGTAAACTATCCCTTCTCGACCTGCCTGCCGCCTTTGACCTGGTTGACCACACCATTCTGCTCCAACACCTCTCCACTGTCGTCCAGCTGGGTGGGGCTGCTCTCTCCTGGTTCCATTCTTCTCTATCTAATCATTGTCAGAGAATCACTTGGAATGTCTTCCCTTCCCACTCCCACAGTTACCTCTGGTGTCCCCAGGGGATCCAGCCTTGGCCTCTTATTTCTCATCAACATTCTCCCCACAACGACATCATCTGAAAACACAGTGTCAGTTATCACATGTACACTGACAGTGCCCAGCTCTACCTCACCACCACCTCTCTCAACTTCTCCACTTTTGTTAAATTATCAGACTGTTTGTGGATGTGCAGAAATTTTCTCCAACTAAATTTTGGCAAGATTGAAGCCATTGTTTTCATTCCTGAGCTACCAACTCCATTCTTTATCCTATTTCTCTCATGTCATCTCTCAGCCTTCTCTTTTCTAGAGAAAAGAGCTTCAGGCTGTTTGGCCTTTCCTGGTGATTATAACCTATCTGTTTCTGGAACATTTGTGATTGAACTTTTATGTCGCTGGCCTTTGCGACGCCTGACAGCAGTTTCGAGTCTGTATGACCCTTCTTCAGAGGGCATCTCATTTGGACAGAGCGGTTTTTGGGCCGCAGAGAATTGTGGGATTCTGAAAATGGGAGAAGAAAGCACCATTCACAGTGTTCTGCATGTGGATGGGGTTTCAGCCAATCATCTGGCCTGGTCAAAACATAAATGCAGTCACAACTGAAAGCAGTTGTGCAAATGTTGACACTGGGAAGGGATTCATTTACCCATCGAAATTGGAAACTCATCGGAGCGTTCACACTGGGGAATGGCTATTGACCTGTTTAAAGTGTCAGAAGGGATTCACTCCATTATCCCACCTGCAGACACGCCAGCGACTTCACACCGGGGAGAGGCCATTCATCTGCACTGTGTGGAAAGAGATTCATTAATTTATCCAACCTGATTGCACATCAAAGAGAGATTTTAAATTTCAAGAGTGTGGGAAGTGCTTTACGAGTTCTCAGGAACTGATCCACCAGCAATGTATTCATACTGATGAGAGACCGTTCAGATGCCTTCTTTATGGGACTGGGTTCAGGCAATCATCCCACCTCTCTCTGCACAAGCGCTCTCACACTGGAGAGAGGCTGTACACCTGCACCGAGTGTGGGGAGATACGCTTTCAGTCATCCCACCTGCTGAGACACCAACAATTTCACAACGAACTACATTGATTGGATTTTGCTGTTAATAATGTACAAGAATGAATTATATCCATTGGGGTCTGTTTCAGCTGATGTTAATAAACTCCAGCCCAGTTATAAGGTTAATATTCTGAATAAAGGTCAAATAAATCAACATTGTGTCAAACATAGAGGATGTTGAATTTTTAAAAACATCTCTAACACAAGTTAGTTCTTGTTTCTGACTCTCCCTCTCCCCTGTTTCCTGCATCCACACCTACAATAAGTGTGAGGAGCTCATGGAGCTTCTTTGTCACTAAGATTGAGACAATCCGATCAGCTGCCTCTGCTGCTTCACTCCCTCCCACGAGTACATCCTTGACCCCGACATCCTTGCAATTCGCATCCAACCTCCGACCACTCTTCTGTCTCCAAAATCATGCTTACCTCCCAAATCCATGCACAATGGTCCTGGAACTTAGGGGTAAAATGACATTGTGAAAGGATTGTTCACTGGCTGAATTGTGACTTTCTTACTGACAAGACAGAGTTTAAATGTTCTGTGTATAGGAAGAAAACATAATTGTTCACACCGCCTACTGAGACTCCAGTGAGTTCAAATCTAAATGTAGGTGGTTTTACTGCAGTTATTTACACCCGGGACAGTATTGTGGCAGAGGACCCATGCACTTCGTTTGTCATACCAATTGACTGAATCATTTTATATATTGGTCTTGGGCTTTGTTCGTCATCGGATCACAAAACATAATTTTATTTTCAAAAAAACGACCTCTCAATGGCAGCCTCGTTACCCAGCATTCAATAGGGCCCAGAATGTGCCCTATCCTCACAACAGGAGCTCCCTACACATGCGTATTAGGGTGTGAGCTTAGAGCATGCGCAGTGCGGCTCGTATCATGGGCATGCGCAGTTCTGGTCTGTGACTGAAGCTGCTAAGAGCGGGTGAGAGGATGTCGAGTGGAGCACACTAACAGAGTTAGTGGGTGTGTGAGGAGGAATGGAGCCGGCGGAGTGGGCAGGGAGGCTTCATAAAGACACAGTGCAGGCTGCAGACCCTAAATAACAAGGTACCGGTCTTGTGTTTGCAGAGAACGGACCGAAAAATTCTGGATTTGTCCCTTCGCCAGGCCCGTGGCAACGGCCGCCATCTTTATAGGGGGCAATGTGCAGCAGGGCGCATGCGCAGTCATCCGGTCAAGGTGGCAAGAGGAGAGAATGTTGTGCATTTCTCTCCTGGACTCTCAGGGATGGATTTTGGAAACTCCTTTTACAGGGGGTTAGAAGGGCAACATTTACAGACGGGTGAGATCTGACAGAGTCACTCAGTTCATCAGGACCTGGATCCTCCTTTTTTAATGCTCTGTACAAACCATTTCCCAAATCTGCCACAGTCAGTCCCGGATAGAAATTCAGGAAATCGATTCTATCGGCCTCTGAGTGTAAGCACTGGTACCTATCAGAGGGAGTAAAGTTAAAGTGAAGAGGGAAATAGAATCTGAAGTTAGAAAATATCCACAAGGTGGAGGCGGGTGAACAGAGAGCTGGAGAATCTTTAAAGTCCGTGCATGAACTTCTGTTTGAACCAGATGTATTTACAACATTCCAAAAATGTAGAATTGTGAGAGATGATGGGCAGGTGGGGAGGATGAATCTAAGTCGATAGTTATCACATTTTAGTCGAAAAGTTTTTACGTTTATTCTTGGTGGCAGCTCAAGGGTTTGTGTTGCTGATTCTGATCATTCTAGTAGCTTTAGTACGTTCTCTACAGTTTGTCATCAAGAAATTAGGAAAACAAGCTCGGAGCTTAGAAATAGTGAGGTTAGTCAGAAATCAGGTGTGAGAAGTCAGAAAGGATATTCCCTTCTCAAGGTGGGGAGATCTGTAAGAAATCATTGTCTAAAAACCTTATAAAATCTATAGAAATGTATTGAATATTATAGCAATAGCAGCAGAGGCAGCTGATTGGATTGCCTCAATCTTAGTGACAAAGGAGCTCCATTAGCTCCTCACACTTCTTGTTGGAGGTGAGGATGGAGGAGACAGGGGAGAGGGAGTGCCCTTCAAAAGGAAGTAACTTGTGTTAGAGATCTTAAAAAGACTTGACACAGTGAGTTTAACACAAAGCTGATTTATTTGACTTTTATCTAGAATATCAACCCCTATAACTGGGCTGTAGTTTATTAACATCAGCAGAAACAGCCCAGAATGAACATGGTTAGTCCTGGATGGAATTTCACAACAACATCCAATCACTGTAGTTACTTGTGAACCCGCTGGTGTCTCAGCAGGTGGGATGACTGAGTGAATCCCTTCCCACACTCGGAGCAGGTGAATGGTCTCTCCCCAGTGTGAACTCGCTGGTGTGTCAGCAGGTGGGATGACTGAGTGAATTCCTTCCCACATTCTGAGCAGGTGAATGGCCTCTCCCCAGTGTGACTGCGCTGGTGTTCAGTGAGGTGAGATGGCCACCTGAACCCAGTCCCGCACTGAGAGCACCTGAACGGTCTCTCGTCAGTGTGAAGACGTTGATGGGACATCAGATTCCCAGAACTAATATAGCACTTCCCACAGTCTGGACATTTAAAAGGTCTCTCCTCAGTGTGAACTCGCTGGTGTGTCAGCAGGTTGGATGAATCAATAAATCCCTTCCCACACTCAGAGCAGGTGAAAGGTCTCTCCCCAGTGTGAACTCGCTTGTGAGTCAACAGGTGGGACAACCGAGTGAATCCCTTCCAACACTCGGAGCAGGTGTACGGCCTCTCTCCAGTGTGACTGCGCCGATGAATTTCCAGCAGGGAAGGGTAATTGAATCCCTTCCCACAGTCCCCACATTTCCACGGTTTCTCCCCGTTGTGACTGTGTTTATGTTTTGACAGGTCAGATGATCGGCTGAAGCCTCGTCCACACACAGAACACGTGTACGGTTTCTCCCCACGGTGAACGGTGCTTTTTACTTCCATGTTCAAAATCCGATCATATTCAGGTTACAATAGAATGGGCGACTCCATCAAATTCTGAAGTGATGTTTGGTTTCAGTTTCCTGACTATAAATCCTCCTCTTCTGTGAAATTGATTTAAAACAGAAAAAAGGGAGTGAGAGAGAACCCACAAAAACACAAAGGCAGGTTGTGAAATTGAGCTGAATGAATCTGGGAATTTGTGGGGCCGACACGAGGAAAAAGTGACCATGAAAACTGCTGGATTGTCATAAAAACCCAACTGGTTCACTAATGTCCTACAGGGAAGGGAACCTGCCACCCGGTCTGGGCTTACACAAGTCTCTGGCCCACAAGGGCACAAGGGAGGAGAGGGAGAGAGAGGTGGGAGGGGCAGGGGGTGAAGGGATATCTACAACACAACAAAAACTTTGTCAAAATTTCCAGAAACCTCAACCTCCACCCACTAGAAGGACCAGGGTAGCAGGTGTATGTGAACACCATCACCTCCAAGTTCCCCTGCAAGTCACACACCGTCCTGACTTGTCTGACATCCAGTACTAAATCAGCAGAAAGTTCCTCCATTTTATTACTGGGAAGACTGAAGCCATTGTCTTCAGTCCCAGTTAAAACCTCCACTCCCTAGACACCGACTCCATCCCTCTCCCTGACTGACTGAGACTGAACCAGCCTGTTCATAAGAGTAGGAGTAGGCCATTCAGCCCATCGAACCTGCTCCACCTTTCAATCCGATCAATGTCTTTTTCCCCACACTGTCCCCATATCCCTTTAAGTAATTGCTAAGCCTCTCATCCATTCCTTTGTTCCCTCTAGACTCAACTCCTGGTCGGCCTCCCACATTCAGCACCCCTGTAATCCAGAACTTGCTTACTCACACCAAGTCTTGTTCACCCATCACCCCTGTACTCACTGACTTACAAAGGCTCTGGGTTAAGGAGAACCTAGATTTTAAATTTCTCATCCTTAGTTTAAATTCGTGCAAGGTCTTTCCTTCTCTATCTCTGTAATCTCCTCCAGCCTCACAACCCTCCGAGATATCTACACTTCTCGAATTCCGACCTCATCAGCATTCCTGATTTTAACTGCTCCACCTTTGGTGTCTCCCCCAGAAGCTGCCAAGGCCACAAGCTCTGGAATTTCCCCCCTAAACCTCTCTTTCCTCCTTTAAGATAATCCTTAAAACCTATCTCTTTTAGTAGACCTTTGTTCATCTGCCCTGATATCTCTTCATGTGGCTTGGTGTCAGATGTTTCTTTCTAACACTCCTGTGAAACATCTTAGAGCATTCTCTTACACAACAGAATTAATTAATTAGTGTTTCAGGGTGGGCAGTATGTGATAGTCAATATAAGCTCAGAACAGAAGAGAAATTGACTAAAGCACAGGAAAAACAATTCCTGACTCTGAAAGATACTGTGGGAAGATAAAGCTGGGAAGCCAGCAGCACATGCTGAGGGGGTGGGTAGCAGTGGAAACCTGATTGAGACAGAGTTGGCAGAAGTTACAGTAGAATACTAAACATAGTTAAAACACACCCGGTATTAGAGGCAGGAGAAGTTAGACAATGGCAGAGAGGTGATCAGGAAGGGCAGAGGTAAAACAGGGCAATAGGTGGACATGGATTCAGATCCACAGTAAAGGAGTCACACCAGCCCAAGAGCCATTGAAATCTCACAGAAAACAAAGTACAACACTAAAGGTCTCAATTGTAGATGAATACACAAAAATATTAACCTCTGAAACTATTTCACTTGTTCCAACTTTAAACTCTCCTGCTGGAGCCTGCGACTGGAAAGAAAACAGAAGCACTGGAGTCAGAGAAAAATCTCCCAGTTGAGGAAATACGTGGGGAGCGGGATGATGTCACCGTGTCATTGTCAATGTGTGATGATGTCATAGACACGGACACAGAACATCTGGGTCTGTGGAAACCAGTGATCACCACACATTATGAAGGATGTGAGGGTCTTTAAGGGACTGCAGAGTAGATTTGCCAGAATAGTTTGAGGGGTGAGGGATTTTAATTGTAAGGTTAGGTTCGGGAAACTGGGGTTTTCCTCCTTGGTGTAAAGGAGATTGAGGGAAGATTTGATAGAGGTGTACAAGATTATGAAAGGTATGTATAGGGTAGTTAAATAAAATCTTTTCCCATTAGCTGATTATAAACGGATTAAGGGACAGAGATTTAAGATTTTAGGCAAGATCCACAAGGGGGATGTGAGGAAGAGATTTTTTACCCGGTGACTGGTAGTGACCTGGAACTCAATGCTTACATTCAAAGGCTGGTGATATTAAGGTGCTGAGGAATCAAGTGACTTTCAGATGTTGATGTGCTGTTTGGTTTGAGTTTCTCATCTCTCTTGAGTTTCCCCTCTTCTTCTAAAATCCTGTAAATGGAGTACACAAGATCCATCACTGTCAGTCCAGGACAGAAATTCTGAAATGATTCTCTTGGTTTGAGTTTGCTGTGTGTAAATCCTCCCCTGTAAAATGAGTTTCCAAAATCCATCCTTGTCAGTCCAGGATAGAAATGCACAACATTCTCTCCTCCTGCTACCTGGACCAGAATGACCGCGCATGCGCCCTGCTGCACATTGCCCCCTATAAAGATGGCGGCCGTTACCCCGGGCCTGGCGAAGGGAGAAATCCAGAACTTTTCGGCCCCTTCTCTGTAAACACAAGACCGGTACCTTGTTATTTGGGGTCTGCGGCCTGAACTGTGTCTTATTGAAGCCTCCCTGCCCACTCCGCTGGCTCCATTCCTCCTCACACACCCACTAACTCTTTTAGTTTGCTCCGCTCGACAATCTCTCACCGCTCTGAGCAGTTTCAGTCACAGACCAGTACTGCGCATGCTCATGAAACAGGCCGTAATGCGCATGCTTCAAACACACACACACACACACACACACACGCAGAGTAATGCGCATGTGCAGGAAGCTGCTTTAACGGGGATAGGGCACATTCTTCCCCGCAGCGAATGCTGCGTGACCACCCCGTCATTCAAAGGTGATAATGTGCAACAGAAACATATGTCCTGTAATCAGAATACGATGCCAAGGGGGCAAGATATAAAATTCTTGAATTAATCGATGCAGTGACCAAATTGGTCTGGTCTCCACCATAATTCTCTCCTGGATGTAATGAACAGCAGAACAAAGCCCTACATCTAGACCTGAACTCAGTGGAGTCTCAGCAGTTGGGGTGAGCTGGTGCCTTTTTTTCGCTCCCAAACATGGAACATTAAGTGCCTCTTGCCAGTAGCAATGCCCTGACTGTGGATCAAACTCTTTGAACTTTTCAAGTTGGAGTATTAGCATGTGGGCAAACTGAATAAAGCCCTTTGCACTCATGAAGTATCTGAATGGCCTCGCACCAGTGAGACTGTGTTGCTGTGTCGGTAAAAGAGATGATGAGTGAATCCCTTTCCATTTACAGCTGGTGAATGGTCTGTTTACAGTTTGAGTTTACCTATATGTTTTCAGCTCAGACATGGATCTCGAAATCTACTGGTAATGGGTTCGTCCATAAGAACAAGGAGCAGGAGTAGGCCATTCGGCCCCTCAAGCCTGCTCCACCATTCTATAAGATTGTGGCTGATCTGAAAGTAACCCAAAATCTATATCGTGCCTACCCCCGAGAATCTATCACCCCCTCGCTTACCAAGAATATATCCACCTCTGTTTTAAAAATATTCAAAGACTTTGCTTCCACAATCTTTTCAGGAAGGGAGTTCCAAAAACTCACGGCCCTCTGAGAGAAAAAGAACTTTGCTTCAGCTCCGTTTTAAATCGGTGACCCTTTATTTTTAAACAGTAATCTCTAGTTCTAGATTGTCCCACAAGAGGCAACATCGTCTCCACATTAACCCTGTCAAGTCCCCTCAAGATCTCATATGTTTCACTAAGGAGTTACAGAAACTCAAAATACTGCAGGTGCTGGCTATCTGAAATAAAAACAGAAAATACTGGAATTCTCAGCAAATCTGTTAGCATCTGTGGAGAGATAAACATATTTTTCATTTTAGGCCTGTAACCTTTCATCAGAACTGCACTGCATCCGAACTGTTAATTTTGCCTCTCAATCCAAAGATGCTGCCAGGTGTAGTCAGGGAACTCAAGAAGAAAAAGAAAATCCCTTTGAGGAATGGAATCCGAGGAAAATGAAGGGTGAAATGCCCGACTGATCAGAGACAGTTAAGACATCTTTCCCTTCTTTAAGACGTTGGAACATTGACTCTGATGTTATCGGTGAAATTAACTGATCTGAGACATTGAAAGGATTCTCATTACTGCACATCAGGAATTCAAACCTAATATTGGCTTCGGGACAATCAGAATATTTGGTAACAGACAATACATGGGAAGGCTTTAAGGGAGATGGCATAGGTTGTAGGAGAGCTGGTTTCCGGTGACATGGATGTGTCAGCAGTGGGTGGGATCAGACTGTTTCCATGTATCCACAATGAGTGCCCCACGCTTTATTTTGAAAGAATAAAACTGATAGAGAGTGATAGTCATCTGGGTAGCGGCAACCTGAAGATTTGACTCACCTTCACCCTGGTTGGGATACCTTGTAGGCTGACCTTTCATAAGTCTCTGTGGCGCAATTGGTCAGCGTGTTTGCCTGTTTATCAAAAAGTTGGTGATTCAAGACCATCCAGGGGCGAAGATTTTACTGTTTTCCCTCCATCAGTATTCATTATCACACGTTCCACATTGTCACTGGGTACTTGGGCTGCAAAATAATATCCCCAAAATGGTGCCAGATCTACTGTTATCCAGTGAACTCCCACACAAAAAGCAAACACACAAACACATATAATGAGAAAAGATTTGAGCCTACTAAATACCTTCATCGAACCCATTAGAAATCTAGGAAATTATTGGATTCAAACAAAGCCATCAATTAATCTCTCTTCCTCAGCTCCACAGTGAGTGAGACAGGGAAAAGCAGAAAATCAACCCGGGCCAAACCTCCCAATACACCGAGCACAGGCTCAGGGAAACGCAGGTAGATTCTTTCCTGGTCACTAAACCTCCGAGCAGCATTTACAGAATACCCAAGTTAGTGAGTCACAAATAAAAGTCACACCAACTTTCTAAAGCTTTTCACTGGATTCGTTCTCAAGTGTAAGATTTGCAGCTGAGGCAAAGTTTCAACCCTTATTCCACTGATTCCGGTGGGTCTGTTAAATGTTTCCAAGAAATCGTTTTAACAACTTCACAAGATCAATAAATTTTCATTCTGTGACTGGGAATTGAATCATGAGAGCGTCGAATCCTAACCACTAGACCACCATACTAGCTGTCCAACGTACTTTCGGTTGGCTTATCTACAGCTTCTGCCCTTTATTTCATTTCAGTTGAGGTTTAGATTCATCAAAAAACGACTTATTCAGCCAGTGAAAACATCGATTGCTGTGAGCTGGAACATGAAACTGACAGTGAGGTGAAATAGTCCCACAAGCTGCTCATGTGCAACTTTCAATTTCCAAAACCCTCCAGCCTAATTGCTGTTGGTCCAATGAAAGTGCCGAATCATAGTCACTATGCCAGGAGGGAAACTACCAATAAGGCTTCAAATTTGACTTATGGAGGCTACTGTTTACATGTTTTTTTTCATTTCAGATCTTTTCCACCAGAGACAACTTGCTCCGACCAAATGGTCTGTTTAGGTTGAACACAAGTGACTTCTTCACCAATGAGAAGAACCATTGCTGTTAGCTGGAACATGAAATCGATACCTTCCCCTTTAAGACAGTTCTTAAAGCTTCCACCTTTGACAGAGCTTTTAGTCATCTGACCGAATATGTGGCTCGGTGTCACACTTTATAATATAATGATCTTGAGGAATGCCTTGTGACGTTTCATTACATTAAACGTGCTTTATAAATATAAGTTGTTGTTGTAAGACACACATAGACAGGGCCAATCTCCTGTTTTATCTTTTATGCTGCTGCTTCTCTCTGCAACATTTTAACATGAAGTTGCACAACTAATGTAAATAAAATTTGTGATTTTAAAAACGCTTTCACCCCTCAGGGAACTGAACCACATTGACAATCGCAGAGGAACACACACAGATATATACACCGAGAGTGACAGAGGCCTAAGGGGAGACAGGGGCGAATAAAGCATCGATTTCACTAACTTGACTCAGTTTTTGTTCGATTTCCAAAAGCAAATTTCCTGAATGGAAATCAGAAAATACGTGTGTATTTGGATGGGTTTCCTTCTATTGAAATGATAATTAATTCGGTTAAAATCACAAAAGGTAAAAATCTTCGTCAGCAGGATGTTTATATTTACAACAAAGGTAAATGATTGCTCTTCCACTCACACTTAAATAAACACGCTTGGATAATGATCTTGCCAGCTTTCAAACAGCAGCTCCATCACATGTGAAGCGAATGTGACCTCACTCGCCTCTATAAACCCTGCGCTGTAAAGATCCCAATGGAGCTGTCTGGAATGTTAAGCGGTGACGTCATGCAGCAGCACTTTGGGTCTTTGTTTTGAAGAAATGGAATTCGGCTGTTCTCATTAGGAATGCTGGAGACAGACTGATCAACAATGTCATCATCAAATGGCACAGCGCAGTAAGAGGACCTTCCACCCATCGTGTCCATGTCAGTTTTGTACAAAGAGCTGTCTAATTAATCTCAATTTCCTTTCTCTTTCTTCTTAACCCTGTTTTTTCTCGCTTTCAAACCATTGTCCAATTCCCATTTGGAAATTCAGAGTTAAGCTTCAGCTGGTTCCTCACCTGAGCAAATACGTCAGGGTTGGTTTTCCGGGCACTGACGTTTGCAGTGCTTTATTTTGGTCGGCAGAACAAGGCAGTATAATTTTCAGGGTGACCTGGAATCAATCGGGCCGAATGTCCTCTTCCTCTGCTGTAGCCATCCCAAGATTTTATATGAACAACATTAATACTCATTGAAGGCTCATTGCTGTGGCCGAGTGGTTAAGGTTGGATTCGAAACCCATTGGGAATCTCCCCACATAGGCTTGAATCCTGCCGACTGCGCTGCTTCCTTTTCTTACCTTTCAGTGCCTCCAGAATAAATTATTGATGAAATGTAGTCAAAAACCTTCCAAACTCTCCCGTGTGTTTTTCATGCCTGACTTCCATGTTCCTTCATTCCTGTACATCTACTAGCATTCGCCAAATCTCAAAATGAGCACCGTGGGATTTGTATTGCACAGTGACTCGCTTTCCTGTTGCCAAGATAAATACTTATCCTGTATGACATTCCATTCCCAGATCTAAATTATTTTAAACCAATTAAACTATTTGTTTAAACATGTGATCGAACCGGACCTTTGGATATCTGTAACAATCATGTATCCCTGTTCTATGAAGAGGGACAATCTGTAACAATTATTTATCCCTGAGTTCTGATGAAGAGTCATACGGACTCGAAACATTAATTGTGTTCCTCTCCGCAGATGCTGCGAGACATGCTGAGTTTTTCCAGGTATTTTTGTTTTTATCCCTGTTCTGTAACAGACTCGGTTGGCAGGTTGAAGAGGAAACGTAATGAGAATGTAGACATAAACTCAGAAATAATAAGGACATGCTGAATCAGAATAAACGTCATTTATAAATTCAATATGAAATCAATTATGTAAATAAGTAATAATTATATCAAAACCAGTATCAGGAACCTCAGTCCAACTCACCATGTCATTGGGTCAGAGAAACTATTTTAATTAAGGCAAACTGTGCATGGATTCTGCAGAAACTGCTTCTTTGGAAGTGAATTGGACAGTTATTGAAGTGGATAAATATCATGTTTATGAAAAGAGAGAAGTAAATTGAGACTAATTGGTTCCTCTTCACAACAGAAGCTGGCACAGGTCGGTTTAGTGGTTAGGATTCAGTGCTCTTACCGTCGTGCCCCAGGTTCGGATAGATAAGTTGATCTAATGATTTTCCAACATGTTGTGCCATTTGATGATGGCATTGTTGATCAGTCTGTCTCCAGCATTCCTAATGAGAATAGCTGAAATCCCTTTCTTCAAATCAAAGACCCAAAGTGCTACTGCAGGACTGCATTGTAATCAGGGGTATGGGGTACTGTCTCCTGCTGTGTTTCTGTGGTGTAGTGGTTATCACATTTGCATTGCACAATAAAAGCGCCCTGGTTAGAATCCGGGGCAGAAACGTTGTCAAGTAGTTGAATTGTTCTTGTTTACTGTGGAACATTAACTGAACGCAGTATCCTACAACCACTTTATGTTCTCTTCATCATTTCACAGAATAAACACTCAGCAAAGTAAACGAACTTTTAAACTGGCAGCAGGTGAGTGCGGGCCCGGATATTGCTGCTTTTCCCTGTCTCACTCACTGGAGAGCTGAGGAAGAGAGAATAATTAATGGGTTAATTTGAATCCATTAACTTCATAGATTTGAAATGTGCAATGGTACATGGTTGATCAGTTGTTAAAAATATAAATTATATTTGAAAATGATCCTCAGAAAAAATCATTACTGTTAGAAATCGTTGGGTAACAGGAGATGTTGCAGTTTCTTTTCTTTCTTTTGTCACTTAAGGACCCAATGTCACCCTGAACTGTGTGACAATGAATGTTGTTTGTGTTTTACATAAACGTGTCATTTTGTGGGAGAAACGTGCCTCTGGTGAAAGAGGCCTGAAATGAAAGTAGAAGATACAGGCAGCAGGCTAGGTAGTAACCCTGGTGGTCTAGTGGGCAGGAATCAGCGCTTTCACCACCGTGGCCTGGGTTCGATTCCCAGTCAGGGAATGGTAATTTACTGCCCTCGTGCAAATTGCTAAAATTTAGCTGATTAAAAGCTCAAAACGCATAAAAGCTCTGCCAGAATCGGTGGAGTATGGCATCGGCGCCAGAAATATCATCCGTCAAGACCAAATACAGAGGTGAAGATATAGAATGAGGAAAGGGTTGTGTTAGGTTGCATAGCACCAACTGTCGGGATGATGGTGCAAGGCAAAATATAGAGATAATAGCGGAGCTTTTACTGTTTACACCAGCACAAATATCTCCCAGATCTGGTTCCAACTCTCGTGTTAAAGGGGAAGAAAACTTCTCGCTGAATCTTCCACTTTTTTGCTGCACCTCCTTCCAAACATTGCAAACTCCTCCTGCATCTTCCATCCTGATATTTTTATTTGTGACATTTTGATATGAAACTGCGCAACTAATGTGAATAAAGTATGTGATGGGAAAAATGTGTTCAACCCCTCAGGGAACTGAACCACATTGACATAGACAGAGGAACACACACAAACACATACACCAAGAGTGACAGAGGGCAAAGGAGAGGCAAACACCCCGAAAACAAGGATGTCACCAACTTGGCCAATTATTGTTCAATTTCATATTGCAAATTTAGTGAATGTTTGCAAACGAACAGAAATAAGAAACGCAGAAATGATTGAATGGTTTTTATTTCATTTAACTGATAATTAATTCTGAAGGCATTTTGCTAAAGTTAGGAATTGCCGATGATGCTTTCATTAGTCTCTGTGGCACAATTGGTCAGCACGTTCGGCTGTTAACTGAAAGGGGGACATTCATTGTGGATACATGGAAACAGTCTGATCCTACCCACTGCAGACACATCCATGTCACCGGGAACCAGCTCTCCTACACACAGACCCGTCTCCCTTCGAGCGTTTCAGTGTCTTGCCTGTTACCAAGTATTCTGATTGTCCTGAAGCCGACATTAGGTTTGAATTCCTGATGTGGAGTAACGAGAATCCTTTCAAGGTCTCATGTCAGTTAATTTCACTGATAACATTAGAGTCAATGTTCCAGAATCTTAAAGAAGGGGAAGGTGCCTTGACTGTCTCTGTCCAGTTGGACAGCTCACCCTTCATTCTCCTCGGATTCGATTCCTCAAAAGGGACTTCTTTTTTCTTCTTGAGTTCCCTGACCACATCTGGCAGCATCTTTGGATTGAGAGCCATAATTAACAGTTCAGATGCAGCACAGTCCTGATGAAATGTTGCAGACCTGAAATAAAAACAATGTTTCTCTCTCCATAGACGCTATCAGATCTGCTGAAAATTCCAGCATTTTCTGTTTCATTTCATATAGCCGGCATCTGCAGTATTTTGATTTTCTTTAAATGATTTGTGTTAAGAATGTGGAATCCATGATCAGTAGACTCCGAGATCCATGTCTGAGCTGAAACCGTATAGGTAAACTCACAATGTTAACATATTGTTCACCAGCTGGAAATGGAAAGGGATTCACCCTATCAACTCATTTACTGAGACGGCAACACAGTCTCAGTGGTGAGAGACCATTCAGATACTTCCTGCATGTGAAAGGATTTATTCAGTTAGCCCACAAGTTAACACTCCAGCTTTAAAAGTTCAAAGGATTTGATCCACAATTGAAGCATTGCTACTGGCAAGACACGGTTTAAATATTCCATGTATATTGAAGAAATATCATCAGTTCACCCCATCTGCTTAGACTTTAGTGAGTCCAGATCTAACTGTAAGAGTTTGTTCTGCTGTTACTAGTTACATCCAGGAGAGAATTGTTGCGGATGTCAGTGCAATTTGGTCGCTGCATCAGTTCACTCAACAATTTTATATGTTGGCCCTATAGCTCCCATCGTATTCTGATCAGAGGACATAGATTTTGATTCTATATATCGACGTTCAATGGCGGAGCAGTCACCCAGCATTCGCTGCGGCTCAGAATGTGCCCTATCCTCACTAGAGCAGCTCGATGCGCATGCGCCCATCGACTAGTCCTTGGATCATGCGCATTGCGGTCTGTTTCACGAGCATGCGCAGTGCTGGTCTGTGACTGAAGCTGCTCAGAGCGGGTAAGAGATTGTCGATTGGAGGAAACTAACAGAGTTAGTGGGTGTGTGAGGAGGAATGGAGCCAGCGGAGTGGGCAGGGAGGCTTCATAAAGATACAGTGCAGACCGCAGACCCCAAATAACAAGGTACCGGTCTTGTGTTTGCAGAGAACAGGCCGAAAAAAATCTGGATTTCTCCCTTCGCCAGGCCCGGGGTAACGGCCGCCATCTTTATAGGTGGGGGGGGGGGGGGGGGGGGGGGCAATGTGCAGCAGGGCGCATGCGCGGTCATCCTGGTCCAGCTAGCAGGAGGAGAGAATGTTGTGCATTTCTATCCTGGACTGACAGGAATGGATTTTGGAAACTCCTTTTCCAGGGGGTTCGAAAGGGAGGATTTACACACAGCAAACTCAAACCAGGAGAAATGTTTCTCTTCTCAATTTCTACCCTAGACTGACAGGAATGGATTTTTAGTACTCCATTTATAGGATGCTAGAAGATGAGGTTTTGCAGATGGGAAATTCAAACCAAACATCATCTCAAAGTCTGAAAGAATCACTCGATTCATCAGGAGCTGGATATTATCGGCCTCTGAGTGTAAGCAATTAAGTCATTAGCACTCACTGTGTAAAATTTCTTCCTCATATCTCTCCGGTAGATCTTGTCCAAAATCTTTAAACTGTGTCCCTGCATCATTTTACGATTAGTTTATGGAAACAGCCTTTAACTGGCTCATATAAACCTCAGGATCCTCACATCCTTCATAATGTGTGGTGATCACTGGTTTGCACAGACCCAGATGTTCTGTGTTTGTGTCTGTGACATCATCACACATCGACAATTACACTGTGACATCATAATATGTCAACAATTACACGGTGACATCACCCCGCTCCCCGGGTATTTCCTCAACTAGGAGATTTTTCTCTGACTCCAGTGCTTATGATATCTTTCCAGCTGCAGGCTCCAGCAGGAGATTTTAAATTTAAAAATGGTGAAATTGTTTCACAAGTGAGTATCTCAAAGTACCATTCATCTACAATTTCGAGTTTTTAGTTCTGTGCTCTGTTTCTGTGAGAGGTTCCATTGCTCTGGGGCTGGTGTGAGTCCTTTCCTGTGGCTCTGAACCCATGACCATCCATTTTTCTGTTTCACCTCTGTCCTCCCTGATCACCTCTCTACCATTGTCTAACTTCCTCTGTCTCTGATACTGCGTGTAGTTTAGCTTTGTTTAGGATTTTACTGTTAATCCTGCTGACTGTCTCAATGAGGTGTCCACCGCTGCCCATTCCATGACCATGTGCTGCTGGCTTCCCAGCTTTATCTTCCCACAGTATCTTTTATAGTCAGGAATTGTTTTTCCTGTGCTATAGTCCATTTCTCTTCCACTTCTGAACTTATATTGCCCATCAGATTTTGCACCATCTTTATTCCCCATATTTCATTCTGCACACCCTGAAACATTAACTCTTTGTTTCACTCTCCACAGATATTGCCTGACCTGCTAAGTTTTTCCAATAGCGCTAGCGAAAGTGAACTGGCAAATTAGGTAAGGGGATGGGCCAATGGAGATGCAGTGGCAGACATTTGAAAGGATATTTCAGAATACACAGAATAAATAGATACATTCAAACAAGAGAGAAAGGTTTCAAGGGGATGACCCTCACATGTAGTTAACTCAGAAAGTTAAAGATAATATCAAACTTAAAGGAAATTGTGCAACGATGGATGGCAGGTCAGAAGATTGGTGAGAATATTTTAAAACAGCAAAGGATGATGAAGGGATTTGTAATGATGGGAAAATTAGAGTATGAGTGAAAACCAGCTAGAAAGATAAAGGCAGTTAGTAAGATAAGAAAAGAAGTTCTATAGACATTGAAAAAAGAAAAGAGTTATGAAAGTGAGCATTGGTCCTATAGAAAGTGAGTCTGCAAATTAATAATGGAAAATAAAGAGCTGGCAGATGAATTAAACAGGTATTTACATCGGTCTTCAGAAAATAGGATCAAAGTAACATCCCAAAAAATAGGTGTAAATCGGGACCTGGAAGGGAGGGAGGAACTCAAGAAAATTACAATCCCCAGTGAAGTGGTACTGAGCAAATTGTTGAAGCTGTGGGCTGACAAGTCCCCGGTTCCTGATGGACTTCATCCTAGGGTCTTAAAAGAAGTGGCTAGTGACGTAGTTGATGCATTGGTTTTAATTTATTAAAATTCCCTAGACTCAGGGAGGTTCCATTAGATTGGAAATTAGCAAATGTAACTCCTTTATCCAAAAAGGGAGGGAGACAGAAAGCAGGAAATTACAGACCAGTTAGCTTAATGTCTGTTGTAGGCAAAATATTAGAAGCTATTATTAAAGACATTGTAACAGAGCATGAAGAAAAATTAAAGGTAATCAGTCAGAGTCAATATGGTTTTGTGAAAGGGAAATCATGTTTAACCAATTTAAAGGAGTTCTTTGGAGTCATGTGTGCTGTGGATGAAGGGGAATCGCTGGATGTGCTGCATGTAGATTTCCAGAAGGCATTTGATAAAGTTCCACATCAAAGGTTATTGTGGAAAATAAAAGCTCATGGTGTAGTGGGTAACATATCGGCATGGGTAGAAGATTGGCTAGCTAACAGGAAACAGAGTTGGCATAAATGGGTGTTTTTCTGGTTGGTGGGTTGTAACGAATGGTGTGCCACTGGGATTAGTGCTGGAGCCTCAACTTTTTACAGTTTATATAAATGACTTGGATGAAGGGACCAAGGGTTTGGTTGTTAAATTTGCTGATGACACAAGGGTAGGAAAGTAAGCTGTGAAGTGGACATAAGGAGGCTACAAAGGGAGATAGATAGGTTAAGTGAGTGGCAAAGATCTGGCAAATGGAGTGTAATGCGGGCAAATGTGGAATTGTTCATCTTGGCAGGCAGAATAAAAAAACATATCTAAATGGTGAGAGATTGCAGAGCTCTTGAGATTCAGGGGGATCTGGGTGTCCTACTGTATGAGTCACAAAAGGTTAGTATGCAGGTACAATGGGTAATTAGGAAAGCTAATAGAATGTTATCCTTCATTGTGAGGGGAATTGAGAACAAAAGTAGGGTGGTTATGCTTCAGTTGGACAGGGCACTGGTGAGACCACATCTGGAGAACTGTGTACAGTATTAGTCTCCTTATTTCAGGAAACATGTAAATGTGTTAGATGCAGCTTAGAAAAAGGTTACTAGACTAATACTAGGAATGGGCGGATTGTGTTATGAGGAAAGATTGGACAGGTTAAGCTTGTATCCACTGGAGTTTAGAAGGGGAAGATGTGACTTGATTCAAACCTTTAAGATCCTGAGGGGCCTTGACAGGATTGTTGTGGCGAGGAAATTTCCTCTTGTGGGAGAATTCAGAATGGGGGGGTCACTGATTAAAAATAAGGGGGCGCCCATTTAAGACAGAGATAAGGGGACTGCTTTTCTCTTAGAGGGTAGTGAATCTTTGGAACTCCCTTCCTCAAAAGACAGGTGAGCTGAGACGAGGGCTGAGTCGGCGATGTTACTGAGTGAAAATAGACGGTCTTGGTGAAGATGTGGATTTTTGTTTGGAAGCTCATCTTGGGGTGAAATATTTCACCATGGTTGTGAACAGTCTGGTTCAGTCTCAGACACTTGTCAGGGAGAGGGATGGAGTCGGTGTCAAGGGAGTGGAGTTTGTCGCGGGGACTGAAGACAATGACTTTGGTCTTCCCAATATTTAAATGGAGGAAATTTCTCCTCATCCAGTACTGGATGTCAGACAAGTCAGGACATTGTGTGACTTGGAGGGGAACTTGGAAGTGATGGTGTTCACATACACCTGTTACCCTGGTCCTTCTAGGTGGAGGAGTTTGATGGTTTGGGAGATTCTATCAAAAGTTCTGGTCGAGTTGCAGTGATACAAAATCTTGCTTATCACCTGCATCTCCCATCTCTCTCTATCTCTCTCTTTCTCTACTCCAATAGAGGCCAGAATTTTGTATAGACCCAGGAAGCATGACCGGTTCCCTTCCCTGAAGGACATTAGTGAACCAGTTGGGTTTTTATGACAATCCAGCAGTTTTCATGGTCACTTTTTCCTCGTGCCGGCCCCACAAATTCCCAGATTCATTCAGCTCAATTTCACAACCTGCCTTTGTGTTTTTGTGGGTTCTCTCTCACTCTCGTTTTAAATCAATTTCAGAGGCGAATAGAAGGGGAGGATTTGCAGTCGGGAAACTGAAACCAAACATCACATCAGGATCGGACAAAGTCGCCCAATTTATCATAACCTGAATATGATCGAATTTTGAACATGGAAGGAAAAAGCACCGTTCACAGTGGGGAGAAACCGTAAACGTGTTCTGTGTGTGGACGAGGCTTCAGCCGATCATTCGCTCTATCAAAACACAAGCGCAGTCACACTGGGGAGAAACCGTGGAAATGTGGTGACTGTGGGAAGGGATTCACGTGTCCATCTGAGCTGGAAATTCATCGGTGAAGTCACACTGGGGAAAGGCCGTTCACCTGCTCTGAGTGTGGCAAAGGATTCGCTCAGTCATCCCACCTGCTCAAACACCAGCTAAGTCACACAGACGAGAGACCTTTTAAATGTGCAGACTGCGTAAAGTGCTTTAAAAGTTCCGGAGAACTGATATCCCATCAACGTGTTCACACTGACGAGAGACCATTCAGGTGCTCTCACTGCGGGACTGGGTTCAGGCGATCATCTGACCTCACTAAACATCAGCGCAGTCACACTGGGGAGAGACCTTTCACCTGCTCCGAGTGTGGGAAGGGATTCACTCAGTCATCTAGCCTTCTGACACACCAGCGAGTTCACACAGGAAAGAGATCTTTCAAATGCCCAGACTGTGGGAAGTGCTGTAAAAGTTCCAGGAACCTAATTACACATCAACATGTTCACACTGATGAGAGACCGTTCAGGTGCTCTCAGTGTGGGGCTGGGTTCAGGCGATCATCTGAACTCACTGTACACCGCGAGTTCACACTGGGGAGAGGCCGTTCACCTGCTCTGAGTGTGGGAAAGGATTCACTCAATCATCCAACCTACACAGACATCAGCGAGTTCACAGGTCACTACAGTGATGGGATTTTGCTGTCAGTCACATCGAAGACTGAACCATGTCCATTGGGGTATGTTTCTGCTGAAGTTGGTAAGCTCCAGGACAGATATAGTGGTTCATATTTTGGATAGAAGTAAAATAAATCAGCTTTGTGTTAAATACAGTGTGTTGAATCTTTTTACTATTTCTAATGCAAGTTAGTTCCTTTTGAAGGGCTCTCATTCTTCCCTGTCTCCTCTATCCTCACCTCCAACAACAAGTGTGAGGAGCTCATGGAGCTTCTTTGTCACTAAGATTGAGACAATCTGATCAGCTGCCTCTGCTGCTTCCCTCCCTTCCTCTAGCCCACCGGGACAAACTGTCTCTAAAGATCCCCCTTGTCTGAGCCCTGAACCCAGATCTTTCTCTCCCATTCTTATGCCCTCCCAGTGCTCATCTTGTCCATGGGACCCACCTCCTGCTCCATTGACCCTATTCCCACTAAATTGCTGATCACCCAACTTCCCCATGTTCACTGATATTGTTCACAGTTCTCTCTCTTCACGTAGTGTTGATCTATCCTTCAACTCTGCCATCATCACCCCCGTCTCAAAAATCAAACCCTTGACCACATCATCCTTGCAAACTATTGCCCAATCTCCAACCTCCCTCTCCTCTCCAAACTCCTTGAACATGTTGTCACCTCCCAAATCTGTGCCAGCTTTCCCAGAACTCCCTGTCTGAATCCCTCCAATCAGGTTTCTGCCCTGCCACTGGACTGAAACAGCTCTGATCAAAGCCACCAACTACATCCTATGTGACTGTGACAACGGTAAACTATCCCTTCTCAACCTGTCTGCAGCCTTTGACAAGCTTGACCACACCATTCTGCTCCAACACCTCTCCACTGTCGTCTAGCTGGGTGGGGCTGCTCTCTCCTGGTTCCATTCTTCTCTATCTAATCATAGCCAGAGAATCACTTGGAATGTCTTCCCTTCCCACTCCCACAGTTACCACTGGTGTCCCCAAAGGATCCAGCCTTGGCCTCTTATTTCTCATCAACATTCTCCCCACAGCGACATCATCTGAAAACACAGTGTCAGTTATCACATGTACACTGTCAGTGCCCAGCTCTACCTCACCACCTCTCTCCACTTCTCCACTGTGGTTAAATTATCAGACTGTTTGTTTGATATCCAGTGGTGGACGTGCAGAAATTTCTTCCAATTCAATATTGGCAAGACTGAAGACATTATTTTCATTCCCGAGCTACCAACTCCATTCCTTTCTCCAAAGCCAACGGATCTAAGCTCAACAGTCCTGCCACATCCAGTCGTGAATAGTGGTGGACAATTAAGCAACTAATTGGATGATGAGGCTCCCCAACTATCCCCATCCTCGATGATGGAGGAGCCCAGCACAAGAGGGCAAAATATAAGGCTGAACCATTTGCAACAACCTTCAGCCAGAAGTGCTGAGCGGACGATCCATCTCGGCCTCCTCCGGAGGTCCCCAGCATCACGGATGCCAGTCTTCAGCCAATTCGATTCACTCCGTGTGATACCAATAAACGGCTGAAGGTGCTGGATACTGCAAAGTCAATGGGCCCTGACAATATTCCAGCAATAGTACTGAAGACTTGTGCTCCAGAACTGGCTGCACCCCTAGCCAAGCTGTTCCAATACAGCTACAACACTGGCATCTACCCGGCTATGTGGAAAATTGCCCAGGTATGTCCTCTACACAAAAAGCAGGACAGATCCAACCCGGCCAATTACTGCCCCATCAGTCTGCTCTCGATCATCAGTAAAGTGATGGAAGGAGTCATCAACAGTGCTATCAAGCGGCACTTGCTTAGCAATAGCCCACTCACTGACACCCAGTTTGGTTTCCACTAGGGCCACTCAGCTCCTGACCTCATTACAGCCTTGGTTCAAACATGGACAAAAGAGCTGAACTCCAGAGATGAGGTGAGAGTGGCTGCCTTTGATATCAAGGCAGTCTTTGACTGTGGCATCAAGGAGCCCTAGCAAAACTAGATTCAATGGGAGTCAGGGGGAAACTCTCCACTGGTTGGAGTCATACTGAGCACAAAGGAAGATGTTGTAGTTGTTGGAGGTCAGTCATCTCACCTCCAGGACATCACTGCAGAAGTTCCTGAGGGTAGTGTCCTAGGCCCAACCATCTTCAGCTGCTTCATCAATGACCTTCCTTCCAACATGAGGTCAGAAGTGGGGATGTTTGCTGATGATTGCACAATGTTCAGCAGCATTTGTGACTCCTCAGATACTGAAGCAGTCCATGTCCAAATCCAGAAAGACCTGGCGAATAGCCAGGCTTGGGCTGACAAGTGGCAAGTAACATCCACACCACACAAGTGCCAGGCAATTACAATCTCCCAACAAGAGAGAATCCAACCATCGCCCCTAGACAATCAATGACATTACCATCACTGAATCCCCCACTATTAATATCCTCGGGGGTTCCATTGACCAGAAACTGAACTAGACTAGCCATAAAAATGCTGTGGCTACAACAGCAGGTCAGATGCCAGGAATCCTGTGACGAGTAACTCACCGCCTGACTCCCCAAAGCCTGTCCACCATCGAGAAGCCACAAGTCAGGAGTGTGATGGAATACTCCCCACTTGCCTGGATGAGTGCAGCTCCAACAACTCTCAAGAAGCTTGACACCATCTAGGACAAATCAGCTTGCTTGATTGGCACCCTGTCCACAAACATTCACTCCCTCCACCAATGATGCATAGTAGCAGCAGTGCATACCATCTTCAAGATGCACTGCAGGAACTCACCAAGCTCCCTTAGACGGTATCTTCCAAACCCATGACCACTACCATCTCGAAGGACAAGGGCAATAGACACATGTGAACACCACCACCTGGAGGTTCCCCTCCAAGCCGCCCACCATCCTGACTTGGAAATTCCTTCACTGTTGTTGAGTCAAAATCCTGAAACTCCCTCCCTAACAGCACTGTGGGTGTACCTACACCACATGGACTGCAGCGGTTCAAGAAGGCAGCTCATCACCACCTTCTCAAAGGCAATTAGCATGGGCAATAAACACTGGCACAGCCGGCAATGCCTACATCCCAAGAATGAATTAATATGAAAAAAAGATTGATAGTCTGATGGCTATTTGTGGAATCTTACTGTGCACAAACAGGTAAACAGTAACAATTTGTATTTATATAACACGTTTAATGTAATAAAACATCCCAAGGTGCATCAGAGAAGCATCCTGAAGAGAAATTTAACATCAAGTCACATAGCATATTAGAGTAAATGGACAAAACCTTCATTGGAGAGGCAGATGTTAACAAGGACCTTTAATCAGGAGAGAGAGCTGGAGAAGTTCAGGGAGGGAATTTCAGAACTTCATGCCAGGCATGGACAACAGTGGTGGAGTAATTAAAATCAGGGATGTTCAAGAGGCCAGAATGAGAAGGGCACATATATTCATGAGGGTTGAGTGATGGAGGTTGCAGGGGTAGGGAGGGACGAGGCGACAAGAGGGATTTGAAAACAAGGATGTGAGTTTTAAAATTGAGGCATTGCTTGACTAGGAGCCAATGTATGTCAGCGAGCCAAGGGGTGATGGGTGAACAGGACATGGTGTGAAAAAGCACACGGGCAGCAGAGTTTTCGATGATTTATATTTCTGCGTGGGGGTGGGGTGAATGTGAGAAGCTGGTCAGGAATGTATTGGAATCATCAAGTCTCAAGGTAACAAGGGCAGGGATGAGGGTTTGAGCAGCAGATGAGCTGGGGTCAGGTGGGGACATGTGATGTCATGGAGATTGAAGTCCCTGGGGGACACTAAGTCGAAGGACTGTGCAGAGGAAAGTGAGTTTGGAGATGGGGTGGAATTTTAGGGTGGTGGGGTCAAGTGTTTTTTCAGGTGAGAACAGTGGATTTAAAGGTGAGAGGGACAGTACCAGAAGAAAAAGAGAGAGAGAGAGCCATTAACAATATCAGCTGAGATAGGGAAGCTGGGTGATCAGTAGTTTAATGAGAATGGGGTCAATACAGCAGAAGACAAGATGAGCACTGAGAGGGCATGAGGGGAGAGAAAGTGGGGAAAAATGTGAGTTCGGGGCTCTGACAAGGGGAACTTTAGAAACAGTTTGTCCCGGTGGGCTCGAGGAAGTGAGGGAAGCAGCAGAGGCAGCTGATCGGATTGTCTCAACCTTAGTGACAAAAAAGCTCCATGAGCTCCTCACACTTGTTGTTGGAGGTGAGGATGGAGGAGACAGGGGAGAGGGAGAGGGCCCTTCAAAAGGAACTGACTTGTGTTAACGATATTAAAAATGTTCAACATACTGTGTGTTTAATACAAAGCTGATTTATTTAACTTCATCCAAAATATTTAGCACCTCTAACATGGTTGGAGCTTTTCAACATCAGCAAAAACAGACTCTAATGAAATTTGTTCAGTCCTGGATATGATCAACAACAAAATCCAATCACTGTAGTTACTTGTGAACTTGCTGGTGTGTTAGCAGGTGGGATGACTGAGTGAATCCCTTCCCACACTCGGAGCAGGTGAACGGTCTCTCCCCAGTGTGAATTCGATGGTGTCTAAAAAGGGCGGATGAATCAATGAACCCCTTCCCACACTCTGAGCAGGTGTACGGTCTCTCCCCAGTGTGTACTCGCTGGTGTGTCAGCAGGTGGCATAACTGAGTGAATCCCTTTCTACACTTGGATCAGGAGAATGGCCTTTCCCCAGTGTGAGTTCGCTGGTGTACAGTGAGGTGAGATGAGTGCCTGAATCCGGTTCCAGTGAGAGCACCTGAACAGTCTCTCGTCAGTGTGAACACGTTGATGGCACAACAGTTCCCCAGAACTTTTAAAGCACTTCCCGCAGTCCGAACATTTAAAATGCCTCTCATCAGTATTGAATCGCTGGTGTCTCAGCAGGTTGGATAGTTGAGTGAATCCCTGCCCACATACAGAGCAGGTGAAAGACCTCTCCCCAGTGTGAACTCGCTGGTGTCTCTGCAGGTTGGATAACAGTGAATCCCTTTCCACACTCGGAGCAGGTGAACGGTCTCTCCCCAGTGTGAACTCGCTGATGAGTTTCGAGCTGAGATGGGGAATTTAATCTCTTCCCACAGTCCTCACATTTCCACAGTTTCTCCTCAGTGTAAACACTGCTTTTTCCTTCTATTATTGAGCTTAATGGATCGAGTGACTGTCAGATCCTGACGTGATGTTTGGTTTCAGTATTCCGACCTCAAATCCTCCTCCTCTAATACCCTGTGAAATTGATTTAAAACAGAAAAAAGGGAATGAGAGAGAACCCACAGAAACACAAAGGCAGGTTGTGAAATTGAGCTGAATGAATCTGGGAATTTGTGGGGCCGGCACGAGGAAAAAGTGACCATGAAAACTGCTGGATTGTCATAAAAACCCAACTGGTTCACTAATGTCCATCAGGAGAGGGAACCTGCCACCCGGTCTGGGCCTACACAAGACTCTGGCCTCTGTGGGAGGAGTGCGAGTGTGAGAGGAAGGGCGAGAGAGAAGCGAAGGAGAGAGAATATCTTGACATATACAAATGGAACAGAAATACATCAGGTTCTTGCAAACCATCAACCTCCACCACCTAGAAGGACCAGGGTAGCAGGTTTGAGTGAACACCATCACCTCAAAGTTCTCTTCAAAGTTACACACCGTCCAATACTGGGTGAGCAGAAATTTCCTTCATTTAAATATTGGGAAGACTGAAACCATTGTCTTCAGTCCCCAGACACCGACTCCATCTCTCTCCCTGTAACTATTCTCACATCCTCTGAGATTTGTAGATATATTTTATTTCTCTACTTTCTCTCATTGTCTATCCTTTGTCATTATAACTTCACTCTCTGATCACTTCCTGTTTCCCCCTCAATTTTACATGTCATTCATTTGCTTTCTTTCAGTATTCTCTCTCTCTCAGAATCTGTGGGTTTGAGAGTCCAGTGTCAGCAACTTCAATACCTCATTAAGAAGCAGAAGCTGAGCAGATTCTCTGTTCTCTACTGTATCGTATATTGATCCATAAATCAGAATAAACATGCAAGTCCCATGTGTCCACAGTCACTTACACGAGGTCAGCCCACTGGATGGAACCTCGGGCACCCTGAGCTTGATCTCCGGTGTCTCCAGTCCTGGCTGCCCTCTTACATCAGCATCCCCTCACTTTTATACCCTGTAGTGATCCAGCTCTGGCCCTTGGCTCTTTGTCTTCTCTGCTGGGTTTTGGCAGGAAGTGAGGATAAGACAGCTGCAATTTCTCTAATCTGTGATTTACAAGGACACATTCCCTGGTTCCCAGCAGTTACTTTTCTTCAGGAATGTTCTCATTCTCCATAAACTCCCCTGCCCACTGTTAATTCTGTTATTTCTGATAGTTTCACAATTATAGGTATAAACATCACACATTATAATCTGATCTATTCTATTCCTCTCTGGTTTCAGTTTATATTGTGGTTAATAACAGACAAACTCTGTCCTTTTCCCTGATCTGATTCGAGTTTCCAATGAGCTGATTCTGTACAATGGAATGTCTTATCAGTGTTGCCCTGGTGACCTGTCTGCAGTGAAGAGCCTGTTTGAGTTTCTAAACTAAACTTCTCTATCCCATAATACACATTATATCAGACATTTTACCTCAATGTCTTTTAGCCATGTTACAAGGGGTTCAGATACACAAATCTTTAAATGTGAAGGACAAGTTTGAAATGCTGTTTGAACCTGTTACTCCACTTTTCTTTATAAAATTAATTTGTAAATCATTGGTTAGACTGCATTTAGAATATTGAGTCTAATTCTGGGCATCTTAAAACAGGAATGATGTCAGGGCCATGGAGAGGGTGCAGGGGAGATTCACAGAGGTGATACCATGGATGAGAGGCGACAGCAAAAAAGGAGGCCACTCGGCCCATCGTGCCTTTGCCAGCTCTTTGGAGGAGCTACCTGAATAGTCCTCTCCCCTGCTGTTTCGCATGGCCCGGTCAACGTTTTCCTTCAAGCATTTCTCCAATTCCCTTTTGAAAGTTACTGTTGAACCTGCTCCCACCAAACTTTCAGACAGTGTATTCCAGATGATAACAACTGACTGTGGAATGATATATTTTCTAATGGTGACCTTTCTGCAGTGAAACTCCTGTTTGTGTTTCGAACTTAATTACAATTTCTCTTTCCCATGAGGAGAGACTGGAGAAACTGGGGGTCTTTTCATTAGAACAAAGCAGGATGAGAGGAGATGTGAGCAAGGAGTTCAAAACTGGGTCAAGTACATGGTACAAAATATTCCAGACACTCCTTGTCCTTCAGGATCGGTGTCCAGGGGAGAAGTTGATGGGTTTATCTCATCATCGTTGAGGTGAACGGCTTCTGTCAGAATCAAACACTCTCCAGTCAAATACAGCACGGATTAGATACAGAGTAAACCCATCAGCCTGTCCCCCGGATACAGATACTGAGGGACAGGGACTGTCTGGGACAATGACATTTCTCATTCAGTCAGGTAGAAATTGATCCAGTATCTCGCCCCATTAATCCTGAGCTCCACACGGCTCAAATCCTCCTCCTGTTTCCCTCCCTGTAACAGCACTGAGCTAAAGCCAGCCCATAATGAGCAGGGCTCAGGGAGAATGGTTACTAGGCACTGCAGTGATGTCATAAAGCAGCATCATTCAGCCCAACTGGTCCTCTCCCTGTCCCTTTAAAGGTGGAAAACTGGGACATCCTGTCTCCAAACACATCCCACCCTGTTCACACTGAGAATCCCAGGGTGAAGAACTGGGACATCCTGTCTCCAAACACATCCCACCCTGTTCACACTGAGAATCCCAGGGTGGAGAACTAGGACATCCTGTCTCCAAACACATCCCACCCTGTTCACACTGAGAATCCCAGGGTGGAGAACTGGGACATCCTGTTTCCAAACACATCCCACCCTGTTCACACTGAGAGTCCCAGTATTTGGGAGGGGACAGCATGTTGAAACAGTGTGGAGAGGAGAGGGAGGTTGGAGGTGGGACAGTAATTTGCAAGGACCGTGGGGGTGAAAGGTTTGTTTTTTGGTGGTGGGGGGTGATAATCACAGATTTGAAGGAGAGAGGAACAGTACCTGAGAGAAAGAACTGTTTAAAATCTCAGTGAACATGGGGTAGTTGGGTGATCAGCAGTTTAGTGGGAATAGGGTTGATGAAGCAGGAGGTGGGTCTCATGGACAAGGTGAGCACTGAGAGGGCATGAGTGGAGATGGGAGAGAAACTGGAGAAAGATGTGGATTCAGGGCTCAGACAAGGGGAGGCTTTAGAGACAGTTTGTCCCAGTGGGGTAGTGGAAGGGAGGGAAGCAGCAGAGGCAGCTGATCGGATTTTCTCAATCTTAGTGACAAAGAAGCTGCATGAGCTCCTCACACTTGTTGTTGGAGGTGAGGATGGAGGAGACAGGGGAGAGGGGGAGCCCTTCAAAAGGAACTAACTTGTATTAGAGATATTAGAAAGACTCAAGAAAGTGTGCATTCAACACAAAGCTGATTGATTTGATTTTTAGCCAGGTGATTAAGGCTTATAACTGAGTTGGGGTTTACTAACATCAGCAGAAACAAACCTGTCTGAACACAGTTCAGTCCTGGATGTGATGAACAGCAAAATCCCATTACTGTCGTTACTCATGAACTTGCTGGTGTGTCAGCAGGGTTGAGGAATCAGTGAATCTTACCCCACACTGAGGGCAGGTGAACAGCCTCTCCCCAGTGTGAGTGCGCTGGTGTGCAGTGAGTTCAGATGACACCTGAACCCAGTCCCACACTGAGAGCAGCTGAATGGCCTCTCGTCAGTGTGAACACGCTGATGGGACATCAGATCCCAGCAGATTTTACAGCACTTCCCACAGTCTGGGCATTTAAAAGGTCTCTCCCCAGTGTGAACTCGCTGGTGTTTCAGGAGTTTGGATGAATGAGTGAATCCCTTCCCACACTCGGAGCAGGTGAACGGTCTCTCCCCAGTGTGAACTCGCTGGTGTGCAGTGAATTGAGATGACACCTGAACCCAGTCCCACACTGAGAGCAGCTGAATGGCCTCTCGTCAGTGTGAACACGCTGATGGGACATCAGATCCCAGCAGATTTTACAGCACTTCCCACAGTCTGGGCATTTAAAAGGTCTCTCCCCAGTGTGAACTCGCTGGTGTTTCAGGAGTTTGGATGAATGAGTGAATCCCTTCCCACACTCGGAGCAGGTGAACGGTCTCTCCCCAGTGTGACTGCGCCGATGAGTTTCCAGCTCAGATGGGGTTCTGAATCCCTTCCCACAATCCCCACATTTCCACGGACTCTCCCCGCTGTGACTGTGCTTGTGTCTCAACAGGCCAGATGATCGGCTGAAGCCTCGTCCACACAAACACGTGTACCGTTTCTCCCCACTGTGAACGGTGCTTTTTCCTTCCATGTTCAAAATCCGATGATATTCAGGCTACGATAAATTGGGCGACTGTGTCAGTTCCTGACGTGATGTTTGGTTTCAGTTTCCCGACTGCAAATCCTCTCTTTCTAACACCCTGTGAAATTGATTTAAAACAGAAAAAGGGAGTGAGAGAGAACCCACAAAAACACAAAGGCAGGTTGTGAAATTGAGCTGAATGAATCTGGGAATTTGTGGGGCCGGCACGAGGAAAAAGTGACCATGAAAACTGTGGGATTGTCGTAAAAACCCAACTGGTTCACTAATGTCCTTCAGGGAAGGGAACCTGCCACCCGGTCTGGGCTACATAAGACTCTGGCCTCTATAAGAACTAAAGAAATAAGAACAAGAGAAGACCTAACACCCCATCGAGCCTGCTCCACCATTCAATACGATCATGGCTGATCTTGGGCTTCAACTCCACTTTCCCACCCACTCCCCATATCCCTCAACTCCCTGAGAGACCAAAAATCTCTCCATCTCAGCCAGAAATATATTCAATGATGGAGCATGAACAACTCGCTGGGCTAGAGAATTCTATGTGACAGAGAGAGAGAGAGAAAAAGAGAGAAGGGAGTGGGAGAGGCAGATGGAGGAGGTTAGTGAACAAAGCACAGGATGTCAGTAAACAGAATTCAAGCACATGGGATTGGGGTAATATACTGCTATAGATTGAGAATTGGTGAACAGACAGGAAACAGAGAGTAGGAATAAACAGGTCATTCTCAGGATGACAGGCTGTTACTTGTGGGGTATCCCAAGGATCAGTGCTTGGCCCACAACCATTCACAAACTAGAGAAATGATTTGAAGGCACCCATTTAAGAAGCACCTAAATTTTCACGTTCTCATCCTTGTTTTCCCCCACAGTTGTGATCATTCCTATCTCTGTAACCTCCTCCAGCCTCACAACCCCCCGAGATATCCACGCTCCTCGAATTCCGAATTCCTGAGGATTCCTGATTTTAATCACTCTATCCCTGATTGCCATTCTGTCATATTCCAAGGCCCAAGCCCTGGAATTCCCTCCCTAAACCTCTCCGCCTCTCTACTTCATTTTCATCCTTTAAGATGCTCCTTCAAACCGACCTCTCTGACCAAATTATTGGCCACCTGCCCGAACATCTCCTCATGTGGCTCAGGGTCAAACCTTGTTTTGCAACATCTCCGTGAAATATCGCAGAAAACTGTATAGCATTAAATGTGCGATATAAACACAAATTGTTGTTGTTGATTTGGAACATATATCACTGTTCCTTCATCATCACTGGGTGAATAACCTGTAACTCATTACCTAACAGCATTGTGGGAGCACCTTCACCACACGGACTGCAGCGGTTCAAGAAGGTCAAACATCATCTTCCCCACAGGCAACTGGGGATTGGCAAGATATTGTAGCATCTGTGGAGAGAGGAACAAAGTTAATGTTTCAGGGTGTGCAGAATGAATTACAGGGAATAAACATGCTGCAGAATTTGATGGTTAACTTAAGCTCAGAAGTGGAAGAGAAATGGACCATAGCACAGAAAAGACAATTCCTGACTATGAAAGATACTGTGGGAAGATAAAGCTGGTAAGACAGCAGCACGTGGTCGGGGGATGGACAGCGGAGGAAACCTCATTGAGACACAGTTGGTAGAAGTAGCAGTAAAACCCTAAACAGAGCTAAAATACACCCAGTATTAGGGATAGAGGGAGTTAGACAATGGCAGAGAGGTGATCAGAGAGAACAGAGGTGAAACAGAGCAATGGATGGACATGGGTTCTGATCCACAGTAAAGGAGTCACACCACTCCAGAGCCATGGAACCCCTCACAGATACAGAGCGGAGAACTAAAACCTAAACTAAAAGTTGTAGCTGAATGGTGAAAAATACTCACCTCTTAAACAATTTCAGTTTTCAATTTTAAAATCTCCTGCTAGAGCCTGCAGCTGGAAAGACATCAGAAGCACTGGAATCAGAGAAAAATCTCCCAGTTGAGGAAATACCCAGGGAGCGGGGTGATGTCACCGTGTAATTGTCAATTTGTGATGATGTCACACACATGGACACAGAACATCTGGGTCTGTACAAACCAGTGATCACCACACATTATGAAGGATGGAAGGGTCCTGAGGTTTATATGAGGTAGATAAAGAAAAACTATTTTCGTTAACTGATCGTAAAAGGGTTACGGGAGACAGTTTAAAGATTTTGTGAAGATCTACAAGGGGGATATGAGGAAAAAAGTTCACACAGTGAGCGATGACCTGGAAGTCAATGCTTATACTCAGAGACCGATAATATCCAGGTCCGGATGAATGAAGTGATTCTTGCAGACTCTGATGTGATGATTGATTTGAATTTCCAATCTGCAAAACCTCATCTTCTGGTATCCTGTAAATGGAATTTACAAAATCCATCACTGTCAGTGCAGGATAGAAATTGAGAAGAGACAAACGTTTCTCTTGGTCTGAGTTTGCTGTGTATAAATCCTCCCCTTCTAACCCCCTGTAAAAGGAGTTTCCAAAATCCATCCCTGTCAGTTCAGGATAGAATTTCACAACATTCTTTCCTCCTGCCACCTGGACCAGGATGACCGCGCATGCGCCCTGCTGCACATTGCCCCCTATAAAGATGGCGGCCGTTACCCCGGGCCTGGCGAAGGGAGAAATCCAGACTTTTTCGGCCCGTTCTCTGCAAACACAAGACTGGTACCTTGTTATTTGGGCTCTGAGGCCTGCACTGTGTCTTTATGAAGCCTCCCTGCCCACTCCGCTTGCTCCATTCCTCCTCACACACTCACTAACTCTGTTAGTTTGCTCCACTCGACATTCTCTCACCCGCTCCGGGCAGCTTTAGTCACTGACCAGCACTGCGCATGCTCATGAAAGAGACAGCAATACACATGCTCCAAGCACACATCGCAATGCGCACGTGCGGAGTTGCTGCTGTAATGAGGATAGGGCACATTCTGTCCCGCAGCGAATGCTGGGTGTCTGCTCCTCCATTGAACCGTAAAATTGTAAAATCGAAACCCAAGTTCAGTCATCAGAATATGATGGGTGTCATAGGGGCCAGGATATAAAATTGTCGAATCAATTGATACAGCAATTAAAATGCTCTGTATCCGCCATAATTCTCTCCTGGATGTAATGAACAGCAGAACAAACCCCTGTACTTAGATCTGAACTCAATGGAGTCTCAGCAGATGGGGTATTTTTCACCATACATGGAACATTTAAACCGTGTCTTGCCAGTAGGAATGCTGTGACTGTGGATTAAATCCTTTGAATTTTAAAGTTGGTGTGTTTACTGCTTTGCAAACTAATAAATTCCTTTGCACACATAAAGTATTTGGATGGTCTCACACTGGCGCGACTGTGTTGCTGTGTCAGTACTGGGGCAATAGAGTTCCATTTTCAGCTTGTGCACACGAGTTTACTTACACATTTTCAGCTGAAAATTGGGTCTCAAACTCTTCTCGTCATGGGTTCCACATTCTTTGCACTAATTAGTTAATGAAAATCAAAAGGCTGCAGATGTTGGCTTTCTGAAATGAAAGAAACCAGAAAATTCTGGAATTCTAAGCAGATCTGATAGCATCTGTGGCGAGAAAAACATATATTTTTTTTTCAAGTCTGTAACCTTTCAACACAACTGCACTACATCTGTGCACAAATCTGGCAGAACAGGAATGAAAACCAATAACAGGCAAGGCACCAAAAAACTCGAAGGGAGACCCAGCTGTATGACATGGATGTGTCTGCAGTGGGTGGGATCAGACTGTTTCCATGTTTCAACAATCAATGTCTCACCTGTTCTTTGAGAAGAGTGAAACTGATAGAGAACAATTGTCATTTCAGTGTTGGCAATTTGAAGCTTTAACTCGCTGCCTCAGTTTAAGATACCTTGCAGGTTTTGCTTGTGTGAGTCTCTGTTGTATGATTGGTAGGCATTTGGTAGGAAACCGGAAGGTTAGCAGTTTAAGACCATCAGGAACGAAGTCTTTGATGTTTTCTCCCCATCATCATTCATTCCCACACAGTTCTGGGGTGACAATGGGCACTTTAGCTGCAGGTAAATGTTCGCCAAACGTTGCCAACTCAACTTTTATGCAATGGATTCCCAAACTGACATGTTTTATCATGAATATTCAATTCAAACATAATGAGAAAACATTTAGACCTACCATGTACCTACGTCATTTGCAATCTATGAAGTTAATAGATTCAAACAAACCCATCAATAATTCTCTTCCTCAGCTCCACAGTGAGGGAAACAGGGAAAAGCAGAAAAGCAGCAATATTCCGGCCCTGCACTTTCCAATCGCCCGCTGCCAGCAGAAAGCAGCGACTGCAGCTTCAATCAGCGGGTTACTGCCCATTACTGGGACACAAGATACTCCAACCAGGGCCAAACCTCCCAATATACCGAGCACAGGCTCAGGAAAACACAGGTAGATTATATCCCGATCACTAAGCCTCCGAGCAGCATTTACAGAATACCCAAGTGAGTGAGCCACAAATAAAAGTCAGACCAACTTTCTAAATCTTTTCATTGTAAAATTCCTTCTTTTTATTGAAAAGCTGACTGTTGTGAATCTGAGAATGAGCACCATAGGATTAGTGTTACCGAGTGACTTGTTTTCCATTGTTTATCCAACAGGTTTGCAATTCAATTTGTGTTGGATACTGAAGCGAATCTGATTTCAAAATGAGGTCACAAAGCAGCTAAATATTAAATCCAGGAACAGATCCTGAGGAAAATGGATCACAGTGTTTGGAAGGAGATGCAGCTGAGAAGCGAAAACTGTGAATAATGTTATTGATGATAGAGTGGAAAGCAGTGGGCCCTTGGTCAGTTTCATGGCCGAGTGGTTAAATGAATGGTTTCATAATCAGTTGGGGTTTCCCCAGGGAGAGTCAAATCTTACCGACTGTGGTTCTCATTATTGCTGATTTCAACCAGGTGTCTACAGATCTATCGGGTCAATGGGAGGAAAAGCATTCTAAAATCCACTTTCGCTCTGAAGCCATACGGACTCGAATCGTTAACTCAGTTTCTTTCTCCACAGGAGCTGCGAGACCAGCTGAGTTTTTCCAGAATTTTCTGTGTTTATGTCATATTTTCAGCATCCACAGCATTTTGTTTTTATCCAAAAATTCTCGTGGTTTTTAGGCTCGAAGGGAATGAAGGGCCATCGGAATTGGGTGGCAAATTGCTGTTGGGGCTGGAGATCCGCCATAATCTTATAAAGTGACCGAGGAGGCTTGTGGGGCCTTATGACGTATTGTTGCTGCTTTGCTTCTGTTCTATTTCAGTATCAATACCAGCCAAGGCGATGGGGAGTAACAGCCTGAACTTGATAGTGTGGCCGAGCAGTCTAAGGTGCTAGATTGTACTTCTACTTTCTGTAGAGGGATCGGTTTGAAGCTTACATTGGCCAAAATTGTACTTTCAGAACTCCCATTAATCGAAGAAGTGCCAGCCTAAAGTTGAAGCAGGCGTGTGCAGTGTTTCACTTAAACAGGAAGAGCGAGGAGAGACAATACAAGAATAAATTGCTGTGGAGAAAAGGCGGGTTGTCAAAGTCGCTGAATTCCTCTTCCATCGGCCACCAGAGGCCGCATGTCCTCCTCCTCTGCTTTCCCCATCTATGCTTGTATACCATAAGGCCAGTCGTCATCGCCGAGTGGTTAAAGCCATTGAGTCCAAATACATTGCTCTTTCCCGTTTTTTTACTATGCCTGGTTTTAACTGTGTCTACAGAGTTAATTATCGGTTAAATTGAATAAAATCCATCCAAACACTCGGGAGTTTTCCTATTTCTGTTCATTCACGAAACTTGCAGTTGGAACTGGCAAAAAAATGTTATTGTCATGCTTGCTGTCTGGGTGTTTGTCTCTCCTTAGAAACAATCCCTTGCCCTCTGCCACACTCGGTGTATATGTCTGTTTGTGTTCCTCCGTGTGTGTCAATGTGCTTCAGTTCCCGAGGGGGTGAGCCCATTTTTACCAGCATAAACCTTATTCACAATAGTTGTGCAGCTTCATCTTAAAATGTTACAGGGAAAAATATCAGGATGAAAGATGTAAGAGGAATTTGCAATGTTTGGAAGGAGGTGCAGCTAAGAAGTGGAAGATGTGAACGATGTTATTGATGATTGAGAGGAATGCATTGCAACCTTGGGGCTTTTGCTGGTCGATCACCTTCTACACTTTGAAATTCAGAACAAGCTGAAGCTCCAGGTGGAAAGCAACAGTTGTTTACATGTATGTTGGCATATGGAGCTTTTTCTTCCGCATGCCTGGCTAGCTCAGTTGGTAGAGCATGAGACTCTTAATCTCAGGGTTGTGGGTTCGAGCCCCACCTTGGGCGCTGTGGCATTTTTTAAAATCTTGTTGCTTTTAAGGGAAAACACCAACCGAATCCCTGCGGCAGCTGTGAAACTTACAAGGCAGACATTAACCACTAAAAGCAACCGATGCATATAAAATTCAAAGCAATTTCATGTTGTATCTCTTTCTGCTTCTGTCCCTGCCTCTCGTCCAGCTCCATCTGTCCTTTCAGCTCCCGGGTCAATTAGCTGCTTGATGCAGAGACAGTCAGTACATGGGAATGTAAGACACAATAAGATAGGTTTGCAGACCATAGAGTAAAAAGACATCAGGATCTCATCTTCTCCTAGATGCTGATTACAGGAATGTGCACAGTGCCCATTACCGACAGTCACACTCTCCTTCCAGTCTTGTGTAGGTTGTTCAGCTTTCAAATTGTTCATATTTTCACACTGCGTTTCAATGTGAAGAAAGCAGAGCTGTGATAAGCCTATATTGATCAGCAGATGTCCTGCAAGAAGGTACATACAGGATGATGGTAACAGTGCTCTTTGGACGCGGTGAGCTCCAGTGAAGGATTGGCACCATTAATGTGTCGCTCAATTAGTCTTGTGACAAATCTCGTGCTGGAAGTGACAAGGAAACTCATTGAATTTGCTCCGTGTTTTGGTTTCAAAAGAGCCGAATACAAGGTAAGATATTACATCTCGCTGGTCTGGACTATAAAATGGCAGAATTATTGTGAAAGCAGCCGTGGTGTTGGAAAACATAAAATTATACAAAGTTACAACATAGAAGGAGGTCTTTAGGCCCTGTGTACTGCTTTTAAAAAGCAGTTCTGATTGTTTGATCGATCAGGAGTAATATTTGTGCCAGTGCAAACAGGAGGCAGCAAAGTATATCCTTCTCCAACCCATATTTTTCCTCGCACCAACATCACTATGTAAACTGCACTGCAACCAGCCCTTCTCTTGTCTTTCTTTCATTTCTTCACTCCACGTCTGTGTTTGTTCTCGTACTGTTCCCAATGTGACATTTTGAGCTCTGAGGCAAAAATTCAACTCCCCCTCCACTGACTCTGGTGCAGCTGTTAAATGTTTTCAATCAATAAGTTCGCAACACTCGTTTTTAAACATTTCACAAAATCAATAAATTTTCATTCCTTGACCGAGAACCAAACCCCACCTGAGGCGCTAAAAGCACCGAATCCCAACCATTGGACCACCAGGAAAGCTGTCAAGTTTTCTTCCGGAGTGGCTTATCTACGCTGCTTTTACCATTTAAAAAAATACTTCAGACCTCCTTTACCACAAAACTGCATATTTAGACTTAACACAAACCAATTCTTCAGCCAACAAGAACATTTGCTGTGAGCTGGAACATGACATCGACAATGAGGTGAAATAGTCCGACAAGCTGCTCATGTTCAACTTACAACTTCTAAAACCCTCCAGCCTAACCACTGTGGGCCCAATGAAAGCTGTAAATCCGAGTCACGGGACACCAGAGGAACTACCAATAAGGCTTGAAATTTGGATTATGGAGCTACTTTTGACATTTTTTTTTCATTTTAGATCTCTTTCACCAGAGACAACTTTCTCCTGCCAAATGATCTGTTTGGGTTGAACACAAGTGACTTCTTCACCAATGAGAAGAACCATTGCTGTTAGCTGGAACATGAAATCGATACTTTCCCCCTTCAAGACAGTTCTTAAAGCCTCCCCCTTTGACCGAGCTTTTAGTCACCTGACTGAATATGTGACTTGGTGTCACACTTTGTTCTATAATGATCCTGGGGAACGCTTTGTGACGTTTCATTAGGTTAAAGGTGCTTTTTAAGTTGTTGTTGTAGTGCATACATAGAAAGAGACAAACTCCTCTTGCATCTTTCATCCTGATATTTTTCTCTGTAACATTTTAATATGAAGTTGCACAACTAAAGTGAATAAAGTTTGTGATGGTTAAAAATGTGTTCACCCCCTTGGGGAACTGAACCACATCGACACACACAGAGGAACACACACAAACATATACACCGAGAGTGACAGAGGCCTGAGGAGAAACAAACACCCAGAAAACAAAGATGTCACCAACAGGTCTAATTATTGTTCTATTTCAGACAGGGATTATGGTGAATGCTTGCAGATGAACGGAAATGAAGAAACGAGGAAGGGAAGCAGGAGAACCACCCGAGAGTGGTTGGAAGGTTTTTATTCCATTTCCCCAATAATTAATTTTAATCTGGAGGCACCTAAAGGAAGGAGCAGCGAGGTCGACAGGATTCAAGCCTTCATGGGGAGAGCGCAATGGATTTTAAATCCATTGTCTTCACCACTCAGCCATGATTACAGACCTTATATCGATTTTAACCTTTCTCATATAAAATCATAGACAGGTTTAACAGAGAGAGAGGACATTCGGCCCCACACATTCCCAGTCACCCTGCAATTCCTACTATCTCTCCTGGTTCATCCTGCCAGGAGGGACATCTTAATACGGCAACAACCACAAGCCCGGGCTCAGGTGAAGTGACTGAAAGAACAAAACAGCTGAAACGTTGATGGCTTGAGGATTCGAACCCATGAAAACAACGAAACCCAAGCCAATCTCGTTAAAACGTGGAGCCACGCTGCCACCATCAACAGTAGACCAACCATTGCCTTGGGTGGTGTCGGCTCTGAATTAGAACATAACAAATAGGAGCAGAAATAGACCATTTTTCCCCTCAAGCACCTCATAGTGTCAGAGAATCAGAGCCAAGGCTACACCACAGATAGAGGCCATTCGGCCCGACTCATAGGAACAAAGGACTCAGGGACAGGAGTTGGCCATTCAGTCCTTTGAGCCTGCTTCACCATCCAATAAGATCATGGCTGATCAGGCTGTGGTCTCAACTCCTCTTTGCTGTCTGTCCCCACCTCACCCCCATAACTCTTGACCCACTTGTGTATCAAAAATCTGTCTAATTCTGCCTTGAATAAATTCAATGACCCTGCCTCCACTGCTTTCTGGGGAAAATAATTCCACAGACTAACGACCTCTGAGAGAATAAGAAAATCTGCTCATCTCCGTCTGAAAAGGGAGGCCTCTTACTCTTCTGGAAACTAACTCACCTGGTCCCACTCCCCCACCTTTTCCCCGGAGATCTGCATTTTCTGTACAATTCTCTGTTGAAATCCGCGATTGAATCTGCCTCCCTCACACTCTCAGGTGGTGCAATCCAGATCCTAACCACTCCCTGTGAAACAGAGAAACTCCTTTAGAATTATTGGTTTTGGGACAAGCGGAATACTTGGTAACAGACAAGGCACCAAAAGGCTCGAAGGGAGACGGCACCAGTTGTAGGGGATCTGGTTCCCAGTGACATGGATGTGTCTGCAGTGGGTGGGATCAGACTGTTTCCATGTATCCACAATGAATGTCTCACCCTTTATTTGGGAAGAGTAAAACTGAGAGGATAATTATCATTCGGGTAGCGGCAATCTGAAGCTTTCACTCGCTGAGCCATTGCTTTAGGATATCCTACAGCGTGCAGGCATTTTCCTTAAGTCTCTGTGGCGCAATTGGTCAGCCTGTTCGGCTGTGAGCTAAAAGGTTGGTGGTTCGAAACCACCCAGAGGCTAAGTTATAGCCATTTTCCCCCCCATCATTACTCATTAATTCTCTGGCTTGTTCTGGGAGCCTGAAACCACAAGAAAACCCCCCCACGTTGAAAACTCACCTGTCGCCCACTGAGCTCCCACACGAAGCTTTGTTTATGGATATTCATTTCGGATATAACAAAGAATATGGACGATCATGAACCCCCATCTAAATCAATACAGATCAACGAGGCTATTGGATTGAAACAAGCCCATCAATTAATCGCTCTTTCTCAGCTCCACGGTGAGTGAGACAGGAAAAGGTAACAATATTCCAGCCACGCACTCTCCAATCACCCACTGCCAGCGGAAACATCTACTTATTTTGCTGAATGTTATCTTCAGAAATGGTGAAGAGCGAATCTAATGTGGCTGCAAGATCCAGCATTCAGTTCATATTCAACAACAAACAGGAATAGGAGCGATGCAACTTTTCCACACAGTTGGGTGATAATGTTTCCCCGAGCATCGAATGGAATAACTTACACATGCGAAATGAGCAGGGTAACTACAACGCTACAGGAACATTTCCCTGCCTGGATCCCAATGGAGCTGTCTGGAATGTTAAAAGGTGACGTCATGCTGCAGTACTTTGGGTCTTTGTTTTGAAGAAATGGAATTCGGCTGTTCTCATTAGGAATGCTGGAGACAGACTGATCAACAATGTCATCGTCAAGTGGCACCATATAATGGTCCTTCCACCCATTATATTTATATCAGTTTTTTTTTACAAAGATCTTGCCAATTAGTCCCAATTTCCTTCTCTCTTTCCATTTATCAGAATTTTCTCCCTTTCAACCATTGCCAAATTCCTTTTCAAAGAAGTAGTTTCTGTAGAATCCATGAAGTTTGCCTTAATGAACATTTCCTTTACACAATGAAATTAAGAGTTGGAGTAGGGTTCTTTCCGCAGTTTTCGATATTAACATAAGTTATTTATGCAAATCATTTCATGGTGAACTTACAAAAGGTGTTTATTCTGATCAGACATGTCCTCAGTATTTTCTCAGTCATGATGACCATGAAACTATCACTGATATTGCCATATAAACCCATGTGATTCACCAGTCCTTTAGGGAATTCAATCGGTCGTCCTTACCTGGTCTGACTTGCATGTGACACCAGACCCACAGTGATGTGGTTGATTCTCAACTAACCTTTGAAATGGTTTAACAAGTTACACAGCTCAAGGGGATTTGGGGATGTGCAAAAATGCTGGCCAACGATGCTCATGAAAGAATTAAGAACCATGATGAAGTGCGATACAAAGTAATTTTGGACCATCTCTCCCAATGTCTCGTGTTCAATCACAGTATCAATTGCGTCTGTCTTTACGATGAAGCTAGTCTTTGGATCACACTGGTAGTCATCTTTCAGTCAGTAAGTAACTGTGAATTTGTATTTGTAAACTCATTAATTTCTGTTGTTGATGAAAGGAACTGCTAGTTTTTTGTGCCTAGTCAGTTTCACCCTTCCTCGTTTTGAGAATGCTTTTTACAGCTTTGCGAAGGGCAAATTTACTGTAGCAGCGAGATACTATGTTCAGTTAATATTCAACAACAAATGTGAATTATGGAACTTTCTCTCACACTTGAATGTGTAAATTTCAATAATGTTTCTACCCATTTCCAGACAGGGGACCTTTGCATTTACGTGATAACCAATTGGTAACTACAGAAACAATGGGCAGAACCACAGGGACCGACTTAAAATATCAAACTGTGCAGCCTTACTGCACTTCCAAACCCTGTTTTATGGAAGTACAATTCGGCTGAAAAACATAGCCATGCGGCAGAGAAATTGATCTGACATTGGAATCATAAAATGACAGAGCACATCAGCAGGTCATTCAACACTTCACACATGCACAAACTATCTTACTGTAATTCGTCTCATTTTTTGTCTCTTTCTCATTACCGTGCCTTTTGGAGAAAATCATTCAAAGCCTGGTGAAGTGCCAATGTCACATGGCTGTGAGATAATGTATTCGGCTATTGTTTAGCAAGAAACAGGAATTGTACAACTTCTCACAATTAGATGATTCAGTTTTCAAAATATTTTTGCCAGCTTTCGAACCGGTGACCTTGCGCATCTGAAGTGAATGTGATAAACACTACTTGTTTATTTGTTAACTTATGGTATGTTGACATCGCTACACTACAGAAACAATGTGCAAGAAAAAGCCAAAGGGACTTGTATAGAATTTCAAACTGTGTAGACCCACTGCGCTGCAAGATCCTGTTTACCGGAATAGAACTGGGGTGTGACACTTTGGAAAGCTGCAGAGAAATTAATCTAATTGTAAACTGACACAGCTCATTAGGTGGGCATTCGACCCATCGGGTGTGCGCTTTCTTCAAAGAGCTATCCACTTAGTTCCAATATCATTCTCTTCCTTCATAACCTTGCAGTTTTTTTTCCCATTTCAAATAATCGCCCAATTCCCTTATGAAAACTCTGAGTTAAGAAAAACAATATTGGAAGAGATGCAGGAGCTTCTGCAGTGTCCACGCTCAGTGTGTGAACATTAACAAAGTTACCCTGACCCAATGGCATGGAGAGTTGAACTGGGGATTCACATGTTGTCTTCGAAATAAAGAGGAATATTTATTTAAGCAATTGATTTCCTATTGAATATTTGAAAGAAGTTTATTCTGACCAAACATCTCCTCATTTTTCTCAGTCGATTTATACAATCGATTCCTCTTGCTGTACAAGCTGTTACAGACGCTGTTATAGAAAAGAGGGAAAGGTTTGCTACAGCTAAACAAAGGCCTGGTTAGATCACACCTGGAGGACTGTGTGTAGTTCTGGGAACCGCACCTTATAAAGGATCAATATTGGTCTTGGAAACAGGGCAGTGCTGATCCAGCAGAATGTCAGTTCTGGAATGTAAGTGGACATTCTCCCGCCCGCAAATTGAGGTCATCCAAAACTGCTGCCTGTGTCTTCACTCACAGGAAGTCCCATTCTCCTATCACCCTCTACCCGCTGACTTACATTAGCTCCCGTTCAAAGGATGTATCTACTTCAAAATTTCTTAACCTTGTTTTCAAATCCCTCCTTGTTCTCGCCTCTCCCAATCTCTGTGATGTCCTCTAACCCCACAAGTCTCTGAGACATCTGTGTTCCTCTAATTCTGGCCTCTTGTACATTCCCAAACAGAATAGCTCCACCATTGGTGACCGTGGTTTCAGTTACCGAGGCCCTAATCTCTGGAATTCCCTCCCTAAACCTCTCCGCCACGATCTCACTTTCCTCCTTTAAGACTCTTCTTAAAACCTACCTCTCCGACCAAGCTTTTGGTCACGTGGCCTAACATCTCCTTATGTGTGTCAGTGTCAGACTCTGTTATATAATGATCCTGTGAACTATCTTTGGCGGTTGAATTACGTTAAAGGCGCTTTCTAAATATAAGCTGTTGTTGCAATGGGGCACACAGAGAAGGAGACAGACTCTTTTTGTACCTTTCACCCTGATAATTTTTGATCTGAAGATGCACAACTAACGTGAATAAAATTTGTTCTGTTAAAAATGTGTCCTTTCCTTTGGGGAACTGAACCACATTGACAATCACACAGACGAACGGAAAGAAGAAACTATGGGAATGGTTTTGATTCCGTTTATAGAACAAAGAACAAAGAAAAGTACAGCACAGGAACAGGCCCTTCGGCCCTCCAAGCCTGCGCCGATCATATGGCCCGTCAACTAAAATATTTTGCACTTCCGGGGTCCGTATCCCTCTATTCCCATCCTATTCATGTATTTGTCAAGCTGCCTCTTGAACACCACTATCGTACCTGCTTCCACCACCTCCTCTGGCAGCAAATTCCAGACACTCACTACCCTCTGCGTAAAAAACTTACCCCGCACATCTCCTCTAAAGTTTTCTCCTCTCACCTTTAATCTATGTACCCCTAGTAATTGACTCTTCCACCCTGGGAAAAAGCTTCTGACTATCTACTCTGTCCATGCCACTCATAATTTTGTAAACTTCTATCAAGTCGCCCCTCAATCTCCGTCGCTCTAGTGAGAACAATCCGAGTTTCTCCAACCTCTTCTCATAACTAATAACCTCCAGACCAGGCAGCATCCTGGTAAACCTCCTCTGCACCCTCCCCAACGCCTCCATATCCTTCTGGTAATGTGGCGACCAGAATTGCATGCAATATTCCAAGTGTGGCCTAATCAAGGTTCTATACAGCTGCAGCATGACTTCCCAGCTTTTATACTCAATACCCCTGCCAATGAAGGCAAGCATGCCATATGCCTTCCTGACTACCTTATCCACCTGCGTTGCCACTTTCAGTGACCTGTGGACCTGTACACCCAGATCCTTCTGCCAGTCGATGCACTTAAGGGTTCTGCCATTTACTGTATAATTCCTGTCTGTATTAGACCTTCAAAAATGCATTACCTCGCATTTGTCCGATTAAAATCCATCTGCCATTTCTCCGCCCAAGTCTCCAACCGATCTATATCCCGTTGTAACCTTTGACAATCCTCTTCACTATCTGCAGCTCCTCCAACCTTAGTGTCGTCTGCAAACTGACTAATTAGCCCAGTTACATTTTCCTCCAAATCATTTATGTATACCACAAACAGCAAAGGTCCCAGCACTGATCCCTGCGGAACTCCACTAGTCACAGCTCTCCATTCAGAAAAGCACCCTTCCACTGCTATCCTTTGTCTTCTATGACCAAGCCAATTCTGTATCCATCTTGCCAGCTCACCCCTGATCCCGTGCGACTTTACCTTCTGTACCAGTCTGCCATGAGGGACCTTGTCAAAGGCCTTACTGAAAACCATGTATATAACATCCACTGCCCTTCCATCGTCGATCATCTTTCTCACTTCCTCGAAAAACTCGATCAAGTTAGTGAGACACGACTTCCCCTTGACAAAACCATGCTGCCCCTCACTAACACGCCCATTTGCTTCCAAATGTAGTAAATACTGTCACGAAGAATCTTCTCCAATAATTTCCCTACCACTGACGTAAGGCTCACCAGCCTGTATTTCCTGGATTATCCCTGCTACCCTTCTTAAACAGTGGAACAACATTGGCCATTCTCCAGTCCTCTGGGACCTCATCCGTAGCCAGTGAGGATACGAAGATTTCTGTCAAGGCCTCAGCAATCTCCTCCCTTGCCTCCCTCAGTACTCTGGGGTAGATCCCATATGGCCCTGGGGACTTATCCACCTTAATATTCTTCAATACGCCTAACACCTCCTCTTTTTTGATCTCAACATGATCCAGGCTATCTACACACTCTTCCCTAGACAAATCGACCGCTAAGTCCTTCTCTTTGGTGAATACTGATGGGAAGTAGTCAATTAGTATCTCTCCCCTTTCTTCTGGCTCCACACACAGATTCCCATCTCTGTCCCTGAGTGGGCCTATCCTTTCCCTGGCTACCCTCTTGCTTTTTACATATGTATAAAAGGCCTTGGGATTTTCCTTAATCCTTGTTGCCAGTGACTTTTCATGACCCCTTTTAGCCATCCTGACTCCTTGCCTAAGCTTCTTCCTACTTGCTTTGTATTCTCCACGGGCTTCATCTGTCCCCAGCCTTCTAGCCCTTACAAATGCTTCCCTTTTCTTTTTGACTAATCTAATAAGTAACTCCATAGGCACCTTATCAAAATCAGGAATAATGAGAACTGGAGCTGGTAGGATTTGGAAGTCTGTGAGGAGACCCCACAGGATTCCAACCCGATCCCCTTATCCACTCCACCGTGAACACAGGACCTGCACTGACGTCACTGCTGTTTGTATAAAATCATAGGCGGCTCCATCAGACGGTCATTCAGCATGTCGTTCACAAGCCGACTCTCTGGAAGAGCAACTCAACTACTATAAATCCACACCCTACCTTTTCCCCACAGCAACTCACATTTATATTGTCTCTTCTCTTTCTTCTTGAAAAAATGCAGCATGCTCAATTTTCGGTGGTGTGTGTTTGTTCAAATGGGGCTGCTAAATATTTGGCAGCGGTGGGATTCGAACCCACGCCTCCGTAGAGACTGGAGCCTTAATCCAGCGGCTTAGACCGCTCGGCCACGCTACCACATCGGTGAAGATTATTAATCATCTCCTTCATTGGCATTGCCACCGAAATAGAACAAAAGTAATTAAGTAGGAATTGATCATTCGGAACCTGGATCCAGCTCCGTCAGTTAATCAGATGATCCTGCACTTTGTAACAAACAGAAATCATCTCCACTCAAAAACACAATGAGCTGCAGTGAAGGGCTGGCACCATTTAAACTGTCATTCAACTGGTCTGGTTCCAAATCTCTTACTAGAAATGGCAAGAAAACTTCTCACTGAATTCACTCCGGGTCTTGAATTCAGAAGGACAGGACACAAGGTAACAAAGTACATTTCGATAGAATGGGTTATAATATGGCAGAATAACCGGGAAAGAGCATCCGTGGTATTGGGAAACATAACATTATAGAAAGTTACGGAAAGTAAGAGGCCATTCGGCCTGGCGTGCTGCTGTCAAAGAGCAGTTGTGATTGGTTGATCAGGAATGGTCAATTACTCTTCTATTTCCAATTGCCAATTTAGTGAATGTTTGCAGATGAACGGGAATAAGAAACACGGGGGTATTTGAATGGTTTTTATTCCAAATAACCGATAAGTAATTCTGCAGACCGTCAGTTAAAATCACTTGGCCACAACTATTTAGTGAAATCGAACTGTTGCTTGTATAAAATAATAGAACGCGTACAGGGAGTAAGAGAGAAAAAGGATTTTCAGTCCCTGCTATTAACCCAACTTAGACTGACTCTCCCCATCCTCCCAACCAAAATGCAACACTGCACAGATCAGCCGGTCGCACGGAGCATTTTTAGGAAGTGTCTCAAAAGCAAACCACCGGAAAGTTTAATAACCGCGGGAGTGGAGCCCAAATCATAGGAACCTCGACCAGCAGCTCAGTCCATTCGGCCACTCAACCACAGTCAGAGCAGAAACAACCATTACGTTGGCCGGCATTGGCACTGAATTAGAATATATAATCATCCTCCGTTTTGTCACGTCCGGGCATTTAGTAGCTGAACAGCCTGCACTCAAAAAGAAACAGAAATAAATGTCCTCTTACATCTTTTAAAACAGCGCTTTTGTTTTCTCTGGACCATCTTAATATGAAGCCGCAGGAATAAGGTGAATAATGTTTGGATGGTAAAAATGAGGAACTGAACCACATTGACACACACAGAGGAACACACACAGACATAGACACCGAGAGTGACAGAGGGCAAGTTATTGTTTCTAAGAAGAGACAAACACCCAGAAAGCAAGCCTGACACCAACCTGGCTCCGTTTTTGATCCATTTCCGAATGCAAGATTCGTGAATGTTTTCAGGAGTGAACGGAAATAGGAAAACTCCCGAGTTTCTGGATGGACTTGATCAATGTAACCGTTAATAACTCTGTAGAAACAGAGTTAAAAGCAGGAATAATGAGAAGTGGGAAACCCCAATGGGTTTGGACTCCAACGCCTTAACCACTCGGCTATGGCGAACGGCCCTATGCACAAGTTAATATGGTCGGTATAAAATTATAGATGACTACAGCAGAGGAGTACATTCAGCCCATCGTGCCAATGCCATCTCTCTGAAGAGCCATTTAACGAATTCCAAAAAAATCGCCTGTTCCCCACAGCAATTTATATTGATGGTGTCTCTCCTCACCCTTCCTGTTAAAATGAAACACCGCACACAAACCCATACATTCAATCTGAACTGGCACTTGTTCGACCTGCTGTTAAAAGCTGCTCATGTACAACTTTCAATTTCCAAAACCCACAACCTCATCACTGCGGCTCCTGTGAAACTGACAAGGGGACACACGGCAGAAATTCATCACTGAAAGTAACTGACGCACATCAAATTCTAAACAGTGTCATGTCACATCTGTTTCTGCTTCTGTCCCTGCCTCACCTCCCAAGCTCCCAAGTCAATTAGTTGCTTGATGCAGACACAGTCAGTCCATGAACTCAATATTTCCCTGGGAATCAGGGATAGGGAAGGAAAACACGAGAATTTGAGAAGGGAAGGGTTTACAGGATCTCATTTTCCTGATTGTCCGAGATGCTGATAACAGGAATGTGCACAGTGTGAATTATCCAGAGCCACATTCTCCCTCCAGTCTTGTGCACGTTGTTAAGCTTTGAAATTATTCATATTTTCACACTGGATTTCACTATGAAGAAAGCGGAGCTGGGATGAGCTTATGTTGTTCAGCAGATGCACTGCAAGAAGCAACACAACAGGTTCATTTTGAAGGGGTGAACGGTTGAGACTATTTAACTGCCGTTGAACGAGTCCGGTGTCAAATTCAGTGCTAGAAATGACAAGAAAACCCGCTGAATTTGCTCATTGTCTTGAATTCAAAGCGTCGGATAGAAGGGCAGGGGTTACATCTCGATGGATTGAGTTATAAAATGGCAGTAAAACTTAGAGAGATACAACTGGGGTGTTGGGAAACACAAAATGGCAGAAAGTTACAACAAATAAATTGGCCAATCGGCCATGTGTTCTGCTTTGACAGAGCAGTGTGATTGGTTGATCTGAATATTCAAGAGCAATCGTCATTTAAGAAGGATGGGCAAAAAGGAAAAGGAGGTGGGTTAGTGCTGTTAATAAGGGTCCAGATCCGCACATTAGTGGGAGAGGATCTTAGATTGAAGAATAAGTTTGAGTGGAGCTAATAAACTGAAAGAGGCATCAAACATTAGTGGGAGTTGTTTATATGCCACCAAACTGTAGTGGGAATGTTGGGAATGGGATAAATAAGGAAATTAGAATTGAAGGTAACATGGGGAATACAGGAATAATATTCTGCCTCGCATCACCAGCTCTATAGTCAGTGCTTTGTAACCTATCATAGCCCTCCTCTTTTATTTTCACTTCCTCACTCCGACTCTGGATTTATTCTCGACTTGTTGCACGTGAGACATTTCAGTTCTGATGTGAAACTTCAACTCTCATTGCCCTGAATGTGACAGAACTGTTCTGTGTTGTTTTCAGCCAGGAAGACAATAATGTTGGCTTTAGCAGTTCGCCCAAGAGCAGAAAATCTCAATTCTCTGACAGGGAATCAAACCTGGGGTGACGCAGTGAAAGTGCTGAACCCGAACCAGTCGGCCATCAGGAAGCTGCTGGAAATTTGGCTCAAGGAGGCTACTTTTGGAATTTTTTCTTTCCCGATCTCTTTCACCAGTCAACTTTCTCCGGCTAAATGGTCTGTTCAGGTTGAACACAAGTGGCTTCTTCAGCCAATGAGAAGAACCATTGCTGTTGGATGGAACATGAAATCGATACTTTCCTCCTTTAAGACAGTTCTTAAAGCCTCCCCCTTTGACAGAGCTTTTAGTCAGCTGACCGATTATGAGGCTCGGCGTCACACTTAGTTATATAATGACCATGGCGGACGCTTTGTGACGTTTCAACAGGTTAAAGGCGCTTTCTAAATATAAGTTGTTGTTGTATGCTGTAGCATTATAAAAACTTGCCCTTTTAAGTGAGAGAAAAGCTGCCTTGTTCCTGTTTGTTGTTGGATATTAACTGAACGCAGTATCTTACAAGCGTCTTATATTCGCTCTTCACCATTTCACAGAATAAACACTCAGCAAAGCGACTGTATCTTTCTGCTGGCAGCGGGTGATTGGAGAGTGCGGGGCCGGAATGTTGCTGCTTTTCTGCTTTTCCCTGTCTCACTCACTATGGAGCTGAGGAAGAGAGAATAAGTAATGGGGTTATTTGAATCCAATAGCTTCATAGATTTCGAATGTGTTATTTGTAGGTGCATGGTTGGTCAGTTGTTAAATTATATTTGAAATTAATATTCAGATAAAAATATCATTGCTGTTGGGACTCGGGCACAGGAGAGTTGGATTTTTTTCTCATTGTCGCTTAAGAACCCAATAAAAACCTGGGACTGTGTGATAATGCATATTGATTGTGTTTTATATAAACGTGTCATTTTGGGGAGAAACGTTTCTCTCATGAAAGAAGCCTGAAATTACAATAAAAGGCACAGTTAAAATGGATTAGCCAATGCGAATATAGTTTGTGATGGTAAAAATGTATTCAACTCCTCAGGGGACTGAACCACATTGACACACACAGAGGAAAACACACAGACATATACACCGAGAGTAACAGAGGCCGAAGGAGAGACAAAGGCCCAGAAAGCAAGGATGTCACCAACTTGACCAATTATCGTTCCATTTCAGACTGCAAATTTAGTGAATGTTTGCAACTGAAATAACGTTTAGTAACACGGATAAGAAGAATTATGATCCTGAATGGAGATGAACGGAAGTAAGAAGGAAGGGGTGTTTGGTTGGTTTTAATTTTATTTAACCGATGATTAATTCTGCATAAAAACAAAAATTCTGCAGACAGTTTGCAATTTATTCTCGGGATGTGGGGTTCGCTGGCTGGGCCAGCATTTATTGCCCATCCCTAGTTGCCCTTGAGAAGGTGGTGCTGAGCTTCCTTCTTGAAATGCAACTGTCCATGTGGTGTAGGTACACCCAAAGTGCTTTTAGGAAGGGAGTTCCAGGATATTGAACCAGCGACAGTGAAGAAAAAGCGCCATATTTCCAAGTCAGAATGGTGAGTGACTTGGAGGGGAAATTCCAGGTGGTAGTGTTCCCATCTATTTGCTGCCCTTGTCTTTCCAGGTAGTAATGGTTATGGGTTTGGAAGGTGCTGTCTAAGGAGGCTTGGTGATTTCGTGCACATGTGATAACCAGTTCACTACAGAACAATACCTGACAAAGCCAGAGGCACCTGCACCTCATGTTAAACTGTGAGGTCCTGCAGCAGCACTTTGGGTCCTTGCTTTACAGAAATGGAATTCGGTTGCAGATTTATAAATGTTGTCGTCAAATTAACCTGATAATGTCATCATAAAATGGCAGACCGCTTGAGGAGACCACTCAATCATCATATCATTATCAGCCTTTTACATTGTTCTTTCAATTAGACTCAATTTCCTTCCCTTTCTCCATAACTCTGATTTTTTTTCTTCCTTTCAAGTCATTGTCCAATTCCCTTTTGAAAACTCTGAGTTGAGAAAAACAAAACTGAAAGAAGTGCAGGAGCTTCTGCGGTGTCTATGCTCAGTGTGTGAAAATTAACAAAGTTTCCCTGACCCAATGTCACAGAGATGTGGGCTGGGGATTCTTATACAGCTTTCGAAACAATCAAGTTCATTTCAAATGGAATTTGAAAAGGAATTTTATTCTGATGAAGCATCTCCATATTTTTCTGATTCGATCTATACAATCTAATTCCCCTTGCTGTATACCCTGTAACAGAGGCTGTTATACTAAAGAGGGAAAGGTTTGCTACAGCTATGCAAAGCCCTGGTTAGATCACACCTGGAGGACTGTGTATAGTTCTGGGAACGGCACCTTATAAAGGATCAATATTTGACTTGAAATGTTCAGAGGAGCTGCATTGATGAGGTTGGTGCGTTTTGGAAATTGGAAGCTGTACATCAGCAGTTTGTGGCACTATTTCACCTCACTGTTCATTTCATGTTCATATCTAACACACTCGATGCTGTTATTGGCTGAACACATCTTCTGTGTTTGAACTAAACGTGCTATTATTCGGCGCTCCCACTCCTGCCGCCCGGGTTTGGCCCTCCTCAGGGAATGTTGTTTTCTTGTTGCTGTGTGAACTGTCACAATGAACTGATCCTGGAGTCTCTTTCCCCTGGGATCTACAAAACCCGTCACTTCTCTTCCTCTTTCATTCTCACTCTTCCATTCCCAGTTTGGGAGGGAGAACGAGGAGGGACAATATAAATTGGAGGGTTCCGGGGAAAAGGTCGCGTTGTGACAGTGACAGGGCGGGCAGAAGACCCTCTTTCTCTGCTGCAACTATTGTATGATTTCATATAAATAATACAGGCCTTCCGCCAAAGTTTTTAGTCATGGCCGAGTGGTTAAGGCGATGGATTTGAAATCCATTGGGGTTACCCCGCGCAGGTTCGAATCCTGCCGACTAAGTTTTCCATTATTTCTGATTTTAAACCATTGATCTCAGAAACAGTAAATGGAATCGACATTTTCACAACACCTGCAATAGCGAAGTTTGACCAGTGGGTGCCAGTGAAACCGTGATTGCTCACATCACATGAAGCAGGCGCTGTTTCAATTATTACTGCATTTGGCACTGTCTCTTTTCATATTAAATTAGACGCCGTTTCTGTCTCTATTACACTAGGACATGTCTCTGGTCATATTAGAGAAGGTCATCTCTCAGTTGTTTCTGTAATTGGCTCAGCCACAGTTGTTAATGTACTGGACGAGGGCCACAATACAGTTGGCACTATCTAAGTCATGACTGCACTGAAGCAGGTCTCGGCTAAAGTTACAATAAGCCATGCCCCAGTTGGCACTGCACTAGAGCTTATCTCGTTCGATTTTCTCCTGTTGGAAATGATCATTACCGGGCATTTGTGTGGCGCGAATGTAGCTTGATACTTATCAGCCCAAGCCTGTATGTTGTCCAGGTCTTGCTGCTTTTGGACATGGTCTGTTTCAGAATGTGTGGAATCATGACTGGTGCTGAACATTGTGTAATCATCAGCGAACAACCCCACTTCTGACCTGATGATGGAGGGAAGGACATTGATGAGGCAGCTGAAGATGCCTGGGCCTCGGAACACTGCCCTGAGGAACTCAGGGATTAGAATCACATCGAGAATGACGAGCATCTTATTGGAAAATTATCACTGCAGCATCTCACAGAAACTCCTGATATTTACCTCAAATATGTGATGATGTATTCAAGCGACGTAAAAAATGATCCTGTACGTTTACCTGACATGATATTCACACACCTGAAATTATCCGATTTATTATTCCAATTGTTGGAAAGGATTGAAACTCTCGTTCTCTTTCTACGGTTTTTAACTGTTAGCTTTACAAATTCCACCCCGACCGTTCTAATCATTTTTGGATTGGTTTGTCTGTCTAGTTAATTTGTATAATCTATGGAATCTTATCTGAAATGACTCAGGGTCTGGCGTAGCATAAAGAGATAAACGACCTGGTGCAATATAAAGAGACATATGGGCTAGTGCAGCAATAACAGAGGCGGGCTCTACTGTAACAGTAACTGAGATATCAGCTAGTGCAGTCATAATAGAGACATTGCTTGTTCAGTATTAACAGAGACATTGATCTCGTGTAATATAAATAGAGATATGGGCTAGTGAATTACTAATAGAGACAGGATTTGCTGTAATATAAATAGAAATATGGACCAGTACAGTCATAACAGTAACTGGGGCTGGTACGTTATAAACATATATATGGGCTACTTCAGTGATTGGAGAGGCAGGACCTGCTGTAACATAAACAGAGATATGGGTTTGTGCAGCGAGGACACTAACTGTCCCTGGATTTAATATACAAATGAAATATGGACTAGTCTGGGGAGAAGAGGGACAGGTCCTGATGATACATTCGAAGATGCAAGTCTTTGTATCAGCAAAATGGAAAATAAATGCTTTGTATTATAAAACATGAAGAGGCCTCATTGAAGCAACTAACAGCAGCAGCGTCAACTTCAGCAATAAAAGATAAAAGTTCCTATTGAAAACTGACAGGCACAAGGTTTCCACTAATAATAACGGTAGAAGTTTCCATTCGAAATTGAATGATAGGTGGCCCCTTAATACAACCATTGCAACGATTACACCTCAAGAAACAGGGTGCCATTGGCTCATGATACCACCTGAAAGATACTGGGTAACATTTTCCTCAGTGCTACGGAGCCACCCAGGTCGTCAAGAGGGGAATAATAATTTGAAATGCGGTTTTTCCGGCGTTAGAGCAAGATGGCATATTGGCGTGTGTGTGCGTGTGCGCGTGTGTGGTTATGTGTATGTGCATGTGTCTGTGTGTGTATCTTTGTGCGTGTGTGCATTTATGTATGTGTGCGTCTGTGTATGTCTGTGTCTGTTTTTCTCACTGTATGTGTCTGTGTGTGCATGTATGGCTGCCTGTATGTATCAGTGTGTGTCTGTGAATGTATTTATGCATGTGTATATGTGTGAATGTGCATGTGCGTCTGTGTGCGTTTGTGTGTGTTTGTGTCAGCGTCTGTGTATGTGTGTGTGTGTGTGTCTGTTTCTGTGGGTGTATGTGCGTGTGTGTGTGAGAGAGAGTGTGTGTATGTGTGTGTGTGTGTCGGCGTGTGTCAGTGCGTGTGGTGTGTGCGTGTGTGTCTCTGTGTGTCTGTGTGTGCATGTGTGTGTGCGTGAATGTGCATGTGCGTCTGTGTGCGTTTGTGTGTGTTTGTGTCAGCGTCTGTGTTTGTGTGTGTGTGTGTGTGTGTGTGTATGTGTGTGTGTGTGTGCCTGTTTCTGTGGGTGTATGTGCGTGTGTGTGTGTGAGAGAGAGAGTGTGTGTATGTGTGTGTCGGCGTGTGTCAGTGCGTGTGGTGTGTGCGTGTGTGTCTCTGTGTGTCTGTGTGTGCATGTGTGTGTGTTTTTGTATGTGTGCATGTGTGTCCATGTGTTTGTGCTCTTGTGTGTGTTTATTTGTGTGTCTTTCTGTGTTTCTGTGTCTGTGTGAGCGTGCGTTTATATGTGTGTGTCTGTGTATGTGCGTGTGTTTGTGTGTGTGTCTTTGTGCATGTGTGCCTGTATGTCTGTTTGAACCTGTGTACGTCTGTGTTTGTGTGTGCGTGTATGTGTGTCTGTCTGTGTTTGCGCGTGCGTGTTTGTTTATCTGTATGTATTGATGCGTGCTTGTGTATGTGTTTATGTGTGTGTATGTGTGTGTGTGCATATGCGTCTGTGTGCGTCTGGCTGTGTTCGTGTGTGTGTATGTGTGTGTTTGTGTGTGAAACACGTCATATTTTTTGCAAATGAATTTCACAATGATCTTCGTCATCCTTCCATTCATGAAAGATGACGGACACACATCAAACAAATCTATTTCAGATGGGTTGTCTCCATATGCTGCACAGTTTCTGATGGCTGAGGAGGTCAATCCTTGAGGGGCAGTTTCCATCACAAGTGCCTCACATGAAGCTAAAAGCGATGTTATGGGTTGTTGTTTCTAGTCTTGGCGCCTGTTGCCAAGCCGCTGTAGCAAATGGGCATCATGGTGATGCACAACAGCTCACAGGAAGTGCCGCCATCTTCCCCTGTAGTCATCGAGTGAAATTCATGTCTGATAATCGCTAATTAGGGCCTCCATGTCACGCTTGTGAGTGTCATACAAGCAGAGCTTTGGACGTCTCACTTGCCGCCTGGCCCTTAGCTATGTGACCACCTTCCATCCTGTAAACGGGCCCGAGCCATCCAACCTCCCTCTGTTTGATGAGCCGAACAGACTTGGGAGCTCTGTCTTTGAGAGGACTGCCGCTTCCTGATTGTGTCCCGCCAGGAGATACCCAATAACCACCGCACACAGCGCAGATGGAAATTGTGGAGCTTCTTTTCTTGATAGCTGTAAGTCGTCCATGTTTCACAGCCAGACAACAAGGTACTGAGGACACAGGCCTAATACACCATCAGCTTGGTGCCAAAGGTCAGCTTGATGTTATGCGCGTTTCATGAGTCAGGTGATATCTGCTTTCCCCGTGCGTGTATCAGGAACTGCATCAAGGAGCAGACTGTCTGTCACCGTGGAACCTGGGGAGCAGTTTTAACTAACCACCTCCAGCCGGGTGTTATCTTGTGTGATCAGTGGTGGAAATGCAACAATTTAAACATGATTTTCTTAACGTTTTTAGTCAAATAGAACAAGTTAAAACCACGCGGAGATGGTAAATGAGTCGCTGTTGATCTTCCTGTACAACAACTCTGTGTAACAGAATTTAATAAACTAGTACGGTGGTCGAGGATGCGCTTATGCTCTGTCATTGCAATGCTGTCTGCTGAAAACCGTGCCATTAATTCAAGAATCTCGGATCCAAATGTGGTTCCACATGTAGTAGCTCCAGTAAAACCTCTGCTCCAGGTGAGGGTCGAACTCACAACCTCGGCATAGCCCGCTGATCGCACTGCTCTATAAGTACCGCGCGCTAACCGATTGCGCCACTGGAGCGCCCGCTAGTGGCTGCATTTGATCTGGTTACATTTTTCACAGATCACTGGGGTCAGGCATGATTCCTTGGTGGCAGATTGGTCAATGGGGTCTCAATAAATTTTTATGATACTATATGAACTGTAATATATTTTGAATAAAATAACATGCCGAGAATGGGCCAGGGAAACTTTGTTAGTTTTCACACACTGAGCATGGACACTGCTGAAGGTCCTGCGCCTTTTTCAATATTGTTTTCCTTAACTCCGAGTTTTCAAAAGGGAATTGGACAAATATTTGAAATAGAAAAGCTGCTGGGTTATGAAGAAAGAGAAAGATTTTGGGACTAACTGGGCAGCTCTTTGAAAAAAGCTGGCGAGGGCACGATGGGACCCAATGAGAGATTCTATTGCACGATCAATTTCTCTCCGGTGTTCCTAAATATCCCAGCCCAATCCTATTTCTGCAAAGCATAATCCAGAACTGCAGCATGAGGACACAGTTAGAAATTCTATACAAGTCCCTCTGGCTAACTCGCTGCGCGGGGTTTCTGTTGTGTCAGCCATGATCTTATTGAATGGCGAAGCAGCATCAAAAAGCTGAATGGCCGCTGTTCCTCTGACCCGGGCTGAATGGCCTCAAGATTGTTACCTTGGTTCTGATTTTATGGAACTGTGAGGGGCTCGAGCGACAAAATGGTCTATTTCTGCTGCTACTTGTTAAGTTTTTATTCAGCACCAATACCACTCAAGGCAATGGTTACTATCACATTGCCAGCAGTAGTGTGTTTGAGTGGTCCAAGGCGCTGGATTTAAACTGCAGCCTCGATCGAGTCGTGGATTTGAATCTTATCACTGCCAAAGTTTCAGTTGGTTCGTCTTTTCAGACGTTTCATCAAATCCCTTAGGATAGGATCAGGGCATTTGACACATGATGTGGTTCGTCTTGGTAGGAAGAACAAGGGAGGCTCTAGGAATTGTAGGGTGAGTGGGAATTGGTGGGGCTGAATGCTCTCAGTCTCTGCTGTAACCATTCCATGGTTTTACATGAACAACATTTACACCAGAGTACGGTCTCCAGTCATGGCTGAGTGATTAAGGCGATGGATTGGAGCTCCATTGGGATCTGCCCCCACAGGTTCGCGTCCTGCCGGTTGCACTGCTCAGTGTTCTGTCCTTTTGGAACCTCCAGGATTAATTATTGGCTAAATGGAGTCAGAACCTTCCGAACACTCCCGTCTGTTTTTCCTGTTTCACTTCTGTGTTCCTTCTTTCCTGTTCATCCATAAGCATTCACAGAATCTGCAGTCAGAAATGTAACAAAGCTGAGTTAAATTGGTGACATCCTTGCTTTCTGAGAGTTTGCCTCTCCTCAGAGACAAAACCTAGCCCGCTGTCACTCGCGGTGTTTCTGTCTATGTGTGTTCATGTGTGTGTGTCAATGTGGTTCAGTTCCCCGAGAGATGAACACATTTTTACCATCGCAAAACTTTATTCACTTGTATTATATATCTTCATGGTAAATGGTACAGAGAATAACAACAGCTATAAAAGTTGCAAGAGGAGATTGACGCTTTCTGTGTTTATTTAAGTGGAGACTGCTTATTGATTCAGAGTCCATATGCGACACAGCGGAGGAAGATTGAAATGTTGACTGAGCAACATTTGAACAGACAGAGGATTCACTCGGTGTGATGGTGTGTTCCAGTTCGGTATATGCAATCAGAGAATCAATTTCTATTCGTTGCTTTGAACCCAATCTTTCTAATAGGATGGATGTTATGCACATGTTGTTAGATTTTCTCTCTTTATTTGAAATGAATATTCATAAATCTATTTGTGTGGAAACTAACTGAATAACAGCAGAACTGGAAAACTTTGGACAAGATTTCCTAGCAGCCAAAGGACACAAAGCAGAATTATGTAGGTACTATAAGTAGAAGCAGGAAGAGAGGGAGTCTACTTGACCCTCGGTGGTCTTAAACCATTAAACCTTCAGTTGGAAGCTAATTTCGTTCAAAGGTATGCTATAGAAACACCCTAATGGTTCAGATTCGATGCTTTCACCGCCTGGGTTCCATTCCCTGTCTCAGTGTTGTGCAAAATGTCGTAACTAGCACCCAACTGATGGTTTGGAAAAGAGTCATATTAAACTTGAAACCTTAACTCTGCTTCTCCCTTCACATTTGCTGTCAGGCTTGCTGAGAACTTCCAGCACTTTCTGTTTTTATTATAACATGAATTACTGTCTTTATCATACACATGATCACAAGAAATTTGAGCAAGAGTAGATCACACGGCCCATCGAACCTTCTCCATCATTCAATTCAATCATGGCTGATCTTGGGCTTCAACTCCATTATCCTGCCCATTCCCCATATCCGTTAGTTCCCCAAGAGAGCAAAAACTTGTCCATCCCAGCCTTAAATGTATTCAATAATGGAGCATCCACAACACCTCTGGGTAGAGAATTCAAAGATTCACAACCCTTTGGATGAAGTAATTTCTCCTCATCTCAGCCCGAAATTATCGACCCTTTACCCTGAGACAGTGCCGCAGTGTTTTAGACTCCCTGACCAGCGGAAACAATCTCTGTGTCCGCCCTATCAAGACCCCTCAGAATTTTGTAGGTTTCAATGAGATTGCCTTTCATTCTTCTAAACTCCAGAGAATAGAAGCCCAATTTATTCAGCCTCTCGTCATTGGACAACTAGCTCATTCCAGTGACCAATTTAGTGAACCTTCTCTGTACCGTCTCCACTGACAGTATATCCTTTTATAAATATGGAGATGAAAACAGCACACGGCATTCTCGATGCCATCTCACCAAAACCCTTCTTTATTCTTGCTCTCCAATCCCCTTGTAATAAAGGCCATTGCGCTTCTTAATTTCTTGCTGCCCCTACATGCTAACTTTCGACATTGCTTGTCCAAGGACACCCAGGTCTTTTGAACATCAGCACATTCACTTTCTCACATTTTACTGTTTGAACTTTTACAACCAAGTGAACATATTCGCACCTGCCGACATTATATTCCATCTGCCATCTTGCTGCCCACTCACATGACCTTTCGATATACTTTTAAAGTGCTCTTCTCAAAGGCTACCTTGCCACCAAATTTCAGCTATATGCCCCAGTGAGAATTGAACTCACGACCACTGGTTCACAAGACCAGTACTCTAACCACTGAGCTATAGAGCCACTTGCTATGTCCTGTTCACAGTAAGTCCCCTCGTGGAACGAGGAACAGGGCAAAGTTCTGCATGGATGATATTTGATAGACCTGGAAATGTCTGAGATGGAGAACAGAGAATTAAAAGATGCGACATGAAAGCGGCAGAATTTGATGTGTGTCAGTTGCTTTCAGTGATGAAAGTCTGCCGTGGTAATGTGGTAATGATTTTACTGCCGCATGTTTACACTGACACAAATATCACTCCTGACCAATCAATCGCAACTGCTCTTTGAAAGCAGCGCGCCAGGCCGAATGGCCTCTTTGTTTGCTGTAACTGTCTATAATTTTATGTCTCCCAGCATCATTTCCCAGTCATTCCGACATTTTATTACATTCTATGGGAACGTACTTTCTTACATCCTCGCTTTTGAAGTCAAGACACTGAGCAAACTCAAAGTTTTTCTTTAATTCCAGCACAGGGTTTGGAACCAGACCAGTTGAACGACACTTTATTGGTGCCAACCCTTCACTGCAGCTCACCCCTTAAAAACAGTGGCTGTCATTGCCCGAAGATATCATTTATGATAAAATTCTGTAGCAGAAACTTATCTCTGGAGAAAGTATCTGAAAAAGGGCAAATGCGGCGTAGATAAAGCACGTTGCAAGGATTATAGATAACTTTCCACTTAATTTAGAGGTGAGGATTCGGCCCTTTCACCGTGGAAACGATTCCCGGCCAGGCAATGAAGGTTTATTGATCTGGCATAAACTGTTAAAACAGGCCTGATTTACTTATTGATTGAAAACCGAAACGCACAACCGCTTCGACCGAACCAATGGAGTGAGAGTTGAAATTTCACATCAGAGCTGCAAATGGCACACGTGGAACAGCTTCGAGAAGAAATACATTTCCTAATGTCTGATGGATATCAGTTTGGACTATTTGTATTTACAAATTCATTCTCGCGAAGTGTCCATTGCCTTAACCACTCGACCACAAGGACTAGGTGTCTGTTTAAATGTTGCTCAGTGAAAATTTCAATCATTCTCCACTTTGTAGCATATGGACACTCAGCAGCTGAACAGTCTCCACTCAGAAATACAGAAAGAAAATCCCTTTTAAATCTTTTGAACCTGTTTTTATTTTCCCACTATGATTTTAATATGAAGCCACACAACTAAGGTGAATAAAGTGTGGATGGTAAAAATGAGGAACTGAACCACATTGACACACACAGCGGAACACACACACATATACACCTAGAGCGACAAACGTCGAAGGAGATGCAAATACTCAGAAAGAAAGGATGTCACCAAACTGGTTCAGTTTTGCTCCATTTCCATCTCTGGATTAAACAAATCCTTGTAGATGAATGGAAATAAGAAAGCACGGGAGTTTCTGTTTGATTCTATTTACCCGATAACTAATCCTGTTGGCACCTGGTTAAAATAGGGAACAACGAGAACTGCAATCAGCAAACCAACATTGGGGAAACCCCGATGGATGTCAGGAACATCGCCCTCAACACTCGCCAGCGACGAACAGAACTTCCTTAGGGAAAACATGTTCATATCAAATCAGAGACGGCTATAAAGTAAGTCTTTCGGCCCGTCGTGTCTGTGCTGGCTCTCAGGAAGAGCAACTAAACCAATCCACACACCCGCCTTTCCTCCACACCAGTTTCTATCGACATTGTCTCTCCTCGTTCACCCTGTCAAGATAAAGGACCACAACCTGCCCCACTCCCCGTATTAAACTGGAGTTGTCTCTTGTTCACCCAAAGTGAATTCCTAACGTGCCCAAAAGTGGAAAGCAACTGAAAATTTGGGAGCAGTGGGTTTTGGACCCACTCCTCCAGAGACTGGAACCTGAATCCAGCTCTCCAGTTTGGAGAGAAAATAGAAATAGATTGTAGATATCAGCTCAGAAATAATGATGACCTGCTTGATCAGGATAAAGTTCTTTTGTAATTCGATATGAAATCAATTGCATAAATAAATAATGTTTGTATCGAAAACTGTCTGAGGAATCCTAGTCCAACTCTTCATGTCATTATGTCAGGGAAACTTTGTTAACTAAGGCAAACTGTGCATGGATTCTGCAGAAACTCCTTCTTCAAGCGTGAAATGCACAATGATTGAAAGGGGGAAAACTCGGGTTTAAGTAAAGAGAGAAGGAATTTGAGACGAATTGGTTAGCTCTTTAAAAATAGCTGGCACAGATACAATGGGGTGAAAGGCTTCACGTTGTAGTAAAAACAGAAAATGCTGGAAAAACTCAACAGGTCTGACAACACCTGTGGATTGAGAAGCAGAGTTAATGCTTCAAGTCGGCATGACTCTGAAGAAGAAATATATGGACTCAGAACGTTAACTCAGCTTCTCTCTCCACAGATGTTGCCAGACCTGATGAGTTTTTCCCAGAATTTTCTGTTTTTATTTCAGATTTCCAGTATCTACAATATTTTGCTTCCATCTTAGATCTTCTTACTGCGCTGTGCCTTTTGATGATGACATTGTTGATCAGTCTGTCTCCAGCATTCCTAATGAGAACAGCCGAATTCCATTTCTTCAAAACAAAGACCCAAAGTGCTGCTGCATGACGTCACCGTTTAACATTCCAGACAGCTCCATTGGGATCTTTACAGCGCAGGGTTTGTCCAGGGCAGTGGGGGTCACGGTCATTTCACATGTGGCAGAGCAACGGTTTGAAACCGGGTAAGAGCATGATCCAAACTTGCTCATTTAAGTGTGAGTGAATGTTCAATAATTTACATTTGTTGTTAAAAATGAACACATGAGTTCGAATCCTGCTGCCTGAGGATTTATCATTTAAATAGGAAAAAACCTATCCAAACACATTCGTATTTTATTATTAATTTGTTGGCATTCAGGAGGTGGCGTAGTGGCATTGTCATGGTCTGGAAATCCAGAGATAAAAACAAAATACTGTGGATTTAAATAAAAAAAGAAAATGCTGGAAAAATTCAGCATGTCTGGAAAGAGAAACAGAGTTAATGTATTTCCGTATGACCCTTCTTTAAAGTTCTTTGAAAGCAGCACACAGGGCCGAATTGCCTCTTTCTTTACCATAACTTTCTACAATTTGATATTTCCCAACATCACGGTTACTTCTTTCACACTCATTCTGCCATTTTATAATCCCTCTTGCGAGTGGGTTCAAAGCTTAACAACGTGCACAAGGCTGGGAGGAGTCTGCGACTTTGGATAATCGGCACTGTGCACATTCCTTAAATCAATATCTGGGAGAATCAGGAAGATGAGATTCTAGTTTATCTTTACCATGTCACCTGCAAACTCACTATTCCTAAAATCCTTGGGTCCCACATTCCCAGTCCCTGCTTTCCATGGAAAGCTTGGGTTCATGAACTGACTGTACCTGCACCAAGCAGATAATTGACTTGGGAGCTGGATAGGTAGAGGGAGCTGGAGGCGAGGCAGGGACAGGAGCAGAAAGAGATGCGACAAGTGTTTAGAATTTGATGTGTCTCAGTTACTTCCAGTGATGAATGTCTGCTGCGTGTTCCCTTGTCAGTTTCATAGAAGCCGCAGTGGTGTGTTTAGGAAATTGAGCAGCTTGTGGGGCTATTTCATCTCACTGTGAATTTCTTGTTCCAGCTCACAGAAACCGTTGTTGTCATTGACTGAAGAATTGGTTCCATCTAAAATGGAAACATGGATAAAAGCAACGTCGATAAACCAAACTGAAAGCAACTTGACAGCTTCCCTAAAAAGAACAGAAATAAAAATATCTGGAAAAACTCAGCAGGTCTGACAGCATCTGCGAAGAGGAATACAGTTAACGTTTCGAGTCCGTCTGACTCTTCAACAGAACTAAGGAAAAAAGAAGAGAGCTGAAATATAAGCTGTTCTAAGGGGAGTGGTGGTGGTGGTGGGTGGGGGTGGGGGGTGCGGCGGGGGTGGTAGAGCTGGATAGAGGGCTAGGGATAGGTGGAGATTGCCAAAAGATGTCATAGACAAAAGGACAAAGAGATGTTGATGGTGGTGATATTAGCTAAGAAATGTGCTAATAGGTGACATTAAGTGTAGAAATCAAGACGAGCAAGGTACAGATAGCCCTAGTGGGCGTGGGGGGGAAGGGATCCAAATAGGCTAAAAGGTCGAGATAAAACAATGGATGGAAATACATTTAAAAATAATGGAAATAGGTGGGAAAAGAAAAATCTATATAAATTGTTGGTAAAAAAAAGGGGGGATCGGAAACGGGGTAGGGATGGAGGAGAGAGTTCATGATCTAAAGTTGTTGAACTCAATATTCAGTCTGGAAGGCTGTAAAGTGCCTAGTCGGAAGATGAGGTGCTGTTCCTCCAGTTTGCATTGAGCTTCACTGGAACATTGCAGCATGCCAAGGACGGACATGTGGACATGAAAGCAGGGTGGTGTGTTGAAATGGCAAGCGACAGGGAGGTCTGGGTATTGCTTGCGGACAGACCGAAGGTGTTCCGCAAAGCGGTCACCCAGTCTGCGTTTGGTCCCTCCAATGTAGAGGAAACCGCATTGGGAGCAACGAATGCAGTAGACTAAATTGAGGGAAGTGCAAGTGAAATGTTGCTTCACTTGAAAGAAGCATTTGGGCCCTTGGACGGTGAGGAGGGGGGAATTAAAGGGGCAGGTGTTGCACCTTCTGTGGTTGCATGGGACGGTGCCGTGGGAGGGTTTGAGTTGTAGGGGGTGATGGAGGAGAGGACCAGGGTGTCCCGGAGGGTACGATCCCTGCGGAATGCCGCCGGAGGGGGTGAAGGGAAGATCTGTTTGGTGGTGCCATCATGCTGGAGTTGGCGGAAATGGTGGAGGTTGATCCTTTGAATGCGGAGGCTGGTGGGGTGATAAGTGAGGACAAGGCGGACCCTATCAAGGTTCTGGGAGGGAGAGGAAGGTGTGAGGGCAGATGGGCGGGAGTTGGGCCGGACACGGTCAACCATTGTGGGTGGAAAACCTCGATTAAGGAAGAAGGAAGACATGTCAAATGAACTGTTTTTGAAAGTGGCATCATCAGAACAGATGCGACGGAGATGAAGGAACTGAGAGAATGGGATGGAGTCCTTACAGGAAGCTGCGTGTGAGGAGCTGTAGTCAAGGTAGCTGTGGGATTCGGTAGGCTTGTAATGAATATTGGTGGACAGTCTATCACCATTAATTGAAACAGAGAGGTCAAGGAAGGGAAGGGAATTGTCAGGAATGAACCATGTGAAAATGATGGAGGGTTGGAAATTGGAAGCAAAATTAATAAATTTTTCCAGGTCCAGACGAGAGCATGAAGCAGCACCGAAGCAATCATCGATGTACCGGAGAAAGAGTTGTGGGAGGGGGCCGGAGTAGGACTGGAACAGGGAATGTTCCACATACCCCATAAAGAGACAGGCATAATGGGGCCCATGCGGGTACCCATAGACACACCTTTTATTTGGAGGAAGTGAGAAGAGTTTAAGGAGAAATTGTTCAGTGTGAGAACAAGTTCAGACAGACGGAGGGGAGTAGTGGTGGATGGACATTTTTCGGGCTTCTGTACGAGGAAGAAGCGGAGAGCCCTCAGACCATCCCGGTGGGGGATGGAGGTGTTGAGGGATTGGACGTCCATGGTGAAGAGGAGGCGGTTGGGGCCAGAGAACTGTAAATTGTTGATAAGATGTCGGGTGTCAGAGGAATCGCGGATGTAGGTGGGGAGGGACTGGACAAGGGGAGAGAGAATGGAGTCAAGATAACGAGAAATGAGTTCCGTGGGGCAGGAACAGGCTGACACGATTGGTCTGCCGGAACAGTCCTGTTTGTGGATTTTGGTAGGAGGTAGAAGCGGGCCGTCCAAGGCTGGGAGACTATGAGGTTGGAAGCTGTGGAAGGAAGATCTCCAGAGGAGATGAGGTCAGTAACAGTCCTGGAAACAATGGCTTGATGTTCAGTGGTGGGGACATGGTCCAGGGAGAGGTAGGAGGAAGTGTCTGTGAGTTGACGCTCAGCCTCTTCGAGGTAGAGGTCAGTGCGCCAGACAACAACAGCACCACCCTTGTCAGCAGGTTTGATGACAATGTCAGGGTTGAACCTGAGAGAACGGAGTGCAGCAAGTTCAGAGAGAGACAGGTTAGAGTGGGTGAAAGGAACAGAGAAATTGAAATGATAGCTTCCCCGATGGTCTAGTGGTCAGGATTCGGCACTTTATCAGCATTAGCCTGGGTTCGATTCCCAATCAGGGAATGTAGATTTTTTTATCTTGTTAAAATGAGTATTAATTATTTATTGATGAAATAAATTTAACAGCTCCACCAGAATCAGTGGGGTGATAGTTGATGTTTCGCCACAGAGTTGGAAATGTCATATTTGGATAAGTCTAGAACAAAGACAGAAGCGGAGTGAAAGAAGGACAAGAGAAGGGCTGGGTGTAAAGCGCTGACCACAGAGATGGTGGCGCCAGGAAAAATATGAGTGGGAGAAGGGCAAATTTTGCTGCCTACTGTTTGCACTGACATAAATATCACTCCTGATGGATCAACCAATCACAACTGCTCTTTGACAGCAGCACGCCAGGCCGAATGGTCTCTTTCTGTGCTGCAACTTTCTATAATTTTATGTTTCCCAACAGCACGAGTCATTCTTCCATTTTATAATCCACTCGAGCGAGATGTACTTTCTTAACTTGTATTCGGCTCGTTTGAAACCAAAACACGGAGCAAATTCAGCGAGATTTCTTGTCATTTCCAGCACGAGATTTGTCACGAGACTAATTGAGCGACACATTAATGGTGCCAATCCTTCACTGGAGCTCACCGCGTCCAAAGAGCACTGTTATCATCTGCCTGTTTATAACTTCTTGCAGTACATCTGCTGAACTATATAAGCTTATCACAGCTCTGCTTTCTTCACATTGAAATCCAATGTGAAAATATGAGCATTTTCAAAGCTGAACAACGTAGACAAGACTGGAAGGGAAGTGTGATTGTGCACTGTGCACATTCCTGTAATTGGTATCTGGGAGAATCAGGAAGATCCTGGTGTCTCTGTCCACTGCTATCTGTAAACCGATCACGTTCTGTTTTACGTTCGCACTATCTGACTGTGTTTGCATCAAGCAGCTAATTGACCTGGACGGGCAGAAAGAGCTGGAGGCGAATATCTGTCCTGCACAAGTTTCACAGCTAATTCAACAACCCCGCCTTTTCTCCACAGCCGTTTATATTTTATTGTCTCTCAGTATTTCTGTTAAAGTGAAACACCACACAGACCTGCTTTAACTGTGACCTGCCACTTTTTCGACCAATCAGGCAATTTTAGCAGCAGTGGAAGTGGTATTTGAAACCAAGCTTCATTATTACTGCCCATCGCCTTGCCTAGCATTGCTACTCAAATAGAACAGAATCAAAGCAGCAACAATACGTCATAAGGCCCCACAAGCCTCCTCCGTCACTTTATAAGATCATGGCGAATCTCCAGCCTCAACACCAAATTCCCACCCGATCCCTATCGCCCTTCATTCCCTTAGAGTCCAAAAATCAGGAGAATTTTTAGATGTTTTTTCTTCCATTGATCCGAGAGTTCTGTGGACACCTGGTTGAAATCAGCAATATTAAGAAGAACATTCGGTAAGATTGGAACTTTCCTTGGGAATCCCCAGTGGATTTTAAAAGCATCGTTTTCACCACTCAGCCACAATGATTGACCAAGGCCCCAGTGCTTTCCACTCAATCATCAATAACATCATTCACAGCTTCCGCTTCTCAGCTGCACCTCCTTCCAATCATTGTGATCCATTTTCCTCAGGATTTGTTCCTGGATTCAATATTTCGCTGCTTTGTGTCATCATTTTGAAAACAGATCCGCTTCAATATCCAACACAATTTGAATTGCAAACCTGAAGGACATCAATGGAAAACAAGTCACTCGGAAACACAAATCCCATGGTGCTCATTTTCAGATTCACAACAGTCAGCTTTTCAATAAAATGAAGGAATTTGACAGTGAAACGATTTAGAAAGTTTGTGTGACTTTTACTTCTGACTCACTCACTCGGGTATTCTGTAAAAGCTGCTCCGAGGTTTTGTGACCGGGATATAATGTACCTGAGTTTTCCTGAGCCTGTGCTCGGTGTATTGGGAGGTTTGGCCTGGGTTGGGGTATCTCGCGTCCCAGGTATGGGCAGTAACCCGCTGATTGAAGCTGCAGTCGCCGCTTTCTGCTGGCAGCGGGTGATTGGAGAGTGCGGGGCCGGAATATTGCTGCTTTTCTGCTTTTCCCTGTCTCACTCACCGTGGAGCTGTGGAAGAGAGAATAATTCATGGGTTTGTTTGAATCCAATAACTTCATACATTTCCAGTGTGTTGGATATCAGTGCATGGTAGGTCTAAATGTTTTCTCATTATATTTGAAATGAATATTCGAAAAAAAGCCGCTTACTTGGGAGCTCCCTGGATAACATTGGAGCCGGCAACATTTCCGGGGTGTTGGCATTCAGCTCAAGTAGCCAATGACAACCGGGAACTGAGTGACAATGAATGCTGAAAAAAGGGGAAGTTTCGTCCCTGGGTGGTCTCGAACCACCATCCTTTCGGTTAACAGCCGAACACGCTGACCAATTGCGCCACAGAGACCAATGCAACCTCTAACCAGGGTGTCATCGAGTTAAAGTTTCAGATTTCTGCTACAGGAATGACAATTGTTCTCTATCAGTTTTACTCTTCCAAAATAAAGGTTGGGACATTCATTGTGGATACATGGAAACAGTCTGATCCCACCCACTGCAGACACATCCATGTCACTGGGAACCAGCTCTCCTATAACCGGTGCCGTCTCCCTTCGAGCCTTTCGCTGTCTTGTCTGTTACCAAGTATTCTGATTGTCCTGAAGCCGATATTAAGTTTGAATTCCTGAGGTGCAGTAACGAGAATCATTTCAATGTCTCAGATCAGTAATTTTCACTGATAACATAGCGTCAATGTTCCAACGCCTTAAAGAAGGGAAAGGTGCCTTGACTGTCTCTGGTCAGTCGGACAGTTCACCCTTCATTCTCCTCTGATTCCGGTTCCCAAAGAATATCTGAAGATTCACAAAGCTGGAGACTGAGATTTCTATTTTGGTTCCTTCTCCATTTTCCCACATGCCAACTGGCAATATATTCCAAAATCTCGTCTCAATCCTCCGCTTTGCATCATGTCCAGGGATGAGGAAATTCAGTTTTGTGGAGATTTTATGGAGACCGGGATTGTCCTCTATGGAGCAAAAAAGGTTAAACCGAGATTTCACGGAGCTGCTCAAAGTGATGAGGGTGGGGGCAACGGGGACAGGGCGGTTTGATAGAGCAGATGGGGAGAGACTGTTTCCACTGACGGGGGTCACTAACCAGAGGAATGGGATTAAAATAGTTAAAGAAGGAAAGACTTGCATTTTAATAGCGCTATTCCAGACCAGTGGATGTCTCAAACCACTTTCCAGCCAATTAAGTACTTTGTGAAATAAAAACAGACAACGTTGGGAAACTCAGCAGGTTTCTCTCTCAAAAGATGCTGTCAGGCCTGCTGAGTTTTTCCTGTATTTTCTGTTTTCCTTTCCAGATTTCCGCAGTTTTGCTTTTATTGAAGTGGAGCCATTGTTGTAATGCAGGGAACACGGCAACCAATCACCGCTCAGGAAACAGCCAAAACCAGGCACGTCACAATGAGCAGACCATGTGTTCTTGGTTGAGGGATAAACGCTGACCAGGTCACGTGGCTTCAACGTGAACCCACAAATTATGATTATGGCTCTGCCCAGTTTTAAAGCGGAGAACGATTCATGTGCTAGGCAAGCATGAAAATTACTGCACCACAGAAACAGGAAACAGCACAAAGGCTCAATGGGCTTCACTAAAATGTTAAACTGTGACGTCCTGCAGCAGCACTTTGGATATTTGTTATGAAGAAATGGAATTCTGCTGTTCTCATTAGGAATGCTGGAGACAGACTGATCAACAATATCATCATCAAATCGCACAGATCTACAAGAGGTCTTTCGGACAATCAATCTCTGTCAGTTTTGTTCAACGAGCTTTCTAGTTAATCTCAATTTATTTGTCTCTTTCCATAACCCTGATCTTTTTCTCCCTTTCAAGTCATTGTCCAATTCCATTTTGAAAACTCTGCGTTAAGAAAAAAACAACATTGAAAAAGGTGCAGGGCCTTCTGCTGAGTCCATGCACAATGTATGAAAGTTAACAAAGTTTTCCTGACCCAATGACATGAAGAGATGGATTCTGAAACCTTTGACAGTTTTCAAATTTTTTGAAATCGTTGATGTCAAATCGAATTATCAAAAAATATTTACCCTGACCAAACATCTCCTCATTTTTCTCAGTCAATATATACAATCTCATTACCTATTACCAACATTTCACTGAGTAAACACGCAGAGTCACAAAGGAGAAAAAGAAACATCATTTGAAACATCGAAATAATGAAACATTGAAAAAAGAAGTTAGCAGTGGAGATGATTTCTGTTTGTCACAAAGTGCAGGATGATCTGATTAACTGGCGGAGCTGATTCGAGTTTCCCAATGACCTATTCCTGCTCCTTTGCTTCTGTTCTTTTCGTTGACAATACCAGTGAAGGAAATTATGAATAACCCATTTTAACGTGATAGCGTAGCAAGCGGTCTAAGGCGCTGGATTAAGGCTCCAGTCTCTACAGAAACGTAGGTTCGAATCCCACCGTCGCCAGACATTGAAGTTATCTTCCTTTTAGGATCTGCAGCTGTCCCATTTGAACCAACAGATACCAACTGACATTAAACCCAGCGGAGTGTGCGGTGTTTTACTTTGATCGGAGGAATGAGGAGAGACAATATAAATATGAGTTGCTGTAGGAAAAAGGCGGGGTGTGGAATTGCAGTCGGTGAGTTGCTCTTCCAGAGAGTCGGCATGTGAACAATATGCTGAATGACCGTCTGCTGTAGCCATCTATGATTTTATACAATCTACATTCATGCAAATCTGGGGCTTGGATTCGCGACTGAGTTGTTAAGGCAACAGGTTTTGAATCTAATGGGGTCTCCACAGGTGGGCTGGAATCCTGACAACTACTCTTCTTATCATTCCTGAATTTTAGAGTGTGCCTGCACGATTAAATGTCGATTAAGTTGAATAAAAAACATCCAAAACCCCCAGCGTTCTCTAATTTCCATTTGTCTGCAAGCGTTCACAAAAGTTACAGCGAGAAATGGAACAAAAACAGAGCCAGGTTGGTGTCATGCTTGCTTTCTGGGTGTTTGCCTCTCCTTAGAGACAAACCCTTGCCCTCTGTCAATCTGGGTGTATATGCCTGTGTCTGTTCCTGTGTGTGTGTCAATGCGGTTCAGTTCCCCATTTCACCATCCAAACATTATTCACGTTAGCTGTGTGGCTTCATATTAGGGTGGTACAGAGAATAAAAAGAGCAGTTTTAAAATATACAAGAGGAGTTTTCTTTCATTTTTTTGAATGAAGACTTTTCAGATTCTGAGGGTCGGTTTGGTACAAAGTGGAGGATGATCGAAATTGTCACTGAGCAACATTTAAACAGACAGACACCGAGTCCTTGTGGTTGAGTGGCTAAGGCAATGGACACATCGAGAGAATGAAACTTTTAAATACAAATAATCCAAACTGAAATCACTCGGACATTAGGAACTGTTTCTATTGCTGTCGCGTGTCGGAAGGAACAGGAAAATAAAAGTTGATTCACAAATGTTGCAGTAACGAATAGGTTATAATCACCAGGAAAGGCTGAGCAGCCTGAAGCTCTTTTCTCTAGAAAAGAGAAGGCTGAGAGATGACCTGATAGAAATGGGATGTTTTGTCCCTGTTTCATCAGAGATTCGAGGTGAAGTTTATTCACTCAGCTGCAGATTTACATCTGCTGAATCTGCCTCAAACAAACCATGAAATGTTTAGGGAGATAGAAAGAAAGATTCTACATTGTGATGGATTTCTTAAGATCGAATATTCTCATCTTCTGAATCAGCATTTTTATCAAACTCTCTCTGCTTTTAGATTACAACAGTGACTACATTTCAAAAAGATTTAATTGGCTCTAAAGGGCCTCCCGTTGTCCTGGGTTTGTGAAAGTCTCTGTTTAAATGTAAGTCTTTATTTCTCTCTTTCTGTCTGTCAATCTAAGTTAACAATCATGTGGAATAGTGAAGTGTATCTGTTCCTTTCAGTGTCTGCCACTCTCTCTCCCTCTGTCTGCCGCTTTTTGTCCCTGTATATCTGCCTCGCTCTCTTTCACTCTCTCAGTCTCTCTGTCTGTGTCTCTATCTCTGTTCACTTTTGTGCTCTTTGTTCCCTCCATTCACTTGCTGTCTGTATGCAACCAATATTCACTGGGTTGATTCTTGAGTGACAGTGAACATGCTGAGAGGCTGTGTTCCCCTGGCTGGAGCGTCTAGAACTGGGCTCACATTCTCTGGATAATGTGTCAGCCATTTAGGACTGAGGCGAGGAGACATTTCTTCACCCAAAGACTTGTGAATCTTTGGAATTCTGTAGCCTGGAGCTCTGTGGATCCTCAGCCGATGAGTATATTGAAGGCTGAGATTGATAAATGTTTGGACTTTAAGTGAATGAAGGGCTATTGGGATCGGATGGAAAATTGGTGCTGAGCTTGGGGATCTGACATGATCTTATTAAGTGGTAGCGGAGGCTTGAGGGGGCTTATGGCTAATTCCTGTTCCTTTTCCGATGTTTTTAATGTTCTGTTTCGGTGGAAACACCATCAAGGCGACGGGAAACACAGGTTGTGAGAGGTAGCCTGGCCGAATGGCCTCAGGCGCTGGATTCAGGTTCCATTATTTGTGGATCCGCTGCCAAAGCTATAGGTGGTTCACCTGTTGGTCACTTTGAGTGCTCTCTTCTGACGACAAAGTGCCAGCTCAAAGTGAATGCGGGCGTGTATTGGGTTTAATTTTAACTGGGAGAAGGAGGAGAGGCAATACAAATATTAATTGCTTTTGTGAGAATGCACGGCAGAGGAAGTAGTTGAGTTTTCTTCTAGACAGCCAGCACGGAGAAGATGGGCCGAAAGCCCGCCTCTCTGCTGTAGTCATCTTATATACCAACAACATTAACCTGTTCATAGGGCCAGTTGCCGTGGCCGAGTGGTTAAGGCGATGGAGTTCAAATCCATTGGGTGTTTCCCCGCTGCTCATTATTCCTGGTTTTAACTCTGTGTCTACAGAGTTAATTATCGGTTAGATTCAATCAAATCCATCCAAGCACTAAAGCATCCAAGGGGGTTTTCCTATTTCCGTTCATTCACCAAAACGTTCACGAAACTTGTCGTAGAGGATCAAAAACCGAGCCAGGTTGGTGATATGCTTGCTTTCTGGGTGTTTGTCTCTCCTTAGAGACTAACCCTTGCCCTCTGTCACTCTCGGTGTATATGTCTGTGTGTGTTCCTCTGTGTGTGTCCATGTGGTTCAGTTCCCGAAGGGGTGAACACATTTTTCCCATCACACATTTTATTCACATTAGCTGTGCAGTTTCATATCAAAATGTTACAGAGAAAAATATCAGGATGGAAGATGCTGGAGGAGTTTGCAATGTTTGGAAGGATGTGCAGCTAAAAAGTGGAAGATTGAGCGAGGAGTTTTCTCCTCATTTAACCCGAGATTTGGGACAAGATCTGAGAGATATTTGTGTCGATGTAAACGGTAAAATCTTCCCTATTACCGCTAATTTTGCCGTGCACCATCCTCTCTATTGTCAGCGCTTTTCAGCCGATCAGAGCCCTTCTCTCATTCACGATCTTCACCTCTGTGTTTGTTCCTTACCGGTTGTGACCGGATGACATTTCCAACTCTGATGCAAAACTCGAGCTCACACTGATTCCAGTAAAAGTGATCTGCATTTCTCTCTGGAAATTATCCAATCTCATTTCCACAGTTTGCAGAAAGTCAGAATATTATCATTCCCTGACCGGGAGTCGAACCCGGGCCGCGGCGGTGAAAGCGCCGAATCCTGACCACTAGACCACGAAGGAAGCTACTCAGAACATTTGCAACCCGGTTTATCTATGCCACGTGTGCCTTTTATTTTTATTTCCGACCCCTTTCACCAGAGACATGTTTCAAATGAACATAAGAACATGAGATAAAGGAGCAGGAGTCGACCACTCGGCCCCTCAAGCCTGCCCCGCCATTCAATAAGATCATGGATGATCTGCCCCAGGCCTTAACTCCTCTTTTGTGCCAGCTCCTCATAGCCCCCAACTCCCCGATATTTCAAAAATCTATCTACCTCCCCTTTTAATACTTTCAGTGATCTAGCCTCTACAACTCTCTGGAGTAGAGAATTCCAGACATTTACTACCTTCTGAGAGAAGAAATTCCTTCGCATCTCAGTTTTAAATTAGTGCTCCCTTATTCTGTAACTATGTTCCCTAGATCGAGTGGAAACGCCTTCTCTACATGAACCTGTCAAGCCTCCTCACAATCTTGTAGGTTTCAATAAGATCACCCCTCATTCTTCTAAACTCTAATGAATAAAGGCTTAACCTGTTTTGCTGTTCTTCATCCCAAAAAGTAGCCTGCTGAATCTATTTTGAACTGCCTCCAATGCCAGTATATCCTTTCTTAAATACGGGGGCCAAAATTGTACACAGTACTCCAGATGCGGCCTCACCAACACCCTGCACAGTTGTAACAAGACTTCCCTATTTTTAAACTCCAACCACGAGCAATACAGGCGAAAATTCCATTTACCTTCTTAATTACTTGCTGCACCTTCATGCTGACCTATTGTGTTTAATGCACAAGGACACCCAGATCCCTCTGTGCTGCACGTTTTTGGAGTCTCTCTCCATTTAAATAATAGTCTGCCTTTTGATTCTTCCGTCCAAAGTGCAAGACCTCACACTTTCCTACATTAAACTCCATCTGCCAAGTTTTTTGCCCACTCACTCAACCAATCTATACCCCCTTGCAGATTCCTTATGTCCTCATCACAAAATGCACTCCTACATATTTTTGTATCGTCAGAAAATTTGGATACATTACACTCTGCCCCTCCTCCAAGTTATTAATATAGATAGTAAATAATTGAGGCCCTAGGATTGATCCTTGTGGCACTCCACTAGTTATGTCTTTCCAATCTGAAAATTCCCGACTCTCTGTCTTGTGTGTGTTAAATTGGGCTTTTTACATTGCAGGGTCTGTGTAGGGTAATAGGGATCACGGTCTCTCACACACGGAAAGTTTTCCCGCTACATTGCAGGGTTTGTGTAGGGTAATAGGGATCACGGTCTCTCACACGCGGAAAGTTTCCCCGCTTGAAGCATTAACAGTATTAAATGTAGGGAAAGGTTGCATCGTTCCCGTTTGTTGTTAAATAGTAACTGGATGCATCATCTCAAAACAAAGTGACATTTATACTTCTCCAGGTTTTGAATGATCTTCTGAAAAATGCATGGCTCGGAAATTAGAGGGAAAGATGGGGGCGGATTTGCTATAAGGTTGTTCGCACATGTGTGAGGTGTTGAATGAGCTGCTGATGTGCTCTGTCACCTGATGATTCTAATGTTAGATCAATTTCTCTGCCGCATGGCTAAGGTTTTCCGCCGAATTATACTTCCACAAAACAAGGTCCTGAAGTGCAATAAGACAGCACAGTTTGATATTCTGCAATGAGCTACATGTTGCTTTCGTTGCCTAGTAGTTATCACATTTCCTTTACACGCGGAAGATTCTCTAGTTGGAAACTCACATTAGAACTGGCAACATTTGTGGAAAACTTTCCTGCCGCCATTGAAAACCCGGATCCCTATGACAATGAGTGTTGAAGGGGGAAAAAAACATCGGAAGTTTCGTCCCTGAGTGGTTTTGAACCACCAAACTTTCAGTTGGAAGAACACACTAATCAATTTTGCTGCAGGAACTGATACAACCTCCTGTCTTCCTTGTACAAGCACAGCCAAGTCTCTTTGCACATCAACGCACAACTTTCTCACCTTTTGAAACGTGTTCTGCTTTGTTGCTTTTTAAAAATTACTTTTATGACCAGAAGAGAGAAGTAAAAAGTGATGGGGTTTATACTGTTCAAGCGGGGCAGGGTGGGGAGGGGGTGGGGAGGGCAGAGCAGGTGAAGCTGGGTAGAAGGTCAGCGAGAGGTGGGAGCTAAGGAGAGACTGACAAACGTATCATGGACACAAGAAAAAGAGAGTGTTAATGGCAGTGGTGAGGGCTGAAGAAGGTGCTGATAGTTGCATAAAAGTACGAAAGCAGAAGGTGTGAATAGCAGAACAAGGGTCAGCACTCTATGAAAGAACAACATGGAACAAGTAACAGATGGCGCTTTTGGAGTTGGGGTGGGATGGGGTGAGAGGGAAGTAGTTGGGAAAAAAGAATTAAAAAGGGGATAAAAAGGGGGATGAAATAACGAATAAATGAATAAAAAATAAGTAAATAAAATACATTTTTATAAAGGGATTTTAAGAAGTGTGAAAATGGAGGAGAGAGTTCATGGTCTGAAGTTGTTTAACTCAATGTTATGCCCAGAAGGCTGCAAAGTGCCTAACCGGAAGATGAGGTGCTGTTGCTCCAGTTGGCGTTGGGCTTCACTGGAACATTGCAGCAGGCCAAGGACAGACATGTGGGCATGAGAGCAGGATGGGGTGTTGCAATGGTAACCGGCAGGAAGGCCCGGGTCATGCTTGCGGACAGATTGAAGGTGTTCTGCAAAGTGGTCACCCAGTCTGCGTTTGGTCTCCTCAATGTAATAGTTGCAGATGTACAACTTCCTACTTCCAAAACCCACCAACTTAATCAATGCGGCTCCTCTGAAACTTTCAATGCAAATATTGATCCTTTATAAGGTGCCGTTCCCAGAACTATACCCAGTCCTCCAGTTGTGACCTAACCAGGGCTTTGTATAGCTGTAGCAAACCTTTCCCTCTTTTCTATAACAGCCTCTGCAACAGGTTGTACAGCAGAGGAATAAGATTGTATATATCGACTGAGAAAATGAGAAAATGTTTGATCGGAATAAATTTCGTTAAAAAAAATTAAATCCAAATCAACAGTTTAAGTACTTTTTTTGTACAAAAACTATGTAATAATTATAAGTGCAATTCTTGGTGTCATTGAGTCAAGGAAACTTTGGTAACGCTGCAGAATTTTGCAGACTGGGCAGCGTAGAAGCTCCTTCTCATCTTTCAATATCATTTTTATTAAATCAGTATTTTCCAAGTGAAATTGGAGAATGAGTTGAGAGGGGGAAATCGGGGTTTTGCAGAGAAGGAAGGAAAATCGGATGAATGAGGAGGCTCTTTGTAAAAAGCTTAGGCATAGAAAGGATGAGTGGGAGGCTCTCTTACTGCGCTGTGCCATTTGATGATGACATTGTTGATCAGTCTGTCTCCAGCATCCCTAATGAGAACAGCCGAATTCCGTTTCTTCAAAACAAAGACCCAAAGTGCTGCTGCATGACGTCACCGCTTAACATTCCAGCCAGGTGCCTGCGCAGTTCAGAGGAGACAAGTAACATCCCATCTGTAACTCAGGAAATTGAAGCGAGGGAAACTCAAGAAAATTACAATCACCAGGGAAGTGATACCGAGTAAATTGTTGGAGGTGTGGGTTCACAAACACTCTGGTCCTGATGGGCTTTATCGTACCATCTTAAAAGAAGTGACGAGTGAGATATTTGATGTATTCGTTTTACTTTTCCAAATTCCCTATATTTGGGCAAGAATCCATGAGATTGGAAAACAACAAATGTAATACGTTGGCTCAAAAAGTGAGTGAGACAGGAAACAAAAGGTTCGATGCTATTTTTAGTGACGTTATGGCAGGACACATTAAAAAGTTAAAGGTAATCAGGCAGAGTCAACAGGGTTCTGTTAAAGGAAAATCGTCTTTGACCAATTTGTTAGAGTTCTTTGAACGAGCATATATTATGGACAATGGAGAACTGGTGGATGTGCTGTACTTAAGCTTCCAGAAGGCATTTGATAAAGTGACACATCAAGTGTTTTTTGTGGAAAGTAAAAGTTCATAGTGGAGGGGGTAACAGATTGGAATGGATAGAAGATTGGCTAGCTAACAGGAAGCAGAGATTAAGAAAAAATGGCTCACTTTCTGGTTGGCAGGATCAGTGGTGTGTCACAGGGATCAGCGCTGGGGCCTCAGCTTTTTACAATGTGTATAAATGAGTTGGATGAATGGCCCAAGGAATGGTTGCTAAATATGCTGACGACAGAAAGATAGTTGGAAAAGTAATTTGTGGAGTTGACATAAGGACCTGAAAAGGGACATAGATAGATTAGGTGAATGGATAAAGATCTGGTAAATGGAATATAATGTGGGCAAATGCGAAATTGTCCATTATGGCAGGAAGAATGAAAAAGCATATTATCTAAATGGTGAAAGATTGCCGGGCTCTGAGATGTAATGGTTAGCATGCAAACCTAGCAAATAATTAGGAAAGCTAATAGAATGGTATTGTCGCTGGACTAATAGTCAAGGGAGCCAGGGTAACACTCCGGGTTCGAATCCCAAACAGCCCTTCTCTTCCTTATTCATTCCCACACTCTGGTTTTGTCCTCGACTGTGATATTTCCGCTGTCATTGGTGAAACGAGTGTGGATTGTTGTAAAAACCCGTCTGGTTCATTAATGCCCTTTAGGGAAGGAAATCTTACCTCGTCTGGCCACATGTGACTCCAGGCCCACAGCACTGTCGTTGACTCTTAAAATACCCCCTGAAATGACCACTCAATTGTAACAAAGACACATAAAAGGAATGAACGGACTACCCAGTATTTGACCAAGGCACTGGAAGCGACAATGGCAATCTCAGCCCTGTCGACCCTGCAAAGTACTCCTTACTAACATCTGCCTAACAGACTAGTCAAGCAAACAGCCTGACATATGGAATCGTACCTTACAGAGAATGCCTCAGACACCACCATCTCTGGGTATATCCTGTCCCACCGAGGACAGGCCCAGTAGTGGTGGCGGCACAGTCGGGAGGGAGTTGCCCTGGGAGTCCTCAATATTGATTCCGGACCCCATGAAGTCTCCTGGAAACAGGTCAAATGTGGGCAAGGAAAGCCTCGTGTTGATTAGCACGTATCATCTTCCCTCAGCTGATGAATCAGTGCTGCTCCATGTTGTACACCATTTGGAGGTGGCAAGGGTGCAGAATGTATTCTGGGTGGGAGACTTCAATGTCCATCGCCAAGCATGGCTCGGTAGTGCCACTACTGACCTAGCTGGCTTAGTCCTAAATAACATAGCTGCTAGACTGGGTCTACAGCAAGTGGTGAGCGAAAAACATGCTTGACCTCATCCTCACCAACCTGCCTGCCTCAGATGCATCTGTCCATAACAGTATTGACAGGGGTGACTGCTGCACAGTCATTGCGGAGACGAAGTCCCGTCTTCACATTAACAATGTCCTCCATCGTGTTGTGTGGCACTACCACCATGCTAAATGGGATAGATTTCGAATTGATCTAGACTGGGCATCCATGAGACGCCGTGGGCCATCAGTAACAGCAGCATTGTACTTGAACATAATCTGTAACCTCATAGCCCTGCATATCCCCCATTGTACCATCCCCAGCAAGCCAGGGGATCAACCCTGATTCAGTGAAGAGTGCAGGAGGGCATGTCAGGAGCAGCACCAGGCATACCTAAACATGAGGTGTCAACCTGGTGAAGATACAACAAAGGGCTACTTGCATGCCAAACAGCATAAGCAGCTAATGATGGACAGGGCTAAGTGATCCCACAACCAATGAATCGGATCTAAGCTCTGCAGTCCTGTGACAATCAGTCGAGAATGGTGGTGGACAATTAAACGACTCACTGGAGATGGAGGTTCCACAAATATCCCCAAACTCAATGATGGGGAAGCCCAGTACATCAGTGGAAAAGATAAGGCATTTGCGACAATCTTCAGCCAGAAGTGCCGAGTGGATGGTCCATCTCGGCATCCCCCAGAGGTCCCCAGCATCACAGGTGCCAGTCTTCAGCCAATTCGATTCACTCCACATGATATAAAGAAGCGACTGAAGGCACTGGGTACTTCAAAGGCTATGGACCCTGACAATATTCTGGCAATAGTACTGAAAACTTGTTCTCCAGAACTTACTGCGCCCTTAGCAAAGCTCTTCCAGTACAGCTATAACACTGGCATCTATCCGGCTATGTGGAAAATTGCAAAGGTATGTCCTGCAAACAAAAAGCAGGACAAATCTAAATCAGCCAATTGCCGCCCCATCAGTCTACTCTCTGCCATCAGTAAAGTAATGGAAGGGGTCACTGGCAATGCTATCAAGCAGCACTTACTTAGCAATAACCTGCTCACTGATGCCCGGTTTGGGTTCCGCCAGGGCCACTCAGCTCCTGATCTCATTACAACCTTAGTTCAAACATGGACAAAAGAGCTGAACTCCAGAGGTGAGGTGAGAGTGACTGCCCTTGACATCATTGCAACATTTGACCGAGTGTGGCATCAAGGAGCCCTAGCAAAATTGAAGTCAATGGGAATCACGGGGGAATACTCTCCACTAGTTGGAGTCATGCCGAGCACAAAGGAAGATGGTTGTGCTTGTTCGAGGTCAGTCATCTCAGTTCCAGGACATCTTTGCAGTAGTTCCTCAGGGTAGTGTCCTCAGTCCAACCATCTTCAGCTACTCCATCAATGACTTTCCGCCCATCATAAGGTCAGAAGTGGGGATGTTCGCTGATGATTGCAAAATGCTTAGCACCATTCGCGACTCCTCAGATACTGAAGCTGTCTATGTCCAAATGCAGTAAGGCCTGGATAGTATCCAGGCTTGGGATGACAAGAGGCAGATAACATTCGTGCCACACAAGTATCAGGCAATGACCATCTCCATCAAGAGAGAATCCATTCTTTACCCCTTGATGTTCAAGGGATTACCATCACTGAATCCCCCAGTGTCAATATCCTCGTTGTTACCATTGACCAGAAACTGAACTGGACTAGCCATATAAATACTGTAGCTACAAGAACAGGTCAGAGGCTAGGAATCATGCGATGCGTAACTCATCTCCTGACTCTCCCAAAGCCATCTACAAGGCACAAGTCAGGTGTATGATGGAATACTCTCCACTTGCCTTGCTGAGTGCAGCACAAACAACACTCAAGGAGCTTGACACCATCCAGGACAAAGCAGCCCAATTGATTGGCACCGCATCCACAAACATTCACTCTCTCCACCACCGACGCACCTAAGCAGCGTTGTAGGTGCACTGAGGGAATTCACCAAGGCTCCTTAGGCAGCACCTTCCAAACCCACGACCGTAACCATCTATAAGGACAGGGGCAGCAGGTAGATGGGAATGCCACCACCTGGAAGTTCTCCTCCAAGTCACTCACAATCCTGACTTGCAAATATATTGCCATTCCTTCACTGTCACTGGGTCAAAATCCTGGAACTCCTTTTCTAACAGCACTGTGGGTGTACCTACACTACACGGACTGCAGCAGTTTAAGAAGGCAGTTCACCACTACCTTCTCAAGGACAACTAGGGATGGGCAATAAATGCTGGCCCAGCCAGCGATGCCCACATCCCGAGAATGGATAAAACAAAGAAAAATATCAGCATGAAAGATATAATGAGAGATTGGCCCTTTCTATGTATATCCTACAACAACAACTTATATTTCTAAAGCACCTTTAACCTAATGAAACGTCACAAGGCGCTCCCCAGGAGCATTATATAACAAAGTGTGACACTGAGCCACATATTCAGTCAGATGACTAAAAGCTCGGTCAAAGGGGGAGACTTTAAGAACTGTCTTAAAGTAGGAAAGTATCGACTTCATGTTCCAGCTAACAGCAATGGTGCTTCTCATTAGTGAAGAAATCACCTGTGTTCAAGTTTAACAAGACATTTAGTCGGAGAAAGTTTTCTCTGGTGAAGATGATCGGGAATGAAAAAAAAGCCAAATGTCCAGTTTATTGGTAGTTTCCCTGATGACAACTGACCAGGAATCGGCGCTTCCATTGGACCAACAGCGAATAGGGTGGAGGGTTTTGGAAATTGAAAGTTACACATGAGCAGCTTGTGGGACTATTTCACCTCACTGTCAATTTCATGTTCCAGCTCACAGATACCGTTATTTTCACTGGCTGAAGAAGTTGCTTGTGTTGAACCTAAACAGGCAGTGTTGTGGTTTAAGAGATTTGAGATGGAACAAAAAGAGGCAAAAGCAGCATAGATAAGACAGCTCGAGAAATGATGTGGTCGCTTCCCTGGTGGTCTAGTGGTTAGAATTTAGCGCTTTCACTGCTGTGGCCTGGGTTCGATTTCTGGTCAAAGAATGAAGGTTCGTGGATTTCGAGAAATTGCTTAAGCAAGTTTTGATAACTTACTGATTGAAAATATTTAGCAGCTCTTCCAGAAGCAGAAGAGTGAGAGTATCGCCTCGGAGCTGGAAAAATCACACTTGGAACAAGTGGAGAACACAGAGTCGGAGTGAGGGAAAGGCTGAAGAGTAGGGCTGGTTGTAAAGCACTGACCAGAGATGTTGGTGCGAGGCAAAATATGGGTGGGAGAAGGACAAATGTTGCTCCCTACTGATTGTACCGTCACAACTATCACTCCTGATCAATCACCCTGCTCTTTCAAAGCAGCACGAATGGCCTCTTTCTTTGCTCTAACTTTTTATAATTTTATGTTTCCCAACAACACGGGTCATTCTGCCATTCATTAACCCACTTGAGCGAGATGTACTTTCTTACCTTGTATTCGGCTCTTAACAAACCAAAACACGGATAAAATTCAGCGAATTTTCTTGTCATTTCTCGGACCAGGTTTGTCACGAGACTAATTGAACGACACATTAATGGTGCCAATTCTTCACTGTAGCTCACCACGTCCAAAGAGCACTGTTACCATCAGCCTGTTATGTACCTTCTTGCAGTGCATCTGCTGAACAATGTAAGTTTATCACAGCTCTGCTTTCTTCACATTGAAACACAGTGTGAAAATATGAACAATTTCAAAGCTGAACAACGTACTAGAACGTGCTCGTACAACGTATAAACGGACTAGAAGGAGAGTGACTGTGGATAATAGGCACTGTGGACATTCCTGTAATCAGAATCTGGGAGGATCAGGAAGATGAGATCCTGGTGTCTCTTTACCCTGCAAGATTGTCTGAAAACTTATCGCCTTGCATCTTATTTTCCCACGAACTGACTCTGTCTGCATCCAGCAGCTAATTGACCTGGGAGCTGGACACGAGACAGGAACAGAAGCAGAAAGGGATGCGACATGAAAGTGCTTCCAATTTGATGTCTGCCAGTTGCTTTCAATGGTGAATGCCTGCCTTGCAGCGATTAGTTGGAGTTTTTTTCCCCTTTTTGAAAGAAGGAAGATTTTAAAAGTCCCACAGCGACCAGCGTGGGGCTCAAACCAACGACCCTGAGATGAAGAGTCACATGTTCTACCGACTGAACTAGCTGGGCAAGTGATCAAGGTCCGCTTCACATCCCAACACACATGGAGACACTTGTTGCTTTCAACCTGATACCTCAGCTTGTACCGACTATCAAAGTGTGAAAGGTAATCACCCTAGAAAAGACCCAAGGTTGCAATGCATTCCTCTGAATCATTAACAACATCATTCACATCTTCCACTTCTTAGCTGCACCTCCTTCCAAACATTGTGATCCATTTTCCTCAGGATTTGTTCCTGGATTTAATATATTTCTGCTTTAAGAACTCATTTTGAAATCAGATTCTCTTCAATATCCACACAAATTGAATTGCAAACCTGACGGACAAACAATGGAAAACAAGTAACTCAGTCACACAAATCCCATGGTGCTCATTTTCAGATCTTCAACAGTCAGATTTTCAATACAATGAAGGAATTTTGCAGTGAGAAGACTTGGAAAGGTGGTGCGATTTTTATTTCTAACTCACTCACTCGGGAATTCTGTAAATGATGCTCGGAGGTTCAGTGACCGGGATATAATTTACCTGCGTTTTCCTGAGCCAGTGCTCGGTGTATTGGGAGGTTTGGCCCGGGTTGGAGTATCTTGCGTCCCAGGGATGGGCAGTCACCCGCTGAGTGAAGCTGCAGTCGCCACTTTCTGCTGGCAGCGGGTGATTGGAGAATGCGGGGCCAGAATATTGCTGCTTTTCTGCTTTTCCCTGTCTCACTCACTGTGGAGCTGAGGATGAGGGAATCGTTGATGGGTTTGTCTGAAGCCAATAATTTCTTACATTTCTGCTGGGTTAGATGAAGGTACATAGTTCGTACAAATCTTTTCTCACTATATTTGACAGAAAAAAATAATATTTTTCCAAAAGCTGTTTGTGCGGGAGCTCACTGGACAACAGTAGATCTGGAACCGTTTTGGGGATATTATCTTGTAGCCCACGTACCCAATGACAACCCTGAACTGCGTGACAATGAATGCTGATGGGGGGAAAACAGAAAAGTCTTCACTCCTGGATGGTCTTGAATCATCAACCTTTCAGTTAACAAGAAAACACACTGACCAGTTGTGCCTCAGAGACTTATACAAGTTCCGTCTACAAGGTATCCTAACCAGGGTGTCAGTGAGTTAAATCTTCAGATTGCTACTACCCACATGACTATGGCTCTCTATCCGTCTTGCGCTTCCAAAATAAAAGTTGGGTCATTCATTGTGAACACATGGAAACAGTCTGATCCCGCCCACTGCAGGCACATCCATATCACTGGGAACCAGCTCTCCTACAACCGGTGCCATCTCCCTTCAAGCCTCTCGGTGTCTCGTCTGTTACCAAGTATTCTGATTGTCCCGAAGCCGATATTAGGTTTGAATTCCTGATGTGCAGTAACGAGAATCCTTTCAACGTCTGAGATCAGTTAATTTCACTGATACCATCAGAGTCAATGTTCCATCGCCTTAAAGAAGGGAAAGGTACCTTGACTGTCTCTGGTCAGTCGGACTGTTCACCCTTCATTCACTGATTCCATTCCTCAAAGCGGATTTTCATTTTCGCCTTGAGTTCCCTGACCACATCTGGCAGCATCTTTGATTCGAGAGGCATAATTCATAGTTCAGATGTAATGCAGTTCCGATGAAAGGTTACAGAACTGAAATTAAAACTATGTTTATCTCTCCACAGAGGTTACCAGGTCTGCTGAGAATTCCAGTATTTTCTGTTTTTATTTCAGATGACCAACATCTGCAATATGTTGATTTTCTTTACCTGATTATGAAACATATAAGATTCTGAGGGGACCTGGCAGTGCGGAGGTTGAGAGGATGTTACCTCTTGTGGGAGAATCTAGAACTAGGGGTCGCTGTTTAAAAATAAGCGGTCACCCATTTAAAACAGAGAGGCAAAGTTTTTTTCCTCTCAGAGAGTCATGAGTCTTTGGAACTCTCTTCCTGAAAAGACTATGGAAGCAGAGTCTTTGAATATTTTAAAGGCAGAGATGGATATATTCTTGGTAAGCAAGGGGTTGATAGGTTAACGGGGGTAGATGGGGTACAGGTTTCAGGTTACTGTCAGGTCAGCCATGATCTTTTTAAACGACGGAGCAGGCTTGAGGGGCCGAATGGCCTACTCCTGCTCCTTGTTATTATGTAGTGTTAAGGGTGTGGAACCCATTACCAGTAGATTTTGAGATCCATGTCTGAGGTGAAAACGTGCAGGTAAGCTCACACTGTAAACAGATTGTTCACCAGGTAGAAATGGAAAGGGATTCGCCCTATCATCCCAATTACTGACACAGCAAAACAGTCTCGCCGATGTTATAACTGATGCAGTTGGTAAAGCGGAGTTATTTATTCCCAGAGGGAAACTTTAAACAACTGTCACAACCTATAATTTTAAGTACTATGTTTGAGATGCGACCCTAAATTCAGGAATCAGACCACCAGCTCTCGAAGTTTTACATTAAAAAGAATGAAACATTTTATTAGTTTACACAGATTAAAATATATATACACACGGCTACAAATCTCAGAACTTTTAACAAATTCCCAAACTAATCTCCATTAAGGCAACAGCAACCTTTAGACTTAACCAGACACCAAGCATAGCATTTTCACCATACGAATTCAAAATGAGGTTCTTTTCATTTGTTCCTTGCGGAGTCAATTGGAGCCTTGCAGCTGCCTTTTGATCTCAGTTGCTTCTGTTAAGCACACTCAAAATGGTTATCTGGATACTTACTATCACTGATTGAATGCAAATTCTCATTTTCCCACCAGCCTCTTTGAACACCTTTTAACAATGAAAGCCCTTTCATAATACCAATTTTATTAAAAATATAAATATATTACTTGGTAGCTGCTAGGTAGGTGTCCGTTTTCACTCTACTTCTTGAATGCTCTATTAAAAAATGCAAATGCACGTTATTCCCCTTCCATCTCAAAACTAGCACACATCAAAGCACCCAGGCTAGCTGGCTTTAATCCAAATAAGACACACCCACAGACTAAACCTCTATTTTAAAATAAATGTATATTCCAAAATATTAAGTACATTAATAGCTCCATTACACCGGTGGGAGGCCATTCAGATACTTTGCGTGTGCAAAGGGTTTATTCAGTTTGCTCACATGTAAACACTCCATCTTTAAAGGTTCAAAGGATTTGATCCATAATCAGAGGATTGCTACTGGCAACAGACAGTTTGAAAGCCACCAACTCATCCCATCTGCTAAGATTCCGCTGAGTTCAGATCTAACTCTAGGGGTTTGTTCTGCTGGTCATTACACCCAGGAGAGAATTATGGTGGAGCTCAGAGCAATTTGGTCGCTGTATCAATTGATTCAACAATTTTATGCCTTTCCCCAATGGCACCCATCGTATCTGATTACAGGACATAGGTTTCGATCCTACATTTTCGCCCTTCAATGGCGGAGCGGTCACCCAGCATTAGCTGCGGGACAGAATGTGCCCTATTCTCTCAACAACAGATCCTCGCACATGCGCATTGTTGTATGTGCTTGGAGCGTGCGCAATGCGGTCAGTTTCAGGAGCATGCGCAGTGCTGGTTTGTGACTGAAGCTGCTCAGAGCGGCTGGGAGAATGTCGAGTGGAGCAAACTAACAGAGTTAGTGGGTGTGTGAGGAGGAATGGAGCCAGCGGAGTGGGCAGGGAGGCTTCATAAAGACACAGTGCAGGCCTGTGTGTTCTCACCTCAAATCCCGTTCACCCATCACCCCTGTGCTCATTGACCCACATTGGCTCCTGGTCAAGCAATGTTTCCATTTTAAAATTGCATACTTGTTTCAAATCCCTCCATGGCCTCATCCCTCTCTATCTCTCTAATCTCCAGTCCTACAACCCTCCTAGATTTCAGCACTCATCCTCCTGGCCTCTTTAGCATTCCTGACTTTAATTACTCCACCATTGATGGCTGTGCCAAGGTGTGAAGCTTTGAAATTCTCTCCCTCAACTTCTCCAACCCTCCACCTCTCTCTCCTGATTAAAGATGTTGGTTAAAATTTACCTCTTCAATCACGGCTTTGTCCATTGACCCTAATATCGCCCTCTGTGACTTGTCAGTTTTTTTCTTTATGAAACTCCTCTGAAGCACCTTGGGATGTTTTATATAAGTTGTTCCTGTTTCATGACAGCCAGTTTGTGCACAGTAAGATTCCACAAACAGCAATCAGACTAACTGATTAATCTAGTTTTTTTGGTGCTGTTAGTTAAAGCACGAATGTTGGTCCCACTGCACCAGGAGAACTCCCCTGTGGACAGGATGTGGAGTTGTTGAGCTCTCCTGAGCTGAGAGTGGAGCTGAGTGAGCTGTCGGGCCTGCAGTGTACCTTGAAGAACCACTGGCTGGGATCTTACCTCTGAATTCACTGGCTCCCAGCTGAAGTTGTTGCTGCAGTTGAATTGTTAACTTTGAATATCAATCCCAACTTAATTTTTGGAGCAAAATCTGCAACTTTAAATCAGCTGTAAAAGAGAAAGAAAATTCATGCTAATGCATTTGGGGAGGGCAAACAAAGCTGGAGAATACACAATAGACGGGAGAATATTGGGAGGGGTAGATAAATTGAGAGACCTTGGAGTCCATGTCCACTGGTCCCTAAAGGTGGATCAGGTGGTAAAGAAAGCATATATTTATCAGAACTCACCAGAACACTCACATCGGGGAGAGGCCATTCACCTGTACGGAGTGTGGGAAGGGATTCACTCAGTTATCCAGCCTGAACAAACTCACACTGAGGGGAGGCCATTCAGCTGCTCCGAGTGTGGGAAAAGATTCACCCATTCAAACAACCTTGTGAGACACCAGCAAGTTCACACTTGAGAGAAGTTGTTCAGCTGCTCTGAGTGTGGGAAGAGATTTACTCAGTCATTCCACCTACATACACATCAACAAATTCACACTGCCGAGTGGACTTTTAAATGCACAGACTGCGAGAAGTGCTTTAAAATTCCAGTGAACTGATGTCCCCTCAACGTGTTCACACTGACGAGAGACCGTTCAGGTGCTCTCACTGTGAGACTGGGTTCAGGTGGTCATCTCAACTCACTGTACACCAGCGAATTCACACTGGAGAGAGGCCGTTCACATGCTCCAAGTGTGGGAAGGGATTCACTCAGTCGCTAACCTGCTGAGACACCAGCGAGTTCACAATTAACAAGTGATTGGATTTTGCTGTGATTCACATCCAGGTCTGAACCATGTTCCTTGGGGTTTGTTTCTGCTGATGTTAATAAACTCCAGCCCAGTTATAGGGGTTTATATTCTGTATAACAATCAGATTTGTTTTAAACACATGGTGTATTAAGTCTTTTTTAATATTTCGAACACAAATTAGTTCCTTTTGAACTTAGGAACATGTCTCAGGACATTGGGGCAGCAATGAACAAACTCAGGGGAATATTGGATACTGAGTCAAAACAACATTATATTCTTTCACCATGTGATCTGTCTCAGAATTCTCTCATCAAACAGACCACCAACATGAGAGGAATTGACATTTTCAGTCATTCCAAGAGGAAATTAGAGGCTGTAATTATCCAGAGATGTTGTTCTGAAATTTACACAACCTCCCACTGTCACCAAAGCTGGCAATAGACAGCTCATTGTTCTAATTGTGTTGTAGCCTCTGTCCCAGATGTTGTTCAATATAGATTTAATGTTCAGAGAAAGGGGTGAGATTGGATGGTCAAAACCGCTCACAGGCTATGGAGGGTGATGTTGACTTGAATGTGCCAAAATCAGTGTTCTTCACAGGCACCAATACTTTATCCCCAGTATTAGTCACTTTGGTCGGTGTTGTCCACCTGATAGGACAGGATGTGACCTCATGTGTCTGGTTGTATGAGTGCGGGTGTGTCCCTGAGTGTGGAAGTGTGTGTAAATGTGTGTGGGTGTGGAGAGGATGTCTGAGTGTGTGAGACAGACAGAGAATGTGTGCATGAGTCTCTGTGTGTGGTTGTCTGTACTGCTTCTCATTAGCTATAACACAAACCTTCCTCTCCAAGCAGACAACATGGCTCCTGAGAATCCCATCCAGCGATGTGAATGGTACGATTCGGAGATCCTTCATCCAGGGTGAAACCACAGGCTGACTGTGTGCTGTGTAAAACCTGACATCTACACAACCAGGCCCCACTTCTCCTGGAGCAACATGAAGTGTCTGCTGCTTTCCAGATCCATTCCTTTCCCCTCACCATTATCCTCAGATAATTCACAAATTCCTTGTGTACATCATCCTCCAACACGCCTATAGTTTCCACTTTAAATATTTCCATCGGTCTTTTTCACAGACAGCAATGGGATTGCTGCTATCACAGGAATCAGTTCTGAAATACTGTCCCTCTGATCTTCAGGCTTCCTGGAGTAATACACTGATCCCGATCTTCACACCTAACACAAATCCATATCCCCATCTGAGTGCCAGATTTTAATGTGATTGTCTAATATAGAAAACATATATCATTTAACCCATTTAAACCTGATTCAGCACACCCCCTCCACACACACTACAAGAGGTTGTCTTTGAGATCAGTTGTTCCTTTGTAATCTGGGTTGTTCTGAGTGATGACAATATGAACCTTCTTCCTAACCTGTCCTAACCCTTGAAAGGGGGGAATGCATCATTAACACATAGATGCTTCAAGTTAGTAATTCTGCTTTGTCTGGCTGACATAATTAATTTAGGACTAACAGAAGGATTAGGGTATGGTAAAATGGACAGATGTCCAACGGGGACATAAGGGGACTTCTTGCTAATGCCGGGATTACAAGGTTAGACATTACTTTTACATTGATTTTTTTAACAATTTGCTGATTTTTGATGGAAAGGGAGACAGTGAGAAGGAGCTAGAAAGTCGAGAAGGTCAGAGGGAGTGCACTTGTGGTGTGGGGTGGGAGAGGGATAACAGAGGAACCAGGTATGGGTGCAGACCATTTCTACATAGGCATGAACGTACAGGATCGAAATTATAAACAAAGGCACACAGTTCATTATGTAATCATAATCAATGCTGTAATGTCTACAAAATACTCCAAATGTATGGGAGAAACTTCTATCGATGAGATGTCTTTGGGGCTCTCCTGTATCCCCATATTTGTCATTAATGTTGCTTTTCCATCACACATCTGACTCATGTCGAGTGTCTTAGATTCTCCACAACACCCTTCTGTCGGTTCATTCACTGAAACCACGGACTCTCCTTGTTGTAATGGTGACATTCCCTGTCTGCCCGGTTATTTCTTGAAGTCAGTCAGCCCTTGAATTGTTTGTACATTGTTTCATCATGTCCCACCCAGCTGGCCACCAGTGCAGAGGCGTTGGAGGAGGACGGTTTGGTCCACGTTGTTAGAGGCTGTGGACAGGCCGAGAAGGACAATGAGGGAGTTTTCCTTTATCACATTCACATCGGGTGTCATTGGTGACTTTGGGAAGAGCTATTTCGATACCGTGACAGGGACAGAGATCTTATTGGAGGGATTTAAACATGGAGTTCTGGGAAATGTGGACATGGATTTGGGAGGTGATCAGGACTTTGGAGAGCGAAAGGAGGTTGGAGCTGGAGCGGGAGTTTAATAGGATCGTGGGGTCAAGTGTTGGTTTTATTGAGGACAGGTGATGATGGCAGATTTGAAGGTGACAGGGACAGTACCTGAAGAAAGAGGGCCATTAACAATATCAGTGAACATGGGGAAATTGGGTGATCAGCAGTTTAGCGGGAATAGGGTCGATGGAACAGGAGGTGGGTCTCATGGGCAAAGTGAGCTCTGAGAGGGCAGGAAGGGGAGATGGGAGAGAAACTGGAGAAAGATGTGGGTTCAGAGCTCAGACATGGGGGATCTTTAGAGAAAGTTTGTCCCGGTGGGCTAGTGGAAGGGAAGAAAGCAGCAGAGGCAGCTGATCGGATTGTCTCAATCTTAGTGACAAAGAAGCTCCATGAGTTCCTCACACTTGTTGCTGAAGGTGAGGATGGAGGAGACAGGGGAGAGGGAGAGCCCTTCGAAAGGAACTAATGTCTTAGGGATAGTAAAAAGATTCAACATCATCTATTTAATAGAAAGCTAATTGATTTTATTTTTATCCAGAACATTAACACCTATAACTGAACTGGAGTTTACTAACATCAGCAGAAACAGACCCCAATGTATATGGTTCAGTTGCAAAACTCAATCACTGTAGTTACTCGTGAACCTGCTGGTGTCTCAGCAGGTTGGATGACTGAATGAATCCTTTCCCACACTCGGAGCAGGTGAACAGTCTCTCCCCAGTGTGAACTCGCTGGTGTTTCAGGAGGTTGGATGACTGAGTGAATCCCTTCCCACACTCAGAGCAGGTGAACGGTCTCTCCCCAGTGTGAGTGCATAGGTGTCCAGTGAGTTGAGATGATCGCCTGAACCCAGTCCCACAGTGAGAGCACCTGAACGGTCTCGTCAGTGTGAACACGTTGACGGGACATCAGGTCCCTGGAACTTTTATAGCATTTCTCGCAGTCTGGACATTGAAAAGGTCTCTCCTCACTGTGAACTCACTGGTGCATCAACAGATGGGATGAATCAGTGAATCCCTTCCCACATTCTGAACAGGTGAAATGCCTCTCTCCAGTGTGACCATGCTGGTGTCTTAGCAGTTTGGATGACTGAGTGAATCCCTTCCCACACTTGAAACAGATAAATGGCTTCTCCCCAATGTGAATTCGTTGGTGCATAGTCAGATGAGATGATCGCCTGAACCCAGTCCCACAGTCTGAACACATTTATGGGACATCAGTTCCCAGGAGCTTTTGAAGTACTTCCCGCAGTCTGGGCATTTAAAAGGTCTCTCGTCAGTGTGAACTCGCTGGTGTTTCAGTAGGTAGGATGAACGATCTCTCTGCTGTTTGACTGCACCGATGTTTTTCCATGTAGTTGAATCTCTTCCCACAGTCCCCACATTTCCATGGTTTCTCCCTGTTGGGACTGCATTTATGTCCTGCCAGGTCAGATGATTGGCTGAAGCCTCATCCACACACAGAACACGTGTGCGGTTTCTCCCCACTGTGAACGGTGCTTTTTCCTTCCACGTTCAAAATCCAATGATATTCAGGTTACAATAAACTGTGCAAATTCATCAGATCCTGATGTGATGTTTGGTTTCAGTTTCCTGACTGCAAATCCTCTCCTTCTAATATCCTGTGAAATTGATTTAAAACAGAAAAAAGGGAGTGAGAGAGAACCCACAAAAACAGGTTATGAAGCTGAGCTGAATGAATCTAGGAATTTGTGGGGCCGGCACGAGGAAAAAGTGACAACGAAAGATGCTGGATTGTCACAAAAACTCTACTGGTTCACTAAAGTCCAAAGGACCTTCTACACAATCTGTGCCCATAAATTTCAAAATTGTGCCTGAACACCAAGGTCTAGGTCATAGGAACAGGAGTCCTAACACTGACTCCTGGGGAAATCCACTTTCAACCTTCCTTCATTCTGAAAAATCATTACTCTCTGTATCCTGTCACTCAGTTAATTTTGTACCCATGTTGCTACTGTCCATTTTGTTCTATGAGCTATAACTTTGCTCACAAGTCTGTTATGTGGCACTTTATCGAATGCCATTTGGAAGACCATGTACACCACATTAACAGCATTACCCTCATCAACCACACTGTTAACTCTTGAAAAACCTTAAGCAAGTTAGTTTAACATGATTTTCCCTTAACAAACTTGTGCTGGCTTTCCTGAATTAGCCCACATTTGCTTAAGTGACTTAATTTTGTCCAGAATTATCACCCCCAAGGTTAAACTGACGGGTCTGGTAGTTGCTGGGCTTATCATTACACCCTTTTTGAACAAAGGTGTATGATTTGCAATTCTCCTGTCCTCTGTCATCACTCATGGGTCTGAAGAAAATTGGAATAATTTGGTCAGTGCCTCCACAATTTCCATTCTGAATTCCCTCAGTATCCTTGGATACATCTCATCCAATCCTGGTGCTTTGTCAACTTTATCAGACAGTCTATATAATACCTTCTCCTTATCAATATTAAACACCACAAGTGCTTGAACTACCTGCTCTTTAACCATGACCTGTGCAGCATCACCTTCTTTGGTAAAGACAGATGCCAAATATTCATTTATAGCTCATCCATGCCCCTGTCCCAATGGGTAAATCACCTTTTTTTAAATCCCGAATCAGCCCCTTTCTCCTTTTACCACCCTGTTACTAGGTATCAGCCAGAGAAAGCGTTTTGATTTCCTTCCATGTTAGCTGCCAGTCTCTTCTCATACTCTCTCTTTGCTTCTCTTACTCTCTTTTTCCAATTTCTCTCTGAATCTTCTTTCTTTATCCTGTCTCTCAGTTGTATTAGCCACCTGATATCTCTGTTAGCAGACTTATTCATTTTCATCTCAATCTCTTCTCTTATTTAGTGAGCTGTGGATATGTTAGCCATACCTTCCTCATTTATAAGAATATGTCATTACTATGTCTGATCTATTTCCTCTTTAAGGCAGCACATTCCTCAATTACAGTTTCTCCTGCCAACCTTTGATTCCACTTTACTGGGTCAGATCCATTCTCACCCTATTGAAGTCGGCTTTCCCCAGTTAATTATTCTTTCTCCTACAAGTAACCTTTGCCCACAGACAGACAGGCCAACTGTTTACCTTCCAGATTTAAAGGCCGATGATATTCAGGTCCTCACGAATCGAGTGACTCTGCCAGATCTGAATTGATATTCGATTTGAGTTTCCCATCTGTCAACCCTCCTCTTCTAAGATCCAGTATCAGAAATTTACAAAAACACTAACCGTCAGTCGAAGATAGAAATTGAGAAGAGACAAACATTTCTCTTGGTTTGAGTTTGCTGTGTGTAAATCCTTCCCATTTAACCCCCTGGAAAAGGAGTTTCCAAAATCCATCCCTGTCAGTCCAGGATAGAAATGCGCAACATCCTCTCCTCCTGCTACCTGGACAAGGATGGCCGCGCATGCGCCCTGCTGCACATTGCCCCTGTGAAGATGGCGGTTGTTAACTCGGGCCTGTCTCCGAGAGGAGACGCGGGTCAGAATTGTCTCCTCTCCATTCGGTGTAACCGCAGGACCGGTAGCTTCTTATTCAAGATATCAGACCTTCACAGGGTCTTCATGAAGCCTCCCCACCCACTCCGCCGCCTCCATCCCTCCCCCACTCACCGGCTCCTTTTACTCGCCTGTGTTCGCCATTTCTCAGCGACTTCCACCAGCTCCAGCTACAGATGGTACTGCGCATGCTCCAGTCAGAGTTCGCAATGCGCATGTACCAGTCACTGTCAGCTACTGCGCCTGCGCGAGGATCGCCTGACGTGAGCATACATCACATTCTTCCCCCCACTCAATCCTGGGTAAACGTACCGCCATTGAAAGGCCTTTTCTGATAAGATAATTATGTTTTATGATCCGATGATGATTGGCGCCATAGGGCCAATATATAAAATTATTAATATTGATATGGCAACCATAGTGCACGGCCCCTCCACCATAGTTCTGTCCTTGGTGTAATTAACAACAGAACAAACCCTGACAGTTAGATCTGAACTCACTGGACTCTCAGCAGCGGTGCAGACAAGTGATTTTTCTTCCCATATTATGACTACTGAAACTCTGTCTTGTCAGCTGGAATGTAGCAATTGTGGATCTAATCCTTTGACCTTCTAAAACTGGAGTGTTAGCAGGTGGGCAGTGAGCAAAGGGTTGCACACATGAAGTATCTGAATAGTCTCCCACAGGTATGACTGTGCTGCTGTGTCAGAAAATGGAATAACGAGGTGAATCCATTTCCACATTCAGCTGGTGTGATTTCATGGTGTGATTTTGCAACATGAGGTTCAGCTCACACTGGGATCTCAAACCCTTCTCAGAATGTGCTCTGCATTCTCAACCACAGTTAGAGAAAGGTGGTGCTGTAAATCTGAAATAAAAAAACAAAATATTGGAATTTTGAGCAGATCTGGCAGTGTCTGTGGAGAGTGAAAGATGTATTTAAATTTCAAGGCTGTGACTTTCCATCAGAACTGCACTGCATCAGTGAGCAGACCTGAAAACTTAACTCTATTTCTCAATTCACAGATTCTCTTGGATGTGCTGAGTATTTCCATGATTTTCTGCTTTTATCTCTGATTGAAGAAGTTGCATATGAATTGTGCATTAGATTTATTGATGACTAAGGTATATTTATTCTCAACAATCTCCAAGTGGAAAACTCTTCCATTTGTCTACCCTGTCAACCCCTTTCATTATCTTAAAGGCCTTAGTCAAGTCATCCCTCACTTTCTTTTCCAGAGAAAAACTTTTCAATCTGTTAAATCTTTGTGAATTTGACATATTTTCCAATTCTGGCATCATTCCAGTAAATCTTTTTTGCACCATCCCCAGTGCTTCGCTCCTTCCTATAATATGGAGGCAGAGCTAATCTGAGCATCAAAGTCACATTATCCCAAATTCCTGTATGTTGTAAGGATCATTATGGCTTCGGGAGAGGGGACTGTGATTTCGAGCTGTTATTCACCACCCCCTGTTTCAGCCATTCTCCCATTAGCTGAAAATAAGATTAGATGAAATGAGCAGACCTAATGAGCCGGCCTGTGACATTATGAATCAATTACAAAGTTGTCTCTCAGCCTTACAGTGAAGCAGAGGGTATTTTTCATTCTAAATTTGCTAATTATACCATTAAGAATACCTGTCAGAGAATGACTAGATTTCAGCATGGGGTCAGTGTAAAGCTCATTTAACATGATTACCAAGCAGCGAAGAGGTGAATTTGTAATTCACATGCACCTTGTTTGTGCATTTCCCAGATTAATAGTTGCACTGAGTCTGTTGTTCTCTATCTTGATATGTTCAAGGTGGAAATCCATAAATATTTGGGCACTAAGGGATATGGTGATAGGATGGGAAAGTGGAGTTGAGCTGGAAGAACATTTAATGGTGGAGCAGGCTCAAGGGGCCTTTTGGTCCAACCCTGCTCATATTGCTTGTGTTCTTATGAAAATCACTGTGAATCATTTCCATTCAAGCACAGCAGATGCAGCAGCACCCGTCCACCTCCTCCCTTCCCTCATTCCAGGGCCCAAAACACTTTCCAAGGGACACAGTGATTTACTGGTACTTCTTGCTATTCAGTATTGTCTATTCACTGACCACAGTGCAGTTTTCTCTACATTGAGGAGATTAAATCCCAATTGGGTAACTGCTTTGTGGAACATCACCTTTCAGTCTCCAAGTGTGACCCTGAGGTTCTGGTCATTTATCAGGTTAGTCTCCACCCACTCCCACTCTGACCTCGGCCTCCTGCACTGTTCCAATGAAGCTCAATGGAAGCTCAAGAAACAGCAGCCCTTCTTTCATTGGACACTTTACATCCTTCTGGACTCAACCTTCATTTTGACAATTTCAAATCATAACCACTGCTCCCATTTTTTCTGACAGTAGGGTCTGGTAATGGTTCTTCTTTTACCATTTATCCCTCCTCTGGGCCTGTCTGTTGTTTATCCACTTGTCCCATTAGTTTATTTCCTTGTCTCATTATCACCCAATGCTGCCTTGCACCATCATCCCCTTTGTCATTTAATCACGGGTTCAGGCTCGGACAAGGAGAATCTTTAGAGATAGTTTGTCCCGGTGGGCTAGTGGAAGGGAGGGAAGCAGCAGAGGCAGCTGATCGGAATGTCTCAATCTTAGTGACAAAGAAGCTCCATGAGCTCCTCACACTTGTTGTTGGAGGTGAGGATGGAGGAGACAGGGGAGAGGGAGAGCCCTTCAAAAGGAACTAACTTGTGCTAGAAATATCAAAACGACTCAACTATTCATCACGAAGCTGATTTATTCCAATTTTATACAGAATCTGTAACTGGGCTGGAGTTTATTAACATCAAAAAGGAACTAACTTGTTAAAAATAGTAAAAGGTTCAACGCATTGTGTTTAACACAATGCTGATTTATTTGACTTTTATCTAAGTGGGCTGGAGTTTATTAGTGTCTACAGAAACACACTATAATGAACATACTTCAGTCCTGAATGTTATTAAGAGCAAAATCCCATCACGACAGTTACTTGTGAACTTGCTGGTGTCTCAGCAGGCCGGATGACTGACTGAATCCCTTCCCACATTCAGAGCAGGTAAATGGCCTCTCTCCAGTGTGAACTCTCTGGTGACTCAGCAGGATGGATGACTGACTGAATCCCTTCCCACATTCAGAGCAGGTAAATGGCCTCTCTCCAGTGTGAATTCTCTGGTGTCTTAGCCGGTTGGATGAACAACTGAATCCCTTCCCACATTCAGAGCAGGTAAATGGCCTCTCTCCAGTGTGAATTCTCCGGTGCAGCAGCAGGTTGGATGACTGAATGAATCCCTTCCCACATTCGGAACAGGTAAATGGCCTCTCTCCAGTGTGAATTCTCTGGTGTCTTAGCCGGTTGGATGAACAACTGAATCCCTTCCCACATTCGGAGCAGGAAAATGGCTTCTCTCCAGTGTGAACTCTCTGGTGCAGCAGCAGGTTGGATGACTGAATGAATCCCTTCCCACACCTGGAACAGGTGAACGGTCTCTCTCCAGTGTGGACTCGCTGGTGTGCCATGAGTTCAGATGATCGTCTGAACCCAGTCCCACGGTGAGAGCACCTGAACGGTCTCTCATCAGTGTGAACATGTTGATGGGACTTTAGTTCCACAGAACTTTTGAAGCACGTCTCACACTGTGGGCATTTAAAATGTCTCTCATCTGTGTTAACTCGCTGGTGTCCCATGAGGTTGGCTAATTGAGTGAATCCCTTCCCATGCTCAGAGCAAGTGAATGGTCTCTCCCCAGTGTGAGTGCACCAATGAGTTCCCAGTTCCAATGGGGATTTGAATCTCTTCCCACAGTCCCCACATTTCCATGGTTTCTCTCCATTGTGACTGCATTTATGCTCCGTCAGGTCAGATGATCGGCTGAAGCCTCGTCCACACACAGAACACGTGTACGGTGTCTCCCCATTGTGAACAGTGCTTTTTTCTTCCATGTTCAAAATCTGAAGATACTCAGTTTAAGATGAATTAGGCGACTCCATCAAATCCGGATGTGATGTTTGGTTTCAGTTTCCCAACTGCAAATCCTCCCCTTCTAATACCCTGTGGAATTGATTTAAAACAGAAAAAGGGGAGTGAGAGAACACCCACAAAAACACAAAGGCAGGTTGTGAAACTGAGCTGAATGAATCTGGGAATTTGTGGGGCCGGCACTGGGAAAAAGTGACCATGAAAACTGCTGGATTGTGATAAAAACCCAACAGGTTCACTAAAGTCCATCAGGGGAGGGAACCTGCCACCCGGTCTGGGCCAACACAAGACTCTGGACTCCATAAGAACATACAAAATAGGAACAAGAGAAGTCCTAACACCCCATCGAGCCTGCTCCACCATTCAATACAATCGTGGCTGAATTTGGGTTTCAACTCCACTTTCCCACCCACTTCCCATATCCCTCGACTCCCTGAGAGATCGAAAATCTCTCCATCTCAGCCGGAAATATATTCAATGATGGAGCATCCAGAACTCGCTGGGCTGGAGAATTCAATGTGACAGAGAGAGTAAGAGAGAGAGGAGTGGGAGGGACAGAGAGAGAAGGTTACTAAACAAAGCACAGGATGTCAATAAACAGAATTCAAGTGCATGGGATTGGGGTAATATCCTGTTATAGATTGGGAATTGGTGAACAGACAGAAAACAGAGAGTCGGAATAAATGTCTCATTCTCAGGATGACAGGCAGTTATTTGTGGGATACTGCAAGGATCAGTGCTTGGCCCACAGCCATTCACAAACTATACAAATGATTTGAAGGCACTCATTTAAGCAGCACCTAAATTTTCACATTCTCTTCCTTGTTTTCCTCCATGGTTGTGATCATTCCTATCTCTGTAACCTCCTCCAGCCTCACAATACCCCCCGAGATATCTGCTCTCTCCGAATTCGAGAATTACTGATTTTAATAATTCCATCATTGGTTGCCATTCTGTCAGTTTCCAAGACTCTAGAATTGCCTTCCTAAATCTCTCTGCCTCTCTACCTCATTTGCATCCTTTAAAATATTCCTTCAGACCGACCTCTTTGACCAAATTATTGGCCACCTGCCCGAGTATCTCCTTGGTTTCTAACATTTCTGTGAAATGTCTTGGTAAACTATATAACAATAAATGTGTGATATAAACACAAATTGATATTTCTCCAAATCAACAACAACAATGTCCCTTCCTCATCACTGGGTGAATAACCTGTAGCTCCTTACCTAACAGCATTGTGCGAGCACCTTCACCACACGGACTTAATTAGTAATGGGTTGAAAGGTTATGGGGTGAGGGAGGTAAATTGGAGTTGAGGCCAAAATGAGATCAGCCATGATCGTAATGAATGGCGGGGCAGGCTCGAGGGGCTGAATTGCCCACTCCTGCTCCTAGTTCTTATGTTCAAGGATCTATGGACATGCACACCGAGGGTCTGTACTTCCCAGGTCCTACCATTCATTATATACTCCCTTGCCTAGCTAGTCCTCCAGAAATGCATCACCTCACACTTTTTGGGATTAAATTCCATTTTCCAGTGTTCTGCCCATCTGACCAGCCCATCTATATTGTCCTGTAGTCTAAGGGTTTCCTCCTCGCTATTTACCACACTAGTGATTTTTTTGTGTTACCTGTGAACCTGATCATACCTCCTACATTCATGTCTACATCATTAATGTCCACTAAAAACAAGAAGGGATCCAGCACCCAACCCTGCAGTACGCCACTGGACACAGGCTTCCAGTCACAAAACCAACCTTTGACCATCGCCCTCTGCCTCCTGACACTGAGCTAATTCTGGATCCAATTTGCCAAATTGTCCTGGATCACATGGGCTCTTACCTTCTGGACCTGTCTCCCATGCCAGACCTTGTCAAAAGCCTTAGAGAATTCCATGTGGACTATATCAATTGAACTACCCGCATCTACACACCTCGTCACCTTCTCGAAAAATTCAATCAAATTTGTTAGACATGATCTCTCACTGACAAAGCCATGCTGACTACCCTTGATTAGTTCTTGCCTCTCCACGTGGGGATTAATTCTGTCCCTCAGAACATTTACAAAGGTTTCCCTACCACTGATGTTGGACTCGCTGGCCTATTAGCTCCCTGGTTTATCCCTACCATTCTTCTTTAATAATGGTACCACATTAGCTGTCCTCTGGTACTTCTCTTGTGACCAGAGAGGATTTGAAAATTAATGTCAGGGCCCCTGCAATCTCCTCCCTTGCCTCCCACAGCACCTGGGATACATTTCATCTGGGCCTGGGGATTAATACACTTTTAAGGCCCAATAAAACCGCTAATACCTCCTCCCTCTCAATACTCATTTGTTCAAGTATATCACAGTCCCCTTCCCTGATATCTATATCTACATCATCCTTCTGTATAGTTACTCCAGATGCAAAGTACTCATTTAAAACCTCATCTACATCTTCCAGCTCCTCACACAGATTGCCATTTTGGTCCCTGATGGGCCCTAATCTTTCCCTGGTTATCCTCTTTCCCTGAATATACTTATAAAATGCCTTTGGATTTTAACTTATTTCACCCAGCTGTGTTTTTCATGCCCCCTCTTCGCCTTCCTAATTTCTTTTTTAAGTAACCCCCTGCACTTTCTCTATCCATCAAGGGCTCCTGCTGTTTTGAGCCCTCGGTATGTACCATAAGCTTCCCATTTCTCCCCCCTTATCTAATCCTGTCAATTCCTCAACATCCCGGTTTCTCTGGACTTGTTGGTCCTTTGTGGGAAAATGTTGGTCCTGCACACTATTTCCTTTTTGAATGACTCCCACTGCTCTGATGTTGATTTTCCTACAAGTAGCTGCTCCCAGTCCACTTTGGCCAGGTCCTGTCTTATCATATTGAAATTGGTCTTCCCCCAATTCAAAACCCTTATTTTCGATCCATCTTCGTCCTTTTCAATAACTACTTAAATCTAACGGAGTTATGGTCATTATTACTGAACTGCTTCCCCACTGACACTTCTCCAACTTGCCCAGTTTTGTTCTCTAAAAGAAGGTCCAGCACATCTCTTGTAGGACTTTCTATGTGCTGGCTTAAAAATCTCTCCTGGATACATTTGAAGAATTCAGCCCCCTCAAAGTTTTCACACTTGGTCTATCCCAGTTAATATTGGGGAAGTTGAAATCCCCGACTATTATTACTCTATTATTTTGACACTTCTGAGATTTGCCTACATATCTGCCCTTCTATCTCTCCCTGACTGTTTGGGGGTCTATAGTATGCTCCCAACAATGTGATTGCCCCCTTTTTGTTTTTAAGTTCTACCTATACAGCCTGATTTAACAGCAGCTCACACTTACACTGAAGATGTTCAAGGTAATATACTGTCTTTCCCTTTTACCGTATTCCAGTGCCATGCCAGGGTATACAATTCCGTTCGCATAGATTTAAGCAAAAAGAAATTCTAACATACCGCAAGATTCCCCACACCTTTTAAAGCACTTCTCACACTCTGGTCATTTAAAAGGTCTGTTGTCAGTGTGAATGTGGTGTCCCAGGTGGGATGATGTCCTGAAGCTCTTACCACACTGTGAGCAACTGAACAGCTTCTCGCCAGTGAGAATTCAATGTGTTTCAGCAGGTCAGTCCAAAGAGACAAATATTTCTCTAGGTTTGAGTTTGCTGTGTGTAAATCCTCCCCTTCTAACCCCCTGTAAAAGGAGTTTCCAAACACTCGGTGTAAACTGAGCTCCGGGAGTTTCTAATCCGGGTTTGGAGTCCTACACCGGGTGTGTGTGAACCCTCCCAGTCCACCCTCCGGCTCCATTCCTCTCCTGCACTCGACTCTTTCTCACCTGCTGGACTTTAAATTCCACCGCAACAAAAACAAAAATACCTGGAAAAACTCAGCAGGTCTGACAGCATCTGCGGAGAGGAACACAGTTAACGTCTCGAGTCCATATGACTCTTCAACAGAACTAAGTAAAAATAGAAGAGAGGTGAAATATAAGCTGGTTTAAGGGCGGGGGGACAAGTAGAGCTGGATAGAGGGCCAGTGATAGGTGGAGATAACCAAAAGATGTCACAGACAAAGGGCAAAGAGGTGTTGAAGGTGGTGATATTATCTAAGGAATGTGCTAATTAAGGGTAGAAAGCAGGACGAGCAAGGTACAGATAGACCTAGTGGGGGTGGGGTGAAGGGATCGAAATAGGCTAAAAGGTAGAGATAAAACAATGGATGAAAATACATTTAAAAATAATGGAAATAAGTGGGAAAAGAAAAATCTATATAAATTATTGGGGGAAAAAATCCACCGCCTTCGTCCCGGTCCCCCGCCCACACTGCGCATGCTCCACTCCCAGCAGGATCCGCCCCTCTCACTCCGAATGGCTGGAGGATCAGTTGCTCCCGATCGGCCATCCAACCCCGCCCCTTCTTCCTATTGGTCCGGAGCTGCCGCCAATCATTTGGAGTCGGAACATGCGCAGTCCGTGGAGACAGGCGGTAAGGGAGCTCGAATCAGCGGATTTAAAATGCGGGTTAAACAAAGAACGAGTGCAGATCCAGAACCGAAAATAAACGCGTGAACAGAGATAGGGACGGCGCATGAATTTGGAAGTTTCATAAACTCACGGTACCGGCCCCAATCCCTCAATGAGAGGGCTTTGCTCGGCGCTGCGGGAGAAATGCCCGAGTTAACGGCAGCCATCTTTATAGGGGCAATGTGGAGTTTGGCGCATGCGCAGCCGCCATCTTGATTGGCCAATGTGCTACAGGGCGCATGCGCAGCCGCCATCCTCACGGGGACAATGAGCAACAACCCTTAGGAAGACGTTCATAAAATGTGTGTTCACCAGGATCAGCAGCAATAGAATTATAAACCCACAGTCACTCAGCAGTACAGAATTTAAGTATTGTTGAAAAAGGGAGACATATTGCTGATATTTCATCTTGCACTCATCCGGACAGATGCAAAAAAAACAAATTTCTCAGCGAATAACAATTTATGCTGCACAAGGAAAGGGTGTTGACTGGTTGGCCAGTCAGCTCTGATTGGTCAATGCATTACCATGGAGAATACATCAAAAAGGTATCATCCTCCATGCTTTTGTTTAATTCAACAAATGGCCCCATCCCTGGACATGCACCTTCTGTCTGCAGTGGACAGTTCCCTGTGTATGAATATATGCAGCTTCTAGCAAGCATAAGTGAGCCTCATTATGAGCCCGACTGATAATCTTTGAAATTTGATGTTCTTGCGCCTGTCCTGTTGAGTACAAGAGAAAAGGTTTCAACAGAATGTCTCTTTTTTTAACAATACTCAAGTGTATTAAAGGGGGAAAATGTGGTAGACAGAGGGAGAGGTGTAGGGAGAGAATTTCAGAATTTGGGAACGAGGGAACTTAAGGCAAGGTCATTAATGCTGGAGCGATTAAAATGGAGAATGTACAAGCTATCAGAATTCGAGCAGTGCAGATATCTCGGAGGGTTGTGGGGCTGGAGGAGATTACAGAGATAAGGAAGGGTGAGGCCATGGAGGGATTTGAAAACAACGATGAGAATTTTAAAATCAAGCTGTTGCTTGACCGGGATCCAAGGCAGGTCAGGAAGCAAATGGGTGTCAGAGGAACAGGATTTGCTACGAGTGAAGACATGGACAGCAGGCCTTTGGATGGCTTCACGTTAACAGAGAGTAGAATGTGGGAGACCAGCCAGGAGTGTGTTGGGATAGTCATTCAAGTCTGGAGCTAACAACGGCTGTGATTAGGGTTTCAGCAGCAGATGTACTGAGACGGGGTGAGGGCGGGTGATGTTGAAGAGGCGATCTTAATGACGGCACAGATTGAGATCAAATGTAACACCGAGGTTATGAACAGACTGGTTTAATCTCAGACTGTTCCCAGGGAGAAGGATGGAGTTGGTATCTAGAGATTGGAGATTGGAGCAGGGACTGAAAACAGTGTCTTCAGTCTTCTCAGTGTTTAATTGGAGTTAATTAGTCATCAGGAAGAGAAGCAGGAACCAGAATAGACCATGAGACTGATCCCAGGTTTAACTTAGTTAGAGAGGGAGAGAAGGAAGGAAGGAAACCATGGGACGTTTGGAGAAACCGCCTTCATGATCACTCATTAAATCTCCACACAGTAAGTTTTGGACACAAGGTTAACATCTGCTATTCTGTCTGGTCAGTCAGGGGGTTTCAGATTAATGTTTTAGTCATGAGTAATGACTGAATTGAATGATGAAACATATTGTTATCTTCAGTTGGACAAATTTGTTAAGAAGATACAGGAAGAATTATCCAAAACTCTGTTTGGCTTCAGCACAGGGAGGAGGGAGAGTGTGTGGGATGGGGATTTGCTGCTTTGGGAGAAGAAGGCTGGAAATAATGTTCCATAGAAATGAGAATTGTCTGCTCTGAATTTCTATCCTGTTCTTATAGTGATCACTTTTGTAAACTCCTTTTGCAGGGTATCGGAAGAGGAGGATTTACAGAGGGGGAACTCAAACCAAACATCACATCAAGATCTGACAGAGTCACTCAATTCATCAGGATGTGAATATTATCATCTTTGAACGTGGAAGGAGAAATATTTGTCTGTTCTGTCTGTGGGAAAAGATTTCAAACATCAGTGAGTCTGGAAAAGCACCGAGACACACACACACCCGAATGAGAGTGTTCCAGTGAACTGACAGTGGAAAGAGCTTTAACCAGTTCCACAGCCTGAAATAACATCACACCACTCAGAGCGGGGAGAAACTGTACACGTGTTCTATGTGTGGACAAGGATTCAAATGATCATCAAACCTGGAGAGACACAGGGACACTTGAACTATGGAGAAACTGTGGAAATGTGAGGACTGTGGGAAAGGATTCAATTACCCAATCCAGCTAGAAATCCATCGACGCAGTCACACTGGGGAGAGGCCGTTCACCTGCTCCGAGTGTGGGAAGGGATTCACTCTGTCAGCCAACCTGCTAAACACCAGCGAATTCACACTGAGGAGAGACCATTCACTTGCTCTGAATGTGGGAAGGGATTCACTCAGTCATCTGAGCTGCTGAGACACCAGCGAGTTCACAGTGGGAAGAAGCCATTCACCTGCTCTGAGTGTGGGAAGGGATTCACTTCCTCAACCAAACTGCGAACACACCAGCGAATTCACACTGGGGAGAGACCGTTCGTCTGCTCTGAGAGTTGGAAGGGACTCACTCAGTCATCCCACCTGCGAATACACCAGCGGTTTCACACTGGAGAGAGACCATTCACCTGCTCCGTGTGTGGGAAGAGATTCACTCGCCATCCGGCCTGCTGAGGCACCAGCGGTTTCACACTGGGGAAAGACCATTCACCTGCTCCGTTTGTGGCAAGGGTTTCACTCAGTCATCCCACTTGCGAATACACCAGCGAATTCACACTGGAGAGACACCATGAGAACATATGGAATAGGAACGGGAGCAGACCATTTGGCCTCTCAAGTTTGCTATGCCATTCAATAAGATCATGGCTGATCTTCCTATGTTTGAATTTCCACATTCCCATCTAACCTTGATAACCTTTGATTCCCTTGCCTAACAAGAATCTATCTACCTGTGTCTTAAAAATATTCAATGATCGTGTCTCCACCGCCTTCTGAGGCAGAGAGTTCCAAAGTCGTACATTCCTCTGAGAGAAAAAATTCTCCTTATCTCTGTCCTAAAAGGGCGACCCCCTAATTTTGAAACAGTGCCCCCTACTTCTGGACTCACCCACAAGAGGAAACATCCTTTCAACGTCCACCTTGTCAAGGCCATTCAGGATCTTGTATACTTCAATCAAATCACTCCTCCCTCTTCTAAACTCCAGTGGAAACAAGCCCAGTCTGTCCAACCTTTCCTCATAAGAAATCCCACTCATTCCAGATATCAATCTAGTGAACATCCTTTGAACTGCATCCAATGCATCTATAAGGAGACCAAAACTGCACACAGTATTCGAGGTGTGGTCCTGTATAACTGAAGCATAACATCCTTACTTTTATGTTCAACCCCTCTCATAACAAAGGATAGCATTCCATTAGCCTTCTTAATTACTTGCTGTACATGCATACAAACTTTTTGTGACTCATTTACTCGAACACCTAGGTCCCTCTGCACCTCAGAATTATGCAGCCATTCTCCATTTAAGCAATACTCTGCTTTTTTTTTCTTCCTGTCAAAATGACCAACTTCACATTTTCCCACATTTCACTCCATTTGCCAGATCTTTGGCCACTCATTCAACCTATCTACATCCATCTGCAACCTCCTCATGTCCTCTTCACAACATACTTTCCTACCTATCTTTTTGCCAAGTGCCAATTTAGCGACCATGTCTTCACTCCCCTCATCTAAGTCATTGATGTAAATCATAAAAAGTTGAGGCCCCAGCACAGACCCCTGTGGGACTCCACTCGTCACATTCTGCCAATCAGAAAAAGACCCATTTACACATACTCTCTGCTTTCTGCCAGCCAGCCAATCACCTATCCATGCTAATAAGTTACCCCCTACACCATGCGCTTTTATTTTCCGTAATAATCTTTGATGTGACACCTTCTCAAATGCCTTCTGGAAATCCAAGTAGAGTATGTCTACAGGGTCCCCTTTATCCATTGCGCATGTTACTCCTTCAAAAAAACTCCAATCAATTGGTTAAACATGATTTTCCTTTCATAAAACCATCCTGACTCTTCCCAATTGCCTTGAGCTCTTCTAAGTGCCCAGCTATAACCTCCTTATTGATTCTGATTACTTCCCCACGACAGACGTCAAGCTAACTGGCCTATAGTTTCCTGTTTTCTGCCTCCCTCCCTTCTTGAATAGAGGGGTTATATTTGCTACTTTCCAATCTGACGGAACCTTTCCAGAATCGAGCGAATTTTGGAAAATTAACACCAGCGCACCGACTACCGCATTAGCCGCCTCTTTTAAGACCCTAGGAGGTAGTTCATTGGGTCCCAGAGACTTGACATCGGCAGCTCCTTCAATTTGCTCAGTACCATTTCCCCAGTGATTTCAATTTCACCAAGTTCCTTTCTCCTGTAACCTTCTGATTTGCAGCTATTACTGGAATGTTTTTTGTATCCTTTATATTGAACACAGAAGCAAAATATTATTCTATTCTTCCACCGTTTCCTTATCTACTATTAACTCCCCACTGACCCTCTGGAGGACCAACACTCACTTTGCTCACTCTTTTCCTTTTTAAGCACCTGTAGAAACACTTGCTATCCATTTTTACATTTCTAGCAAACTTCCTCTCACACTCTAATTTCTTTCTCCTGATTAACCTTTCAGCCATTTTCGACTGTTCTTTAAATTCTGTCCAATCATCTGTCCTGCTGCTCATCTTTGCAGAGTTGTATGCTTTTTCCTTCAGCTGATGCTTTCCTTAACTTCTTTAGTTAACCACAGATGATGGGTCCTCCCTTTATAATTTTTCTTTATGGTCGGGATGTACTCATTCTGAATACTTTGAAATATCCCTTTAAATGTCTGCCACTGCTTCTCGATTGATCTATCCTCTAGCTTAGTTTCCCAGTTCACTTCAGCTAGCTCAGCTTTCATCCCCACATAGTTGCCCTTATTTAAGTTTAAGATACTAGTCTTTGACCCACTCTTCTCCCTTTCAAACTGGATGTAAAATTCAACCATATTGTGCTCGTTGCTACCTAGCAGTGCCCTTACTCTGAGGCCATTAATTAATCCTGTTACATTACACAATACCACGTCAAATATAACCTGCTCTCTGATTGGCTCCTGAACATGCTGCTCTAAGAAACTATCTCAAAAGCATTCTAAGAACTCCTCATCCAGGCTATTACTGCCAATCTGATACTTCCAGTTATTGTGTAGATTAAAATCACCCATGATTATTGCCGTCCCTTTATCACAAGCACACAATATTTTCTCTTGAATACTTTGTCCTACACTATGGCTGCTGTTAGGGGCCCGTCAACCACTCCTGGTAATGACTATTTTTCCCCTACTAATCCTCATCTGCACCCAAACCGATTCTACATCCTGATCTCCTGATCCAAGGTCATCTCTAACTATTGCACCAATGCCCTCTTTGATTAACAATGCAACCCCACCACCTTTACCCAGCTTCCTATTCTCCTTGAATGTCATGTACCCCTCAACATTAAGGACCCAACCTTAGTTGTCCTGCAGCCACGTCTCCATAATTATAATCAGATCATATTTATTTACTTCTGTGTGGGTCATCAATTCATTTACTTTGTTTTGAATGCTACGTGCATTCAGATAGAGAGCCTTCAGTCTTGTCTTTTTGTTACCATTGTAACATCTAGTCTTGATTGTTGATTTATTCTTAGGTTTTTTCTCTCAGTCCTTTCCTGTCATTCTCTGACCTCATTTCTCATATTACTATTTTGCTCTCCTGTCTTGACTCTACACCTTGAATTGCTACCTCTACCCAAACTTGATCCCTCACCGCTCTTGTTTAGTTTAAAGCCTTCTCTACTTCCCTAGCTATGCGATTTGCGAGGACACTCATCGCAGCACGGTTCAGGTGTAAACCGTCCCAACGGTACAGCCCCCACTGTCCCAGCACTGATACCAGTGCCCCACAAACCGGAACCCAGTTCTCCCACACCAATCTTTGAGCCACGCATTGGTCTCTCTAATCTTATTTGCCCGATGCCAATTTGCAAGTGGCTCAGGTAATAATCCAGAGATTATTTGAGGTTCTGCTACATAATTTGGTACCTAGCTCCTTATACTGACTTTACAGAACCTCTTTCCTAGTTCTACCTATGTCATTGGTACGTACATGGACCACGACAACTGGATTCTCCCCCTCCCATTGCAAGTCCCTCTCCAGCACTGAGCAGATGTCCTGAACCCTAGCACTGGGCAAGCAACATAGTCATCTGGACTCTCACTTTTTGCTGCAGAAAACAGTGTCAATGCCCTCACTATACTTCCCGCTGCTACCACTACATTCATTTTTGTTCCCCCTGCGTGAATGGCTTCCTGTACCACAGTGTCATGGCCAGCCAGCTCATCCACCTTGCACATTTCACTTTCATCCACACAGGTTGTGAGCACCTCAAACCTGCTTGACACTTGCAAAGTCTGAGACTCCTCCACAACTGCCTGCTCAGTCCCATTACCCGCCTCACTGACAGTCACATCCTCCTGTCCCTCACTGCTGATCAAAACAGATGACCCTCTTCTAAGAGGTGTGACTGTCTTCTGGAACAAAGTATCCAGGTATTTCTCACCATCCCTTATAATGTTTAGAATTGTCTTCCTAAACGGAGTTGGTGTACTTGGTGACCGCTTTGGTGCCTTCGGAGACGGCGTTTTTGGCCAATTCCCCCGGCAGCATGAGGCGGACGGTGCTCTGGATCTCCCAGGCCGAGATGGTGCGGCGCTTGTTGTAGTGAATGAGGTGCGACGCCTTGGAGGCGATGCACTCGAAAATGTCGACAACGAAGGAATTCATAACGCTCATGGCCTTGGACGACATCCTGGTGGAAGGGTGGACCTGGGTCAGCACCCTGTACACGTAGATGGAATAGCTCTGCTTGCGAGATTTTCTTTGCTTCTTTTCAGCTTCTTGGTGACTTTAATCAGCGACTGTTTCGATGCCTTGCGGGACGCACCGCCCTTCGTCGCAGCCGCCAAGTCAGGCATTGCACTCAACCCATCCCTTATGTTGCACAGTGTCTGCATTTCGGTTTCCAGATCAATAATCCTGATCCGGAATTCCTCAAGCTGCTTACACTTCCTGCAGACGTGTTTGTCATGGATCGCCTTGGCATCCAAAAGCTCCCACATCTTACAGCTGCAACATAATCCCTGTCCTACCATTCTAACATATGTTATTTAGTTAATTTACTTTAATTACTTTCTTCCTATGTATGCTACAATTTACTGTGTTTACTGAATGCTAGTACCACTGACAACTAAAGATTATATGCTTCTTAACTACAAGGGATGTGTATTAGATGTTTATTTAAGTAACTCTATTTTATTGCTTGTTTAAAATCTTTGTTGTTTTATTTGAATTTTAAAGTTTTCAAATTTTGGTTTATTATTGTAAAGTTATTTTTATTTATAGATCTACCTGAATTTGCCTGTCCTAAGCTGGTTTCTCACATACTGTCCCTTAGACTGAACACTTACCGACCAATCAATGTACCAGCTTCCTGTGACATCACAGTTGCCTCTTTCCCCCCTCTCCTGCTGCCTCACAGCAGCTGCAACAGTGAAACAGCCCATTCCTCACTCAAATACCCCATCTGTATTTATAGACGTTCCTCACTCAAATACCCCGTCTGTATTTATAGACGCTCCTCACTCAAATCCCCGGTCTGTATTTATAGACGTTCCTCACTCAAATACCCCATCTGTATTTATAGACGTTCCCCACTCAAATCCCCAGTCTGTATATATAGACGTTCCTCACTCAAATCCCAGGTCTGTATTTATAGACGTTCCTCACTCAAATCCCCCGTCTGTATTTATAGACGTTCCTCACTCAAATCCCCCGTCTGTATTTATAGACGTTCCTCACACAAATCTCCCGTCTGTATTTATAGACGTTCCTCACTCAAATCCCCCGTCTGTATTTATAGACGTTCCTCACTCAAATCCCCCGTCTGTGTTATAGGTGATCCTCACTCAAAACCCCCGCCTGTATTTATAGGCACTCCTCACTCAAATCCCCGGTCTGTATTTATAGACATTCCTCACTCAAATCCCCAGTCTGTATTTATAGACGCTCCTCACTCAAATCCCCAGTCTGTATTTATAGACGCTCCTCACTCAAATCCCCCGTCTGTATTTATAGACGTTCCTCACTCAAATCCCCCGTCTGTATTTATAGACACTCCTCACTCAAATCCCCTGTCTGTATTTATAGACGTTCCTCACTCAAATCCCCGGTCTGTATTTATAGACGTCCCTCATTCAAATCCCTGGTCTGTATTTATAGGCGTTCCTCACTCAAATCCCCGGTCTGTATTTATAGACATTCCTCACTCACATACCCCATCTGTATTTATAGACGCTCCTCACTCAAATCCCCGGTCTGTATTTATAGACGTTCCTCACTCAAATCCCCGGTCTGTATTTATAGACATCCCTCATTCAAATCCCTGGTCTGTATTTATAGGCGCTCCTCACTCAAATCCCCGGTCTGTATTTACAGACGCTCCTCACTAAAATCCCCCGTCTGTATTTGCGGACGCTCCTCATTCAAATCCCCGGTCTGTATTTATAGGCACTCCTCACTCAAATCTTCACTCTGTATTTATAGATGTTCCTCACACAAATCCCTGGCCTGTATTTATAGACGTTCCTCACTCAAATCCCCGGTCAGTATTTATAGATGTTCCTCACTCAAATCCCCGGTCTGTATTTATAGGCGTTCCTCACTCAAATCCCCGGTCTGTATTTAGAGACACTCCTCACTCAAATCCCCCGCCTGTATTTATAGGTGCTCCTCACTCAAATTCCCGCTCTGTATTTATAGGCGTTCCTCACTCAAATCCCCATCTGTATTTATAGGCGCTCCTCATTCAAATCCCCAGTCTGTATTTATAGACATTCCTCACTCAAATCCCCAGTCTGTATTTATAGACGTTCCTCACACAAATCCCCAGACAGTATTTGCGGACGCTCCTCATTCAAATCCCCGGTCTGTGTTTATAGACGTTCCTCACTCAAATCCCCGATCTGTATTTATAGACACTGCTCACTCAAATCCCCGGTCTGTATTTATAGACATTCCTCACACAAATCCCTAGCCTGTATTTATAGACGCTCCTCACTCAAATCCCCGGTCTGTATTTATAGGCGTTCCTCAGTCAAATACCCAGCCTGTGTTTATAGACGTTCCTCACTCAAATCCCCGGTCTGTATTTATAAACATTCCTCACTCAAATCCCCGGTCTGTATTTATAGACACTCCTCACTCAAATCCCCAGTCTGCATTTATAGACGTTCCTCACTCAAATCCCCGGTCTGTATTTATAGACACTCCTCACTCAAATACCCCGCCTGTATTTATAGGCGTTCCTCACTCAAATCCCCATCTGTATTTTTAGACATTCCTCACTCAAAATCCCCAGTCTGTATTTATAGACGTTCCTCACTCAAATCCCCATCTGTATTTTTAGACGTTCCTCACTCAAAATCCCCGGTCTGTATTTATAGACGCTCCTCACTCAAATCCCCGGCCTGTATTTATTGATGTTCCTCACTCAAATCCCCGGTCTGTATTTATAGACGTTCCTCACTCAAATCCCCTGTCTGTATTTATAGGCGTTCCTCACTCAAATCCCCGGTCTGTATTTATAGGCGCTCCTCACTCAAATCCCCGTCTGTATTTATAGGCGTTCCTCACTCAAATCCGCAGTCTGTATTTATAGACACTCCTCACTCAAATCCCCCGCCTGTATTTATAGGCGTTCCTCACTCAAATCCCCATCTGTATTTTTAGACGTTCCTCACTCAAATCCCCGGCCTGTATTTATAGACGCTCCTCACTCAAATCCCCGGCCTGTATTTATTGATGTTCCTCACTCAAATCCCCGGTCTGTATTTATAGGCGTTCCTCACTCAAATCCCCAGTCTGTATTTATAAGAACTCCTCACTCAAATCCCCGGTCTGTATTTATAGGCGCTCCTCACTCAAATCCCCGGCCTGTATTTTTAGATGTTCCTCACTCAAATCCGCAGTCTGTATTTATAGACATTCCTCTCTCAAATCCCCGGTTTGTATTTATAGGTGTTCCTCACTCAAATCCCCATCTGTATTTATAGGCGTTCCCCACTCAAATCCCTGGTCTGTATTTATAGGCGCTCCTCACTCAAATTCCCTGTCTGTATTTATAGGCGCTCCTCACTTAAATCCCCGTCTGTATTTATAGGCGTTCCTCACTCAAAACCTTGGCCTGTATTTGTAGGCGTTCCTCACTCAAACCCCGGGTCTGTATTTATTGGCGCTTCTCACTCAGATCGCCAGACTGTATTCATAGACGCTCCTCGCTCAAATCCCTGGTCTGTATTTATAGGCGATCCTCACTCAAATCCCCGGTCTGTGTTTAAAGACGTTCCTCACTTAAATCCCCAGTCTGTGTTTATTGGCGCTGCTCACTCAAATCCCCGGTCTGTATTTATTGGTGCTCCTCAGTTCCCCATTGTCTCCTGCAAGTCCATTCTGCTCTGACCTCTAGCAAGGGAGGCCTCACTCGAATCCCCAGCCTGTATTTATTGGCGCTTCTCATCTGCTGATTATCTCCCAGAGCTCCACTCCACTCCATCACCCAGAAAGGTAGAGAGATGGAGCCTGTGTCTATGGAGTGGAGTTTGTAGCGGGGACTGAAGACAATGGCTTTAGTCGCCCCAATATTTAAATGGAGGAAATTTCTGTTAATCCAGTTCTGGATGTCAGACAAGTCAGGACGGTGTGTGACTTGGAGGGGAACTAGGAGGTGATGGTGTTCACATACACCTGCTACGCTGGTCCTTCTAGGGATGGAGATTTAGAGTTTATCCCTCTGCTTTATCCAGTGCCTCTCCCACCTCTCTCTCTATTTACTCTGATGGAGTCCAAAGTCTTGTGTAGGCCCAGACTGGGTGGCAGCTTCCCTTCCCTGAAGGACATTAGTGAACCAGTTGGGTTTTTATGACAATCCAGCAGTTTTCATGGTCACTTTTTCCCAGTGCCAGCCCCACAAATTCCCAGATTCATTCAGCTCAATTTCACAACCTGTTTTTGTGGGTTCTCTCTCACTCCCTTTTTTCTGTTCTAAATCAATTCCACAGGGTATGAGAAGGGGAGGATTTTAATTTGCGGCAGCGAAACAAAACACCACATCAGGATCTGATGGACTCACCCAATTTATCGTAACCTGAATATCATCGGATTTTGAACATGGAAGGAAAAAACACCGTTCACAGTGGGGAGAAACCATACACGTGTTCTGTGTGTGGATGAGACTTCAGCCGATCATCTGGCCTGTCAAAACATAAATGCAATTACAGTGGGGAGAAACCATGGAAATGTGGAGACTGTGGAAAAGGATTCAATTACCCATCTGACCTGGAAACACATCGGCTTAGTCACACTGGGGAGAGACCGTTCACTTGCCCTGAGTGTGGGAAGGGATTCATTAATTCATCCAACCTGCTGGCACACCAACGTGTTCACACTGATGAGAGACCGTTCAGGTGCTCTCACTGTGGGACTGGGTTCAGGCGTTTATCTGAACTCACCATACACCAGCGAGTCCACACTGGGGAGAGGCCATTCACCTGTAGGTGGGAAGTGTTTCACTCAGTTATCCACCCTGCTGAGGCACGAGCAAATTCACACTGGGGAGAGACCGTTCACCTGTATGGAGTGTGGGAAGGGATTCACTCAGTTATCCACCCTGCTGAGGCACCAGCGAATTCACACTGGGGAGAGACCTTTCACCTGTGCAGAGTGTAGGAAGGGATACACTTCGTTATCCACCCTGCTGAGACATGAACAAACTCGCACTGAGGGGAGGTCATTCAGCTGCTATGAGTGTGGGAAAAGATTGTCCCATTCAAACAACCTTGTGAGACACCAGCGAGTTCACACTGGGGAGAAGTTGTTCAGCTGCTTCGAGTGTGGGAAGAGATTTACTCAGTCATCCCACCAACAGACACATCAACAAATTCACAATGCCGAGTGGCCTTTTAAATGTCCAGACTGCGAGAAGTGCTTTAAAAGTTCTGAGGAACTGGTGTCCCATCAACTTGTTCACACTGATGAGAGACCGTTTAGGTGTTTAGGTGCTTTCACTGTGGGACTGAGTTCAGGCGATACTCTCAACTCGCTGTTCACCAGCGAGTTCACTCTGGGGAGTGGCTGTTCAGATGTTCCAAGTGTGGGAAAGGATTCACTGAGTCATCCCACCTGCTGACGCACCAGCGAGCTCACACTGGGGAGAGACTGTTCACCTGCTCTGAGTGAATCCCTTCCAACACTCGGTCAGCTAACCGGGTGAAACACCAGTGATTTCGTAAGTAGCTGCAGTGATTGGATTTTGCTGTGAATCACATCCAGGACATGTTCATTGGGGTCTGTTTCTGCTGATGTTAATAAACCCCAGCCCTGTCATTCTAGTTAATATTCTGTACAAAAATCAAATAAATCAGTTTTGTCTTAAACAAAGTGCATTGAGTTTTTTTAATATCTCGAACACAAGTTAGTTCCTTTGAAGCACTTTCCCTCTCCTTCAAATCTGCCATCATCACTCCCTCAATAAAACCAATCCTTGACCCCAATGCCCTTGCAAACTATCTCCCCATTTCTCTCCACCCTTTTCTCTCCGAAGTCCTGGTCACCTCCAAAATCCATGCCAATCTTTTATGAAACTCCATGATTCAATCCCTCCGATAAGAAAATTGCCCCTGCCACAATATTGAAACAGCTCTCATCAAAGTCAAAAATTACATCCTCTGTGAATGTGACAAAGGTAAATTCTCCCTCCTTGTCCTTCTTGGCCTGTCTGTGGTCTTTGACACCATTGACCAAACCATCCTCCTCCATTGCCTCTCCACTGGTGTCCAGCTGGGTGGGACTACATGCTCCTGATTCCTTTCTTATCTATGTCATTAAAGCCAGAGAATCACCTGCAGGAGCTGAGATTATTTGAGTTACATTTTCATAGACTCACACTTGGTAAGTGATCAGGTGTCACTGAACTTTGACACACAGATGTTTCATTATCACCTTCACAGTGACCGTGTCTGACAGACCAAGCCCTTCTTTCAATAGCAGCCCTTCTTGATAAGATCAACAGAGAAGAGTGAAGCCATAGCCACTACCCAAGCTCATAGCAATAAAAATGTCTGCTAATGCCCATTAAAATATAAAGCACAGCAGAACAACAGGGTGTTAGTTTGTGACAGACTTATTGAAACAGATTCATTACCAAGTATTTGCCAACAGGTCCATTATTGCAGGATGCAAATGGTAGGAGATGGACCTTGTCATTCTTAATTTGCAATGTCTATGTTAGCAGAGTCTCACCCTCACTTATTCAGACTCACTCATTAAGTGATCAGATCTCACTGAACTATGACACAAGCTGTGTGTATCTAAGTTACACTTGTACAGACTCACTCAGTAAGTAGTCAGATCTCATTGAACTATGACACAATCCTACTCCAATGACTCACACAGATTGTATCTTGCAGACCATATCACTCTCGATGTATCAGACCCTTTCCACAAGATTGACTATGTCATTGTCCACACCACAAGATCACAGCACTACAAACACCTGGAACTTCCTGTTAGAATGTAAAGCTGGGAGAACAATGGGATGTTGCTCTGTTACAAACATATTGATAGAGATTGACTGTCAGAATGAACCAATAATTTCTACCACATTATAGATTTGGTTTGGGGCTGAAGGAGGCCATTTGGCCCATCGTGTCTGCACTGGCTCTCTGAATGAGCAACTCAACCAGTCCTATTCTTCTGCCTTTTCCCCATAAACCTGTACATTCTTCCTTTTCAGATAACTGCCTAATTCCTGCCTGAATGCTTCAATTGGACCTGCCTCCACCACACTCCCACATAAAGCATTCCAGACCCTAACCAGATACTGCGTGAAAGGATTTTTCTCATATCATTGTTGATTCTTTTACTGATCACTTTAAAACTATGCCCTCCTGTTCTCAATCATTTGATGAGTGGGAACAGTTTCTCCTTATCTACTCTGTGCAGCCCCCACTTGATTTTGAATAACTCTGCCAAATATCCTCTCAGCCTTCTTTTCTCTAATGAAAACAGTCCTAATTTCTCCAATTTATCTTCTTAAGAGCTGTCCTTCCTCCCTGGAATCAAGCTTGTGAATCTTTTCTGCACCCTCTCCAATACCTTCACATTCTTCCTGAAGTGTGGCGCCCAGAAATGGATGCAATAAACCACCTGAGGCCAAGCGAGTGACTTATACATGACCTCCTTGCTCTTCTACTCTATGCCCCTATGAATAAAACCCAGGATACTGTATATTTTATGAATCACTTTCTCAATCACTCTCCTGCCACATTCAGTGACTTATGGACATATGCACCCAGGTCCTTTTCTCCTTCAAACCCTTTTGTATCTTCTGCAAACGTTGAAATTTTTCCTTTTACACCAAGGTTTAGGTCATTAATATATATCAGGGAAAGCCCGAGTCCCAAAACTGACCCCTGGGGAACACCATTACAAACCTTCCACCAGCCTGAAAAACATCCATTAACTACTTTCTGTTTCCTTCCACTGAGCCAATTCTGTATCCATGTGGCTACTGTCCCATTTATTCCATGAGCTACAATTTTGCTTATAAGTCTGTTGTGCAGCCCTGTACCAAATGCCTTTTGAAAGTCCATGTACACCACATCGAGAGAATTTCCCTAATCAACCCTCTCTGTTACCTCTTCAAACAACTCCAGGAAGTTAAACATGATGTTCTCTTAAGAAGTCCATGTTGTCTTTCCTTTATTAACGTGCATTTGTCCATGTGACTGTTAGCTTCGTCTAAATTATAGTTTCTAGAAGTTTCTCACCACTGAAGTTAAAGTAATTAGCCTGCAGTTGCTGGGCTTATCCTTACACCTATTCTGGAACAAGGGTGTAACTTCTGCAATTTTCGAGCCCTTTGGCACCTGAGACTAAGGCACAATTAAATATTATGGCCAGCGCCTCTGTAAATTTCACTCTTATTTCTCCCAGGATCCTTGGGTGCATCTCTTTTGGCTCAGGTGATTTCACAACTTTAAAGTAAAAGCAAAATACTGCAGATGCTGGAATTCTGAAACAAAAGCAGAAAATGCTGGAAAAACTCAGTAGGTCTAACAGCATCTGCGGAGGGAGAACAAAACAGTAAGTCATACGGACTCGAAACATTAATTGTTTATTTTTTCATTCCACAGATGCTGTAAGACCGGCTGAGTTTTTCCAGAATGTTCTGTTTTTGTTTCACAACTTTAAGTATTGGTAACCTATCTAATATCTCCTCGAATTCAATTTTAAACCTTTCTGAATCTGAATCACCTCCTCTTTCACCATGTTCTGGGTAGCATTTTCTTCCTTTGTAAAGGCAGTTGCAAAGTATTCATTTAGACTCTCGGCTATGCCATTTGCCCCCATGTGTAAATCCTCCTTTTTGTCCCTTATCATCTCTAGTCCGAATGGCAGGAGTTGGAACTTGATCTTTCTTATTTTCTATCCCGATGCGAATTGAACCTTCCCCTTGCTTTCCCAGTTTCAGGCAAAGATTAACTGAGACGAGGTCTCTAATGGCGGCCTGATTACCCACAACCCCGTGCGCCTCAGAAACCGCTCTATCTGCCGCGGGTTGTCCGGGTGGATGGCGCATGCTCGGAGTCTCCTGCTCTCTTTGCTTGAGGTTGGTGCCGGAGAGAAGCCGGAAGCAGCGGATTGTGAGAGTGGAGAATGTTCATTGGTTCCCATCAACATGTTCACACTGACGAGAGACCATTCAACTGCTCCAACTGTGGAAAGGGATTCACTCAGTTGTCCCATCTGCAGACACACGAGTGAGTTCACACTGATGAGGCATTTTAAATGCCCGGACTGCGGGAAGTGCTAGAAATGTTCCAGGCAACTGATGCCTTATTAACATGTTCAGACTGACGAAAGACCGTTGAGGTGCTCTCATAATGGGCCTGGCTTCAGGCAATCCTCTGACCTCACTGTACACCAGTGAATTTACACTGGGGAGAGGCTGTTCTCACGCTCCGAGTGTGGCAAGTCATTTGGTTGTTCATCCACACTTCAGTGATAACAACCAGTTCACAAGTATAAAGATAAAATACTGCAGATGCTGGAAATCTGAAATAAAACAAAGTGTAGAAAGACTCAGCCGGTCTGGCAGCATCTGTGAACAGAAAAACAAAGTTTACGATTTGAGTCCACATAGACTCTTCTTCAGAAGAGTCACATGGACTCGAAACATTAACTCAAGTTGACAAGTAACTACAGTGATTGGATTTTGCTGTTAATCACATTTGGGACTGAACCATGTTCTATGGGGTCTGTTTCTGCTGATGTTAATAAACTTCAACCCAGTTATAGGGGTTAAAATTCTGGATAAAAGTCAAATAAATTAGCTTTGTGTCAAACACAGAGTGTGTCGAGTCTTTTTCATTTCTCTACAGAAGTTAGTTCCTTTTGAAGTGCTCTCTCTCTCTCCCATGCCTGTTCTGTTCTCACCTCCAACAGCAAGTGTGAGGAGCTCATGCAGCTTCTTTGTCACTAAGATTGAGTCAATCCGATCAGCTGCCTCTGCTGCTTCCCTCCCTTCCACTAGCCCACCGGGACAACTGTCTCTAAAGATCCCCCATGTCCGAGATCTGAACTTAGGTCTTTCTCCAGTTTCCTATTTCCCTTCATAACCTTTCAGTGTTCATCTTGTCCATGAGACTCGCCTTCTGCTCCAGTGACCCGATTCCCACTGAACTGCTGACCATTCAACTTCTCCATGTTGGCTGATATTGTTCATGTTTTTTTTTCCCCTCTCTTCTGGTACTGTCCCTCTCACCTTTAAATCCACTGTCATCATCCATCCTAAAAAAAGGATCTAACCTTGATACCTCCTATTTCTCATCTCCATGCTGCCACGAGGTGACATCATCCAAAAGCACCATGTTAGTTTTCACATGTACACTGACAACACCCAGCTCTACCTCACCACCATCCCTCTCCATCCCTTCACTGTTACTAAATTATCAAACTGCTTATCCAACATTCCGTACAGGATGAGCAGAAATTTGCACCTTTTAATAATTGGGAAGATCAGAGCCATTGTCTTCAGTCACCAGTACAAATTCCATTCCCTAACTCCTGAGTCCATCCCTATGAGGTAACATTGGGATATGTTGTCCTATGTTTGTCAAGCCAGGAATCTTTGTTCCTAAGCGAGAAAGAGAGGGAAAGGGGGAGCCATTCGTACAATATTCAATACACTTCTGAAGATTTTATAAGGTTATTAGGCAGTGATTTCTTACAGATATAACCACCTTGAGAAGGGAATATCCTTATTGATTTCTCACAACTGATTTCTGACTAACCTCACTATTTCTAAGCTACGAGCTTGTTTTCCTAATTTCTTTATGACAAACCGTGGATAACACACTAAAGCTACTAGAATGATCAGAATCAGCAACACAAACCCTTGAGCTGCCACCAAGAGTAAATGTGAAAACTTTATCCACTAAATGTGATAACTATCGACTGAGATTCATCCTCCTCACCTGCAGATCATCTCACACAATTTTAAATTATTGACATTGGTAAATACATCTGGTTCAAACAGAAGTTCATGCACGGACATTAAAGATTCTCTAGCTCACTATTCACCTTCATCCACCTTGTGGATATTTTCTAAACCTAGAGTTTGTTTCCCTCTTCACTTTAATTTTACTCCCTCTGATAGGTACTGGTGTGTTTAATTCTATCCTGATTGTTTGAAAGCCAGTTTCTCTATGGAGTGTGTGTCAATATCTTGATGATTTAAAATGTTGTCTCATTCAATTTTCCACAATAGTCACTTCATGTTGTTCTGTTGTCAAGTAGCTGGGTATGCCTGGGACCTGTTCTTCAGTGTAGGGTCACCATGCATTTCCACATGGCGACCTGGGAGGGATGGATCCGGCGGCTGGGTTAGATAGAGAGTGTGGGGATGGTAGATTCAGCAGCGGAATTCAAAAGGGAATTGGACCAAATACTGCAACATGTCCAGGGAAAAGGTAGGGGAGAGGGGCCAGGTGAGTTAATTCCAGAAGAGTAAGAGGCTTCCCTTTTCAGACGCAGATGAAGAGTTTTTTTTTTGTTTTTTCAGAGGGTCGTTAGTCTGAGGAATTTTCTCCAGAAAGCAGTGGAGGCTGGGTCATTGAATTTATTCAAGGCTGATTTGGACAGATTTTTGGTAGAGAAGAGACTCAAAGGTTATGGGGGGTGGTGAGGGTGGGGCTGGGTACGGACAGACAGACAGGAAAGTGGAGTTGAGACCACAAACAGATCAGCCTTGATCTTATTGAATGGTTGAGCAGGGTCACAGGGCTGAACGGCTTCTGTTCCTCTGACCCGGCTGAATGGTCTCTATATGTTGTTTTTGGCTCTGATTTTATGGTACAGTGAGGGGCTCGAAAGACAAAATGGTCTATTCCTGTAGCTATTTGTTATGTTCCAATTCAGTCCCGTTACTAATCAAGGCAATGGTTACTTTCATATTGCCAGCAGTAGCGTATGCGAGTGGTCTCAGGCGCTGGATTTAAGCACCAGTTCCTATTAAATCATAGATTTTAATCCCACCATTGCCAAAGTTTCAGTTGGTTTGTCTTTCAGACGTTTCATCAAATCCTTTAGAATAGGCTCGGGGTATTTGACATATGATGTAGTTCGTCTTGGTAGGTAGAACAAGGGAGGCTGTAGGAATTGCAGGGTGACTGGGAATAGGTGGGGCTGAATGCTCTCATTCTCTGCTGTAACCATTCCAGGATTTTACATGAACAACAATGACGCTAGGATAAGGCTTGCAGCCGTGGCTGAGTGGTTACAGGGATGGATTTAAAATCCACTGGGGCCTCCCCACGTGGGTTAGAGTCCTGCTGACTGTACTTCTCGCTGTTCCTTCGTTTTGCTGCCTCCAGAATTAACTATTGGTTAAATGGAATCAGCACCTTCCAAACACTCCCGTGTAGTTTTCCTGCTTCACTTCCGTGTTGCTTCATTTCTGTTGATCCAAAGAATTCACGGAATTTGCAGTCAGAAATGATACAACACTGAGCTGATTTGTGCCATACTTGCGTTCTGAGAGTTTTTATCTCCTTAGAGATAAAACCTTGCCCACTATTACTCACGCTGCATGTGTCTGTGTGTCTCAATGTGGTTCAGTTCCCCGAGGGGTGAACACATTTTTTACCATCGCAAACCTTATTCACTTTCGTTATATATCTTCATGGTAAATGGTACAGAGAATAACAACAGGTTGAAAAGTTGCAAGAGGAGATTGACCCTTTGTATTTATTTGAGTGGAGACTGCTTATTGACTCAGTGCCTGTATGTGAAACAGCAGAGGATGATTGAAATTTTCACTGAGCAACATTTTAACAGACAATGGATTCATTCATTGTGATGGTGTGTTCCAGTTCGGTAAATGCAATTTGACAGTCAATTTCTATTCGTTGCTTTGAACCCAATCTTTCTAATAGGTTGAATGTTACGCACATGTTTGTTTCAGTTTCTCGCGTTATTTGAAATGAATATTCATAAATCTATTTAGTCAAAGAGCCATAGAGGTCTACAGCACAGCAAGAGGCCCTTCAGCCCATCGAATCTGCGCCGTCAAACAAGTACCTAACTGTTCTAATCCCATTTTCCAGCACTAGGCCCATAGCCTTCTATGCCATGGCATTGCAAGTGCACATTCAAATACTTTTTGAATGTTATGAGGGTTTCTGCCTTTACCACCCTTTCAGGCAGTGAGTTCCAGATTTCCACTAACCTCTGGGTGAAATAATTCTTCCTCACATCCCCTCTAAACCTCCTTCCCCTTATCTTAAATATATGCTCCCTGGTTATTGATCCCTCCACCAAGGGGAAATGTTCCTTCCTGTCTACTCTATCTATGCCCCTCATAATTTTATACACCTCAATCATGTCCCCACTCAATCTCCTCTGCTCCAAGAAAAATAACCCCAGCCTATCTAATCTCTCCTCATAACTAAAACTCTCCAGCCCAGGCAACGTCTTGGTAAATCTCCTCTGCACTCTCTCCAGTGCAATCACACCCTTCCTATGATGCTGATTCCAGAACTGCACACAATATTTGGAGACACGCAATACTTGTGTGAGAACTTACTGAATAACAGCAGGGCTGGCAAAGTTTGGACAATATTTCCTTGTAGCCAAAGGACACAAAGTAGAATTATGTCGGTAATATGAGTAGAAGCAGGAAGAGAGGGAATCTATTTGACCCTAGGTTTTCTTAAACCATTAAACCTTCAGTTGGAATCTAACACTCTAGTGGTCCAGCCTCGGTGCTTTCACCGCCTGGGTTCAATTCTGTCTTGATGTTGTGCAAAATGTCATAACTAGCAGCCAATTTATGGTTTGAAAAAGTGTCAAATTAGACTCGAAACCTTCACTCTGTTTCTCCCTTCACATTTGTTGTCAGACCTGCTGAGAACTTCCAATACTTTCTGTTTTTATTATAACATGAATTACTGTCTTTATTATATATATGATCATAAGAAATAGGAGCAGGAGTAGATCACACGGCCCATCGAGCTTGTCCCATCACTCAATTCGATCATGGCTGATCTTGGGCTTCAACTCCATTATACTGCCCGTTCTCCATTTCCCTTAGTCCCCCGAAAGACCAAACATCTATCCATCCCGGCCTTAAATGTATTCAATGATGGAACATCCACAACCCTCTGGGTAGAGAATTCAAAGATTCACAACCCTTTGGATGAAGTAATTTCTCCTCATCTCAGCCCGAAATTATCGACCCTTTACCCTGAGACTGTGCCCCAGTGTTTTAGACTCCCTGACCAGCGGAAACAATCCCTGTGTCTACCCTATCAAGCCCTCTCAGAATTTTACAGGTTTCAATTAGATTGGTTTTCATTCTTCTAAACTCCAGAGAATAAAAGCCTTTCATCTTAGGACAACCAGCACATTCCAGAGATCAATTTAGTGAACCTCTCCTGCACCGTCCCCAATGCAAGTCTATTCTTTTATAAATGTGGAGATGAAAACAGCACACGGGATTCCAGATGCCGTCTCTCCAAAACCCTGTGGCAAGACTTCTTTATTCTTGCTCTCCAATCCCCTTGCAATAAAGGCCAACATGCTGATCCTGCATGCAAACTTTCCACATTGCTTGTACAAGCACACGCAAGTTTCTTTGAACATCAGCACTTTCAAATTCCTCATTTTAAAAGCATTTTGTTATTCTCATTTTTAATAACCAAGTGAACATAATCGCACCTGCCTACATTATAATCCACCTGCCATCTTGTTGCCATACGGACTCGAAACGTTAACTGTGTTCCTCTCCGCAGATGCTGTCGAACCTGCTGAGTTTTTCGAGGTATTTTTTTATTTTGTTTTGGATTTCTAGCTTTTATCTGTTTACAGTGCTATGCTCAAAGGTTACCTTGTTACCAAATTTCATAAACGTTAATCGCAGGCCCCAGTGAGAATTGAACTCACGACCCCTGGTTTGCAAGACCAGTGCTCTAAACCACTGAGCTATGAAGCCAGTTACTCAACCCCGCTCACAGTAAGTCTCCTAGTGGAACGAGGAACAGGACAACGTTCTGCATGGATAATATTTGATAGACCTGGAAATGCCTGAAAGGGAGAACAGGAAGTTAAAGATGCGACATGAAAGCGGCAGAATTTGACGTGTGTCAGTTGCTTTCAGTGATGAAAGTCTGCCGTGGTAATGTGAGAGATTTTACTGCCGACTGTTTTCACTGACACAAATATCACTCCTGACCAATCAATCACAACTGCTCTTTGAAAGCAGCGCGCCAGGCCGAATGGCCTCATTCTTTGCTGTAACTGTCTACAATTTTATGTTTCCCAGCATAATTTCCCAGTCATTCCGACATTTTATTACACGCTTGGGGGAATGTACTTTCTTACATTCTCGCTTTTGAAGTCAAGACACTGAGCAAATTCAAAGTTTTTCTTAAATTCCTGAGCAGGATTTGGAACCAGAACAATTGAACGACACTATATTGGTGCGAATCCTTCACTGCAGCTACCCCTTAAAAACACCTCTGGTGAAAGTGTCTGAGAAATGGCAAACGTGGCCCAGATAAAGCACGTTGCAAGAGTTATAGACAGCTTTCCTCGTGATTTAGAGGTAAAGATTCGGCCCATTCACCGCTGTGGCCCGGACTCGATTCCCGGCCAGGCAATGAAGGTTTATTGATCTGGTACAAACTGTTAAAACAAGCCTCATTTACTTATTGATTGAAAACCGAAACGCACAACAGCTCCACCCGAATCAGTGGAGTGAGAGTTGAAGTTTCACATCAGAGCTGCAAATGTCACACGTGGAACAACTTCGAGAAGAAATACAGTTCCTCATGTCCGAGGGGTATCAGTTTGGACTGTTTGTATTTACAAATTCATTCTCTCGATGTGTCCATTGCCTTAACCACTCGACCACAAGGACTCGGTGTCTGTTTAAATGTTGCTCAGTGAAAATTTCAATCGCCCTCCGCTTTGTAACATTCGGACACTTAGTAACTGAACAGTCTCCACTCAGAAAGACAGAAAGAAAATTCCTCCTGAACCTTTTAAACCGGTTTTTATTTTCTCTTTACGATTTTAATATGAAGCCACAGTAAGATGAATAAAGTGGGGACTGCTAAAAATGAGGAACTGAACCACATTGACACACACAGCGGGACACTCACAGACATATACATCGACAGTGACAGAGGGCCAAGGAGAGACAAACACCCATAAAAACACCAAACTCGCTCAGTTTTACTCCATTTCCGTCTGCAGATTTCGCAAATCCTTGCAGATGAATGGAAATAAGAAAGCGCGGAAGTTTTTGTTTGATTCTATTTACCAGATAACTAATTATGTTGGTCAAAATCGGGAATAATGAGAACCGCAGTCAGCAAACCAACATTGGGGAAACCCAGATGGATGTCAGAAACAATCGCCCCCAATACTCGTCCGCTACTAACAGCACTTCTTTCGGGAAAACATGTTCAAATCAAATCAGAGCATTCAGGAGATGGCGTATTGGCATTGTCACTGGGCTAGAAACCCAGAGATAAAAGCAAAATACTGTGGATGCGGGAAATCTGAAGTGAAAACAGAAAATGCTGGAAAAATTCAGCATGTCTGGCAATATTTCTGGTAGAGAAATAGAATTAATGTTTCAATTCTGTGTGACTCTTCTTTGGAGTTCTTTGAAAGTCGCACACAGGGCCGAATGGCCTCTTTTTTTGCTGTAACTTTCTATAATTTGATATTTCCCAACACCACTTCTTTCACACTCATTCTGCCATTTTATAATCCACTTTTGCGAGTGGGTTCAAAGCTCAACTACTTGCACAAGACTGGAAGGTGTCTGCAACTCTGGATAATCGGCACTGTGCACATTCCTGTCATCAGTGTCTGGGAGAATCAGGAAGATGAGATCCCAGATTATCTTTACCATGTCATCTGCAAACCTCTTCTTTCTAAAATCCTTGGGTCCCGCATTCTCTGTCCCTGCTTTCCAGGGAAAGCTTGGGTTCATGAACTGACTGTGTCTGCATCAAGCAGCTAATTGACCTGGGAGCTGGACGGGCAGAGGGAGCCGGAGGTGAGGCAGGGACAGAAGCAGAAACAGATGCGACATGAAAGTGTTTAGAAGTGTGTCAGTTACTTTCAGTGATGAATGTCTGCCATGTGTTCCCTTGTCAATTTCACAACAACCGCAGTGATCAGGTTGGTGGGTTTAGGAAATTGACAGTCACACATGAGCAGCTTATGGGGATATTTCACCTCACTGTCAATTTCATGTTCCAGCTCACAGAAACCGTTGTTGTAATTGACTGAAGAATTCATTCCATTTAAAGTGGAAACGGGGATAAAAGCAGCGTCAATAAACCAACCTGAAACAAGTCTGCCAGTTTCCCTGGTGGTCTAGTGGTCAGGATTCGGCGCTTTCACCTCCGCGGCCCGGGTTCGATTCCTGGTCAGGGAATGCAGTTTTATTGATCTTGTGGAATTGTCAAAATGAGTATTAATTACTTATTGATTGAAAACATTTAGCAGCTCCACCAGAATCAGTTTAAGTTTCGCCTCAGAGTTGGAAATATCACACTTAGAACAGGCCGGGAACAAAGACAGAAGCGGAGTAAAAGAAGGACAAGAGAAGGGCTGTTTGCAAAGCACTGGCCATAGGGATGGTGGTGCCAGGCAAAATATGGGTGGGAGAAGGGCAAATTCTGGTGCCTACTGTTTGCATTGACAAAAATATCACTCCTGATGGATCAACCAATCACAAGACTAATTGAACGACACATTAATGGTGCCAATCCTTCACTGGAGCTCACCGCGACCAAAGAGCACTGTTATCATCAGCCTGTTATGTAACTTCTTGCAGTATATCTGCTGAACAGTATAAGTTTATCACAGCTCTGTTTTCTTTACATTGAAATCCAGTGCGAAAATACGAGAAATTTCAAAGCTGAACAATGTAGACAAGACTGGAAGGAGTGTGTGACTGTGGATAATCGGCACTGTGCACATTCCTGTAATCAGTACCTGGGGGAATCAGGAAGATCCTGGTGTCTCTTTAGCCTGTTATCTGGAAACTGATCACGTTGTGTATTACGTTCGCACTAACTGACTGTGTGTGGTCAAACAGCTCCTGGAAGGGCGGAGAGAGCTGGAGGTGAGACAGAAAGAGATGTGACATGGAAGTGCTTTGAATCAGTGGTGAATATCCGTCGTGTGCCAGTTTCAAAGGAACAGAGGTTGGTGGTTATTTGTTTGAAAGAAACTGCACTCAACGTGCGGCGAGCCCACGACCCTGAGATTTAGAGCCTTTGATCTACCTGTTGAACTAGCCGGGCACACACAACATATGTATCCCCACATACATGGAGACAACTGTTGCTTTCCACCTGGAGCCTCAGCTTGTTCTGAATTTCAAAGTGTAGAAGGTAATCAAACTACACAAGCCCCAAGGTTGCAATACATTCCTCTCAATCATCAATAACATCATTCACATCTTCCACTTCTTAGCTGTACCTCCTTCCAAACATTGCAAACTCCTCTTGCATCTTTCATCCTGATATTTTTCCCTGTAACATTTTCATCTGAAGTTGCACAACTAATGTGAATAAAGTTTGTGATGGTAGAAATGTGTTCACCTCCTCGGGAAACTGATTCACTTTGACACACACAAAGGGACACACACAGGGATATACACCGAGAGTTACAAAGGGCAAGGGTTTGTCTCTCAGGAGAGACAAACGCCCAGAAAGCAAGCATGACACCAAGTTTTGCTCCATTTCCTCTGCAGGTTTCGTTAACGAACAGAAAGAGGAAAACGCCCACTTGTTTTGTAGGATTTTATTCAATGTAACCGTTAATTAACTCTGTAGACACAGAGTTAAAAACAGGAATAATGAGAAGCAGGAAACCCAAATGGATTTGGACTCCATCGCCTAAACCAATCGGCTACGATGGCTGCCCCTATCCACAGGGTAATTTTGTTGGTATAAAATTATAGGCGGCCACAGCAGAGAGGGAGGACATTCGGCTCATTGTGTCCGTGCCAGCTCATGGAAGAGGAATTCAGCTCATTCAACAATCCCGCCTTTTCTCTGCAGCCATTTATATTTTTATTGTCTCTCCTCAGTGTTACTGTTAAAGTGAAAGACCGCACACACCTGCTTTAACTGTGAGCTGGTACTTTTTCGACTGATAGGGCAATTTTAACAGCAGTGGGATTTGAAACCACGCCTCAATAAAGAATGAGATATTAAACCATTGACAATCACTACAGCTGCGCTACCAAGCTCACGATACTCTTCCACTTCACTTTGACTGGATCTGGACTCCATTGCCTGAACCACTCGGCCACGATGACTGGTCCTATGGATAGGTTAGTGTTGTTCGTATAAAATTATAGATGTCTACAGCAGAGGAGGAGGAAATTCGGCCCAGTCTGTCCATGCCAGCATATGGAAGAGGAATTTAGCTAATTCGACAACCCCACATTTTCTCCACAGCCATTTATATTTTTATTGTGTCTCCTCGTTCTTCCTGTTAAAGTGATACACCGCAAACACCTGCTCTAACTGTGAGCTGGCACCTTTTCGACCAGTAGGACAATTTAGCAGCAGTGGGATTAGGAACCACGCCTCAATAAATAGTGAAACCTTAAACCAACACCTACAACAACTCAGCTGAATTACCGAGCTCAGGATGCTACTGCCCATTGCTTTGTCTGATATTGCTCCTGAAACAGAACAGAATCAAAGCAGCAACAATACGTCATAAGGCCCCACAAGCCTCCTCCGTCACTTAATAAGATCATGGCAGATCCCCAACCTCAACACCAATTTCCCACCCGATCCCGAAAGCCCTTCATTCCCTTAGAGTCCAAAAATAAGGAGAATTTTTGGTTGTTGTTACTTCCATTGATCCGGCAGTTATGTGGACACCTGGTTGAAATCAGCAATAATAAGAAGAACATTCGGTAAGGTTTGAATTTACCAGCGGAGACTCCATTGGATTTTAGAACCATCGATTTAACCACTCAGCTACGATGATTGACCAAGGATCCAATGCTTTTCACTCATTCATCAATAACACCATTCACAGCTTCCGCTTCTCAGCTGCACCTCCTTCCAAACATTGGGATCCATTTTCCTCAGGATTTGTTTCTGGATTTAATGTTTAGCTGCTTTGTGACCTCATTTTGAAATCAGATTCGCTTCAATATCCAAAACAATTTGAATTGCAAACCCGGCGGATAAACAATGGAAAAATGTCACTCAGTAACACAAATCCCATGGTCTTCATTTTCAGATTCACAACAGTTAACTTTTCAATAAAATGAAGGAATTTTCCAATGAAACGATTTAGAAAGTTGATGTGACTTTTATTTGTGACTCACTAACTCGGGTATTGTGTAAATGCTGCTCGGAGGTTTAGTGACCGGGATATAATCTACCTGTGTTTTCCTGAGCCTGTGCTCGGTGTATTGGGAGGTTTGGCCCGGGTTGGAGTATCTTGTGTCCCAGGGATGGGCAGTAACCCGCTGATTGAAGCTGCAGTCGCCGCTTTCTGCTGGCAGCGGGTGATTGGAGAGTGCAGGGCCGGAATATTGCTGCTTTTCTGCTTTTCCCTGTCTCACTCATGGTGGAACTGAGGAAGAGAGAATAATTGATGGGTTTGTTTCAATCCAATAACTTGATAAATTTCCAATGGGTTAGATATCGGTACATGGTAGGTCTAATTGCTTTCTCATTATATTTGAAATTAATATTCGACAATAGCCACTTACCTGGGAGCTCACTGGATAACAGTGGAACTGACAACATTTTGGGGGTCTTCCGTTTCAGCGCTAGTACCCAATGACAGCCCGGAACTGTGTGATAATCAATGCTGATGGGGAGAAAACAGTGAAAGCTTCGACCCTGAGTGTTCTCGACCCACCAACCTTTCGGTTAACAGCCGAACGCGCTGACCAGTTGCGCCACAGAGACTGTGGCAGCCTCTAACCAGGGTATCAGTGAGTTAAAGCTTCAGATTGCTGCTACCGGAATGACAATTGTCTCTATCAGTTCTACCCTTCCAAAATAAAGGGTGGGTCATTCATTGTGGATACATGGAAACAGTCTGATCCCATCCACTGCTGACACATCCATGTCACCGGGAACCAGCTCTCCTACAACCGGTGCCGTCTCCCTTCGAGCCTTTGCGTGTCTTGTCTGTTACCAAGTATTCTGATTGTCCCGAAGCCGATATTAGGTTTGAATTCCTGATGTGCAGTAACGAGAATCCTTTCAATGTCTCAGATCAGTTAATTTCATTGATAACATCAGAGACAATGTTCCAGCGTCGTAAAGAAGGGAAAGGTGCCTTGACTGTCTCTGGTCAATCATTTCACCTTTCATTCTCCTCTGATTCCGGTTCCCAAAGAGTTTTTAAAGATTCACAAAGCTGGAGTCTGGGTTTTCTGTTTTGGTTCCTTCTCCATTTTCCCTCCTGCCAACTGACAATATTTTCCAAAATCTCATCTCAATCCCCCATCTTGCATCATGTCCAGGGATGAGGAAATTCAGTTTTGTGGAGAGATTATAGAGACCGGGTTTGTTCTGTTTAGAGCAAAGAAGTTTAAGTGGAGATTTCATGGAGCTGTTCGAAATAATGCGGGTGGGGGCAGTGGGGACGGGCGGCTTGATGGTGCAGATAGGGAGAAACTGTTTCCACTGACGGGGGTCAGTAACCACAGGATTGGGATTTAAAGAAAGTTAAGGAAAGACAGACTTGCATTTATCCAGCGCTTTTCCTGACCAGCGGATGTCTGAAACCACTTTCAAGCCAATTAAGCACTTTTTGAAATTAAAACAGGAAATACTGGAGAAACTCAGCAGGTTTTGCTTTCCACAGACACTCTCAGACCTGCTGAATTCTACCTGCATTTAATGTTTTTATTCCAGATTTCCAGTATTTTGCTTTTATTGAAGTACTTTCTGAAGGAGAGTCATTGTTTTCATGCAGGGAGCAAGGCAGCCAATCACTGCTCAACAAACACACAAAGCCAGGGACTTGACAATGCGCAGATCTTGTCATCTTGGTTGAAGGATAAACAGTGACCAGGACACATGACCACATTCTGCTGTCTTCTACAAACTTCAATCTGCAAGTTTTGATGATGGTTCTGGCCAGTTTCGAACGAAGTAACTCCTCATATATGAGGTAAACATGATAACCACTGCCCTGCAGAAACAGGGGACAGGAAAGAAGCTCAATGGGCCTCATTAAAATGTTATGCAGTGACGTCATGCAGCAGCACTGAGTCTTTATTTTGAACAAATTGAATTCAGCTGCTCTGTTTGGGGATGCTGGAGACAGACTGATCCAATAATGTCATCATCAAAAGGCACAGCTCTACAAAAGGCCCATAGTATCGATGTCAGATTTCCACAAAGAGCTTTCGACTTAATCTCAATTTCTTCGTGTCTTTCCATAACTCTGATTTTTTTCTCCCTTTCAAGTCATTGTCCATTTCCCTTTTGAAAACTCTGAGTTAAAAGAAGCAATATTGAAAGAGGCGCAGGAGCTTCTGCCTTGTCCATGCTCAGTGTGTGACAATTAACAAGGATTCCCTGACTCATTGAGATGAAGGGTTGGACTCTGAATTCTTTTACAATTATTCAAATTTTAAAAATAGTTGATTTCAAATCGAATTTTCAGAAAACAAATGTCTATTCTGACCAATCATCTCCTCATTTTCCTCAGTCGATACCTTTTACATCATTTCCTTGAGCAAACACGCACAGTCACCACAGGAAAAAAACAAATCATTTGAAACATTGAAATAGTGAAACATTGAAATAATGAAGCTAATAGTGGAGATGATTTCTGTATGTTACAAAGTGCAGGATGATCTGATTAACTGGCGGAGCTGGTTCGAGTTTCCCAGCGACCTATTCCTGCTCCTTTGCTTCTGTTCTATTTCGATGATAATACCAGTGAAGGGAATTAGGAGCAGCCAATGGTAAGGTGGTAGTGTGGCTGAGCGGCCTAAGCCGCTGGATTAAAGCTCCAGTCTCTATAGAGGCGTGGGTTCGAATCCCACTCACTGCCAATCGTTCCAGTGATGTCCCTTTTGGGATCTGCAGCAGCCCCTTTCAGATCGACAGATACCAGCACACACTAGCGGAGTGTGCGGTATTTTATTTTGATAGGAAGAACGAGGAGAGAAAATATAAATATCAGTTGCTGTGGGGAAAAGGCGGGGTGTGGAATTACAGTAGTTGAGTTGCTCTTCCAGAGAGTCGGCATGTAAATGACATGCTGAATGACCGTCTGATGTAGCCGTCTATGATTTTATACAAACATCATTAATGCAAATCTGGGGCTTGGATTTGTGACTGAGTGGTTAAACTGACGGGTTTTGAATGCATTGGGATCTCCACAGGTAGGCTGGAATCCTACTAATTACGCTTCTTATCATTCCTGAATTTTACAGTGTACCTGCACAATTAATTGTCCGAATAAGTTGCATAAAAACCATCTAAAACCTCCAGCGTTCTCTAATTTCTATTCGTCTGTAAGCATTCACAAAAGTTGCAGCGAGAAATGAAACAAAAACGGAACCAGGTTGGTGTCAGGCTTGATTTCTGGGTGTTTGTCTCTCCTTCAAGACAATCCCATGCCCTCTGTCACTCTTGGTGTATATGTCTGTGTGTGTTCCTCTGTGCGTGTCAATGTGGTTCAGTTCCCCAAGGGCATGAACATATTTTTACCATCACAAACTTTATTCACATTCGTTTCAAATTTCACAGAGAAAAATATCAGGATGGAAGATGCGGGAGGAGTTTGCAATGTTTGGAAGGAGGTGCAGCTAAAAAGTGGAGGATTCAGGGAGAATCTTCCTTCTCACTTAACACGAGATATGGAACCAGATCTGGGAGGTATTTGTGTCAGTGTAAACAGTAAAGCCTCCTTTATTTCCGCTATATTTTGCCTTGCACAAACATCTCTCTGGTTAAGGCTTTGCCACCTATCACAGCCCTTCTCTCATTCCCTATCTTCACCTCGATATTTGTTCTCGACCTGTTGCACGGGTGACATTTCCAGCTCTGAGGTAGAACTACAGCTCTCACTCCACTGATTCTGGCAATGATGAGCGTCTTCTGTTTTTCATCAAGAAACAACTCAGACACATTTTAACAGTTTGCACGAGTAAATCTCCATTCCCTGACCAGGAATCAAACCCGAACCACAGCAGTGAACGCGCTGAATCCTGACCACTAGACCACCAAGAAAGCTGCTCATAAGCCTCACCACTTGGCTTATCTATGCTACTTGTGCCTTTATTTTTGCTTCAGACTTCTTTCAGCAGAGACACGTTTCATAAGAACATAAGAACATTAGAAATAGGAGCAGGAGTCGGTCATTCGGCCCCTCAAGCCTGCCCCGCTATTCAATAAGATCATGGCTAATCTGCCCTTGGACTCAACTCCTCTTTCGTGCCAGCTCCTCATAGCCCTCAATCCCCGATATTTCAAAAATCTATTTACCTCCTCTTTAAATACTCTCAGTGAGCTACCCTCCACAACTCTCTTGGGTAGAGAATTCCAAACATTCACTACCCTCTGGGAGAAGAAATTCCTTCGCATCTCAGTTTTAAATGAGTGCCCCCTGATTCTGTGACTATGTCCCCTAGTTGTAGGTTCCCCCATTAGTGGAAACATCGTCTCAACATCTACCCTGTCAACCTCCTCAGAATCTTGCACGTTTCAATAAGATCACCCCTCAGTGTTCTAAACTCTAATGAATAAAGTCTTCACCTGCTTCACAGTTCTTGATAAGTCAACCCCTTCATCCCAGGAATCAGCCTAGTGAATCTCTTTTGAACTGCCTGCAATGCCAATATATGCTTCCTTAAACCTGGGGACCAAAACTGTACACAGGACTCCAGGTGCGGCCTCACCAACACCCTGTACAGCTGTAACAAGACTTCCCGATTTTTAAACTCCAACCACGAGCAAAACAGGCTAAAATTCCATTCGCCTTCTTAATTACTTGCTGCATCTGCTTGCCATTTTTGTGTTTCATGCATAGGAAGAACCAAATCCCTCTGTGGTGCACTTTTTTGGAGTCTCCCTCCATTAAAATAATATTCTGCCTTTTGATTCTTCCTATCAATGTGTATGATCTCAAACTTCCCTACATTAAACTCCATCTGCCAACTTTCGCCCACTCACTGAACCTATCTATAACCCTTTGAAGATTCCTCAAGTCCTCATCACAACTTGACCCCCACCTATTTTGTATCGTCAGAAAATTTGGATACATTACACTCTGTCCCCTCCTCCGTGTCATTAATATAGATAGTAAATAATTGAGTCCCTGGGACTGATCCTTGTGGCACTCCACTAGTTACGGCTTTCTAATCTGAAAATTCCCGGCTCTCTGCCTTCTATGTGTTAAATTGGGCTCTTTACATTGCGGGGTTTGTGTAGGGTAATAGGGATCACGGTCTCTCACACACGGAAAGTTTCCCCGCTACATTGCAGGGTTTGTGTAGGGTAATAGGGATCACGGTCTCTCACACACGGAAAGTTTCCCCGCTACATTGCAGGGTTTGTGTAGGGTAATAGGGATCACGGTCTCTCACACACGGAAAGTTTCCCCGCTACATTGCAGGGTTTGTGTAGGGTAATAGGGATCACGGTCTCTCACACACGGAAAGTTTCCCCGCTACATTGCAGGGTTTGTGTAGGGTAATAGGGATCACAGTCTCTCACACACGGAAAGTTTCCCCGCTACATTGCAGGGTTTGTGTAGGGTAATAGGGATCACGGTCTCTCACACACGGAAAGTTTCCCCGCTCGAAAAGGGGTAGAAGCATTAACAGAATTAAGTGTGAGGAAAGGTTGCATCATTCCCGTTTGTTGTTAAATAGTAACTGGATGCATCATCTCAAAACCATGTGACATTTATACTTCTCCAGGTTTCAAATGATATTCTGAAAAATGCATGGCTTGGAAGAAAGAGAGAAAGATTGGGACGGATTTGTTGTCAGGCCGTTCGCACCTGTGTGAGATGTTGAATGAGCTGCTGATGTGCTGTGTCATCTCATGATTCTAATGTTACATCAATTTCTCTGCCGCATGGCTAAGGTTTTCAGCCAAATTGTACTTCCACAAAACAAGGTTCTGAAGTGCTATAAGACAGCACAGTTTGACATTCTAGGTCGTTCTGCAAGTAGCTGCGTGTTGTTTTTGTAGTCGAGTGGTTATCACATTTGCTTTACACGCCGAAAGTTTCCTGAATCGAAACTCATTGAAGAACAGTGGAACTGGCAACATTTGTGGAAAATGTTCTTACCGCCATTGACAATCTGGATCTGTGAGACACTGTATGTTGATGGGGGAAAAATGTTAACGGCTTCGCCTCTGAACCACCAAACTTTACAGTTAACAGCCGAACGCGCTGACCAATTGTTCTGCAGAGACTGATGCAACTTTCTGTGTTCTTTGTACAGGCACAGCCAAGTCTCTTTGAACATCAGCACAAGTTTCTCACCTCTTCAAACATGTTCTGCTTTGTTGTTTTTTTTAAACTATTTTTACGACCAAGTGAGTAACTTCAGACTTTGCTACATTTTTCTCCATCTGTCATCTTGTTAGCCAATCACCTCTTACATAGTATAAAAACAGAAAATGCTGGCAAAACTCAGCAGGTCTGACATCATCTGTGGAGAGGGAAACCGAGTTAACGTTTCGAGTCCGTATGACTCTCCTTCAGACCTGAAAAGAAATAGAAAGTGATGGAATTTATGCTATTCAAGCTGGGCGGGGAGGGGGGGGGGGGAGGGGGGCGGTGTAGGGAGGGTAGAGCAGGCGAGATTGGTCAGTGATAGGTGGGGGCGGAGGAGAGATTGACAAAGGTGTCATGGACACAAGACAAAGGGAAGTGTTAATGGTAGTGGTCAGGGCTGAAGAAGGTGCGGATAGTGGCATAAAAGTAAGAAAGCAGAATGTGTTAATAGCAGAACAAGGGTCAGCACTTTGTGAAAGAGCAACATGGAACAAGTAACAGATGGCTCTATTTTGGGCTGGGGTGGGGGCAAGTGCGGTGGTTGGGGGAAAAAAGGATAGAAAAGGGGATATAAGGGGGGATGAAATAATGAATAAATTAATGAAAATAAGTAAACAAAAAAAATACATTTTTATAGCGAGATTTTAAAAAGGGTGAAATTAGAGGAGAGAATTCACGGTCTGAAGCTATTGAACTCAATATTCAGTCCGGAAGGCTGTAAAGTGCCTAATCGGAAGATGTAGTGTTGTTCCTCCAGTTTGTGTTGAGCTTCACTGGAACATTGCAGCAGCCCAAGGAAGGACATGTGAGCTTGAGAGCAGGGTGGGGTGTTGAAATGGTAAATGACAGGAAGGTCTGGGTCATACTTGCGGACAGACCGAAGGTGTTCCACAAAGTGGTCACCCAGTCTGCATTTGGTTTCTCCAATGGAGAGGAGACCACATTGGGAACAGCGAATGCAGTGGACCAAATTGAAGGGGGTGTAAATGAAGCGCTGCTTCACCTGAAAGGACTGTTTTGGCCCTTGGAAATTGAGGAGGAATTCCCCTAAAGGGCCAACTGTCAGTTGTTCTTTCACAGAGTGCTGAACCTTGTTCTGCTATTCACACATTCTGCTTTCTTGCCTTTCTGCCACAATCGGTATCTTTATTCGCCCTTCCCACTATCATTAACACTGCCTTTGTCTTGTGTCCCTGACTCCTTTGTCAACCCTTCCTGAGCCCCCACCTATCGCTGACCTTCCCACCTGCTCCACCCAACCCCTCGTATAACAATATAAACTCCATCACATTTCTGCTTCTCTTTCGATCTGAAGAGTCACAAGGACTCGAGACATTGACTCTGTTTCTCTCTTCACAGATGCTGTCAGATGGTGAGTTTTTACAGCATTTTCTGTTTTTAATACAGATTTCCAACATCCGCAATGTTTTAACTTATTAAATTGCTTCTTCTATATTGTTCTGCAGTCTCTCAGCTTTCCACATAATTTTGCCATCTCTGCTGAAGGTTACGCATAGGTTCAGGAAAGGATGGAACTCGCGCCCCCTGACGTACAAGATGAGTGCTATAACCACTGAGCTATGGAGCCACCTAATAACCTAAGCTAACGGAAAATCGACCATGTTCAGTAAAACGAGGCAGACGTTGAAGTTCCAGGTGGATGACATTTGATAGACCTGGAAATGTCTGAGATGGAGAACAGGAAGTTAAAAGATGCGACATGAAAGTGGCAGAATTTGATGTGTGTCAGTTACTTTCAGTGATGAATTTCTGCCGTGTGTTGCCTTGTCAGTTTCACAGGGCCGCAGGGATGAGGTTGGTGGCACCTGGTTAAAATGAGGAATAATGAGAACTGTAGTCATCAGGATTCAAACCTACAGGGGGAAACCCCAATGGATTTGAAATCCATCACCTTAAACATTCAGCCACGACTAACAGCAGCTTTCGAGCTCAGATGTGTTCTTGTCAAATCAGAAATGGCTGCAAAATAAGTCACTCGGCCCGTCGTGCCTATGCTGGCTCTCTGGAAGAACAACTCAACCAATTCCACACACCCGCCTTTCCCCCACAACAATTTATATTTGTATGGCCTCTCCGCGTTTTTCCAAACAAAATAAAGTTCACAACCCGCCCTGTATTAAACTAGAATCTCCTCTTGTTCTCCGAAAGGGAATTCCTAAAGTTCCCCAAAATGGGAATATGACTTAAACTGTGGCAGCGCTGGGATTCGGATCCACCCCTCGAGGGACTGGAAGGAACCCAAGTCCAAATCTTCATGTTACTGGGTCGGGGAAACTTTGTTAATTAAGTGAAACTGTGCATGGATTCTGCAGAAACTCCTTCTTCAAAAGTGAATTAGACAGTTACTTGAAGTAGAGAAAAATTAGGCTTATGGAGAGAGAGAAGTATATTGAGACGGATTGGTTCCTCTTTAAAAAGGAAACGGGCACAGAAGAGATGATCTAATGACCATCCAACCTGCTGTAACATTTGATGATGACATTGTTGATCAGTCTGTCTCCAGCATTCCTAATGAGAACAGCCGAATTCCATTTCTTCAAAACAAAGACCCAAAAATGCTGTTGCGGAACTGCATTGTAGTCAGATGTACTGGGCTTCTTCCCAATGGAGTTTCTGTAGTGTAGTGGTTATCACGTTCGCCTTTCACGCGATAGGTCCCCGGCCCGAAACCGGGCAGAAACATTACCACAGCTTACACATTTAAGTAACAGGAAAAGCTGCGTTGCTCCTTCTTGTTGTTGAATATTAGCTTAATGCAGTGTCTCACAGCCGTATTGCACTTGCTCTTCGCCTTATCTGTTCGAACTCACCGGGTAACAGGAGAGTTGGCGATTTCTGTCTTTTTTTGTTGTTTAATGATCCAATGACAACCCGGGACTGTGAGACAATGAATGCTTCTCCAGCTAACAGCAATCGCTGTTGTCATTGGCTAAAGAAGTCGGTTGTGTTCTAGAGAAACGTGTCATTTTGTCGGAGAAAAGTGTCTCTGTTGAAAGAGGTTTGAAATGGAAATAAAAGGCACAGAAAGCATGGATAAGCTGGGCTGTAAAGCTGCATACCTGGGGGTCTAGTGGTTAGGGTTCGGCGCTTATAAATGTCATGAGAATGATTAATATATATATGCATTACTTCTTGATTGAAAATTGAAAGCGCATATCAGTTCCACCTGAATCAGTGGAGTGAGAGCTGGAGTTTTGCACCAGCGCCGGAATTGTCAGCCGTGCAACAGGCCGCGAACAAATACAGAGGTGAAGATAAGGAATGAGAGAAGGGCATGGCAGGCTGCAAATCACTGACGAAAGAGATGGTGGTTCACGGCAAAATATAATGGTAATAGGGGAGATTTCACTGTTTACACCGACACAAACCTCTCCCAGGTCTGGTTCCGAATCTTGTGCCAAATGACAAAAAAATTCTCACTGAATTTACTCAGTCCCATGACGTCAGAAGAGCTGAACACAAGTGAAGAAGGTGGATTTTGCTGGAATGGGTTGAAGATGATGGAATGACTGTGAAGGCAGCAGCAGTGGGGATGGAAATGAAACAATTATAGAAAGTTACTTTGAAACGGTAGTTGTGATTGGTTGATCAAGAGTGATATTTTTGCCAGTTTGAACAGCAGGAAGATAAATCTGTCCCATTCCCACCCACATTTTTCACTATCATCCCTTTCGTCAGTTTCTGTCTCAGGCCTTGTAACCTATCACAGTCCTTCCCTTTTGTCCTTTCACTCCCCTTCGCCTCTGGACTTGTTTTCCACCTGTTACATCTGTGACTTTTCCAGCTCTGATGAAAGATTATCCAGCTGGAAGATTAACTCTCTTTCTCACTCCACAGACGCTGCCAAACCTGGTTTCATTTAATCAGGAATTTCTGTTCATTGTGACAGTTCACACAGTAGTAAGGAAAATGATTTCCTTGACCGGGAATTGCCAGTGAAAGCACCAAATCCTTAGCACTGAACAGTCACAACTTCCAGTGAAGCAGAGGGCAATTTTAACTCAGAAACAACCAAATCGATTTTTCACAAAGTGGGACGGAGAAAGACTCAGTTTGAGCGGTGATACTGCTGGAGCAATGGAGAGCTGGCTATCACCCATGGAAGCTGCAAAGTTTTCATGAATAATGGCGCCTAGCGTGGGGCTCAAATACATGGCCCCGGAGTTAAGAGTTTCATGCTCTATCGATTGAGCTAACCGGACTAGCATTTAAAGCCGTTCATATTCCAAAATATATCAATAGAAATCCTGATTTCAAGTTGGTGTCTCAGCTTGTTCTGAGTTTAACTCATGTGAATAAAGCTTGTGATGATAAAAATGTGTCCATTCCCTTGGGGAACTGAAGCACATTGACACAAACAGAGGATCACAGATAGACATTTACACTGAGAGTGACAGAGACTGAAGGAGAGGCAAACACCAAGAAAGCAAGGGCGACACCAACTTGGCCAATTATTGTTCCTTTCCAGACTCCAAATTGAGTAAATGTTTGCAGATGAATGGAAATGAAGAAACGCGGAAGGGAAACAGGTAAAGTACACGGGAGTGTTGGAAGGTTTTTATTCACTTTAACCAATAACTAACCCTGGAGGCATCTAAAGGAAGATGTGCAGTCAGCCAGACTCAAACCTGCTTCGGGAGACCCCAATGGATTTCAAGCCCATTCCTTTAAACACTTGGCCCCAACTACAGGCCTTACGGTGATTATAATGTTGTTCGTATAACATCCCAGAACAGTTCTAACAGCGGTAGAGAGCATTCGGCTCCACATCTTCCCGGTCACCCTGCAATTTACACTGACTCTCCTTGTTCTTCCCACCAAAATGAAGATCTTAAAAGGACACCGACTTCGAGCCTATTCTGAGATGATGTGACTGAAAGGGCAACACACACAGGAGACTGGAGTCTAAACCCAACCCCCTGAGACCGTTCGGCCATGCTAACTGCACTCAATGCACACTAACTATTGCCTTGAGTGGTGTTTGCACTGAATTACAACATAACCAACATAACCAAGATAGTCCATTTTACCTACCGAGCCCCTCATAGTATCATAGTATCAGGTCCAAAGTTACCCCACAGACAGAGGCTATTCAGCCCGTGTCATAGCAACACAGGGCTCAGGAACAGGACCAGGAATAGGCCATTCAGCCCTTTGAGTCTGTTCTGCTGTTCGATAAGGTCATGGCTGATCTGGTTGTGGGCTCAACTCCAATTTCCTGTCAGCCCGCCACAACCCTTGACTCTCTTGTCTATCAAAAATCTGTCTAAGTCTGCCTTGAATAAATTCAATGACACAGCCTCCAATGCTTTCTGGGAAAAATAATTCCACAGAGCAACGACCCCCGAGAGAGAGAAAAAACATCTCATCTCCGTCTGAAAAGGGAGACCTCTTACTCTTCTGGAAACTAACTCGCCTGGTCCCTCTCCCTCGCCTTTTCCCCGGAGACCTGGATTTTCTGTCCAATCCTCTCTTGAAATCCACGATTGAACCTGCCTCCCCCACACTCTCAGGTAGTGCATTCCAGATCCTAACCACTCGCTGTGTCAGAGAGAAAGCCCTTTAGAATTATTGGCTTCGGGACAATCAGAATATTTGGTAACAGACAAAACACTGAAAGTTTCAAAGGGAGACGGCAACTGTTGTAGGAGAGCTGGTTCCCGGTGAGATGGAGGTGTCCATGTATCCACGATGAGTGTCCCAAATTTAATTTTGGGAGAATGAAACTGATAGAGAACAATTGTCATTCTGGTAGCAGCAATCTGAAGCTTTAACTCACTGACCCCCTGCTTTAGGGTATCTCGAAGAGTCAACATTCATCAGTCTCTGTTGCACAATTGATCAGTGCATTCAGCTGAGAACTGAAAAAAATCGGTGGTTTGAGGCCACCCAGGGGCGAATCCGCCGTCGTTTTCTCCCCATCAACATTCATTCCCACACAGGTCTGGCTGGCTCTGTGGCTCTGAAACTACAGAAAAATATCGCCCAAAGCTGGAAGCTCGACTTTTACCCTCTGAGTTCCCACAACAATCTTCATTTCTGAACTTTCATTTCAAAGAATATTCTGAATATTCATTTTAAAGAAAATAAACGATCATGTACCTCCATCTCGCCCAATAGAAATCTATGAAGTTATTGGATCAAACAAACGCATCAATTTTTCTCTCTTCCTCAGCTCCACAGCGAGTGAGACGGGGAAATGCACCAATTATCCAGCCCAACACTCTCCAATCAGCCGCTGCCAGAAGAAACATTTTTTTAAAACTGTTATTATTTTGCTGAATTTTATTTTGAGAAAGAATGAAGACTCAGGGACGTGGTAGCTTAGTGGTATTGTCACTGGGCTAGTAATCCAGAGACACAGGGTAATACTTTGGGGGCCAGGGTTGGAATCCCACCAAGCATTGAAAGTCTAATGGTGACCATGGAACGACTGTCATAAGAACTCATCTGGTTCACTAATGTCCTTTAGGGAAGCAAGAATGACACCAACCTGGTTCTGTTTTTGTTCTATTTTCCAGTGCTAGTTTCATGACTGTTTTCGTGAATGAACGGAAATATGAAAACTCTCGAATGTTCGGTTGGATTAAATTCAATTTAACTGATAATTAACTCTGTAGACAGCGAGTTAAAACCAGGGAAAATGGGAAGCGGAAAACCCCAATGGATTTGGACTCCAACGCCTTAACCACTCGGCCATGATGACTAGTCCTCTGCACAGTTTAATATTGTTGGTATAAAATCATAAATGCCTACAGCAGAAAAGTAGTAAATTCGGCCCATCGTGTCCGTTTCGGCTCTCTGGAAGAGCAATTTAACTAATTTCATAATCTAACCATTTTCCCCACAGCAATTTATATCGATCCTGTCCCTCCTCGTCCTTCCTGTAAAAATGAAACACCGCATACATACCTCTAAATAAAATTTGAGCTGGCACGTGTTCGACCTGCTGTTCAAACTGCTCATGTACAACTTGCAATTTCCAAAACCCACCAACCTCATCACTGCGGCTCCTGTGAAACTTACAACGGAACACACGGCTGACATTCATCACTAAAAGTAACTGACACACGTCAAATTCTAAACGCTTCCGTGCTGCAGATGTTTCTGCTTCTGTCCCTGCCTCGCCTCCAGCTCCCTGTGCCCGTTAAACTCCCAGGTCAATTAGCTGCTTGATGCAGGCAAAGTCAGTTCACGAACCCAATTTTTTCCCCTGGAAAGCAGGGACAGGGAATGTAAGACACGAGGCTTTGAGTCGGGATGGGTTGACAGGAGCTCATTTTCCTGATTGTCCAAGGTACTGATTACCGGAATGTGCACAGTGTCAATTATCCACAGCCAGACTCTCCTTCCAATCTTGTGCACCTTGTTAAGCTTTGAAACTGTTAATATTTTTTACACTGGATTTCATTGTGAAGAAAGCGGAGCTGGAATGAGTTTATGTTGTTCAGTCGATGTACTGCAAGAAGGTACACAACAGGCTCATGATAAAAGTGCCTATTTTGAAAGGGATGCTCCATCTCCATATCATTATGTTTATCCAGAATCCCTGTAAAAGGTGCAAGAAAGATTTACTGGAGTGATGCCAGAACTGAAAAGTTATAACATTCAGGAATGATTGAACAGGTTAAACAGGTTTTCTCTGGAAAGCAGGGTGAGGGATGACTTGATCGAAGCTGTTAATATTAGAAAAGTGTTTGGAAGATGTTTCCACTTGCGGATAGGCAAGAATCAATATAACTTAGTCACCAATAAATCCAACGTCCATTTCAGAAGTAAAGTCTTTGACCACAGATAAAGGCTGAAAATGATAGAAATACTCGGAATATCTGGGAATTTCTGTGGATTGAGAGTCAGAGTTATGTTTTCAGGTCTGTGCACGGACTCAGTACAACCCTGCTGAAAAGTCACAGACCTGAGAGGAAAAATAAGTCTCTCTCCACTGACGTTACCAGTCCTGTTTCGAATTCCAAAATGTCCTGTTTTTATTTCAGATTTACAGCACCGCTTTTCTCTTTTCCTTGGATGAGAATGTAGAACACATTTCCAGAAGGATTTGAGATCCAAGTCTGAGCTGCACACTCCTGGGAAAAGTCACACATTGAAAACATTATTCACCAGCTGAATGTGTAAATGATTCACTTGATCATCTGATGAGCTGACACAGCAGCAGTCACATCTGATGGAGAAAATTCTGGTAGTTCATAAAGTTTGGTCACCAGTCACCAGAGGCTTTAAAAGTTCAAAAGCTTTAAGCCGCAATAGGCACATTCTTACTGGCAAGACGGAGTTTAAATGTTCAGTGTGTGGAAAGAAAAATAACTTCTTCACCTCACCTGCTAAGAATCCAGTGAATTGACATCTAGCTGTAAAGGTTTGTTCTGTTGTTAATTACACCCAGGACAGAAGTGTGGTAGAGGCATGTGCACTTTGTTACCTCAACTGATATAATAATTTTATATTTTGACCCTAAATCTCCAGTCATTATCGGATCATGAAACAGTATCGGCTTCTAATGGCGGACCTGTCACCCAGCATTCACAGCGGGAAAGAATATGCCTGATACAGAGTTCGGCGTATGCGTATTGTGATTGTCACATGCGCATTGCTGTCTCCTATCTGCGCATGCGTAGTTCTGCCTTGTGACCAGAGCAGCAGAGAGCGGATAAGCAAATGGCGACGGCAGCAGAGCAACGGAGTTAGTGGGTGGACGGCGGGAATGGAGCCAGCGGAGTGGGCAGGGAGGTTCCATAAACACGTGGTGCAGGCCGCAGAGCCTTAATCAGAAACTACCGGCCCCATGTTTGCAGTGAACAGACCGGAAATGGCTGGGTCTCTCCCTCTGCTCGGCCCGGGGGAGCGGCTGTGCAGCAGGGCGCATGCGCGGTCATCCTGGTCCAGGTTGCAGGAGGAGAGAATGTTGTGCATTTCTATCCTGGACTGACAGGGGTGGATTTTGGAAACTCCTTTTACAGGGGGTGAGAAGGGGAGAATTTACATACAGCAAACTCAAACCAAGAGGAATTTTTGTCTCTTGCAATTTCTATCCTGCACTGACAGTGATGGATTTTTTTTATAATCTCCTTTTTACAGGATGTAAAATGGGAAGGATTTACAGATGGGAAACTGAAACCAAACATCACATCAAGATCTAACAGAGTCACTCGATTCATCAGCCTCTGACTGTGAGCATCGAGTTCCAGCTCACTCAATCACTCACTGTGTAATTTTTTTTTCCTCACCCCCCCACCACCACCCCACCCCCCGCCCTGCAGATCTTGCCTCAAATCTTAAATCTGTGTCTGTAATCCTTTTATGATCAACTAATGTGAACATCATTATCTACCTTATCTCAACCTATCATAAACTTATACACCTCCATAAAATCTCCCCTCAACCTACTTTGCTCCAAGGAGAACAACACCAGTTTCTCCAAACTAACCTTACAACTAAAATCCCTCATCCCTCGAACCATTCTGGTTAATCTCCTCTGCACCCTCTCAAGGACCCTCACATCCTTCATAAAGTGAAGTGATCACTGGTTTGCACAGACCCAGATGTTCCGTGCCCATGTGTGTGACACCATCACACATCAACAATTACACGGTGAAATCATCCCGCACCCTGGGCGTTTCCTCAGCTGGAAGATTTTTATCTGATTCCAGTGCTTCTGATATCTTTCCAGCTGCAGGATCCAGCAGGACATTTTAAATTTAAAAACTGTATTGTTTCAGAGTTGAGTATTTTTGACTGTTCATCTGCAGTTGAGAGCTTTTAGTGCTGTGCTCTGTTATCTGTTTCATGGCTCTAGGGTTGGTGTGGTTCCTTTACTGTGGATCTGAATCCATGTCCATCTATTGCTCTTTTTCATCCTCTGCCCTCCCTGATCACCTCTCTGCCATTTTCTAACTTTCTCTGTCACTAATTACGAGTGTATTTTAACTATGTTTAGGATTTTACTGTTCCTTCTGCCAACTGTGTCTAAATGAGGTTTCCACTGCTGCCCATCCCCTGACCATGTGCTGCTCATCCCCTGACCAGGTGCTGCTGGCTTACCAGCTTTATCTTCCCACAGTATCTTTCAGGAATTGTTTTTCCTGTGCTACAGTCCATTTCTCTTACACTTTAGCGCCTGTGTTGACCATCAAATTCTTCCCACCCTGAAATGGTAAATCATTAATTCTATTGTGTAATGGAACGTACCAAGGTGTTTCACAGAAGTGTTAGAAAGCAACATTTGACACTGAGCCACATGAAGAGATATCAGGGCAGATGTACAAAAGTTTACTGAAAGAGGAAGGTTTTATGGATTATCTTAAATGAGGAAAGTGAGGTGGAGAGGTTTAGGGGGGAAGTCCCGGAGGTTGTGGCCCTGGCAGCTGTTGGGGGAGACACGAAAAGTGGAGCAGTCAAAATCAGGAATGCTGAGCAGGTCGGAATTAGGGAAGTGTAGATATCTCAGAGGGTTGTGATGCTGGAGGAGATTACAGAGGTAGGGAGCGAGAGACCATGGAGGGATTTGAAAACGAGGATGAGAAATTTAAAATTGAGGTTCTCCTTAACCCACAGGCTTTGTAAGTCGGTGGATACAGGGGTGATGGGTGAACAAGACTTGGTGCGAGTAAGAAGAGTTTTGTATTACAGGGAGGTTGAATGTGGGAGGCTGGCCGGGAGTCTCTTAGGATAGTTACGTCTAGAGGGAACAAAGGAATGGATGACAGATTGAGCAATTACATACAGGGCTATGCGGCTAGTGTGGGAAAGCACTTAGATCGGATTGAATGGCAGAGCAGGCTCGACGGGCTGAAGGGCCTACTCCTGCTCCTATGTCCCTATGAATGTCTGGTTCAGCCTCACACAGTTGTCAGGGAGAGGGATGGAGCCGGTGGTCAGGGAGTGGAGTTTGTAGCGGGGACTGAAGACAATGGCTTCAGTCTTCCCAATATTGAAATGGAGGAAATTTCTGTTGATCCAGACAAGTCAGGATGATGTGTGACTAGGAAAGGATCTTGGAGATGATGGTGTTCACATACACCTGCGACCCTGTTCCTTTAGGTGGTGGAGGTTGAGGTTTCTGGAGACTTTGTCAAAGTTCTTGTTGTGTTGTAGGTATCCCTTGACACCCTGCCTCTCCCACTTCTGTCTCCCTCTCCTCCCTTGTAGGCCAGAGTCTTGTGTAGGCCCAGACTGGGTGGCGGGTTCCCTTCCCTGAAGGAACATTAGTGAACCAGTTGAGTTTTTATGACAATCCAGCAGTTTTCATGGTCACTTTTTCCTCGTGCCGGCTCCACAAATTCCCAGATTCATTCAGCTCAATTTCACAACCTGCCTTTGTGTTTTTGTGGGTTCTCTCTCTCTCCCTTAGCAGCAAAAAAGCAGCAAATATAACCCCTCTATTCAAGGAGGGAGGGAGGCAGAAAACAGGAAACTATTGGCCAGTTAGCTTGACGTCTGTCGTGGGGAAGTTATCAGAATCAATCATTAAGGAGGTTATGGCTGGGCACTTAGAAGAGCTCAAGGCAATTGGGAAGAGTCAGCATGGTTTTGTGAAAGGAAAATCATGTTTAACCATTTGATTGGAGTTTTTTTTGAAGGAGTAACATGCGCAATGGATAAAGGGGAGCCTGTAGATGTACTGTATTGGACTTCCAGAAGGCATTTGAGAAGGTGCCACATCAAAGATTATTACGGAAAATAAAAGTGCATGGTGTAGGGGGTAACTTATTAGCCTGGATAGGAGATTGGCTGGCTGGCAGAAAGCAGAGAGTATGTGTAAATGGGTCTTTTTCTGATTGGCAGGATGTGATGAGTGGAGTCCCACAGGGGTCTGTGTTGGGGCATCAACTTTTTATGATTTACATCAATGACTTAGATGAGGGGAGTGAAGACGTGGTAGCTAAATTGGCAGATAGCACAAAGATAGCAAGGAAAGTATGTTGTGAAGAGGACATGAGGAGGTTGCAGATGGATATAGATAGGTTGAATGAGTGGCCAAAGATCTGGCAAATGGAGTGAAATGTGGGAAAATGTGAAGTTGGTCACTTTGGCAGGAAGAACAAAAAAGCAGAGTATTGCTTAAATGCAGAATGGCTGCATAATTCTGAGGTGCAGAGGGACCTAGGTGTTCTAGTAAATGAGTCACAAAAAGTTTGTATGCATGTACAGCAAGTAATTAATAAGGCTAATGGAATGCTATCCTTTGTTACGAGAGGGGTTGAACATAAAAGTAAGGATGTTATGCTTCAGTTATACAGGACCACACCTTGAATTCTATGTGCAGTTTTGGTCTCCTTATTTAAGGAAGGATATAAATTCATTGGAGGTGGTTCAAAGGATGTTCACTAGATTGATATCTGGAATGAGCGGGCTGTCTTATGAGGAAAGGTTGGACAGACTGGGCTTGTTTCCACTGGAGTTTAGAAGAGCGAGGGGTGATTCGATTGAAGTATACAAGATCCTGAATGGCCTTTGCAAGGTGGACGTCGAAAGGATGTTTCCTCTTGTGGGTGAGTCCAGAACTAGGGGGCACTGTTTCAAAATTAGGGGGTCGCCCTTTTAGGACAGAGATAAGGAGAATATTTTTCTCTCAGAGGGGTGTGCGAATGGGAACTCTCTGCCTCAGAAGGCGGTGGAGGTGGGGTCATTGAATATTTTTAAGACAGAGGTAGATAGATTCTTGTTAGGCAAGGGAATCAAAGGTTATCGGGGTTAGATGGGAATGTGGAAATTCAAAGACAAGAAGATCAGCTATGAACATATTGAATGGCACAGCAAACTTGAGAGGCCAAATGGTCTGCTCCCGTTCCTATTCCATATGTTCTTATGGTCTCTCTCCAGTGTGAATTCGCTGGTGTATTTGCAAGTGGGATGACTGAGTGAATCCCTTCCCACACACGGAGCAGGTAAATGGTCTTTCCCCAGTATGAAACCGCTGGTGTCTCAGCAGGCTGGATGGCTGAGTGAATCCCTTCCCACACTCAGAGCAGGTGATCGGCCTTTCCCCACTGTGAACCCGCTGGTGTATCAGCAGGTCAGATGACTGAGTGAATCCCTTCCCACACTCAGAGCAGACGAACGGTCTCTCCCCATTGTGAATTCGCTGGTGTGTTCGCAGGTTGGTTGAGGAAGTGAATCCCTTCCCACACTCAGAGCAGGTGAATGGCTTCTTACCACTGTGAATTCGCTGGTGTCTCAGCAGCTCAGATGACTGAGTGGATCCCTTCCCACATTCAGAGCAAGTGAATGGTCTCTCCTCAGTGTGAATTCGCTGGTGTGTTCGCAGCTTGGATGACTGAGTGAATCCCTTCCCACACTCGGAGCAGGTGAACGGCCTTTCCCCAGTGTGACTGCGTCGATGGATTTCCAGCTGGGATGGGTAATTGAATCCTTTCCCACGGTTCTTACATTTCCACGGTTTCTCCATGGTTCAAGTGTCCCTGTGTCTCTCCAGGTTTGATGATCATTTGAATCCTTGTCCACACATAGAACACGTGTACAATTTCCCCCTGCTGTGAATGGTGTGATGTTATTTCAGGCTGTGTAACTGGTTAAAGCTCTTTCCACAGTCAATTCACAGGAACAGTCTCATTCGGGTGTGTGTGTGTCTCGGTGCTTTTCCAGTCACACTGATGTTTGAAATCTTTTCCCACAGACAGAACAGACAAATATTTCTCCTTCCACATTCAAAGATGATAATATTCAGGTTCTGATGAATCGAGTGACTCTGTCAGATCTTGATGTGATGTTTGGTTTGAGATCTCCCTCTGTAAATCCTCCCCTTCCGATACCATGTAAAAGGAGTTTACAAGAGTGATCACTGTAAGAACAGGATAGAATTTCAGAACAAACAATTCTCATTTCTATGGAACATTATTTCCTGTCTTCTTCTCCAAAAGCTGCAAATCCCTGTCCCACACATTCTCCCTCCTCCTTGTGCTGAAGCCAAACAGAGCTTTGGATAATTCTTCCTGTATCTTTTTAACAAATTTTTCCAACTGAAGATAACAATATGTTTGATCATTCACTTCAGTCATTACTCATGACAAAACATTAATCTGAAACCCTCTGACCGACCATACAGAATAGCAGACGTTAACCTTGTGTCCAAAACTTACTGTGTGGAGATTTAATGAGTGATTGTGAAGGTGGTTTCTCCAAACCTCCCAGGGTTTCCTTCCTTCCTTCTCTCCCTCTCTAACTAAGTTAAACCTGGGATCAGTCTTATGGCTCATTGTGGTTACTGCTTCTCTTCCTGATGACTAATTAACTCCAATTAAACACTAATAAGACTGAAGACACTGTTTTCAGTCCCTGCTCCAATCTCCATTCCCTAGATAGCAACTCCATCCTTCTCCCTGGGAACAGTCTGAGATTAAACCAGGCTGTTCATAAACTCGGTGTTACATTTGATATAGAGATCAGATTCTGACCTCATATCTGTGCCATCACTAAAATCACCTGCTTCCACCTCTGTAACATTACCCGCCCTCACCCTGTCTCAGTGCATCTGCTGCTGAAACCCTCATCACTGCCGTTGTTACCTCCAGACTTGAATGACTATCCCAACACACTCCTGGCTGGTCTCCCACATTCTACTCTCCGTAAACGTGAAGCCATCCAAAAGTCTGCTGTCCATGTCTTCACTCGTAGCAAGTCCTGTTCCTCTGTCACCCATTTGCTTCCTGACCTGTCTTGGATCCCGGTCAAGCAACAACTTGATTTTAAAATTCTCATCCTTGTTTTCAAATCCCTCCATAGCCTCACCCTTCCTTATCTCTGTAATCTCCTCCAGCCCTACACCCCTCTGAGATATCTGCACTGCTTGAATTCTGGAATCTTGTACATTCTCCATTTTAATCGCTCCAGCATTAATGACCTTGCCTTAAGTTCCCTCATTCCCAAACTCTGAAATTCTCCACCTGCACCACTCCCTCTGTCGACCACATTTTCCCTCTTTAAGAGACTTGAGTATTGCTAAAAAAAGAGACATTCTGTCAAAACCTTTTCTCTTGTACTCATCAGGACAGACGCAAGAACATCAAATTTCAAAGACTATCAGTCGGGCACATAATGTGGCTCACTTATGCTTGCTAGAAGTTACATACACAGGGAACTGCCCACTGCAGACAGAAGGGACATGTCCAGGGATGGGGCCATTTGTTGAATTAAACAAAAGCATGGAGGATGATAGCTCTTTGGTGCATTCTCCGTGGCAATGCCTTGACCAATCAGAGCTGACTGGCCAAACCAGTCAACACCCTTTCCTTGTGCAGCATAAATTGTTGTTCGCTGAGAAATTTGGTTTTTTTTGCATCTGTCCAGAGGAGTGCAACATGAAATATCAGCAATATGTCTCCCTTTTTCAGCAATACTTAAATTCTGTACTACTGAGTGACTGTGGGTTTATAATTCTATTGTTGCTGATCTAAAACTCCTGGTGAACACACGTTTTATGAACGTCTCCCTCGGGCTGTTGCTCATTGTTCCCGTGAGGATGGCGGACGCGCATGCGCCCTGTAGCACATTGACTCATCAAGACGGCCGCGCATGCGCCCATACTCACATTGCCCCCTATAAAGATGGCGGCCGCTAACTCCGGCCTTCCTCCCGCAGCTCCGAGCAAACCCGGGACCGGAGGCTCCTTATTGAGAGTTTGGGGCTGACACCGTGAGTTTATGAAGCTTCCAAATTCACCCGTCAGCCCTATCTCTGTTCACGGGTTTATTTTCGGTTCTGTATTCGCACTCGGCCTTTGTTAAACCCGCATTTTAAATCCGCTGGCTGGAGCTCCCTTACCGCCTGTCTCCACGGACTGCGCATGTTCCGACTCAAATGATTGGCGGCAGCTCCAGACCAATAGGAAAAAGGGAGGGATTGGAGGACCGAGCGGGAGCAGCTGATCCTCCAGCCAATCGGAGTGAGAGGGGCGGAGCCTGCCGGGAGTGGAGTATGCGCAGTGTGAGCGCGGGACCGGGACGAAGGCGGTGGACTTTTTTTTCCCAATAATTGATATAGATTTTTCTTTTCCCACCTATTTCCATTATTTTTAAATGTATTTCCATCCATTGTTTTATCTCTACCTTTTATCCTATTTCGATCCCTTCACCCCACCCCCACTAGGTCTATCTGTACCTTGCTCGTCCTGCTTTCTACCCTTAATTAGCACATTCCTTAGATAATATCACCACCTTCAACACCTCTTTGTTCTTTTGTCTGTGACATCTTTTGGTTATCTCCACCTTTCACTGGCCCTCTATCCAGCTCGACTTGTCCCACCCCCCTTAAACCAGCTTATATTTCACCTCTTTTCAATTTTTACTTAGTTCTATTGAATAGTCATATGGACTCGAGACGTTAGCATCTGCTGAGAGGAACACAGTTGTCAGACCTGCTGAGTTTTTCCAGGTATTTTTGTTTTTGTTGCGGTGGAATTTAAAGTCCAGCGGGTGAGAAAGGGCCGAGTGCAGGAGAGGAATGGAGCCGGAGGGTGGACTGGGAGGATTAACAAACACCCGGTGTAGGACTCCAAACCCGGATTAGAAACTCCCGTAGCCCAGTTTATACCGAGTGTTTGGAAACTCCTTTTACAGGGGGTTAGAAGGGGAGGATTTACACACAGCAAACTCAAACTAAGGGAAATATTTGTCTCTTTGGATTGACCTGCTGAAACACATTGAATTCTCACTGGCGAGAGGCTGTTCAGTTGCTCACAGTGTGGTAAGAGGTTCAGGACATCATCCCACCTGCTGGGACACCATTTACACTGACAAGAGACCTTTTAATTTAAGTGTGAGAAGTGCTTTAAAAGGTGTGGGGAACCTTGCGTGGAAATTTGCTAGTGCTGTCGGTGGGCTCTTAAACTAATTTGGTATGGGGGTGGGATACTGAGTGGAGGTATAGTAGGGGGTGATGTACAGACAAGTATATAAGAAAAAACAAGTCAGTCTGGAAGGCAGAGTGTACAAAGTCAAGTTAAGGCACAAGGCAACATGGCAAGGCTGGATGACATTTATTTTAATGTAAGGAGTGTTGTGAGTAAGGCAGATGAGTTGCAGATGCTGATTAACAAATGGGGATATGATATCATTGCTATCACGGCGACATGGCTGAGGGAGGGGCAGGACTGGCAGCTCAATATTCTGAGGTATAGAATCTTCAGGTGAGACAGGAAGGGGGCAGAGGTTGTAAAAGAGATGGTGGTGTCACAATATTGATCAAGGAGTCAATTACTGCAGTAAGGAGGGATGGTATCTTAGAAGGTTCCTTAAATCAGGCCGTATAGGTAGAACTTAAAAACAGAAAGGGGGCAATCACATTGTTGTGAGCATCCTATAGACCCCCAAACAGTCAGGGAGAGATAGAAGGGCAGATATGTAGGCAAATCTCAGAAGTGTTAAAATAATAGGGTAATAATAATCGGGGATTTCAACTTCCCCAATATTAACTGGGATAGACAAAGTGTGAAAGACTTTGAGGTGGCAGAATTCTTCAAATGTATCCAGGCGAGATTTTGAAGCCAGCACATAGAAAGTCCTACAAGAGAGGTGCTGGACCTATTAGAGAACAAAGCTGGGCAAGTTGTAGAAGTATCAGTGGGGGAGCAGTTCAGTGATAATGACCATAACTCAGTAAGATTTAAGTAGTTATGGAAAAGGATGAAGACGGATAGAAAATAAGGGTTTTGAATTGGGGAAGGCCAATTTCAATATGATAAGACAGGACCTGGCCAATGTGGACTGGGAGCAGCTACTTGCAGGAAAATCAACATCAGAGCAGTGGGAGTCATTCAAAAAGGAAATAGTGTGCAGGGCCAACATTTTCCCACAAAGGACCAACAAGTCCAGAGAAACCAGGATGTTGAGGAATTGACAGGATTAGATAAGGGGGGTAAAAATGGAAGCTTATGGTACATACCGAGGGCTCAAAACAGCAGGAGCCCTTGATGGGTAGAGAAAGTGCCGGGGGTTACTTAAAAAAGAAATTAGGAAGGCAAAGAGGGGGCATGAAAAACACAGCTGGGTGAAATAAGTTAAAATCCAAAGGCATTTTATAAGTATATTCAGGGAAGAGGATAACCAGGGAAAGATTAGGGCCCATCAGGGACCAAAATGGCAAACTGTGTGAGGAGCTGGAAGATGTAGATGAGGTTTTAAATGAGTACTTTGCATCTGTATTAACTAAACAGAAGGACGATGTGGGTATAGAAATCAGGGAGAGGTACTGTGATATACTTGAACAAATGAGTATTGAGAGGGAGGAGGTATTAGCGGTTTTATTGGGCCTTAAAAGTGTAATAATCCCCAGGCCCAGATCAGATGTATTCCAGGTGCTGTGGGAGGCAAGGGAGGAGATTGCAGGGGCCCTGACATTAATTTTCAAATCCTCTCTGGCCACAGGAGGGGTGCCAGAGGACTGGAGGACAGCTAATGTGGTACCATTATTAAAGAGGAATGGTAGGGATAAACCAGGGAGCTAATAGGCCAGTGAGTCAAACATCAGTGGAAGGAAAACTTTTGGAAACATTGAGGGACAGAATTAATCCCCACCTGGAGAGGCAAGAATTAATCAAGGATAGTCAGCATGGCTTTGTCAGTGAGAGATCATGTCTAACAAATTTGATTGAATTTTTCAAGGAGGTGACGAGGTGTGTAGATGAGGGTAGTTCAATTGATGTAGTCCACATGGAATTCTCTAAGGCTTTTGACAAGGTCTGGCCTGGGAGACAGGTCCAGAAGATAAGAGCCCATGTGATCCAGGGCTATTTGGCAAATTGGATCCAGAATTAGCTCAGTGTCAGGAGGCAGAGGGTGATGGTCAAAGGTTGTTTTTGTGACTGGAAGCCTGTGTCCAGTGGCGTACTGCAGGGTTCAGTGCTGGGTCCCTTGTTGTTTTTAGTGGACATTAATGATGTAGACACGAATGTAGGAGGTATGATCAGTAAGTTCACAGGTAACACAAAAAAATCACTAGTGTGGTAAATAGCGAGGACCCTTAGACAACAGGACGATATAGACGGGCTGGTCAGATGGGCAGAACAGTGGAAAATGGAATTGAAAATGAAAACATGTGAGGTGATGCATTTTGGGAGGACTAACTAGGCAAGGGAGTACATGATGAATGGTAGGACCCGAGGAAGTACAGACCCTTGGTGTGCATGTCCATAGATCCTTGAACATAAGAACATAAGAACCAGGAGCAGGAGTGGGCAATTCACCCCCCTCGAGCCTGACCCGCCATTCATTACGATCATGGCTGATCTCATTTTGGCCTCAACTCCAATTTCCCTCCCTCTCCCCATAACCTTTCAACCCATTACTAATTAAGTCCGTGTGGTGAAGGTGCTCGCACAATGCTGTTACGTAAGCAGCTACAGGTTATTCACCCAGCGATGAGGAAGGGACATTGATATATCTCCAAATCAACAACAACAATTTGTGTTTATATCACACATTTATTGTTATATAGTTTACCAAGACATTTCACAGAAATGTTAGAAACCATGGAGATACTCAGGCAGGTGGCCAATAATTTGGTCAAAGAGCTCGGTCTGAAGGAATATCTTAAAGGATGCAAATGAGGTAGAGAGGCGGAGAGGTTTAGGGAGGTAATTCTAGAGTATTAGAAACTGACAGAATGGCAACCAGTGATGGAATTATTAAAATCAGTAATTCTCGAATTCAAGAAGAGCAGATATCTCGGGGGGATTGTGAGGCTGGAGGAGGTTACAGAGATAGGAATGATCACAACCATGGAGGAAAACAAGGATGAGAATGTGAAAATTTAGGTGCTACTTAAATGAGTGCCTTCAAATCGTTTGTATAGTTTGTGAATGGCTGTGGGCCAAGCACTGATCCTTGTCGTATCCCACAAATAACTGCCTGTCATCCTGAGAATGAGACATTTACTCCGACTCTGTTTTCTTTCTGTTCACCAATTCTCAATCTATAACAGGATATTACCCTAATCCCATGCACTTGAATTCTGTTTATTGACATCCTGTGCTTTGTTTAGTAACCTTCTTTCTCTGTCTCTCCCACTCCTCTCTCTCTTTCTCTCTCTGTCACATTGAATTCTCCAGCCCAGCGAGTTGTGGACGGTCCATCATTGAATATATTTCCGGCTGAGATGGGGAGATTTTTGGTCTCTCAGGGAGTTGAGGGATATGGGGAGTGGGTGGGAAAGTGGAGTTGAAGCCCAAGATCAGCCACAATCGTATTGAATGGTGGAGCAGGCTCGACAGGGTGTTAGGACTTCTCTTGTTCCTATTTCGTATGTTCTTATGGAGGCCAGAGTCTTGTGTAGGCCCAGACCAGGTGGCAGGTTCCCTCCCCTGATGGACATTAGTGAACCAGTTGGGTTTTTATCACGATCCAGCAGTTTTCATGGTCATTTTTTCCCAGTGCCGGCCCCACAAATTCCCAGATTCATTCAGCTCAATTTCACAACCTGCCTTTAAGTTTTTGTGGGTTCTCTCTCACTCCCTTTTTCTGTTTTAAATCAATTTCACAGAGTATTAGAAGGGGAGGATTTGCAGTCGGGAAACTGAAACTAAACATCACATCAGGATCTGACGGAGTCGGGTAATTTATCTTAAACTGAGTATCTTCAGATTCTGAACATGGAAGGAAAAAGCACCGTTCACAGTTGGGAGACACCGTACACGTGTTCTGTGTGTGGACGAGGCTTCAGCCGATCATCTGACCTGACGGAGCATAAATGCAGTCACAATGGAGAGAAACCATGTAAATGTACGGACTGTGGGAAGAGATTCAAATCCCCATTGGAACTGGGAACGCATTGGTGCACTCAAACTGGGGAGAGACCATTCACTTGCTCTGAGCGTGGGAAGGGATTGATTCAATTAGCCAACCTCATGGGACACCAGCGAGTTAACACAGATGAGACACCTTTTAAATGCCCACAGTGTGAGAAGTGCTTCAAAAGTTCTGTGGAACTAAAGTCCCATCAACATGTTCACGCTGATGAGAGACCGTTCAGGTGCTCTCACTGTGGGACTGGGTTCAGACGATCATCTCAACTCATCACGCACCAGCGAGTCCACACTGGAGAGAGACCATTCACCTGCTCCGCATGTGGGAAGGGATTCAATCAGTCATCCCACCTGCTGCTGCACCAGGGAGTTCACACTGGAGAGAGGCCATTTACCTGCTCCGAATGTGGGAAGGGATTCAGTCGGTCATCCGACTGGCTAAGGCACCAGAGAGTTCACACTGGAGAGAGGCCATTTACCTGCTCCGAATGTGGGAAGGCATTCAGTCGGTCTTCCAACCGGCTAAGACACCAGAGAGTTCACACTGGAGAGAGGCCATTCACCTGTTCCGAATGTGGGAAAGGATTCATTCAGTCATTCAACCTGCTGCTGCACCAGAGAGTTCACACTGGAGAGAGGCCATTTACCTGCTCCGAATGTGGGAAGGGATTCAGTCGGTCATCCAACCTGCTGAGACACCAGCAAGTTCACAAGTAACTGCCGTGATGGGATTTTGCTCTTAATAACATTCAGGACTGAATTATGTTCATTATAGTGTGTTTCTGTAGACATTAATAAACTCCAGCCCGCTTAGATAAAAGTCAAATAAATCAGCATTGTGTTAAACACAATGCGTTGAACCTTTTTAATATTTTTAACAAGTTAGTTGCTTTTTGATGTTAATAAACTCCAGCCCAGTTACAGATTCTGTATAAAATTGGAATAAATCAGCTTTGCGATGAACAGTTGAGTCGTTTTGATATTCCTAGCACAAGTTAGTTCCTTTTGAAGGGCTCTCCCTCTCCCCTGTCTCCTCCATCCCCACCTCCAGCAACAAGTGCGAGGAGCTCATGGAGCTTCTTTGTCACTAAGATTGAGACAATCTGATCTGCTGCCTCTGCTGCTTCCCTCCCTTCCACTAGCCCACCGGGACAAACTATCTCTAAAGATCCCCCTTGTCCGAGCCTGAACTCGTGATTAAATGACAAAGGGGATGATGGTGCAAGGCAGCACTGGGTGATAATGAGACAAGGAAATAAACTAATGGGACAAGTGGAGAAACAACACAGGCCCAGAGGAGGGATAAATGGTAAAAGAAGAACCATTACCAGCACCTACTGTCAGAAAAAATGGGAGCAATGGTTATGATCTGAAATTGTCAAAATGAATGTTGAGTCCAGAAGGATGTAAAGTGTCCAATGAAAGATGGGCTGCTGTTCCTCGAGCTTCCATTGAGCTTCATTGGAACAGTGCAGGAGGCCGAGGTCAGAGTGGGAGTGGGTGGAGATTAAACTGGTAAATGACCAGGACCTCAGGGTCACACTTGGGGACTGAAAGGTGATGTTCCACGAAGCAGTTACCCAATTGGGATTTAATCTCCTCAATGTAGAGAAAACCGCACTGTGGTCAGTGAATAGACAATACTGAATAGCAAGAAGTACAAGTAAATCACTGTGCCCCTTGGAAAGTGTTTGGGGTCCTGGAATGTGGGAAGGGAGGAGGTGGACGGGTGCTGCTGCATCTGCTGTGCTTCAATGGAAATGATTCACAGTGATGTTCATAAGAACACAAAAAATAGGAGCAGAGTTGGACTAAAAGGCCCCTTGAGCCTGCTCCACCATTAAGTGTTCTTCCAGCTCAACTTCACTTTCCCATCCTATCACCATATCCCTTAGTGCCCAAATATTTATGGATTTCCATCTTGAACATATCAAGATGGAGAACAACAGACTCTGTGCATTTCCCAGATTAATAGTTGCACTAACAGGGTGCATGTGAATTACAAATTCACCTCTTCACTGCTTGGTAATCATGTTAAATGAGCTTTACACTGGCCCCATGCTGAAATCTAGTCATTCTCTGACAGGTATTCTTAATGGCATGATTAGTAAATTTAGAATGAAAAATACCCTCTGCTTTACTGTAAGGCTGAGAGACAACTTTGTAATTGATTCATAATGTCACAGGCCGGCTCATTAGATCTGCTCATTTCATCTAATCTTATTTTCAGCTAATGGGAGAATGGCTGAAACAGGGGATGGTGAATAACAGCTCGAAATCACAGTCCCCTCTCCCGAAGCCATAATGATCCATACAACATACAGGAATTTGGGATAATGTGACTTTGATGCTCAGATTAGCTCTGCCTCCATATTATAGGAAGGAGCGAAGCACTGGGGATGGTGCAAAAAAGATTTACTGGAATGATGCCAGAATTGGAAAATATGTCAAATTCACAAAGATTTAACAGATTGAAAAGTTTTTCTCTGGAAAAGAAAGTGAGGGATGACTTGACTAAGGCCTTTAAGATAATGAAAGGGGTTGACAGCGTAGACAAATGGAAGAGTTTTCCACTTGGAGATTGTTGAGAATAAATATACGTTAGTCATCAATAAATCTAATGCACAATTCATATGCAACTTCTTCAATCAGAGATAAAAGCAGAAAATTATGGAAATACTCAGCACATCCAGGAGAATCTGTGAATTGAGAAATAGAGTTAAGTTTTCAGGTCTGCTCACTGATGCAGTGCAGTTCTGATGGAAAGTCACAGCCCTGAAATTTAAATACATCTTTCACTCTCCACAGACACTGCCAGATCTGCTGAAAATTCCAATATTTTGTTTTTTTATTTCAGATTTACAGCACCACTTTTCTCTAACTGTGGTTGAGAATGTAGAGCACATTCTTAGAAGGGTTTGAGATCCCAGTGTGAGCTGAAACTCATGTTGCAAAATCACACCATGAAATCACACCAGCTGAATGTGGAAATGGATTCACCTCGTTATTCCATTTTCTGACGCAGCAGCACAGTCATACCTGTGGGAGACCATTCAGATACTTCATGTATGCAACCCTTTGCTCACTGCCCACCTGCTAACACTCCAGTTTTAGAAGGTCAAAGGATTAGATCCATAATTGCTACATTCCAACTGACAAGACAGAGTTTCAGTAGTCAGAATATGGGAAGAAAAATCATTTATCTGCGCCGCTGCTGAGACTCCAGTGAGTTCAGATCTAACTGTCAGGGTTTGTTCTGTTGTTAATTACACCCAGGACAGAACTATGGTGGAGGGGCCGTGCACTATGGTTGCCATATCAATATTAATAATTTTATATATTGGCCCTATGGCGTCAATCATCATCGGATCATAAAACATAATTATCTTATCAGAAAAAACCTTTCAATGGCGGTATGTTTACCCAGGATTCAGTGGGGGGCGGAATGTGCTCTATCCTCACGACAGGCGGTCCTCGCGCTCGCGCAGTAGATGGCAGTGACTGATACATGCGCATTGCGATCTCTGACTGGAGCATGCGCAGTACCATCTGTACCTGGAGCTGATGGAAGACGTTGAGAAATGGCGAACACAGGCGAGTAAAAGGAGCCGGTGAGTGGGGGAGGGATGGAGGCGGCGGAGTGGGCGGGGAGGCTTCATGAAGACCTTGTGAAGTTCTGAAATCTTGAATAAGAAGCTACCGGTCCTGCGGTTACTCCGAATGGAGAGGAGACAATTCTGACCCGCGTCTCCTCTCGGAGACAGGCCCGAGTTAATAACCGCCATCTTCACAGGGGCAATGTGCAGCAGGGCGCATGCGCGGCCATCCTGGTGCAGGTAGCAGGAGGAGAGGATATTGTGTATTTCTATCCTGGACTGACAGGGATGGATTTTGGAAACTCCTTTTCCAGGGGGTTAGAAGGGGAGGATTTACACACAGCAAACTCAAACCAGGAGAAATGTTTGTCTCTTCTCAATTTCTATGTTGGACTGACGGTTAGTGTTTTTGTAAATTTCTGATACTGGATCTTAGAAGTGGAGGGTTGACAGATGGGAAACTCAAATCAAACATCAATTCAGATCTGGCAGAGTCACTCGATTCGTGAGGACCTGAATATCATCGGCCTTTAAGTCTGGAAGGTAAACAGTTGGCCTGTCTGTCTGTGGGGAAAGATTACTTGTAAAAGAAAGAATAATTAACTGGGGAAAGCCAACTTCAATAAGGTGGGAATGGATCTGACCCAGTAAAGTGGAATCAAAGGTTGGCAGGAGAAACTGTAATTGAGGAATGCGCTGCCTTAAAGAGGAAATAGATCAGTCATAGTAATGACATATTCTTACAAATGAGGAAGGTGTGGCCAACATATCCACAGCTCACTAAATAAGAGAAGAGATTAAGATGAAGATGAATAAGTCTGCTAACAGAGATATCAGGTGGCTAATACAACCGAGAGACAGGATAAAGAAAGAATATTCAGAGAGAAATTGGAAAAAGAAAGTAAGAGAAGCAAAGAGAGAGTATGAGAAGAGACTGGCAGCTAACATGGCAGGAAATCAAAACGCTTTCTCTGGCTGATACCTAGTAACAGGGTGGTAAAAGGAGAAAGGGGCTGATTAGGGATTTAAACAAAGGTGATTTACCCATTGGGACAGGGGGCATGGATGAGGTATAAATGAATATTTGGCATCTGTCTTTACCAAAGAAGATGATGCTGCACAGGTCATGGTTAAAGAGGAGGTAGTTCAAACACTTGTGTTTAATATTGATAAGGAGAAGGTATTATATAGGCTGTCTGATAAAGTTGACAAGGCACCTGGATTGGATGAGATGTATCCAAGGATACTGAGGGAATTCAGAGTGGAAATTGTGGAGGCACTGACCATATTATTCCAATCTTCTTCAGACCAATGAGTGGTGACAGAGGACAGGAGAATTGCAAATCATACACCTTTGTTCAAAAAGGGTGTAATGATAAGCCCAGCAACTACCAGACCAGTCAGTTTAACCTTGGGAGTGATAATTCTGGACAAAATAAATAGTCACTTAAGCAAATGTGGGCTAATTCAGGAAAGCCAGCACAAGTTTGTTAAGGGAAAATCATGTTAAATTAACTTGCTTAAGGTTTTTCAAGAGTTAACAGTGTGGTTGATGAGGGTAATGCTGTTAATGTGGTGTACATGGTCTTCCAAATGGCATTAGGTAAAGTGCCACATAACAGACTTGTGAGCAAAGTTATAGCTCATAGAACAAAATGGGCAGCAGCAACATGGGTACAAAATTAACTGAGTGACAGGAAACAGAGAGTAATGATTTTTCAGAATGGAGGAAGGTTGAAAGTGGATTTCCCCAGGAGTCAGTATTAGGACTCCTGCTCCTATGACCTAGACCTTGGTGTTCAGGCACAATTTTGAAATTTATGGGCACAGACTGTGTAGAAGGTCCTTTCTCTGGTGGACCCTAGTGAACCAGTTGAGTTTTTGTGACAATCCAGCATCTTTTGTGGTCACTTTATCCTCGTGCCGGCCCCAGAAATTCCCAGATTCATTCAGCTCAGTTTCACAGCCTGCCTTTGTGTTTTTGTGGGTTCTCTCTCACTCCCTCTTTCTGTTTTAAATCAATTCCACAGGATATTAGAAGGAGAGGATTTGCAGTCAGGAAACTGAAACCAAACATCACATCAGGATCTGATGGAGTTGCACAGTTTATCGTAGGCTGAATATCATCGGATTTTGAACATGGAAGGAAAAAGCACTGTTCACAGTGGGGAGAAACCATACACGTGTTGTGTTTGTGGACAAGGCTTCAGCCAATCATCTAATCTGGCAGGACATAAATGCAGTCCCAACAGGGAGGAAATGTGGGGACTGTGGGAAGGGATTCAATTACATGGAAAGACATCGGTGCAGTCAAACAGCAGAGAGACTGTTCATCTGCTCCGAGTGTGGGAAGGGATTCACTCGTTCATCCTACCTACGGAAACACCAGCGAGTTCACACTGACGAGAGATCTTTTAAATGCTTGGACTTTGGGAAGTGCTACAAAAGTTCCTGGGAACTGATGTCCCATCAACGTGTTCACACTGACGAGAGACTGTTCAGCTGCTCTTACTGTGGGACTGGGTTCAGGCGATCATCTCATCTGACAGTGCACCAACGAATTCACACTGGGGAGAAGCCATTTATCTGTTCCAAGTGTGGGAAGGGATTCACTCAGTCATCCAACCTGCTGAGACACCAACATGGTCACACTGGAGAGAGGCATTTCACCTGTTCAGAATGTGGGAAGGGATTCACTGATTCATCCCATCTGTTGACTCACCAGAGAGTTCACAGTGAGGAGAGACCTTTTCAATGTCCAGACTGCAGGAAGTGCTATAAAAGTTCCGGGGACCTGGTGTTCCATCAACGTGTTCACACTGACGAGAGACCGTTCAGGTGCTCTCACTGTGGGACTGGGTTCAGGCGATCAGCTAATCTTATTTCACACCAGCGAGTTCACACTGGAGAGAGGCCTTTCACCTGCTCCGTGTGTGGGAAGGGATTTACTCAGTCATCCAACCTCCTGAAATACCAGCGAGTTCACACTGGGGAGAGACCGTTCACCTGCTTTGAGTGTGGGAAAGGATTCACTCAGTCATCCAACCTGCTGAGACACCAGCAGGTTCACGAGTAACTACAGTGATTGAGTTTTGCAACTGAACCATGTTTCACTGGGGTCTGTTTCTGCTGATGTTAGTAAACTCCAGCCCAGTTATAGGTGTTAATGTCCTGGATAAAAATAAAATCATTAAGCTTTCTATTAAATAGAGGATATTGAATCTTTTTACGATCCCTAAGACATTAGTTCCTTTCGAAGGGCTCACCCTCTCCCCTGTCTCCTCCATCCTCACCTCCAACAACAAGTGTGAGGAGCTCATGGAGCTTCTTTGTCACTAAGATTGAGACAATCCGATCAGCTGCCTCTGCTGCTTTCTCCCCTTCCACTAGCCCATCGGGACAAACTGTCTCTAAAGATCCCCCATGTCCGAGCTCTGAACCCACATCTTTCTCCAGTTTCTCTCCCATCTCCCCTTCCTGCCCTCTCAGAGCTCACTTTGCCCATGAGACCCACCTCCTGCTCCATCGACCCTATTCCCGCTAAACTGCTGATCACCCAATTTCCCCACGTTCACTGATATTGTTAATGGCCCTCTTTCTTCAGGTACTGTCCCTGTCACCTTCAAATCTGCCATCATCACCTGTCCTCAATAAAACCAACACTTGACCCCACTATCCTATTAAACTCCCGCTCCAGCTCCAATCTCCTTTCGCTCTCCAAAGTCCTGATCACCTCCCAAATCCATGTCCACATTTCCCAGAACTCCATGTTTAAATCCCTCCAATAATATCTCTGTCCCTGTCACGGTATCGAAATAGCTCTTCCCAAAGTCACCAATGACACCCGATGTGAATGTGACAAAGGAAAACTCCCTCATTGTCCTTCTCGGCCTGTCCACAGCCTCTAACAACGTGGACCAAACCGTCCTCCTCCAATGCCTCTGCACTGGTGGCCAGCTGGGTGGGACATGATGAAACAATGTACAAATAATTCAAGGGCTGACTGACTTCAAGAAATAACCGGGCAGACAGGGAATGTCACCGTTACAACAAAGAGAGTCCGTGGTTTCAGTGAATGAGCCGACAGAAGGGTGTTGTGGAGTATCTAAAACACTCGACATGAGTCAGCTGTGTGATGGAAAAGCAACATTAACGACAAATATGGGGATACAGGAGAGCCTCAAAGACATCTCATCGATACAAGTTTCTCCCGTATGTTTGGAGTATTTTGTAGACATTACAGCATTGATCATGATTACAGACTGAACCGTATGCCCTTGTTTATAATTTCGATCCTGTACGTTCATGCCTATGTAGAAATGGTCTGCACCCATAGCTGGTTCCTCTGTTATTCCCCTCCCACCCCACACCACAAGTGCACTCCCTCTGACATTCACGACTTTCTAGCTCCTTCTCATTGTCTCCCTTTCCATCAACAATCAGCAAATTGATTTTTTTAACAATGTAAAAATAATGTCTAACCTTGTAATCCCGACATTAGCAAGAAGTCCCCTTATGTCCCCGTTGGACATCTGTCCATTCGACCATACCCTAATCCTTCTGTTAGTCCTAAATTAATTATGTCAGCCAGGCTAAGCTGAATTACTAACTTGAAGCATCTATGTGTTAATGACGCATTCCCCCCTTTCAAGGGTTAGGACAGTTTAGGAAGAAGGTTCATATTGTCATCATTAGGAACAACTGATCTCAAAGACAACCTCTTGTAGTGTGTGTGGAGGGGGTGTGCTGAATCAGGTTTAAATGGGTTAAATGATATATGTTTTCTATATTAGACAATCACATTAAAATCTGGCGCTCAGATGGGGATATGGATTTGTGTTAGGTGGGAAGATCGGGATCAGTGTATTACTCCAGGAAGCCTGAAGATCAGAGGGACAGTATTTCAGAACTGATTCCTGTGATAGCAGCAATCCCATTGCTGTCTGTGAAAAAGACCGATGGAAATATTTAAAATGGAAATCATAGGCATGTTGGAGGATGATGTACACAAGGAATTTGTGAACCACCTGAGGATAATAGTGAGGTGAAAGGAATGGATCTGGAAAGCAGCAGACACTTCATGTTGCTCCAGGAGAAGAGGGCCTGTTTGATTAGATGTCAGGTTTTACACAGCACACGGTCAGCCTGTGGTTTCACCCTGGATGAAGGATCTCCGAATCGTACCATTCACATCACTGGATGGGATTCTCTGGAGCCATGTCGTCTGCTTGGAGAGGAAGGTTTGTGTTATAGCTAATGAGAAGCAGCACAGACAACCACACACAGAGACCCACACACACATTCTCTGTCTGTCTCACACACTCAGACATCCTCTCCACACCCACACACATTTACACACACTTCCACACTCAGGGATACACCCGCACCCATACAAACAGACACACGAGGACACATCCTGTCCTATCAGGTGGACAACACCGACCAAAGTGACTAATACTGGGGATAAAGTATTGGTGCCTATGAAGAACACTGTTTTTGGCACATTCAAGTCAACATCACCCTCCATAGCCTGTGAGCGGTTTTGACCATCCAATCTCACCCCTTTCTCTGAACATTAAATCTATATTGAACAACATCTGGGACAGAGGCTACAACACAATTAGAACAATGAGCTGTCTATTGCCAGCTTTGGTGACAGTGGGAGGTAGTGTAAATTTCAGAACAACATCCTGGATAATTACAGCCTCTAATTTCCTCTTGGAATGACTTAAAATGTCAATTCCCCTCATGTTGATGGTCTGTTTGATGAGAGAATTCTGAGACAGATCACATGGAGAAAGAATATAATGTTGTTTTGACTCTGTATCCAATATTCCCTTGAGTTTGTTCATTGCTGCCCCAATATCCTGAGACATGTTCCTATGTTCAAAAGGAACTAATTTGTGTCAGCAATATTAAAAAAGACTCAATACACCATGTGTTTAACACAAATCTGATTGTTATCCAGAATATAAACCCCTATAACTGGGCTGGAGTTTATTACCATCAGCAGAAACAGACCCCAATGAACATGGTTCAGACCTGGATGTGATTCACAGCAAAATCCAATCACTTGTTAATTGTGAACTCGCTGGTGTCTCAGCAGGTTAGCGACTGAGTGAATCCCTTCCCACATGTGAATGGCCAGCATAGGAATGGCCTCTCTCCAGTGTGAATTCGCTGGTGTACAGTGAGTTGAGATGACCACCTGAACCCAGTCCCACAGTGAGAGCACCTGAATGGTCTCTCGTCAGTGTGAACACGTTGATGGGACATCAGTTCACTGGAATTTTAAAGCACTTCTCACAGTCTGGGCATTTAAAAGTCCACTCGGCAGTGTGAATTTGTTGATGTGTCTGTCGGTGGGATGACTTAGTAAATCTCTTGACACACTCAGAGCAGCTGAACAACTTCTCCCCAGTGTGAACTTGCTGGTGTCTCACCAGGTTGTTTGAATGGGTGAATCTTTTCCCACACATGGAGCAGCTGAATGGCGTCCCCTCAGTGTGAGTTTGTTCAGGCTGGATAACTGAGTGAATCCCTTCCCACACTCCGTACAGGTGAATGGCCTCTCCCCAGTGTGAATGTGCTGGTGTATGGTGAGTTCTGATAAATATATGCTTTCTTTACCACCTGATCCACCTGTCCTGCCACCTTCAGGGACCTGTGGACATGGACTCCGAGGTCTCTCACTTCCTCTACCCCTCCCAATATTCTCCTGTTTATTGTGTATTCTCCAGCTTTGTTTGCCCTCCCCAAATGCATTAGCATTAATTTTCTTTCTTTTTTACAGCTGATTTAAAGTTGCAGATTTTGCTCCGAATATTAAGTTGGGATTGATATTCAAAGTTAACTATTTAACTGCAGCAACAACTTCATCTGGGAGTCAGTGGATTAAGAGGAAAGATCCTAGACAGCGGATTAAGAGGTAAGATCCCAGACAGTGGTTCTTCAAGGTACACTGCAGGCCCGACAGCTCAATCAGCTCCACTCTCAGCTCAGGAGAGCTCAACAACTCCACATCCTGTCCACAGGGGAATTCTCCTGGTGCAGTGGGACCAACATTTGTACTTTAACTAACAGCACCAAAAAAACTAGATTAATCAGTTAGTCTGATTGCTGTTTGTGGAATCTTGCTGTGCACAAACAGGCTGTCATGAAACAGGAACAACTTATATAAAACATCCCAAGGTGCTTCAGAGGAGTTTCATAAAGGAAAAACTGACAAGTCACATAGGGAGATATTAGGACCAATGGACAAAGCCGTGATTGAAGAGGTAGATTTTAACCAACATCTTTAATCAGGAGAGAGAGCTGGAGAGGTGGAGAAGTTGGGGGAGAGAATTTCAAAGCTTCACACCAGGCACGGCCATCAATGGTGGAGTAATTAAGGTCAGGGATGCCAAAGAGGCCAGGAGGATGAGTGCTGAAATCTAGGAGGGTTGTAGGACTGGAGATTAGACAGATAGAGAGGGATGAGGACATGAAGGGATTTGAAACAAGTATGCAATTTTAAAATGGAGACATTGCTTGACCAGGAGCCATTGTGGGTCAATGAGCACAGGGGTGATGGGTGAATGGGATTTGAGGTGAGAACACACAGGCACAGAGTTTTGGATGATCTCATGATTCCGTGTGGGACGGGGTGAATGTGAGGGGCCGGCCAGAAATGTATTGGAATCATCAAGTCTAAAGGTAACACGGACATGGATGAGGGTTTGAGCAGCAGATGAGCTGGGGGTGGGGTGGAGACAGGCGACGTTATGGAGATTGAAATATCTGGTGTTAGTGATGGTGTGGATATGTGGTCAGAAACTCATCTTGGAGTCAAATATGACACCAAGATTGTGAACAGTGTGGTTCAGCCTCAGACAGTTCCCAGGGAGAGGGATGGACTCGGTAGTTAGGGAACAGAATTTGTAGTGGTGACCGAAGGCAATGACTTTGGTCTTCCCAATTTTTAATTGGAGGAAATTTCTGCTCATCCAGTACTGGATGTGGGATAAGCAGTTTGATAATTTAGTAACAGTGGAGGAATGGAAAGGGATGGTGGTGAGGTAGAGCTGGGTGTTGTCAGTGTACATGTGAAAACTAACACGGTGCTTCTGGATGATGTCACCGAGTGGCAGCATGTAGATGAGAAATAGGAGGGGCCAAGGATAGATCCTTGGGGGGCACCAAGTACAAGGACATTGGAGAGGAAAGGGAGGTTGGAGATGGGGCAGTAGTTTGTGAAGACAATGGGGGATCAGAGGTTTTTTTAGGATGGGTGATGACGATGCATTGAAAGGTGAAGAGGGACAGTCCCAGGAGAGAGAGAGAACCATTAATAATATCAGCTACATGGAGAAATTAGATAATCAGCAGTTTAGTGGGAACAGGATCGATGGGGCAGGAGGTGGGTCTCATGGACAAGATGAGCACTGAGAGGGCAGGAGGGGAGATGAGAGAGAAACTGGAGGAAGATGCGAGTTCAGGGTTCAGACAAGGGGGATCTTTACAGACAGTTTGTCCCGGTGGGCTAGTGAAAGGGAGATAAGCAGCAGAGGCAGCTGATCGGATTGTCTCAATCTGAGTGACAAAGAAGCTCCATGAGCTCCTCACACTTGTTGTTGGAGGTGAGGGTGGAGAAGGCAGGAGAGAGGGAGGGTCCTTCAACATGAACTAACTTGTGTTAGAGCCACTAAAAAGATACAACTCACTGTATTTCATACAAAGCTGATTTATTTGACTTTATCATATGATATACTTTTTTAATATTAACACCTATAACTGGGCTGAAATTTACTAACATCAGCAGAAACAGACCCCAATGTACATGGTTCAGTCCTGGATGTGACTAACAGCAAAATCTAATCAATGTTCTGAGTTACTTGTGAACTTGCTGGTGTCTCAGCAGGCTGGATCACCGAGTGAATCCCTTCACACACTTGGAGCAGGTGAACGGTCTCTCCCCAGTGTGAGTTCACTGGTGTACAGTGAGTTGAGATGATTCCCTGAACCCAGTCCCACAGTGAGAGCACCTGAACGGCCTCTCGTCAGTGTGAACACGTTGATGGTACATCAGGTTCCTGGAACTTTTGTAGCATTTTCCACAGTCTGGGCATTTAAAAGGTCTCTTGTCAGTGTGAACTCGCTGGTGTGTCAGCAGATGCGATAATTGACTGAATCCCTTCCCACACTGGGAGCAGGTGAACGGTCTCTCCCCTGTGTGAAGTTGCTGGTGTTGATGCAGCCCTGATGATCGGGTGAACTCCTGCCCACACTCGGGACAGGTGAACGGCTTCTCCCCAGTGTGAACTCACTGGTGTGTCAGCAGGCTGGACGATCGAGTAAATCCCTCCCCACATACGAAGGAGATGAACGGTCTCTCCCCAGTGTGAGTGCATCGATGAGTTTCCAGCTCAGACGGGAATCTGAATCCCATTCCACAATCCCCACATTTCCACGATGTCTCCCCACTGTGAACGGTGCTTTGTCCGTCCATGTTCAATAGGGCGACTCCGTCAGATCCTGATGTGATGTTTGGTTTCAGTTTCCCGACTGTAAATCCTCCCCTTCTAATCCCCTGTGAAATTGATTTAAAACAGAAAAAAGGGAGTGAGAGAGAACCCACAAAAACACAAAGGCAGGTTGTGAAATTGAGCTGAATGAATCTGGGAATTTGTGGGGCCGGCACGAGGAAAAAGTGACCATGAAAACTGCTGGATTGTCATAAAAACCCAACTGGTTCACTAATGTCCTTCAGGGAAGGGAACCTGCCACCCAGTCTGGGCCTACACAAGGCTCTGGTCTCTTTTAGGAGCATAGGTAGTGATCAAGAGAAGTCCTGACACCCCGTCGAGCCTGATCCACCATTCAATATGATTGTGGCTGAATTTGGGCTTCAACTGCACTTTCCCACCCACTCCCCATATCCCTCGACTCCCTGAGAGACCAAAAATCTCCCCATCTCAGCCTGAAATATATTCAATGATGGAGCATCCACAACTCGCTGGGCTGGAGAATTCTATGTGACAGAGAGAGAAAGAGAGACAAGGGGAGTAGGAGAGGCAGAGAGAGAAGGGGAGTGGGAGAGACAGTGAGAGAAGGGAAGGAGAGGCAGGGAGAGAAGGGGAGTGGGAGAGGCAGAGAGAGAAGGGGAGTGGGAGAAGCAGAGAGAGAAGGGGAGTGGGAGAGACAGAGAGAGAAGGGAAGGAGAGGCAGGGAGAGAATGGGAGTGGGAGAGGCAGAGAGAGAAGGGGAGTGGGAGAGGCAGAGAGAGAAGGGAAGTGGGAGAGGCAGGGAGAGAAGGGGAGTGGGAGAGGCAGGGAGAGAAGGGGAGTGAGAGAGGCAGAGAGAGAAGGGGAGTGGGAGAGGCAGGGAGAGAAGGGGAGTTGGAGAGGCAGGGATAGAAGGGGAGTGGGAGAGGCAGAGAGAGAAGGGGAGTGGGAGAGGCAGAGAGAGAAGGGGAGTGGGAGAGGCGGAGAGAGAAGGGGAGTGGGAGAGGTAGGGGATGAGGAGAGGTTCGTTATAGATCTACAACTAAACTAGAACTCGAACATGAAAACTGCTGGATTGTCATAAAAACCCAACTGGTTCAACTAATGTCCTTCAGGGAAGGGAACCTGCCACCCGGTCTGGGCCTACACAAGACTCTGGTCTCTTTAGGAGCATAAGTAGTGATCAAGAGAAGTCCTGACACCCAGTCGAGCCTGCTCCACCATTCAACACGATCGTGGCTGAATTTGGGCTTCAACTGCACTCTCCCGCCCACTCCCCATATCCCTCGACTCCCTGGGAGACCAAAAATCTCCCCATTTCAGCCTGAAATATATTCAATGATGGAGCATCCACAACTCGCTGGGCTGGAGAATTCTATGTGACAGAGAGAGAAAGAGAGACAAGGGGAGTAGGAGAGGCAGAGAGAGAAGGGGAGTGGGAGAGGCAGAGAGAGAAGGGGAGTGGGAGAGACAGAGAGAGAAGGGAAGGAGAGGCAGGGAGAGAAGGGGAGTGGGAGAGGCAGAGAGAGAAGGGAAGTGGGAGAGGCAGGGAGAGAAGGGGAGTGGGAGATGCAGGGAGAGAAGGGGAGTGGGAGAGGCAGAGAGAGAAGGAGAGTGGGAGAGAAGGGGAGTTGGAGGGGCAGGGATAGAAGGGGAGTGGGTGAGGTAGGGAGAGAAGGGGAGTGGGAGAGGCAGAGAGAGAAGGGGAGTGGGAGAGGTAGGGAGAGAAGGGGAGTGGGAGAGGCAGAGAGAGAAGGGGAGTGGGAGAGGTAGGGGATGAGGAGAGGTTCGTTATAGATCTACAACTAAACCAGAACTTTGACAAAACTTCCCAAACCCTCAACCTCCACCACCTAGGACCAGGGTAACAGGTGTATGCGAAGACCATCACCTCCAAGTTCCCCTCCAAGTCACACACCGTCCTGGCTTGTCTGACATCCAGTACTGGATATACAGAAATTTCCTCCATTTAAATATTGAGAAGATTGAAGCCATTGTCTTCAGTCCCCGCTACAAACTCAACTCCCTATCCACCGACTCCATCCCTTTCCTGACAACTGTCTGAGGCTGAACTAGACTGTTCACAACCATGGTGAAATATTTCACCCCAAGATGAGCTTCCAACCATATATCCACATCATCATCAAGATCACCTATTTCCACCTCAGTAACATCGCCCGACTCCACCCCAGTCTCAGCTCATCTGCTGCTGAAACTCTCATCCATTCCTTTGTTACCTCGAGACTTAACTATCCTAACGCACTCCCGGCCGGCCTCCCACATTCAGCCTCCCTGTAATCTTGAGGCCATCCAAAACTCTGCTACGTATGCGCTTACTCACACCAAGTCTTGTTCACCCATCACCCCTGTGCTCACCGACCTACAAAGGCTCCAGGATAAGAAGCAAAATTTTAAATTTCTCATCCGTATTTTCAAATCCCTCCAGGGTCTGACCCTCCCTATCTCTGTAATCCAGCCTCACAACCCTCTGAGGTATCTCAGCTCCTCTAATTCCGGCCTCCTGAGAATTCCTAATTTTAATCGCTCCACCGTTGGTGACAATTCTTTCATTTGCCTTGGCCACAAGCTCTGGAATTTCCTCCCTAAACTTCTCCACTTCTCTTTCTCTCCTTTAAGATGCTCCTTAAAACCGACCCATTTGACCAAGCTTTTGGTCACCTGCCCTAATATCTCCATATGTTGCTCAGTGTTAAACCTTGCTTTGCAACATTTCTGTGAAATGCCTTGGAATATTGTTTTACATTAAAAGTGCGATATAAATACAAATTATTGTTGGTGATTTGGATGTATATCAATGTTCCTTCCTCATCGCTGGGTGAATAACCTGTAACTCCTTACCCAACATCATTGTGGGAGCACCTTCACCACACGGACTGCAGCGGTTCAAGAAGGTCAAACATCATCTTCTCCACAGGCAACTGGGGATTGGCAATATTTGCTGGTATCTGTGGAGAGAGAAACAGAGCTAACATTTCAGGCCATGCAGAATGAATTACAGAGAATAAAAACTATACAGAATTTGATGGTCAACAGAAGCTCAGAAGTGGAAGAGAAATGGATTATAGTGCGAGGAAAACAATTCCTGACTATGAAAGATGGGAAGGTAAAGCTAGGAAGACAGCAGCACATGGTCAGGGTTGGGGAGCGATGGAAACTTCCTTTAGACACTGTTGGCAGAAGTAACAGTAAAATCCTAAATGGAGCTAAAATACACCCATAACTAGAGACAGAGGAAGTTAGACAATGGCAGAGAAGTGATTGGGGGGCAGAGGTGAAATGGAGGAATGGATGAACATGGATTTAGATCCACAGTAAAGAAGTCACACCAGCCCCTGAGGCATGAAACCTCTTACAGATAACGGAGCACTGCACAAAAGTCTAGATTGTAGATAAATGGTCAAAAACATTCAGCTCTGAAATAAATTCAGAGTTTGCAATGTTGAACACTTCTGTTGGAGCCTGCAGCTGGAAAGATATCAGAAGCACTGGAGTCAGAGAAAAATCTCCCAGTTGAGGAAATACCCGGGGAGTGGGTTGATGTCACTGTGTAATTGTCGATGTGTGATGATGTCACCGTGTAATTGTTGATGTGTGATGATGTCATACACATGGGCACAGAACATCCGGGTCTGTGCAAACCAGTGATCACCACACATTATGAAGGATGTGAGGGTCCTTGAGAGGGGGCAGAGGAGATTTGTCAGAATGGGTCGAGGGATGAGGGATGTTGTAAGATTACTTTGGAGAAACTGGGGTTGTTCTCCTTGGAGAAAAGTAGATTGAGGGGAGATTTGATAGAGGTGTACAAGATTATGATAGGTTTAGATAGGGTAGTTAAAGAAAGGCTGTTCACAGTATCTGATCATAAAAGGATTACATGAATACAGATTTAAGGGATTACAAATTTAAGATTTGGGGCAAGATCTACAGGGAGCATATGAGGAAAAAATTTTACACAGTGAGTGGCAATGACCTGGAACTCAATGCTTACAATTCAAGGCCGATAATATCAAGTTCCGATGAATCAAGTCATTCTGTCAGATCTTAATGTGAAGTTTTGTTTCTGTTTCCAATCCGCAAATCCTTCCCATTTAATATACCAGGATGTTGCCTGGGATGGAACATTTAAGTTGTGAAGAGAGGTTGGATAGTCTTGGGTTGTTTTCGTTGGAGCAGAGAAGACTGAGGGGCGACCTGATTGAGGTGTATAAGATTATGAAGGCCATGGACAGGGTGGATAGGGAGCAGCTGTTCCCCTTAGTTGAAGGGTCTGTCACAAGGGGACATAAGTTCAAAGTGAGGGGCAGGAGGTTTAGGGGGAATGTGAGGAAAAACTTTTTTACCCAGAGGCTGGTGATGGTCTGGAATGCACTGCCTGGGAGGGTGGTGGAGGCGGGTTGCCTAAATCCATTAAACCTGGATGAGCAGTTGGCACGTCATACATTCAAGGCTTTAGGCCAAGTATTGGAAAATGGGATTAGGGAGGTAGGTCAGGTGTTTCTCACGTGTCAGTGCAGACTCGATGGGCCGAAGGGCCTCTTCAGCACTGTGTGATTCAGTGATTCTGTGAAAAAGGAGTTTACAAACAATCCATCACTGTCAATCCAGGACATAAATTGAGAAGAGACAAATATTTCTCATGGTCTAAGTTTGCTGTGTGTAAATCCTCCCCTTCTAACCCCCTGTAAAAGGAGTTTCCAAAATCCATCCCTGTCAGTCCAGGATAGAAATGCACAACATTCTCTCCTCCTGCTACCTGGATCAAGATGACCGCGCATGCGCCCTGCTGCACATTCCACTCCCCCCACCCCTCTCCCTATAAAGATGGCGGCCGTTACCCCGGGCCTGGCAAAGAGAAAAAAACAGACTTTTTCGGTCCGTTCTCTGCAACCGCAACCCCCGTACCTTGTTATTTGGGGTCTTCAACCTGCACTGTGTCTTTATGAAGCCTCCATTCCCACTCCGCTGGCTCCATTCCTCCTCACACACCCACTAACTCTGTTATTTGCTCCACTCGATATTCCCTCTCCGGCTCCGAGCAGCTTCAGTCTCAGACCAGCACTGCGCATGCTCATGAAACAGACCGCATTGCGCACGCTCCAAGCACATACAACAGTGCGCATGTGCAAGGAACTTTTCTCGTGAGAATAGGGCACATTCTCTCCCGCAGCGAATGCCGGGTGATCGATCCGCCATTGAAGGGCGAAAATGTCGGATAGAAACCTCTGTCATGTAATCAGATACGATGGGTGCCATTGGGGAAAGGCATCAAATTGTTGAATCAATTGATACAGCGACCAAATTACTCTGGGCTCCACCATTATTCTCTCCTTGGTGTAATGAACAGCAGAACAAACCCCTAGAGTTAGATCTGAACTCAGCGGAATCTCAGCAGATGGGGTGAGTTGGTGGCTTTTAAACCGTCTTTTGCCACTAGCAATCCTCTGATTGTGGATCAAATCCTTTGAACCTTTAAAGATGGATGTTAACATGTGGGCAAACTGAATAAAGCCCTTTGCTCACGTGAAGTATCTGAATGGCCTCCCACCGGTGTCATGAAGCTGTTAATGTACATAATATTTTGGAAAATACTTTTATTTTAAAATAGAGGTTTAGTCTGTGGGTGTGTCTTATCTGGATTAAGGCCAGCTAGCCTGGGTGCTTTGATGTGTGCTAGTTTTGAGATGGAAGAGGAATAACGTGCATTTGCATTTTTTAATAGAGCATTCAAGAAGTAGGGTGAAAATGGACACCTACCTAGCAGCTACCAAGCAATATATTTATATTTTTTAATAAAATTGGTATTATGAAAGGACTTTCATTGTTAAAAGGGTGTGTTCAAAGAGGCTGGTGGGAAAATGAGAATTTGCATTCAATCAGTAATGGTAGTTATAACAAGACAATCATTTTGGGTGTGCAGAACAGAGGCAACGTGAGATCAAAAGGCAGCTGCAAGCCTCCAATTGACTCCACAAGGAACAAATGAAAAGAACCTCATTTTGAATTCGTATGGTGAAAATGCTTTGCCTGGTGTCTGGTTAAGTCTATGGGTTGCTGTTGCCTTAATGGAGATTAGTTTGGGAATTTTTCAAAAGTTCTGAGAGTAATAATTTGTAGCCACGTGTATATACATTCTCATCTGTGTAAATTAATAAAATGTTTCATTTTGTTTAATTTAAAACTTCGAGAGCTGATTCCTGAATTTAGGGTCGCATCTCAAACATAACACTTAAAATGATAGGTTGTGACAGATGTTTAAGGTTTCCTTCTGGGAATTTTAAATAACTCCGCTTTACCAACTGCATCAGTCAAAACACCAGCGAGACTGTGTTGCTGTGTCAGTAATTGGGATGATAGGGCGAATCCCTTTCTATTTCCACCTGGTGAACAATCTGTTTACAATGTGAGCTTACCTGCACGTTTTCAGCTCAGACATGGATCTCGAAATCTGCTGGTAATGGGTTCCACATCCTTAACACTACATAAGAACACGGAGCAGGTGTAGGCCATTAGGCCCCTCAAGCCTGCTCTTTCATTTAATAAGATCATGGCTGACCTGACAGTAACCTGAAATCTGTACCCCGTCTACCCCCGATAATCAATCACCCCCTTGCTTACCAAGAATATATCCATCTCTGCCTTAAAAATATTCAAAGACTCTGCTTCCATAGTTTTTTCAGGAAGAGAGTTCCAAAGACTCATGACTCTCTGAGAAAAAAAAAAACTTTGCCTCTCTGTTTTAAATGGGTGACCGCTTATTTTTAAACAATGACCCCTAGTTCTAGATTCTCCCACAAGAGGTAACATCCTCTCAACATCCGCCCTGCCAGGTACACTCAGAATCTTATATGTTTCACTAATCAGGTAAAGAAAAGCAACATATTGCAGATGTTGGTCATCTGAAATAAAAACAGAAAATACTGGAATTCTCAGCAGACCTGGTAGCCTCTGTGGAGAGATAAACATAGTTTTCATTTCAGGTCTGTAATCTTTCATCGGAACTGCATTACATCTGAACTATAAATTATGCCTCTCAAATCAAAGATGCTGCCAGATGTAGTCAAGGAACTCAAAGAGAAAATGAAAATCCGCTTTCAGGAATGGAATCAGAGAATGAAGGGTGAACAGCCCGACTGACCAGAGACAGTTAAGACACCTTCCTCTTCTTTAAGACTATGGAAAATTGACTCTGATGTTATCTGTGAAATTAACTGATCTGAGACATTTAAATGATTCTCGTTACTGCACATCAGGAATCCAAACCTAATATTGGCTTCGGGACAATCAGAATACTTGGAAACAGACAATACAGCGAGAGGCTTGAAGGGAGACGGCACCGGTTGTAGGAGAGCTGGTTCCCAGTGATATGGATGGGCCTGCAGTGGGCGGGATCAGACTGTTTCCATGTGTTCACAATGAGTGACCCAACTTTTATTTTGGAAGCGCAAGACGGATAGAGAGCGATAGTCATCTGGGTAGTGGCAATCTGAAGATTTGACTCACTGACACCCTGGTTAGGATACCTTGTAGTCTGAACTTGTATAAGTCTCTGAGGCACAATTGGTCAGTGTGTTTTCTTGTTAACTGAAAGGTTGGTGATTCAAGACAATGCAGAAGTGAAGACTTTACTGTTTTCCCCCCATCAGCATTCTTTGTCACGCAGTTCAGGGTTGCCATTGGGTACGTGGGCTACAAGATAATATCCCCAAAAGGGTTCCAGATCTACTGTTGTCCAGTGAGCTCCAGCACAAACAGCTTTTTGAAAAATATGTACCTTCATCTAACCCAGTAGAAATCTAAGAAATTATTGGTTTCAGACAAACCCATCAACGATTCCCTCATCGTCAGCTCCACCGTGAGTGAGACAGGGAAAAGCAGCAATATTCCGGCCCCGCACTCTCCAGTCACCCGCTGCCAGCAGAAAGCGGCGACTGCAGCTTCAATCAGCGGGTTACTGCCCATCCCTGGGACGCGAGATACTCCAACCCGGGCAAAACCTCCCAATACACCGAGCACAGGCTCAGGAAAACGTAGGTAAATTATATCCCGGTCACTAAACCTCCGAGCAGCATTTACAGAATTCCCGAGTGAGTGAGTCACAAATAAAAATCGCACCACCTTTCCAAGTCATTTCACTGTAAAATTACTTCATTTCATTGAAAATCTGACTGTTGAAGATCTGAAAATGAGCACCATGGGATTTGTGTGACTGAGTTACTTGTTTTCCATTGTTTGTCCGTCAGGTTTGCAATTCAATTTGTGTGGATGTTGAAGATAATCTGATTTCAAAATGAGTTCATAAAGCAGATAAATATTAAATCCAGGAACAAATCCTGAGGAAAATGGATCACAATGTTTGGAAGGAGGTGCAGCTAAGAAGTCGAAGATGTGAATGATGTTATTAATGATTGAGAGGAATGCATTGCAACCTTGGGGCTTTTGTAGGGTGATTACCTTACACACATTGATATTCGGAACAAGCTGAGGTATCAGGTTGAAAGCAACAAGTGTCTCCATGTGTGTTGGGATATGAAGCAGACCTTGATCACTTGCCCAGCTAGCTCAGTCGGTAGAACATGTGACTCTTAATCTCAGGGCCGTTGTTATGAGCCCTACGCTGGGCGCTGTGGGACTTTTAAAATCTTGCTTCTTTCAAAAAGGGGAAAAAACCTCCAACTAATCGCTGCAAGGCAGGCATTCACCATTGAAAGCAACTGGCAGACATCAAATTCAAAGCACTTTCATGTCGCATCTCTTTCTGCTTCTGTCCCTGTCTCGTGTCCAGCTCCCAGGTCAATTAGCTGCTGGATGCAGACAGAGTCAGTTCGTGGGAAAATAAGACGCAAGGCGATAGGTTTGCAGACAATCTTGCAGGGTAAAGAGACACCAGGATCTCATCTTCCTGATCCTCCCAAATTCTGATTACAGGAATGTCCACAGTGCCTATTATCCACAGTCACACTTTCCTTCAAGTCCGTTTGTACGTTGTACGAGCACGTTCTAGTACGTTGTTCAGCTTTGAAATTGTTCATATTTTCACACTGGATTTCAATGTGAAGAAAGCAGAGCTGTGATAAACATATTGTTCAGCAGATGCACTGCAAGAAGGTACATAACAGGCTGATGGTAACAGTGCTCTTTGGACGTGGTGAGCTCCAGTGAAGGATTGGCACCATTTATGTGTCGCTCAGTTAGTCTCGTGACAAACCTGGTACTAGAAATGACAAGAAAATTCGCTGAATTTTCTCCGTGTTTTGGTTTGTTAAGAGCCGAATACAAGTAAGAAAGTACATCTCGCTCGAGCGGGTTAATGAATGGCAGAATGACCCGTGTTGTTGGGAAACATAAAATTATAAAAAGTTAGAGCAAAGAAAGAGGCCATTCTTGCTGCTTTCAAAGAGCAGGGTGAGTGATCAGGAGTGATAGTTGTGACGGTACAATCAGTAGAGAGCAACATTTGTCCTCCTCCCACCCATATTTTGCCTCGCACCAATATCTCTGGTCAGTGCTTTACAACCAGCCCTACACTTCAGCCTTTCCCTCACTCCACCTCTGTGTTCTCCACTTGTTCCAAGTCTGATTTTTCTAGCTCCGAGGCGATACTCTCACTCTGCTGCTTCTGGCAGAGCTGCCAAATATTTTCAATCAGTAAATTATCAATACTTGCTTAAACAATTTCTCGAAATCCACAAACCTTCATTCTTTCACCAGGAATCGAACCCGGGCCGCAGCAGTGAAAGTGCTAAATTCTAACCACTAGACCACCAAGGGAGCGACCAAATCATTTCTCGAGCTGGCTTATCTATGCTGCTTTTGCCTCTTTTTGTTCCATCTCAAATCTCTTAAACCACAAAACTGCCTGTTTAGGTTCAACACAAACGACTTCTTCAGCCAATGAAAATAACGGTATCTGTGAGCTGGAACATGAAATTGACAGTGAGGTGAAATAGTCCCACAAGCTGCTCATGTGTAACTTTCAATTTCCAAAACCCTCCACCCTATTCGCTGTTGGTCCAATGGAAGCGCCGATTCCTGGTCAGTTGTCATCAGGGAAACTAGCAATAAACTGAATATTTGGCTTTTTTTTCATTCCCGATCTCTTCACTAGAGAAAACTTTCTCCGTCTTGTTAAACTTGAACTCAAGTGACTTCTTCACTAATGAGAAGCACCATTGCTGTTAGCTGGAACATGAAGTCGATACTTTCCTACTTTAAGACAGTGCTTAAAGTCTCCCCTTTGACCGAGCTTTTAGTCCTCTGACTGAATATGTGGCTCAGTGTCACACTTTGTTATATAATGCTCCTGGGGAGCGCCTTGTGACGTTTCATTTGGTTAAAGGCGCTTTATAAATATAAGTTGTTGTTGTAGGATATACATAGAAAGGGCCAATCTCTTATTATATCTTTCATGCTGATATTTTTCTTTGTTTTATCCATTCTCGGGATGTGGGCATCGCTGGCTAGGCCAGCATTTATTGCCCATCCCTAGTTGTCCTTGAGAAGGTGGTGGTGAACTGCCTTCTTAAACCGCTGCAGTCCGTGTAGTGTAGGTACACCCACAGTGCTGTTAGAAAAGGAGTTCCAGGATTTTGACCCAGCGACAGTGAAGGAACGGCAATATATTTGCAAGTCAGGATGGTAAGTGACTTGGCAGAGAACTTCCAGGTGGTGTCGTTCCCATCTAGCTGCTGCTCCTGTCCTTATGGATGGTTACGGTCGTGGGTTTGGAAGGTGCTGCCTAAGGAGCCTTGGTGAATTCCTGCAATGCATCTACAACGCTGCTACGGTGCGTCGGTGGAGGAGGGAGTGATTGTTTGTGGATGCGGTGCCAATCAATTGGGCTGCTTTGTCCTGGATGGTCTCAAGCTCCTTGAGTGTTGTGGGTGCTGCACTCAGCAAGGCAAGTGGAGAGTATTCCATCACACATCTGACTTATGCCTTGTAGATGGCTTTGCGAGAGTTAGGAGATGAGTTACACATCGCATGATTCCTAGCCTCTGACCTGTTCTTGTAGCTATAGTATTTATATGGCTAGTCCAGTTCAGTTTCTGGTCAATGGTAACAACGAGGATATTGACACTGGGGGATTCAGTGATGGTAATGCCTTGAACATCAAGGGGTGATGAATGAATTCTCTCTTGATGGAGATGGTCATTGCATGATACTTGTGTGGCACGAATGTTATCTGCCTCTTGTCATCCCAAGCCTGGATACTATCCAGGCCTTGCTGCATTTGGACATAGACTGCTTCAGTAACTGAGTAGTCGCGAATGGTGCTAAACATTGTGCAATCATCAGCGAACATCCCCACTTCTGACCTTATGATGGGCGGAAAGTCATTGATGGAGTAGCTGAAGATGGTTGGGCTGAGGACACTACCCTGAGGAACTCCTGCAGTGATGTCCTGGAGCTGAGATGACTGACCTCGAACAAGCACAACCATCTTCCTTTGTGCTCGGCATGACACCAACTAGTGGAGAGTATTCCCCCCAGATTCCCATTGACTCCAGTTTTGCTAGGGCTCCTTGATGCCACACTCGGCCAAATGTTGCATTGATGTGAAGGGCAGTCACTCTCACCTCACCTCTGGAGTTCAGCTCTTTTGTCCATGTTTGAACTAAGGCTATAATGAGATCAGGAGCTGAGTGGCCCTGGCGGAACCCAAACCGGGCATCAGTGAGCAGGTTATGGCTAAGTAAGTGCTGTTTGATAGCACTGTCAGTGACCCCTTCCATTACTTTACTGATGGCAGAGAGTAGACTGATGGGGCGGTAATTGGCTGAGTTAGATTTGTCTTGCTTTTTGTGTACAGGACATACCTGGGCAATTTTCCACATAGCCAGATAGATGCCAGTGTTATAGCTGTACTGGAAGAGCATGGCTAAGGGCGCGGTAAGTTCTGGAGAACAAGTTTTCAGTACTATTGCCAGAATATTGTCAGCGTCCATAGCCTTTGAAGTACCCAGTGCCTTCAGTCGCTTCTTTATATCACGTGGGGTGAATCGAATTGGCTGAAGACTGGCATCTGTGATGCTGGGGACCTCTGGGGGATGCCGATGGACCACCCACTCGGCACTTCTGGCTGAAGATTGTAGCAAATGCCTTATCTTTTCCACTGATGTACTAGGCTCCCCCATCATTGAGTTTGGGGATATTTGTGGAACCTCCATTTCCAGTGAGTCGCTTAATTGTCCACCACCATTCTCGACTGATTGTCACAGGACTTCAGAGCTTAGATCCGATTCATTGGTTGTGGGATCACTTAGCCCTGTCCATCATTTGCTGCTTATGCTGTTTGGCATGCAAGTAGCCCTTTGTTGTATCTTCACCAGGTTGACACCTCATGTTTAGGTATGCCTGGTGCTGCTCCTGACATGGCCTCCTGCACTCTTCACTGAACCAGGGTTGATCCCCTGGCTTGCTGGCGATGGTACAGTGAGGGATATGCAGGGCCATGAGGTTACAGATTATGTTCAAGTCCAATGGCCCACAGTGTCTCCTGGATTCCGAGTCTAGATCTATTCGAAATCTATCCCATTTAGCATGGTGGTAGTGCCACACAACACGATGGAGGATATTGTTAATGTGAAGACGGGGACTTCGTCTCCGCAATGACTGTGCAGCAGTCACCCCTGTCAATACTGTTATGGACAGATGCATCTGAGGCAGGCAGGTTGGTGAGGATGAGGTCAAGTATGTTTTTCGCTCACCACTTGCTATAGACCCAGTCTAGCAGCTATGTTATTTAGGACTAAGCCAGCTCGGCCAGTAGTGGCAGAACCGAGCCATGCTTGGCGATGGACATTGAAGTCTCCCACCCAGAATACATTGTGCGCCCTTGCCACCTTCAAATGCTGTTCAACATGGAGGAGCACTGATTCATCAGCTGAGGGAAGATGATACGTGCTAATCAACACGAGGCTTTCCTTGCCCACATTTGACCTGTTTCATGGAGACTTCATGGGGTCAGAATCAATATTGAGGACTCCTAGGGCAATTCCCTCCCGACTGTGCTGCCACCTCGGCTGGGCCTGTCCTCGGTGGGACAAGCTATACCCAGAGATGGTGGTGTCTGAGGCATTATCTGTAAGGTACGCTTCCATATGTGAGGCTGTTTGCTTGACTAGTCTGTTAGGCAGATGTTGGTAAGGAATACTTTGCAGGGTCGACAGGGCTGAGATTGCCATTGTCGCTTCCAGTGCCTTGGTCAAATACTGGGTAGTCAGTTCATTCCTTTTATGTATCTTTGTTACAATTGAGTGGTCATTTCAGGGGGTATTTTAAGAGTCAACCACAGCGCTGTGGGCCTGGAGTCACGTGTGGCCACACGAGGTAAGATTTCCTTCCCTAAAGGGCATTAGTGAACCAGACAGGTATTTACAGCAATCCACACTCGTTTCACTAATTACAGTGGAAATATCACAGTCGAGAACAAACACAGAGGCAGAGTGTGGGAATGAAAGAGGAAGAGAAGGGCTGTTTGGGATTCGAACCCGGAGTGTTACCCTGGCTCCCTTGACTATTAGTCCAGCGACAATATAATTTTATTAGCTTTCCTAATTACTTGCTATGTTTGCATGCTAACCATTACATCTCAGAGCCCGGCAATCTTTCACCATTTAGATAATATGCTTTTTCATTCTTCCTGCCAAAATGGACAATTTCACATTTGCCCACATTATATTCCATTTACCAGATCTTTATCCATTCATTTAATCTATCTATGTCCCTTTTCAGGTCCTTATGTCAACTCCACCAATTACTTTTCCAACTATCTTTCTGTCGTCAGCATATTTACCAACCATTCCTTGGGCCATTCATCCAACTCATTTATACACATTGTAAAAAGCCGAGGCCCCAGCACCGATCCCTTTGACATACCACTGATCCTGCGAACAAGACAGTGAGCCATTTTTCTTAATCTCTGCTTCCTGTTAGCTAGCCAATCTTCTATCCATTCCAATCTATTACCCCCTCCACTATGAACTTTTACTTTCCGCAAAAAACACTTGATGTGTCACTTTATCAAATGCCTTCTGGAAACCTAAGTACAGCACATCCACCAGTTCTCCATTATCCATAATATATGCTAGTTCAAAGAACTCTAACAAATTGGTCAAAGACGATTTTCCTTTAACAAAACCATGTTGACTCTGCCTGATTACCTTGAATTTTTTAATGTGTCCTGCCATAACGTCACTAAAAATAGCATCGAACCTTTTCCTTCTGACAGATGTTAAACTGACTGCCCTGCAGTTTCCTGTTTCCTGTCTCTCTCACTTTTTGAGCCAACGTATTACATTTGTTGTTTTCCAATCTCATGGAATCTTGCCCAAATATATTGAATTTGGAAAATTAAAACGAATACATCAAATATCTTACTTGGCACTTCTTTTAAGATGCTACGATAAAGCCCATCAGGACCCGAGGGTTTGTGAGCCCGCACCTCCAACAATTTACTCGGTATCACTTCCCTGGCGATTGTAATTTTCTTGAGTTTCCCTCGCTTCAATTTTCTGAGTTACAGATAAACCTCGGATGTTACTTTTCTCCTCTGAACTGTGCAGGCACCTGGCTGGAATGTTAAACGGTGACGTCATGCAGCAGCACTTTGGGTCTTTGTTTTGAAGAAATGGAATTCGGCTGTTCTCATTAGGAATGCTGGAGACAGACTGATCAACAATGTCATCATCAAATGGCAGAGCGCAGTAAGAGATCCTCCCACTCATCCTTTCCATGCCTAAGCTTTTTACAAAGAGCCTCCTCATTCATCCGATTTTCCTTCCATCTCTGCATAATCCCGATTTCCCCCTCTCAACTCATTCTCCAATTTCACTTGGAAAATACTGATTTAATAAAAATGATATTGAAAGATGAGAAGGAGCTTCTACAGTGCCCAGTCTGCTAAATTCTGAAGCGTTACCAAAGTTTCCTTCACCCAATGACACCAAGAATTGCATTTAGGATTATTACATAGTTTTTGAACCAAAAAAGTACTTAAACTGTTGATTTGGATTTAATTTTTTTAACAAAATTTATTCCGATCAAGCATCTCCTCATTTTCTTAGTCGACATATATATTCCTATTCCTCTTGCTGTACAACCTGTTTCAGAGGCTCTTATAGAAAAGAGGGAAAGGTTTGCTACAGCTATACAAAGCCCTGGTTAGGTCACAACTGGAGGACTGTGTATAGTTCTGGGAATGGCACCTTATAAAGGATCAATATTTGCATTGAAAGTTTCAGAGGAGCCGCATTGATTAAGTTGGTGGGTTTTGGAAATAGCAAGTTGTACATCTGCAACTATTACATTGAGGAGACCAAACGGAGACTGGGTGACCACTTTGCAGAACACCTTCAGTCTGTCCACAAGCATGACCCAGGCCTTCCTGTCGGTTACCATTTCAACACCCCATCCTGCTCTCATGCCCACATGTCTGTCCTTGGCCTGCTGCAATGTTCCAGTGAAGCTCAACACAAACTGGAGGAACAGCACCTCATCTTCCGCTTAGACACTTTGCAGCCTTCTGGACTTAACATTGAGTTGAACAACTTCAGACCATGAACTCTCTCCTCCATTTTCACACTTTTTAAAATCCCTTTATAAAAATGTATTTTATTTACTTATTTTTTATTCATTTATTCGTTATTTCATACCCCTTTTTATCCCCTTTTTAATCCTTTTTTCCCAACTACTTCCCTCTCACTCCATCCAACCCCAACTCCAAAAGCACCATCTGTTACTTGTTCCATGTTGTTCTTTCACAGAGTGCTGACCCTTGTTCTGCTATTCACACATTCTGCTTTCGTTCTTTTATGCAACTATCAGCACCTTCTTCAGCCCTCACCACTGCCATTAACACTCCCTTTTTCTTGTGTCCATGATACGTTTGTCAGTCTCTCCTTCGCTCCCACCTCTCGCTGACCTTCTACCCAGCTTCACCTGCTCTACCCTCCCCTCCCCCTCCCCACCCTGCCCCACTTGAACAGTATAAACCCCATCACTTTTTACTTCTCTTCAGCTCTGAAGAGGGGTCACATGGAATCGAAAAGTTAACACTGTTTCCCTCTCCACAGATGCTGTCAGACCAGCTGAGTTTTCCCAGCATTTTCTGTTTTTATAATATATAAGAGGTGCTTGGCTAACAAGACGGCAGACGGAGAAAAATGTAGCAAAGACTGAAGTAACTCACTTGGTCGTAAAAGTAATTTTTAAAAAGCAACAAAGCAGGACATGTTTGAAAAGGTGAGAACGTGTGCAGTGATTTACAAAGAGATTTGGCTGTGCTTGTACAAGGAAGACAGGAAGTTGTATCAGTTCCTGCAGCAAAATTGATTAGCGTGTTCTTCCAACTGAAAGTTTGGTGGTTCAAAAGCACTCGGGGACGAAACTTCCGATGTTTTTTTTTCCCCATCAACACTCATTGTCATACGGATCCGGGTTGTCAATGGCGGCAGGAAAGTTTTCCACAAATGTTGCCAGTTCTAATGTGAGTTTCCAACCAGAGAATCTTCCCCGTGTAAAGGAAATGTGATAACTACTAGGCTACGAAAGCAACATGCAGCTCCTTGCAGAATATCAAACTGTGCTATCTTATTGCACTGCAGGACCTTGTTTTGTGGAAGTATAATTCGGCGGAAAACCTTAGCCATGCGGCAGAGAAATTGATCTAACATTAGAATCATCAGGTGACAGAGCACATCAGCAGCTCATTCAACACCTCACACATGTGCGAACAAACTTACAGCAAATCCGCCCCCATCTTTCCCTCTAATTTCCGAGCGATGCATTGTTCAGAAGATCATTCAAAACCCGGAGAAGTATAAATGTCACTTTGTTTTGAGATGATGCTTCCAGTTACTATTCAACATCAAACGGGAATGATGCAACCTTTCCCTACATTTAATACTGTTAATGCTTCAAGCGGGGAATCTTTCTGTGTGTGAGAGACCGTGATCCCTATTACCCTACACAAACCCTGCAATGTAGCGGGGAAACTTTCCGTGTGTGAGAGACCGTGATCCCTATTACCCTACACAAACCCTGCAATGTAAAGAGCCCAATTTCACACACAGAAGGCAAAGAGTCAGGATCTTTTAGGTTGGAAAGACCTAACTAGCGGAGTGCCACAAGGACCAATCCGAGGGCTTCAATTATTTACTATCTATATTAATAACTTGGAGGAGGGGCAGAGTGTAATGTAACCAAATTTTCTGACCATACAAAAATAGGTAGGAGTGCATTTTGTGATGAGGACATAAGGAATCTGCAAGGGGGTATAGATTGGTTGAGTGAGTGAGCAAAAAACTTGGCAGATGGAGTTTAATGTAGGAAAGTGTGAGATGATGCACTTTGGACGGAAGAATCAAAAGGCAGTCTATTATTTAAATGGAGAGAGACTCCAAAAACGTGCAGCACAGATGGATCTGGGCGTTCTTGTGCATTAAGCACAATAGGTTAGCATGCAGGTGCAGCAAGTCATTAAGAAGGTAAATGGAATGTTGGCCTGTTTTGCTCGTGGTTGGAGTTTAAAAATCTGGAAGTCTTGTTACAGCTGTGCAGGGTGTTGGTGAGGCCGCATCTGGAATGCTGTGTGTAATTTTGGCCCCTGTATTTAAGAAAGGATATACTGGCATTGGAGGCAGTTCAAAATAGATTCAACAGGCTACTTTTTGGGATGAAGAACAGCAAAACAGGTTAAGTCTTTATTCATTAGAGTTTAGAAGAATGAGGGGTGATCTTATTGAAACCTACAAGATTCTGAGGAGGCTGGACAGGTTCATGTAGAGAAGGCGTTTCCACTCGATCTAGGGAACATAGTTACAGAATAAGGGGACACTCATTTAAAACTGAGATGCGAAGGAATTTCTTCTCTCAGAGGGTAGTAAATGTCTGGAATTCTCAACCCCAGAGAGTTGTGGAGGCTAGATCACTGAAAGTATTTAAAGAGGAGGTAGATAGATTTTTGAAATATCGGGGAGTTGGGGGCTATGAGGAGCTGGCACAAAAGAGGAGTTGAGGCCTGGGCAGATCATCCATCATCTTATTGAATGGCAGTGCAGGCTTGAGGGGCCGAATGGTCGACTCCTGCTCCTTTATCTCATGTTCTTTTGTTCATTTGAAACATGTCTCTGGTGAAAGGGGTCGGAAATAAAAATAAAAGGCACAGGTGGCATCGATAAACCAGGTTGTAAAAATTCAGTGTAGTTTCCCTGGTGGTCTAGTGGTCAGGATTTGGCGCTTTCACTGCCGCGGCCCGGGTTCGATTCCCGGTCAAGGAATGATAATTTGCTGACCTCGTGCAAACTGTGGAAATGAGATTGGATAATTTCCTGAGAGAAATGCAGATCACATTTGCCGAAATCAGTGTAAGCTCGAGTTTTGCATCAGAGTTGGAAATGTCATCCGGTCACAACCGGAAAGGAACAAACACAGAGGTGAAGATAGGGAATGAGAGAAGGGCTGTGATCGGCTGCAAAGCGCTGACAATAGAGAGGATGGTGCACGGCAAAATTAGCGGTAATAGGGAAGATTTTACTGTTTACATCGACACAAATATCTCCCAGATCTGGTCCCAAATGTCGTGTTAAGTGAGAAGAAAACTCCTCGCTGAATCTTCCACTTCTTAGCTGCACCTCCTTCCAAACATTGCAAACTCCTCCTACATCTTCCATCCTGATATTTTTCTCTGTAACATTTTAATATGAAGCTGCACAACTAATGTGAATAAAGTTTGTGATGGTAAAAATTTGTTCACCCCCTCGGGAACTGAACCACATGGACACACACGGAGGAACACACACAGACATATACACCGAGAGTGACAGAGGGCAAGGGTTAGTCTCTAAGGAGAGACAAACACCCAGAAAGCAAGCATAACACCAACCTGGCTCCGTTTATGTTCCTCTACGACTACAAGTTTTGTGAATATTTTCGTGAATGAACGGAAATAGGAAAATCCCCTTGGATGCTTTGGTACTTGGATGGATTTGATTGAATCTAACCGATAATTAACTCTGCAGACACAGAGTTAAAACCAGGAATAATGAGCAGCGGGAAACCCCAATGGATTTGAACTCCATCTCCGTAACCACTCGGCCACGGCAACTGGCCCTATGAACAGGTTAATGTTGTTGGTATATAAGATGACTACAGCACAGAGGCGGGCTTTCGGCCCATCTTCTCCGTGCTGGCTGTCTGGAAGAAAACTCAACTACTTCCACTGCTGTGCATTCTCACAAAAGCAATTAATATTTGTATTGCCTCTCCTCTTTCTCCCAGTTAAAATTAAACCCAATACACGCCCGCATTCACTTTGAGCTGGCACTTTGTCGTCAGAAAAGAGCATTCAAAGTCACCAACAGGTGAACCACCTATAGCTTTGGCAGCGGATCCACAAATAATGGAACCTGAATCCAGCGCCTGAGGCCATTCGGCCAGGCTACCTCTCTCAACCTGCTGTTTCCTGTCGCCTTGATGGTGTTTCCACTGAAACAGAACATTAAAAACATCGAAAAAGGAACAGGAATTGTCCATAAGCCCCCTCGAGCCTCCGCTCCCACTTAATAAATTCATGTCAGATCCCCAAACACAGCACCAATTTCCCATCTGATCCCGATAGCCCTTCATTCACTTAAAGTCCAAACATTTATCCATCTCAGCCTTCAATATTCTCATCGACTGAGGATCCACAGAGTTCCAGGCTACAGAATTCCATAGATTCACAAGCTTTTGAGTGAAGAAATGACTTCTCACCTCAGTCCTAAATGGCTGACACATTATCTGGAGAATGTGAGCCCAGTTCTAGACGCTCCAGCCAGGGAGAAACAGCCTCTCAGCACATTCACTGTCACTCAGGAATCAATCCAGTGCATCTTGGTTGCACACAGACAGCGAGGGAATGGAGGGAACCAAGAGCACAAAAGTGAACAGAGGTAGAGACACAGACAGAGAGACTGAGAGAGTGAAAGAGAGCGAGACAGATAAACAGGGACAAAAAGCGGCAAGCAGAGGGAGAGAGAGTGGTAGACACTGAAAGGAACAGATACACTTCACCATTCCACATGATTGTTAACTTAGATTGACAGACAGAAAGAGAGAAATAAAGACTTACATTTAAACAGAGCCTTTCACCAACTCAGGACAACGGGAGGCCCTTTAGAGCCAATTAAATCTTTCTGAAATGTAGTCACTGTTGTAATCTAAAAGCAGAGAGGGTTTGATTAAAATGCTGATTCAGCAGATGAGAAAATTCGATCTTAAGAAATCCATCTCAATGTAGAAACTTTCTTTCTATCTCCCTAAGCATTTCATGGTTTGTTTGATGCCGATTCAGCAGATGTAAATCCGCAGCTGAGTGAGTAAATTTCACCTCGAATCTCTGACAAAACAGGGACAAAGCATCCCATTTCTATCAGGTCATCTCTCAGCCTTTTCCTTTCTGGAGAAAAGAGCTTCAGGCTGTTCATCCTTTCCTGGTGATTATAACCTATCCGTTCCTGGAACATTTGTGAATCTACTTTTATTTTCCTGTTCCTTCCGACACCCGACAGCAGTAGAAACAGTTCCTAATGTCCGAGTGATTTCAGTTTGGGCTATTTGTATTTAAAAATTCATTCTCTCGATGTGTCCATTGCCTTAGCGACTCAACCACAAGGACTCAGTGTCTGTCTGTTTAAATGTTGCTCAGTGACAATTTCCATCATCCTCCACTTTGTACCAAAATGACCCTCAGAAGCTGAAAAATCTCCATTCAAAAAAAAATAAAGAAAACTCCTCTTGAATATTTTAAAACTGCTCTTTTTATTCTCTGTACCATCTTAATATGAAGCCACACAAGTAACGTGAATAATGTTTGGATGGTGAAATGGGGAACTGAACCGCATTGACACACACACAGGCATATACACCGAGAGTGACAGAGAGCAAAGGTTTGTCTCTAAGGAGAGGCAAATATCCAAAAAGCAAGCATCACTCTGTTTTTGTTCCATTTCTAGCTGTACCTTCTGTGAACGCTTGCAGACGAATGGAAATTAGAGATCGCTGGGGGTTTTGGATGTTTTTTATTCAACTTAATCGATCATTAATTGTGCAGGCACACTCTAAAATTCAGTAATGATAAGAAGAGTAGTTGTCAGGATTCCAGCCCACCTGTGGAGACCCCAATAGATTCAAAACCTGTTGCCTTAACAACTCAGTCGCGAATCCAAGCCCCAGATTTGCATGAAAGTAGTTTGTGTAAAATCATAGACAGTTGCATCAGACGGTCATTCAGCATATTGTTCACATGCCGACTCTCTGCAAGAGCAACTCAACGACTGCATTTCCACACACCGCCTTTTTCCTACAGCAACTCATATTTATATTGTCTCTCCTCATTCTCCCGATCAAAGTAAAACAGCGCACACTCCACTGGGTTTAATGTGAGTTGGGATTTGTTGGTTCAAATGGGACTGCTGCAGATCCTAAAAGGACGATAACTTGAACGTTAGGCGACGGTGGGATTCGAACCTACGTTTCTGTAGAGACTGGAGTCTTAATCCAGCGTTTTAGACCACTCAACCACGATATCACGTCACAAAGGGGTAGTCATAATTTCCTTCACTGGTATTGCCAACGAAAAGAACAGAAGCCAAGGAGTAGGGGGAGGTCATTGGGAAACTTGAACCAGTTCCGCCAGTTAATCAGATCATCCTGCACTTTGTAACAAACAGAAATCATCTCCACTGCTAACTTCCTTTTTCAATGTTTCATTTTTTCGATGTTTCAAATGATGTTTCTTTTTTCCTGTGTGACGCTACGTGTTTACTCAATGAAATGTTGGTAATAGGTAATGAGATTGTATATGTTGACTCATAAAAATGAGGAGATGTTTGGTCAGGGTAAATATTTTTTGATAATTTGATTTGACATCAACGATTTCAAAAAATTTTAAAACTTGTCAAAGGTTTCAGAATCCAACTCTTCATGTCATTAGGTCAGGAAAACTTTGTTAACTTTCACACATTGTGCATGGACACAGCAGAAGGCCCTGCACCTCTTACAATATTGTTTTTTCTTAACGTAGAGTTTTCAAAAGGGAATTGGACAATGACTTGAAAGGGAGAAAAAGATCAGGGTTATGGAAAGAGACAAATAAATTGAGATTAACAAGAAAGCCCGTTGAACAAAACTGACATAAATTGATTGTCCGAAAGACCTCTTACTGCACTGTGCCATTTGATGATGACATTGTTGATCTGTCTGTCTCAGCATTCCTAATGAGAACAGCCAAATTCCATTTCTTCAAAACAAGGACCCAAAGTGCTGCTGCATGACGTCACAGTTTAACATTTCAGTGAAGCCCATTGAGCCTTTGTGCTGTTTCCTGTTTCTGTGGCGCAGTGATTTTCATGCTTGCCTAGCACATGAAACGTTCTCCGGTTTAAAACTGGGCAGAGCCATAATCATAATTTGTGGGTTCACGTTGAAGCCACGTGACCTGGTCAGTGTTTATCCTTCAACCAAGAACACATGGTCTGCTCATTGTGACGTGCCTGGTTTTGACTGTTTCCTGAGCGGTGATTGGCTGCCGTGTTCCCTGCATTCCAACAATGACTGCACTTCAAATAAAGCAAAACTGCGGAAATCTGGAAAGGAAAACAGAAAATACAGGAAAAACTCAGCAGGCCTGACAGCATCTTTTGAGAGAGAAACCTGCTGAGTTTTTCCAACAATGTCTGTTTTTATTTCAAAAAATACTTAATTGGCTGGAAAGTGGTTGGAGACATCCACTGGTCGGGAATAGCGCTATTAAAATGCAAGCCTGTCCTTCTTTAATTATCTTAAATCCCAGTCCTCTGGTTACTGACCCCCGTCAGTGGAAACAGTTTCTCCCGATCTGCTCCATCAAACCGCCTCGTCCCCGTTGCCCCCACCCCCGTCATTTTGAACAGCTCCGTGAAATCTCCGTTTAACCCTCTTTGCTCCATGGAGGACAATCCCGGTCTCCATAAAATCTCCACAAAACTGAATTTCCTCATCCCTGGACATGATGCAAGGCGGAGGATTGAGACGAGATTTTGGAATATATTGTCAGTTGGCAGGTGGGAAAATGGAGAAGGAACCGAAATAGAAATCTCAGCCTCCAGCTTTGTGAATCTTCAGATATTCTTTAGGAACCGGAATCAGGGGAGAATGAAGGGTGAACTGTCCGACTGACCAGAGACAGTCAAGGCACCTTTCCCTTCTTTCAGACGCTGGAACATTGACTCTGTTGTTATCAGTGAAATTAGCTGATCTGAGACATTGAAAGGATTCTCGTTACTGCACATCAGGAATTCAAACCTAATATCGGCTTCGGGACAATCAGAATACTTGGTAACAGTCAAGGAACCGAAAGGCTCGAAGGGAGACGGCTCCGGTTGTAGGAGAGCTGGTTCCCGGTGACATGGATGTGTCAGCAGTGGGTGGGATCAGGCTGTTTCCATGTATCCACAATAAATGTCCTGCCCTTTATTTTGGAAGAGTAAAACTGATAGAGAACAATTGTCATTCCTGTAGCAGCAATCAGAAACTTTAAGTCGATGACACCATTGTTCGATTCTGCATCGGTCTCTGTGGCGCAATTGGTTAGTGCGTTCGGCTGTTAAACGTAAAGTTGGTGGTTCGAGACCACCCAGGGACGAAATTTCTCTTTTTTTTTCAGCATTAATTGTCACTCAGTTCCCGGTTGTCATTGGCTACTTGAGCTGTATGTCAAGACCCCGGAAATGTTGCCGGCTCCAATGTTATCCAGGGAGCTCCAAGGTAAGCGGCTTTTTTTTTTCGAATATTCATTTCAAATATAATGAGAAAACATTTAGATCTACCATGTACCGATATCCAACACACTGCAAATTAATGAAGTTATTGGATTCAAACAAACCCGTCAATGATTCCCTCTTCCTCATTTCCACAGTGAGTGAGACAGGGAAAAGCAGAAAACCAGCAATATTCTGGCCCACACTCTCCAATCACCCGCTGCCAGCAGAAAGTGGCGACTGCAGCTTCAATCAGCGGGTTACTGCCCATCTCTGGGACACAAGATACTGCAACCCGGACCAAACCTCCCAATACACCGAGCACAGGCTCAGGAAAACTCAGGTAGATTATATCCCGGTTACTAAACCTCGGAGCAGCATTTACAGAATACCCGAGTGAGTGAGTCACAAATAAAAGGCACACCAACTTTCTAAATCTTTTCACTGTCAAATTCCTTCATTTTATTGAAAAGCTGACTGTTATGAATCTGAAAATGAGCACCATTGGATTTGTGTTACTGAGTGACTTGTTTTCCACTGATTGTCCTTCAGATTTGCAATTCAATTTGTGTTGGATGTTGAAGCGGATCTGTTTTCAAAACGAGGTCACAAAGCAGCTAAATATTGAATCCAGAAACAGATCCTGAGGAAAATGGATCACAATGTTTGGAAGGAGGTGCAGCTGAGAAGCGGAAGCTGTGAATGTTGTTATTGATGATTGAGTGGAAAGCATTGGGGCCTTGGTCAATCATTGTGTCCGGGTAGTGAAAACGATGCTGTTAAAATCCACTGGGGTTTCCCCAGGAAAGTTCCAATCTTACCGACTGTGCTTCTTATTATTACTGATTTCAACCTGGTGTCCACAGAACTCTCGGATCAATGGAAGAAAAAACATCCAAAAATTCTCCTGATTTTTGGACTCTAAGGGAATGAAGGGGGATCGGGATTGGGTGGAAATTTGGTGTTGAGGCTGGAGATCCGCCATGATCTTATAAAGTGACGGAGGAGGCTTGTGGGGCCTTATGACGTATTGTTGCTGCTTTGATTCTGTTCTATTTGAGTAGCAATGCTAGGCAAGGCGATGGGCAGTAATAATGAAGCTTGGTTTCAAATACCACTTCCACTGCTGCTGAAATTGTCCTATTGGTCGAAAAAGTGGCAGCTCACAGTTAAAGCAGGTGTGTGCGGTGTTTCACTTTAACAGAAATACTGAGAGACAATAAAATATAAATGGGTGTGGAGAAAAGGCGGGGTTGTTGAATTCGCTGTGAAACTTGTGCAGGACCGATATTCGCCTCCAGCTCTTTCTGCCCGTCCAGGTCAATTGGCTGCTTGATGCAAACACAGTCAGCTGGTGCGAACGTAAAACAGAATGTGATCGGTTTACAGATAGCAGCGTACAGAGACACCAGGATCTTCCTGATTCGCCCAAGTACTGATTACAGGAATGTGCAGAGTGCCGGTTATCCACAATCTCACTTCCCTTCCAGTCTTGTCTACGTTGTTCAGCTTTGAAAATGCTCATATTTTCACATTGGATTTCAATGTGAAGAAAGCAGAGCTGTGAAAAGCTTATATAGTTCAGCAGATGTAATGCAAGAAGTTACAAAACAGGCAGATGATAACAATGCTTTTTGGACGCGGTGAGCTCCAGTCAAGGATTGGCACCATTAATGTGTCGCTCAATTAGTCTCGTGACAAATCTCATGCTGGAAATGACAAGAAATCTCGCTGAATTTGCTCCGTGTTTTGGTTTCAAACGAGCCGAATACAAGGTATGAAAGTACATCTCGCTCGAATGGGTTATAAAATGGAAGAATGACCCGTGCTGTTGGGAAATATAAAGTTATAGAAAGTTGCAGCACAGAAAGAGGCCATTCGGCCTGGCGTGCTGCTGTCAAAGAGTAGTAGTGATTGGCTGATCTATCAGGAGTCATATTTATGTCAGTGCAAACAATAGGCAGCAAAATTTGCCCTTCTCCCACCCATATTTTTCCTGGCGCCACCAGCTCTGTGGTCAGTGCTTTCCACCCAGCCCTTCTCTTGTCCTCCTTTCATTCCCTCACTCCGCTTCTGTCTTTGTTCTCGACTTGTCCAAATATGACATTTCCAACTCTGCGGCGAAACTTCAACTATCACCCCACTGGTTCTGGTGGAGCTGATAAAATTTTACCATCAATAAGTAATTAATACTCATTTTAACAAGATAAAAAAATCGACATTCCCTGATCAGGAATCGAACTCGGGCTGCTGCTGATAAAGTGCCGAATCCTGACCACTAGACCATCGGGAAAGCTATCATCTCCACTTCTCTACTCCTTTCACCCACTCTAACCTGTATCTCTGAACTTGCTGCACTCCGTTCTCTCAGGTCCAACCCTGACATTGTCATCAAACCTGCTGACAAGGGTGGTGCTGTTGTCGTCTGGCGCACTGATCTCTACCTCGCAGAGGCTGAGCATCAACCCGCAGACACTTCCTGCTACCTGCCCCTGGACCATGACCCCACCACTGAACATCAAGCCATTGTTTCCAGGACTGTTACTGACCTCATCTCCTCTGGAGATCTTCCTTCCGCAGCTTCCAACCTCATAGTCTCCCAGCCTTGGACGGCCCGCTTCTACCTCCTACCAAAATCCACAAACAGGACTGTCCCGGCAGACCGATCGTGTCAGCCTGTTCCTGCCCCACGGAACTCATTTCTCGTTATCTTGACTCCATTCTCTCTCCCCTTGTCCAGTCCCTCCCCACCCACATCCGCGATTCCTCTGACACCCGACATCTTATCAACAATTTACAGTTCCCTGGCCCCAACCGCCTCCTCTTCACCATGGACGTCCAATCCCTCAACACCTCCATCCCCCACAGGGATGGTCTGAGGGCTCTCCGCTTCTTGCTCGAACAGAAGCCCGAAAAATGTCCATCCACCACTACTCCCCTCCGTCTGGCTGAACTAGTTCTCTCACTGTACAATTTCTCCTTAAACTCCTCTCACTTCCTCCAAATAAAAGGTGTGTCTATGGGTACCCGCATGGGCCCATTATGCCTTTCTCTTTATGGGGTATGTGGAACATTCCCTGTTCCAGTCCTACTCCGGCCCCCTCCCACAACTCTTTCTCCGGTACATCAATGATTACTTCGGTGCTGCTTCATGCTCTCGCCTGGACCTGGAAAAATTTGTTAATTTTGCTTCCAATTTCCAACCCTCCATCATTTTCACATGGTTCATTCCTGACAATTCCCTTCCCTTCCTTGACATCTCTGTTTCAATTAATGGTGATAGACTGTCCACCAATATTCATTACAAGCCTACCGAATCCCACAGCTACCTTGACTACAGCTCCTCACACCCCGCTTCCTGTAAGGACTCCATCCCATTCTCTCAGTTCCTTCGCCTCCATCGCATCTGTTCTGATGATGCCACTTTCAAAAACAGTTCCTTTGACATGTCTTCCTTCTTCCTTAATCGAGGTTTTCCACCCACAATGGTTGACCGCGTCTAGCCCATCTCCCGCCCATCTGCCCTCACACCTTCCTCTCCCTCCCAGAACCTTGATAGGGTCCGCCTTGTCCTCACTTATCACCTCACCAGCCTCCGCATTCAAAGGATCACCCTCCGCCATTTCCGCCAACTCCAGCATGATGCCACCACCAAACACATCTTCCCTTCACCACCCCGGCGGCATTCCGCAGGAATCGTTCCCTCCGGGACACCCTGGTCCTCTCCTCCATCACCCCCTACACCTCAAACCCTCCCACGGCACCTTCCCATGCAACCGCAGAAGGTGCAACACCTGCCCCTTTAATTCCCCCCTCCTCACCGTCCAAGAGCCCAAATGCTTCTTTCAAGTGAAGCAACATTTCACTTGCACTTCCCTCAAATTAGTCTACTGCATTCGTTGCTCCCAATGTGGTTTCCTGTACATTGGAGGGACCAAACGCAGACTGGGTGACCGCTTCGTGGAACACCTTCGGTCTGTCTGCAAGCATGACCCAGACCTCCCTGTCGCTTGCCATTTCAACACACCACCCTGCTCTCATGTCCACATGTCCGTCCTTGGCCTGCTGCACTGTTCCAGTGAAGCTCAATGCAAACTGGAGGAGCAGCACCTCATCTTCCGACTAGGCACTTAACAGCCTTCCGGACTGAATATTGAGTTCAACAACTTTAGATCATGAACTCTCTCCTCCATCCCTACCCCGTTTCCGATCCCCCCTTTTTTTTACCAACAATTTATATAGATTTTCCTTTTCCCACCTATTTCCATTATTTTTAAATGTATTTCCATCCATTGTTTTATCTCGACCTTTTAGCCTATTTGGATCCCTTCCCCCCCACCCCACGCCCACTAGGGCTATCTGTACCTTGCTCGTCCTGATTTCTACACTTAATGTCACCTATTAGCACATTTCTTAGCTAATATCACCACCATCAACATCTCTTTGTCCTTTTGTCTATGACATCTTTTGGCAATCTCCACTTATCACTAGCCCTCTATCCAGCTCTACCACCCCCGCGGCCCCCCCCACCCCCCCCCCCCCACCCCCACCCACCACCACCACCACCCCCCTTAGAACAGCTTATATTTCAGCTCTCTTCTTTTTTCCTTAGTTCTGTTGAAGAGTCATACGGACTCGAAACGTTAACTGTATTCCTCTTCGCAGATGCTGTCAGACCTGCTGAGTTTTTCCAGATATTTTTATTTCTGTTCTTTTTAGGGAAGCTGTCAAGTTGCTTTCAGTTTGGTTTATCGACGTTGCTTTTATCCATGTTTCCATTTTAGATGGAACCAATTCTTCAGTCAATGGCAACAACGGTTTCTGTGAGCTGGAACAAGAAATTCACAGTGAGATGAAATAGCCCCACAAGCTGCTCAATTTCCTAAACACACCACTGCAGCTTCTATGAAACTGACAAGGGAACACACGGCAGACATTCATCACTGGAAGTAACTGAGACACATCAAATTCTAAACACTTGTCGCATCTCTTTCTGCTCCTGTCCCTGCCTCGCCTCCAGCTCCCTCTACCTATCCAGCTCCCAAGTCAATTATCTGCTTGGTGCAGGTACAGTCAGTTCATGAACCCAAGCTTTCCATGGAAAGCAGGGACTGGGAATGTGGGACCCAAGGATTTTAGGAATAGTGAGTTTGCAGGTGACATGGTAAAGATAAACTAGAATCTCATCTTCCTGATTCTCCCAGATATTGATTTAAGGAATGTGCACAGTGCCGATTATCCAAAGTCGCAGACTCCTCCCAGCCTTTTGCACGTTGTTAAGCTTTGAACCCACTCGCAAGAGTGTATTATAAAATGGCAGAATGAGCGTGAAAGAAGTATGTTGGGAAATATCAAATTGTAGAAAGTTATGGTAAAGAAAGAGGCAATTCGGCCCTGTGTGCTGCTTTCAAAGAACTTTAAAGAAGGGTCATACGGAAATACATTAACTCTGTTTCTCTTTCCAGACATGCTGAATTTTTCCAGCATTTTCTTTTTTTATTTAAATCCACAGTATTTCGTTTTTATCTCTGGATTTCTAGACCATGACAATGCCACTACGCCACCTCCTGAATGCCAACAAATTAATAATAAAACACGGATGTGTTTGGATAGGTTTTTTCCTATTTAAATGATAAATCCTCAGGCGGCAGGATTCGAACTCATGTGTTCATTTTTAACAACAAATGTAAATTATTGAACATTCACTCACACTTAAATGAGCAAGTTTGGATCATGCTCTTACCCGGTTTCAAACCGTTGCTCTGCCACATGTGAAATGACCGTGACCCCCACTGCCCTGGACAAACCCTGCGCTGTAAAGATCCCAATGGAGCTGTCTGGAATGTTAAACGGTGACGTCATGCAGCAGCACTTTGGGTCTTTGTTTTGAAGAAATGGAATTCGGCTGTTCTCATTAGGAATGCTGGAGACAGACTGATCAACAATATCATCATCAAATGGCACAGCGCAGTAAGAAGACCTAAGATGGAAGCAAAATACTGTAGATACTGGAAATCTGAAATAAAAACAGAAAATGCTGGGAAAAACTCATCAGGTCTGGCAACATCTGTGGAGAGAGAAGCTGAGTTAACGTTCCGAGTCCATATATTTCTTCTTCAGAGTCATGCCGACTTGAAGCATTAACTCTGCTTCTCTCTCCACAGGTGTTGTCAGACCTGTTGAGTTTTTCCAGCATTTTCTGTTTTTACTACAACGTGAAGCCTTTCACCCCATCGTATCTGTGCCAGCTATTTTTAACGAGCTAACCAAGTGGTCTCAAATTCCTTCTCTCTTTCCTTAAAGCTGAGTTTTCCCCCTTTCAATCATTGTCCATTTCTCGCTTGAAGAAGGAGTTTCTGCAGAATCCATGCACAGTTTGCCTTAGTTAACAAAGTTTCCCTGACACAATGACATGAAGAGTTGGACTAGGATTCCTCAGACAGTTTCGATACAAACATTATTTATTTATGCAATTGATTTCATATCGAATTACAAAAGAACTTTATCCTGATCAAGCAGGTCATCATTATTTCTGAGCTGATATCTACAATCTATTTCTATTTTCTCTCCAAACTGGAGAGCTGGATTCAGGTTCCAGTCTCTGGAGGAGTGGGTCCAAAACCCACTGCTCCCAAATTTTCAGTTGCTTTCCACTTTTGGGCACGTTAGGAATTCACTTTGGGTGAGCAAGAGACAACTCCAGTTTAATACGGGGAGTGGGGCGGATTGTGGTCCTTTACCTTGACAGGGTGAACGAGGAGAGACAATGTCGATAGAAACTGGTGTGGAGGAAAGGCGGGTGTGTGGAATTGGTTTAGTTGCTCTTCCTGAGAGCCAGCACAGACACGACGGGCCGAAAGACTTACTTTATAGCCGTCTCTGATTTGATATGAACATGTTTTCCCTAAGGAAGTGCTGTTCGTCGCTGGCGAGTGTTGAGGGCGATGTTCCTGACATCCATCGGGGTTTCCCCAATGTTGGTTTGCTGATTGCAGTTCTCGTTGTTCCCTATTTTAACCAGGTGCCAACAGGATTAGTTATCGGGTAAATAGAATCAAACAGAAACTCCCGTGCTTTCTTATTTCCATTCATCTACAAGGATTTGTTTAATCCAGAGATGGAAATGGAGCAAAACTGAACCAGTTTGGTGACATCCTTTCTTTCTGAGTATTTGCATCTCCTTCGACGTTTGTCACTCTAGGTGTATATGTGTGTGTGTTCCGCTGTGTGTGTCAATGTGGTTCAGTTCCTCATTTTTACCATCCACACTTTATTCACCTTAGTTGTGTGGCTTCATATTAAAATCATAGTGGGAAAATAAAAACAGGTTCAAAAGATTTAAAAGGGATTTTCTTTCTGTATTTCTGAGTGGAGACTGTTCAGCTGCTGAGTGTCCATATGCTACAAAGTGGAGAATGATTGAAATTTTCACTGAGCAACATTTAAACAGACACCTAGTCCTTGTGGTCGAGTGGTTAAGGCAATGGACACTTCGCGAGAATGAATTTGTAAATACAAATAGTCCAAACTGATATCCATCAGACATTAGGAAATGTATTTCTTCTCGAAGCTGTTCCACGTGTGCCATTTGCAGCTCTGATGTGAAATTTCAACTCTCACTCCATTGGTTCGGTCGAAGCGGTTGTGCGTTTCGGTTTTCAATCAATAAGTAAATCAGGCCTGTTTTAACAGTTTATGCCAGATCAATAAACCTTCATTGCCTGGCCTGGAATCGTTTCCACGGTGAAAGGGCCGAATCCTCACCTCTAAATTAAGTGGAAAGTTATCTATAATCCTTGCAACGTGCTTTATCTACGCCGCATTTGCCCTTTTTCAGATACTTTCTCCAGAGATAAGTTTCTGCTACAGAATTTTATCATAAATGATATCTTCGGGCAATGACGGCCACTGTTTTTAAGGGGTGAGCTGCAGTGAAGGGTTGGCACCAATAAAGTGGTCTGGTTCCAAACCCTGTGCTGGAATTAAAGAAAAACTTTGAGTTTGCTCAGTGTCTTGACTTCAAAAGCGAGGATGTAAGAAAGTACGTTCCCATAGAATGTAATAAAATGTCGGAATGACTGGGAAATGATGCTGGGGGACATAAAATTATAGACAGTTACAGCAAACAAAGAGGCCATTCGGCCTGGCGCGCTGCTTTCAAAGAGCAGTTGCGATTGATTGGTCAGGAGGGATATTTGTGTCAGTGTAAACATGCGGCAGTAAAATCATTACCACATTACCACGGCAGACTTTCATCACTGAAAGCAACTGACACACATCAAATTCTGCCGCTTTCATGTCGCATCTTTTAATTCTCTGTTCTCCATCTCAGACATTTCCAGGTCTATCAAATATCATCCATGCAGAACTTTGCCCTGTTCCTCGTTCCACGAGGGGGCTTACTGTGAACAGGACATAGCAAGTGGCTCTATAGCTCAGTGGTTAGAGTACTGGTCTTGTGAACCAGTGGTCGTGAGTTCAATTCTCACTGGGGCATATAGCTGAAATTTGGTGGCAAGGTAGCCTTTGAGAAGAGCACTTTAAAAGTATATCGAAAGGTCATGTGAGTGGGCAGCAAGATGGCAGATGGAATATAATGTCGGCAGGTGCGAATATGTTCACTTGGTTGTAAAAGTTCAAACAGTAAAATGTGAGAAAGTGAATGTGCTGATGTTCAAGAGACCTGGGTGTCCTTGGACAAGCAATGTCGAAAGTTAGCATGTAGGGGCAGCAAGAAATTAAGAAGCGCAATGGCCTTTATTACAAGGGGATTGGAGAGCAAGAATAAAGAAGGGTTTTGGTGAGACGGCATCGAGAATGCCGTGTGCTGTTTTCATCTCCATATTTATAAAAGGATATACTGTCAGTGGAGACGGTACAGAGAAGGTTCACTAAATTGGTCACTGGAATGAGCTAGTTGTCCAATGACGAGAGGCTGAATAAATTGGGCTTCTATTCTCTGGAGTTTAGAAGAATGAAAGGCAATCTCATTGAAACCTACAAAATTCTGAGGGGTCTTGATAGGGCGGACACAGAGATTGTTTCCGCTGGTCAGGGAGTCTAAAACACTGCGGCACTGTCTCAGGGTAAAGGGTCGATAATTTCGGGCTGAGATGAGGAGAAATTACTTCATCCAAAGGGTTGTGAATCTTTGAATTCTCTACCCAGAGGTGTTGTGGATGCTCCATTATTGAATACATTTAAGGCTGGGATGGACAAGTTTTTGCTCTCTTGGGGAACTAACGGATATGGGGAATGGGCAGGATAATGGAGTTGAAGCCCAAGATCAGCCATGATTGAATTGAATGATGGAGAAGGTTCGATGGGCCGTGTGATCTACTCTTGCTCAAATTTCTTGTGATCATGTGTATGATAAAGACAGTAATTCATGTTATAATAAAAACAGAAAGTGCTGGAAGTTCTCAGCAAGCCTGACAGCAAATGTGAAGGGAGAAGCAGAGTTAAGGTTTCAAGTTTAATATGACTCTTTTCCAAACCATCAGTTGGGTGCTAGTTACGACATTTTGCACAACACTGAGACAGGGAATGGAACCCAGGCGGTGAAAGCATCGAATCTGAACCATTAGGGTGTTTCTATAGCATACCTTTGAACGAAATTAGCTTCCAACTGAAGCTTTAATGGTTTAAGACCACCGAGGGTCAAGTAGACTCCCTCTCTTCCTGCTTCTACTTATATTACCTACATAATTCTGCTTTGTGTCCTTTGGCTGCAAGGAAATCTTGTCCAAAGTTTTCCAGTTCTGCTGTTATTCAGTTAGTTTCCACACAAATAGATTTATGAATATTCATTTCAAATAAAGCGAGAAAATGGGGGAAACATGTGCATAACATCCATCCTATTAGAAAGATTGGGTTCAAAGCAACGAATAGAAATTGATTATCTGATTGCATATACCAAACTGGAATATGTCATCACATCGAGTGTATCCACTGTCCGTTCAAATGTTGATCACAATTTCAATCTTCCTCCGCTGTGTAGCGTATGGACACTGAATCAATAAGCAGTCTCCACTTAAATAAACACAGAAAGCGTCAATCTCCTCTTGCAACTTTTACACCTGTTGTTATTCTCTGTACCATTCACCACGAAGATATATAATACAAGTGAATAAAGTTTTGCGATGGTAAAAATGTGTTCACCCCTCGGGGAACTGAACCACATTGACACAAACACATGAACACACACAGACAGAAGCACCGAGAGTCACAGCGGGCTAGGTTTTGTCTCTGAGGAGAGGCAAACTCTCAGAAAGCAAGATGTCACCAATTTAACTCAGATTTATTTCATTTCTGACTGCAGATTCTGTGAATGCTTATGGATGAACAGGAAAGAAGGAACACAGAGGTGAAACAGGAAAAACAGACGGGAGCGTTTGGAAAGTTCTGACTCCATTTAGCCAATAATTAATCCTGGAGGCTCCAAAAGGACAGAACACTGAGCAGTGCAACCGGCAGGACGAATCTGCGGGGGCAGATCGCAATGGAGTTCTAATCCATCTCCTTAATCACTCAGCCACGACTGGAGACTGGACTCTGGTGTAAATGTTGTTCATGTAAAACCATGGAATGGTTACAGCAGAGAATGAAAGCATTCAGCCCCACCAAGTCCCACTCATCCTGCAATTCCTACAGTCGCCCTTGTTCGTCCTACCAAGACGAACCACGTCATGTGTCAAATGCCCCGAGCATATTCTAAGGGATTTGATGAAACGTCTGAAAGGACGAACCAACTGAAACTTTGACAGTGATGAGATTCAAATCCACGACTCGATCGAGGCTGCAGTTTAAATCCAGCGCCTTGGACCACTCAAACACACTACTGCTGGCAATATGATAGTAACCATTGCCTTGAGTGGTATTGGTGCTGAATAAGAACATAACAAGTTGCAGCAGGAACAGACCGTTTTGTTGCTCGAGCCCCTCACAGTTCCATAAAATCAGAGCCAAGGTGACAATCTTGAGGCCATTCAGCCCGGGTCAGAGGAACAGCGGCCATTCAGCTTTTTGGTGCTGCTCCGCCATTCAATAAGATCATGGCTGACACAACAGAAACCCAGCGCAGCGAATTAGCCAGAGGGACTTGTATAGAATTTCAAACTGTGTCGTGATGCAGTAGTTCTGGGTTATGCTTTGCAGAAATCGGATTGGGCTGGGATATTTAGGAACACCATAGAGAAATTGATCGAACAATGGAATCGTAAAAGTTCACAGCTCATTGGGACCCATCGTGCCCTCGCCAGCTTTTTACAAAGAGCTGCCCAGTTAGTCCCAATATCTTTCTCTTTCTTCATAACCCAGCAGCTTCTCCATTTCAAATATTTGTCCAATTCCCTTTTGAAAACTCGGAGTTAAGAAAAACAATATTGAAAGAGGCGCAGGACCTTCAGCAGTGTCCATGCTCAGTGTGTGAAAATTAACAAAGTTTCTCTGACCCATTGTCGGCATTTTATTTTATACAAAATATATTACAGTTCAGACAATATCATTAAACTTTATTGAGATCACATTGACTAATCTACCATCTAGGAATCATACCTGACCCCAGTGATCTGTGACAAATGTAACCAGGCCAAATGGAGCGGTCTGTGTGCGCTCCAGTGGTGCAATCGGTTAGCGCGTGGTATTTATAAAGCAGTGCAGTTAGCGGGCTATGCCGAGGTTGTGAGTTCGAGCCTCACCTGCAGCAGAAGTTTTGCTGGAGCTACTACATGTGAAACCACATTTGCATTGGAGATTCCGGAATTAATAGCACAGTTTTCAATGCAATAGACCTGCAATGACAGAGCATAAGCGAACCCCCGCCCCCGGTACAGGGGTGTACAAGAATTCTGCAAAACCAACAGCGACTTATTTACCATCTCTCCCATGCTTGAAACTTGTTCTATTTGACTAAAAACTTCTGGAAAACCATGTTTAAAGGGAAAGGCGTTGCAGTTCCGCCACTGATCACACTAGATAACACCCGGCTGGAAGTGGTTAGTTGATACTGCTCCCCAAGTTCCACAGTGACAGACTGTCTGCTCCTTGATGCAGTTCCTGATACACGCACGGAGAAAACAGATATCACCTGGCTCATGAAACGTACATGGATTAACATCAAGCTGACCCTTGGGGCCAAGCTGATGGTGTATTAGGGCTGTGTCCTCAGTACCTTGTCTGGCTGTGAAACAAGGAGGACTTACACCTATCAAGGAAAGAAACTCTGCAACTTCCATCTGCACTGTGCGCGGTGGTTATTGGGTATCTCCTGGCGGGACACAATCAGGGAGCGGTAGCCCTCTCAAAGACAGAGCTCCCAAGTCTGTTAGGCTCAGCAAACAGAGGGAGGTTGGATGGCTCAGACCCGTTTACAGGATGGAAGGTGGTCACATTGCTAAGGGCCAGGCGGCCAGTGAGACGCCCAAAGCTCTGCTTGTATGACACTTACAAACGTGACATGGAGGCCCTAATTAGCGATTATCTTACATGAATTTCACTAGATGATGACAGGGAAAGATGGCGATACTTCCTGTGGACTGTTGTGCATCGCCATGGCTACAGCGGCTTGGCAACAGACGCCAAGACTGGAAACAACAACCCATAACATCACTTGTAGCTTTCCATGAGACACTTGTGACAGAAACTGCCCCTCAAGGATTGAGCTCAGCCATCAGAAATTGTGCGGCACCTGGAGACAACCCATCTGAATAGATTTGTTTGCTGCGTGTCCGTCATCTTTCATGAATGGAAGGATGATGAAGATCATTGTGAAATTCAATTGCAAACAATATGACGTGTCTCACACACAAACACACACTCACATACACAAACACACACACACACACACGAAGAGGCAGACACACAAAGATGCACATGCGCACTCATAAACAGGCACACACCAATACATGCATACAGACAAACACGCACACAGACATACAAAGACACAGATGTACACAGGTGCACACAGACATACATGCATACATGCACAAAGACGCACACACACACACACAAACACACGCAAATATGCATAAACACACACAGAAACGCACGCTCATACACAGACAGAGAAGCACACAAAGACACACACACAAACACACGCACATACACATAAACACACACAGGAATGCATGCTCATACACACACAGAGAAACACATAAAGACACACACACATACACACACAAACATGCGGACATATACAAAAACACATACAGACACACAAACAGATACAAAACACACAGACACGCACACACCAACACACACACACACACACACACATATACACACAAAGATACACAGAGACACACACCAAACACACCGACACACACACACCACCGACACACACACAGGCACACACTCACATATGCAAACGTATATACACACACACACACACACACACACTGACGCAGACAATGCCCACGTGACCGTCCTTGGCCTGCTGCAATGTTCCAGTGAAGTTCAACGCAAACTGGAGAAACAGCACCTCATCTTCCGACTTTACAGCCTTCCGGACTTAATATTGAGTTCAACAATTTCAGATCACGAACCCTCTCCTCCATCCCCACTCCCTTTCCAATCCCCCTTTTCCCGAAAACTTATAATTTTAAAAAAAATGTATTTTTCTTTTCCTACCTATTTTTAAAATTATTTCGACCTATTGTTTTATCTCCACATTTTAGCCCATTTCGATCCCTTTCCCCTACCCCACACCCACTCGGGCCAACTGCCACTAGCTTGTCCTGCTTGCTCCCCTTAATGTCCCCATTAGCAAATTCCTTATACAATATCACCACCGTCAACACCCCTTTGTCCTTTTGTCTATGACATCTCTTCTTTGCCTCCATCTATCACTGGCCCTCTATCCAGCTCTACCTGTCCCACCCTCCACTACCAGCTTATATTTCACCACATTTCTCCATTGCCTTAGTTCTGAAGAAGAGTCATAAGGACTCGAAACATCAACTGTATTCCTCTCCACAGATGCTGTCAGACCTGCTGAGTTTTTTCAGGTATGTTTGTTTTTGTTTCAGATTTCCAGCATTCGCAGTATTTTGCTTTTATCTGAGAGAGAGAACAATACGTTTCAGTGAGTTAGACGCTGTCTCAGATAGAGAGATGACAGACATTAAGTGAGTGTGGTGACAAACGTGCCCATCTTAGCAAAGAAATGGTTGGTATGACAGGAATTTCTAAACAAGAGCACACAACAGAATATACTATCAATGAATATTTACATTATTAGACGATCTGTAGTTACAGTTTGAGAAGAGAAACTAAAATAAAATGAAACATTCTGGTGAGGAAAAATCTTATATCTTTGCGGAATGATGCAGCATGATTTCTTTTCACACGGACACACAGAACAGGCGATGTCTCATATGTAACACTGTTGGCAGTAATGAAAATGAATATCTGGAGCTGCGCAGAACAATCAATGGGAAAGCTGTAGTTTTAGGCCAAAGTCAGAGGCCCATTTCCAACTTAACGTCCACCTTATAGAGACAGAGAATAGTGTAGTAACAACAGAGACAGAGCCTGGTGTGATAATTACTGAGACAGGGCCTAGTGCAATTTAAGCAGAGACATTACTAGTGTAGTAATAATAGAGAAAGCATCTAATGTTACTTTAGCAAAGACGTGACCTAGTGCACGAATAACAGGGACGGGGACCAGTGCTATATTAACATAGACAGGGTCTACTGCTGTAATAGCGGAGACGGGGCGAGGGCAATATTTACTGATACAGGGCATGGATCAACATCAAGTGAAATCGGGCAGTTATTACAGTCACAGGGCTCAGGGTAATTGCTTCCCAGAGAGAGTCTAAGTCGTAATAACGGAGACTGCCGCCAGTGTAAGAGAGACAGATCTGATCTTGTGGAGTAAAAACTGGGAAAGGGAGAGTGGAATAGAAGCAGAGACAGAGGTACAAAGACAAAGTCTCTGCAAAGACAGGATCCATCTTAATTAAAAAGACAGACAAGCTCGAGTGTGATACAGGCTGATACGGATTCTCGTGTAACTTGTTCTGAAATACGGTCTAGCGGAATATAAGTGCAGACATGATTCAGTGCATTATAAGCAGGGCCCCGACCTAGTGAAACATAAGTCAGGCAGTGCCGAGTGCAGTAATAATTGAGACAGGATCTTGTGTAATACGAACCTGCCTAGTGTAGTAATAACACAGACCGGATCCAGTTTAAGAAAACTGATACAGGGTCTAGTGGAGCTTCACATAATTCAGGGCTCTTTTTAATATCAACTGACGCAGTGCCTGGTGAAGTAAATACCGGCAAATGTACAAGATCAATAAAAACAGAGACATGAACAAGTCCAGCAATAACAAAGTCATGATAAAGGATAATAAGAACAGAAACAGGGAAATGTGTGATATGAATAGAAGCATGTATTGGTGCAGCATTAACTGAGGTAGGGTCCAGTTTGATGGACACGTGGCAGGTTCTACTGGAGTAATAGCTGAGACAGAGTCTTGTGAAATGCAAATAAAAACATGTTCTAGTTTTCTATAACCAGAGACAAGCTCTAGTGCAGTGTCAACTGGGGCATGGCTTATTGTGACTTTAGTCGAGACCTGCTTCAGTGCAGTCATGACTGAGATAGTGCCAACTGTATTGTGGCCCTCGCCCAGTACATAAACAACTGAGATTGAGCCAATTACAGAAACAACTGAGTGATGACCTTCTCTAATATGATCAGAGACATGTCTTGGTGCAGTAGAAACAGAAACGGCGTCTAATTTAATATGAACAGAGCCAGCGCCTGCTTCATGTGATGTGAGCAATCACGGTTTCACTGCCACCCACTGGTCAAACTGTGCTACTGCAGGTGTTGTGAAAATGTCGATTCAATTTACTGTTTCCTGGATCAACGGTTAAAATCAGAAATAAACGCAGTCGACAGGATTTGAACCTGCGCGGGGTAACCCCAATGGATTTCAAGTCCATCGCCTTAATCACTCGGCCACGACTACAGATGTTGGCAATAGGCCTGTATTATTTATATGAAGTCATAGAATGGTTACAGCAGACAAAAAGGGCCTTCTGCCCGCCCTGTCTCTGTCACAACCTAGCCGGGCATGCACCCGCGTTATTTCCTATGTGAAAATTTAGGGAGGTCAATGCTGTTTCCTCCTGGAGCCTCAGCTTGTTCTGAATTTCAAACTGTGGAAGGTAATCGACCTACAAAATCCACAAGGTGATAATGCCTTCCTCTCAATCATCAATAACATCATTCACATCTTCCACTTGTTTGCTGCACCTCCTTCCAAACTCCACTTGCATCGTTCATCCTGATATTTTTCTCTTTGCCATTTTAATATGAAGTTGCACAACCAATGTTAATCAAGTTTGTGATGGTGAATATGTGTCCATCCCCTCGGGGAACTGAACCGCATTGACACACACAGAAGAACACACACCAACACATACAACGAGAGTGACAGAGGCCGAAGGAGAGACAAACACCCAGAAAGCAAGGATGTCACCAACTTGGCCAATTATTGTTCTGAAACTGAACCACATTGGCACACAAAGAAAATCACAAATATGCATTGTTTAGATTTGAAATAGTGAATATTTTCACACTGTCTTTCAATGTGCAGAAAGTGGAGCTGTGATCAGCTTCTCGCTCAGAAGATGTACAGCAAGAATGTTTATAACAGGCTGATGCTCACGGTGCCTGTTTGGAGTCGGTGAGCTGCTTCTTACGATTGAGACCATTTAAATGTCGTTCAACGAGTCTGGTTCCAAATTCTGTGCTCAAAATGATAAGAAAACTCGCTGAATTTGCTTATTGTCTTGAATTCAAAGCATCACATAGAAGATAAGAAAGTTAATCTTAACCGTGGTGTTAGGAAACATAAAATGACAGAAAGTTACAGCAAAGAAAGAGGCCATTCGGCCCTGTGTGCTGCTTTCAAAGGGCAGTGTGATTGGTTGATCTGAATATTCAAAGATATTCGCCAGTTGGGAAGAATGGGCAAAAAGGAAAATGAGGCGGGGTCGCACTATTAATAAGGATCGAGATCGGTACATTAGTGAGAGAGGATCTTAGATTGAAGGATCAAGATGTAGAATCAGTTTGGGTGGAGCTAAGAAACAGCAAGAGGCAGCAAACATTGGTGGGAGTTGTTTATAGGCCACCAAACTGTAGTGGAGTTTACTTTTAAAAACTTCACCAAGGACACGTTTCTTTGACCAAATGGTCTGTGTCGGATGAACACAAGTGTCCTCTTCAGCCAATGGGAAGAACCATTGCTGTTCGCTGGAACATGAAATCGATACTTTCCTCCTTTAAGACAGTTCTTAAAGCCTCCCACTTTGACCGAGCTTTTAGTCATCTGACCGATTATGTGGCTCGGTGTCACACTTTGTTATAAAATGCTCCTGGGGAACGCTTTGTGACGTTTCATTAGGTAAAAGGAGCTTTATAAATATAATTTGTTGTTGTGGTCCATATATAGAAAGAGACAAACTCCTCTTGCCTCTTTCATCCTGATATTTTTCACTATAACATTGTAATGTGAAGTTGCATAGCTAATGTGAATACAGTTTGTGTTCATAAAAATGTGTTCACCTCCTCAGAGAACTGAACCACATTGACCCACACAGAGGAACACACTCATAGGTATACACAGAGGCCTAAGGAGATACAAATGCCAGAATGAAATCATGTCACAAGTTGGCTAATTTTTTTTCCCAGTTCCGACTGGAGATTTGCAGAAGGCCCACAAATGAATGGAAATAAGAGATCACGGATGTGTTTGGATCTCTTTTCCTCGATTCAAACGATCATTAATTCCGTCTGCACGTGGTTAAAATGAGAAGTAATGGAAAACGTAGTCGGTAGGATTCGAACCTGCACGGGGTAACCCCAATGGATTTCTATCCAACACCTTAACCACTCGGCCACAACTACAGAAGTTGCCCCAATTATCGCATTATTTATATGAATTCATACAATGGTTACAGCAGTGAAAGTGGTCTTTCTGCCCGTCTTGTCAACATTTTCCCCGAAACCCTGCAATTTATCATGTCCCTCCTCGTTCTTCCAACCAAACTGGGAGTGAAAGAGTGAGAATGATCCACCCCGGCCTATAACCGCCCCATCAGTCTACTCTCCATCATCAGTAAAATAATGGAAGTGGTCATCAACAGTGCTATCAAGCGGCACTGACTTAGCAATAACCTGCTCACTGATGCCCCTTTTGGGTTCCGTAAGGACCACTCAGCTCCTGACCTCATTACAGCTTTGGTTCAAACATAGACAAGAGAGCGGAACTCCAGAGAGTGACAGCCCTTGACATCAAGGCAGCATTTGACCAAGTGTGGCATCAAGGAGCCGTAGCAAAACTGGTGTCAATGGGAATCAGAGGAAACTCTCCGCTTGTTGGAGTCATACCTAGCACAAAGGAAGATGATTGTTGTTGTTAAAGGTCAGTCAGTGGGGAAGTTTGCCGATGATTGCACAATGTTCAGCCATGCCCTACTCCTCAGATACTGCAGCAGTCCATGTCCAAATGCAGCAAGGCGTGGGAAATATCCAGGTTTGGGCTGACAAGCGGTAAGTAACATTCGCACCATACAAGTGTCAGGCAATGGCCATCTCCAACATGAGATAATCCAACCATCGCTCTTGATGTTCAATGGCGTTATTATATCTGAATCCCTCACTATCAACACCCTTGGGGTTACCATTGACCAGGAACTGAGCTGGACGGGCCATATAAACACTGTGACTACAAGAGCAGGTCAGACACTAGGGATCATGTAACGAATAACTCACCTCCTGACTCCCCAAAGCCTGTCCACCATCTGCAAGGCACAAGTCAGGAGTGTGATGGAATTCTCCCCACTTGCCTGGATGAGGGCAGCCCCTGCAACACTGAAGAGGCTGGACACTGTCCAGGGCAAAGCAGTCCACTTGACTGGCACCACATCCACATTCACTCCCTTCACCACTGACGCACAGTAGCGGCAGTGTGTGCCATCTACAAGATGCACTGTAGGAATTCACCAAGGCTCCTGAGTTCCAGTGTCCAAACCCACGATCATGACTAGCCAGATGGACAAGGGCAGAAAATACATGGGAACACCACCACCTGGAAGTTCCCTTTCAAGTAACTCACCATCCTGACTTGGAAATATATTGCCGTTCTTTCACTGTCGCTGGGTCAAAATCCTGGAACTCCCTTCCTAACAGCACTGTGGGTGTCCCTACACCTCATGGACCGCAGCGGTTCAAGAAGGCAGACCACCTTCCCAAGGGCAATTAAGGATGGGCAACAAATGCTGGCCTAGACAGCGAATCTCACATCCTGTGAATGAATAAAAATAGATCCAGGTTAGCCTGCAAATTATATTGCTTTGTTCTCCTTCACTGCAAACGTCAGGGCCTGGAGCAAGTCTGACGTATTGGCTCAGGTGAGGAACGAGCTGAAGCTATCAATATTGGTTTTCTTAACACCGAGTTTCCAAATGGGAATTGTGCACGGCAAAGGAGAAAGAGAAGGAAATTGTCATAAATTATAAAGCTCTTTGTACAAAACTGACATAGATAGGACGGGTGGAAGGGCCTCTTACTGTGTTGTGCCGTTTGATGATGACATTGTTGATCAGTTTGTCTCCAGCATTCCTAATGAGAACAGCCGAATTCCATTTCTTCAAAACAAAGACCCAAAGTGCTGCTGCATGACGTCACCGCTTAACATTCCAGACAGCTCCATTGGGATCTTTACAGCGCAGGGTTTGTGCAAGGCAGTGGGGATCACGGTCACCTCATACACGAATGGTTCTCTGTTTGAAACCAGGAAGTAGCATTATCAAAATACAGAGTGGGGAAAAGTTGCATCGTTGCTGTTTTTTTGTGAAATAGTCAAAGACTGTATTATCTCACAGCCTTGTGACATTTATACTTCCCAGGTTTTGAATGATATTCTGAAAAATGCACTGTCCTTAAGGAATGGAGAAGGATGGGGGCCGAATTGCACTAAGATAGTTCGCACATGTGTGAGGTGTTGAATGAGCTGCTGATGTGCTGTGTTATCTGATGATTCTAACATTAGATCAATTTCACTGCCGCATGGCTAAGGTTTTCAGCCGAATTATACTTCCACACAGCAAGGTTCAGAAGTGCACTAAGACTGCATGGTTTGACATTCTCGGTCGTTTGCAAAGAGCTGCGCTTGTTTTTGTTGTGTTGTGGTTATCACATTTGCTTTAGACACCGAAGATTCCCTGATTCGAAATTCACTGCAGAACAGCAGAACTGGTAACATTTGTGGAAATTTTTCTTGCTGTCGTTGACAACCTGGATCTGTGTGACAATGAATTTTGATGAGATGGGAGGAGGGGGAGGGGGGAGGGAAAACATTGAATGCTTTGTCTTTGAGTGCTTTTGAACCACCAAGCTTTCAGTTAACAGCCGAATGCACTGACCAATGGGACTATACAGACTGATGCAACTTCTGCGTTCCTTGTACAAAAAGTCTCTTTGAACACCAGAACATAACTTTCTCAGCTTTTGAAAAATGCGCTGCCTTGTTGGTTTTTAAAAAATTATTTTTAAGACCAAGCGAGTAACTTCAGACTTGCTACATTTCCTGCCGTCTTGCTAACCAATCACCGAACCCATCTAACTTTGCAGCCTCTCATTGTCCAGCCCACCACGCACTTTTCCACGGAACTTGGTTTCATTGGCTAAACCTTAGCCACAGGCTCCAGCGAGAGTTGAACTCACGACCCCTGGTTTACGAGACCAGTGCTCTAACCACTGAGCTATGGAGCCAACTGCCAACTACAATGCATGGAAAGTTGACCATAATCAGTGGACGAGGACCAGGGTAAAGTTCCAAATGAATGACATTTGACCAGCCTGGAAACGACTGAGAGGGAGAACAGGGAGTTAAAAGATGCGACATGAAAGCGGCAGAATTTGACGTGTGTCAGTTTCTTTCAGTGATGAATTTCTGCCGTGTGTCGCCTTGTCAGTTTCACAGGAGCCGCAGGGATGAGGTTGGCGGCACCTGATTAAAATGAGGAATAATGGGAACTGTAGTCAGCAGGATTCAAACCTACAGGGGGAAAACCCAATGGATTTCAAATCCATCACCTTAAATATTGAGGTATGAGTAACAGCTGCTCCAGAGCTCAAATGTGTTCTTATCAAATCAGAGATGGCGACAAAATAAGTCATTCGGCCCATCGTGTCTGTGCTGGCTCTCTGGAAGAGCAACTCAATCAATTTCACATGCCCGCCTTTCCCCCACAACAACTTATATTGGGATCTTTACAGCGCAGGGTTTATAGAGGCGAGTGGGGTCATATTCACTTCACATATGATGGAGCTGCGGTTTGAAACCTGGCAAGAGCATTATCCAGGCTTGTTTATTTGAATGAGGGAAAGTTCGATAATTTACGTTTGTTGTAAATATGAACACAAGGGTTGGAATCCTGCTGACTAAAGTTTTCACCATTTGTGATTTTAACCAAATTAATTATCAGTTAATTAGAAGGAAACCCTTCCAAATACGTCCGTATTTTCTGATTCCCATTCATTTGTCAACATTCAGGGAATTTGCTTTCGGAAATGGAACAAACACTGAGCCAAGTTGGTGACAGCCTTGCTTTCTGTGTATGTGTCTCTCTTTAGACCTCTGTCACTCTCGGTGTATATCTCTCTGTGTCTGTTCCTCTGCGATTGTCAATGTGGTTCAGTTCCCTGAGGGGGTGAAAACGTTTTTAACGTCACAAACTTGATTCACATTAGTTCAGGTTAAAATGTCGGTGAGAAAAGTATCAGCGTGAAAGATAAAGCAGGAGACTGGCCCTTTCTATGTATATCCTACAACAACGATAACTTGTATATATAAAGCGCTTTTAACCTAATGAAACGTCACAAGGCGTTCCCCAGGAGCATTATATAACAAAGTGTGACCACTGAGCCTCATATTTGGTCAGATGACTAAAAGCTCGGTCAAAGGGGGAGGCTTTAAGAATTGTCTTAAAGGAGGAAAGTATCGATATCATGTTCCAGCTAACAGCAATGGTACTTCTCATTGGTGAAGAAGTCACTTGTGTTCAAACTAAACAGACCATTTGGTCGGAGAAAGTTGTCTCTGGTGAAGGAGATCGGGATTAAAAAAAAAGTCAAAAGTTGCCTCCATAATCCAAATCTCAAGCTTTATTGGTAGTTTCCCTGATGTCCAGTGACTCGGGATTGGCGCTTCCATTGGATCAACAGCGAATAGGGTGGAGTGTTTTGGAAATTGTAAGTCACACATGAGTAGCTTGTGGGACTATTTCATCTCATTGTCAATTTCATGCTCCAGCTCACAGCAATTGTTGTGTTCATTGGCTGAAGACGTCATTTATCTTGAACCTAAACAGGCAGTTTTGTGGTGAAAGAGATCTGAACTGAAAAACAATAGGCAAAAGCAGCGTAGATAAGCCGAATCGAAAAAAAGCTGGTACAACTTCCCTGGTGGTCTAGTGGTTAGGATTCGGCGCTCTCACCGCCGCGGCCCGGGTTCGATTCCCGGTCAGGGAATGTCAATTTATTGAATTGGTCGAAATGAGTGTCGATCACTCATTGATTGGAAACATTTAAAAACTCCACCAGAATCAGAGGAGTGAGAGTTTAAGTTTTGCCTCAGAGCCGGAAAACATCACACTCGTGAGTGGCAGTGATGGAAGAGGAGAGGAGAAGGGCTGTTTGCAAAGCACTGACTATAGAAATGTTGGTGTGAGGCAAAATATTGGTGGGAGAAGTACGAATTTTGCTGCTTCCTGTTTACACTGGCACAAATATCACTCTTGATGGATCAACCAATCACTACTGCTCTTTGAAAGCAGCACGCCTGGCCGAATGGCCACTTTCTGTGCTGTAACTTTTTATAATTTTATGTTTCCCAACAGCACGGGTCATTCTGCCATTTTATAACCGACTCGAGCGAGATGCACTTTCTTACCTTGTATTCGGCTCTTTTTGAAACCAAAACACGTAGCAAATTCTGCGAGTTTTCTTGTCATTTCCAGCACGAGATTTGTCACGAGACGAAATGAGCGACACATTAATGGTGCTAATCCTTCACTGGAGCTCACCGCGTCCAAAGAGCACTGTTATCATCAGCCTGTTATGTACCTTTTGCAGTACATCTGCTGAACAATATAAGCTTATCACAGCTCTGCTTTCTTCACATTGAAACCCAGTGTGAAACTCAATTTAAAAGCTGAACAACTGGGAGGAGAGTGTGACTGTGGATAATCGGCACTAGGCACATTCCTGTAATCAGTATCTGGGAGAACCAGGAAGAACCATTCCCACGAACTGGCTGTGTCTGCATCGAGCAGCTAATTGACCTGGGGGCTAGACGGGCAGAGGGAGCTGGAGGCGAGGCAGGGACAGAAGCAGAAAGAGATGCGACAATAAAGTGCTTTGAATTTGATGTGTTTGAATTTGCTTTCAGTGATGAATGTCTACCTTGTAAGTTTCACAGGAGCCGCAGTGATTGGTTGGTGTTTTTTTTTAAAGCAACAAGATTTAAAAGTAAAAAGATAAAAGCAAATTACTGCAAATGACGGAAACCTGAAACAAACACAGGAAATGCTGGAAAAACTCAGCAGCTGGAGGGAGAAACAGGGTAAATGTTTCCAGACCGTACGACTCTTAACCAGATTTTTAAAATATTACAGCGCCCAACGTGGGGCTCGAACCCACGACCCTGAGATTAAGAGTCTCATGCTCTACCGACTGAGCTAGCCGGGCGTGTGAAGAACTGTTTCGTATCCCAACATACATGGATAAACCTGTTGCTTTCCACCTGATACCGCAACTTGATCGGAAGTTTAAAGTGTGGGACGTAATTGGCCTACAAAAGCCCCAAGGTTGCAATGCATTGCTCTCAGTCATCAATAACATCATTCACATCTTCCACTTCTTAGCTGCACCTCTTTCCAAATACTGTGATCCATTTTCCTCAGGATTTTCTCCTGCATTTAATGTTTACCTGCTTTCTGCCCTCATTTTGAAATCAGGTTCACTTCATTATCCAACACAAATTGAATTGCAAACCTGACGGACAAACAATGGAAAACAACTCACTCGGTAACACAAATCCCATGGTGCTCATTTTCAGATTCACAACAGTCAGCTTTTCTATAAAATGAAGGAATTTTACAGTGAAAAGAATTAATAAGTTTATGTGACATTTATTTGTGACTCACTCACTCAGGTATTCTGCAAATGCTGCTCGGAGGTTTAGTGACCGGGATATAATCTACCTGCGTTTTCCTGAGCCTGTGCTCGGTGTATTGGGAGGTTTGGCCCGGGTTGGAGAATCTTGTGTCCCAGGGATGGGCAGTAACCCGCTGATTGAAGCTACAGTCGCCGCTTTCTGCTGGCAGCGGGTGATTGGAGAGTGCGGGGCCGGAATATTGCTGCTTTTCTGCTTTTCCCTGTCTCACTCACTGTGGAGCTGTGGAAGACTGAGTAATTGATGGGTTCGTTTGATTCCAACAATTTCATGGATTTCTAGTGGGTTACAGAATGGGTCCAAATCTTTTCTCATTGTACTTGACAGAAAACGTAATTTTAAAAAGAAGCTGTTTTTGTGGGGCCTCACTGGACCTGCCACCGTTTTGGGGATGATATCTTGCAGCCCAAGTACCCAATGACTATCCGGAACTGTGTGACAATGATTGGTGATGAGGGGGAAAAACAGTAAAAACCTTAACCCTCTGGGTGGTTTTGAATCACCAACCTTTCAGTTAACAGGCAAACACGCTGACCAATTGCGGCACAGACACTTACACAAACCTAACTGACAAGGTAGCCCAACCAGGGTGTCAGTGAGTCTAATCTTCAGATTGCCACTACCCAGATAGCTGTCTCGCTCTATCAGTTTTACTCTTCCAAAATAAAGGGTGAGACCTTCATTTTGGACACATGGAAACAGTCTGATCCCACCCACTGCAGACACATCCATGTCACCGGGAAGCAGCTCTCCTACAACCGGTGCCATTTCCCTTTGAGCCTTTCATTGTCTTATCTGTTACCAAGTATTCTGATTGTCCCGAAGCCGATATTAGGTTTGAATTCCTGAAGTGCAGTAACGAGAATCCTTTCACTGTCTCAGATCAGTTAATTTCAGTAAGAATATCAGAGTCAATGTTCCAGCGTCTTAAAGAAGGGAAAGGTGCCTCGACTTTCTCTGGTTTACCCTTCATTCGCATTGAATTCTATTCCTCAAAGGGGATTTTCATTTCCTTCTTGAGCTCCCTGACCACATCTGGCAACATCTTTGGATTGAGAGGCTTAATTAACATTTCAGATGCAGTGCAGTTCTAATGAAAGGCTACAGACCTGAAATGAAAACGATGACTCTCTCTCCACAGACGCTACAAGGTCTGCTGAGAATTCAAGCATTTTCTGTTTTTATTTCAAGTAACCAGCATGTGCAGTGCTTTGCTTTTCTTTTCCTGATTCGTGAAACATATAAGACCCTGAGCAGTACTTGACAGGGCGGGTTTGGAGAGGATGTTACCTCTTGTGGGAGAATCTAGAACTCGGGATCGCTGTTTAAAAATAAAGGGTCGCCCATTTAAAACGGAGATGAGGCGATTTTTTTTCTCTCAGTGAGTCGTGAAACTTATGAACTCTCTTCCTGAAAAGGCTCTGGAAGCAGAGTCTTTAAATATTTTCAAGGCAGCGGTGGATATATTCTTGGCAAGCAAGGGGGTGACAGGTTGTCGGAGATAGGTGGGGTACAGATTTCAGGTGACTATCAGATCAGCCATGATCTTATTAAATGGCGGAGCAGGCTTGAGGCGCTGAATGGCCTACTCCTGCTCCTTTTTCTTATGTAGTGCTAAGAATGTGGAACCCATTACCAGTGGATTTCGAGATCATGTCTGAGCTGAAAACGTGTAGGTCAATTCACACTGTAAACAGATTATTCACCAGCTGGAATTGGAAAGGAATTCACTCTCATCCCATTCACTGACACAGCAACATAGTCTTGCTGGTGGGAGACCATTCAGGTACTTCTCGTGTGCAAAGGGCTTTATTCAGTTTGCCTACACGTTAACACTCCAGCTTTAAAAGTTCAAAGGATTTGATCCACAATCAGAGAATTGATACTGGCAAGACACGGTTTAAATGTTCCACGTAAAGGGGGAAAAGTCAGGAGCTCACCCCATCTGCTGAGATAAAAACAAAAAACTGCGGATGCTGGAAATCCAAAACAAAAACAGAGTTACCTGGAAAAACTCAGCAGGTCTGGCAGCATCGGCGGTGAAGAACAAAGTTGATATTTCGAGTCCTCATGACCCTTCAACAGAACTGAGTAAAATTAGGAGAGCGGTGAAATATAAGCTGGTTTAAGGTGGGGGGTGGGGGGAGAGAAATGGTGGTGGGGGTTGGTTGTAGGGAAAAGCAAGCAGTGATAGGAGCAGATAATCAAAAGATGTCAGAGACAAAAGAACAAAAAGGTGTTGAAGGTGGTGATATTATCTAAAAGAATGTGCTAATTAAGAATGGATGGAAGGACACACAAGGTACAGCTCTAGTGGGGGTGGGGTGAAATAAGACTAACAGGGCATAAAAGGTATAGATTTAAAAATAATGGAAATAAGTTGGAAAAGAAAAATCTATGTAAATTATTGGAAAAAACAAAAGGGAGGGGGAAGAAACGGAAAGGGGGTGGGGTTGGAGGAGGGAGGTCGAGTTCTAAAGTTGTTGAATTCAATATTCAACGAAGTGCCTAGTCGGAAGATGAGGTGCTGTTCCTCCAGTTTGCATTGAGCTTCACTGGGACTGCACTGAGTTCAGATGTAACTGTAGGATCATTCTATCCAGGAGAGAATTGTGGTGGAGCCCTGAGCAATTTGGCCGCTGCATCAATTGATTCAACAATTTTATATCTTGCCCCTATGTCACCCATCGTATTCTGATTACAGGACATCGGTTTCTGTTCTACAATATGGTTTTTCAATGGCGGAGCGGAGATCCAGGTTTCACTGCGAGACAGAATGTGCCCTATCCTCACTTCAGCAGCTTCCTGCGCGTGCGCATTGCGGAGTGTGCTGCGGCATGCGCATTTCGGTCTGTTTCATGAGCATGCGCAGTGCTGGTCTGTGACTGCAGCTGCTCAGAGCGGGTGAGAGAATGTCGAGCGGAGCAAACTAACAGAGTTAGTGGGTGTGTGAGGAGGAATGGAGCCAGCGGAGTGGGCAGGGAGGCTTCATAAAGACACAGTGCAGGCCGAATATGCCAAATAACAAGGTACCGGTCTTGTGTTAGCAGAGAACGGACCGAAAAAGTCTGGATTTCTCCCTTCGCCTGGCCCGGGGTAACGGCCGCCATCTTTATAGGGGGCAATGTGCAGCAGGGCGCATGCGCGGTCATCTCGTCTAGGTAGCAGGAGGAGAGAATATTGTGAATTTCTATCCTGGACGAACAGGGATGGATTTTGGAAACTCCTTTTCCAGGGGGTTAGAAGGGGAGGATTTACACACAGCAAACTCAGACCAAGATAAACGTTTGGCCTTTCTGAATTTCTGTTCGGGACTGACTGATGGATTTTGTGAACTCTATTTACAAGATGTTAGAAGAGGAGGGCAAACTCGAGGGATATGAGAAACCAAAACCAAACATTACGTCAAAATCTGAAAGTCACTTGTTTCACCAGGACCTGAATATCACCAGCCTTTGAATGTAAGCATTGAGTTCCAGGTCATTACCAGTCACAGGGTGAAAAATCTCTTCCTGGCATCCCCCTTATGGATCTTGCCCAAAATCTTAAAACTCTGTCCCTTAATCCTTTCAGAATCAACTAATGGGAACAGTTTTTATTTAACTACCTTTCATAATCCTGTACAGCTCTATCAAATCTCCCCTCAATCTCCTTTACTCCAAGGAGAACAACCCCAGTTTCTCGAACCTCATCTTACAGATAAAACCCCTCACCTCTCGAACCATTCTGGTTAATTTCCTCTATACCCTCACATCCTTCATTGTGTGGTGATCACTGGTTTGCACAGACCCAGATGTTCTGTATTCGTGCCTGTGACATCATCACACATCGACAATTACACAGTGACATCATCACACATCGACAATTACACGGTGACATCACCCCACTCCCCGGGTATTTCCTCAACTGGGAGATTTTTCTCTGACTTCAGTGCTTCTGATATCTTTTCAGCTGCAGAATCCAGCAGGAGAGTTTAAAGTTGAAAACTGAAACTGTTTCAGAGTTGACTGTTTTTCACCATCCACCTACAATTTAGAGCTTTTAGTTCTATGCTCTGCATCTGTGAGACGCTCCATGGCTCTGGGGCTGGTGTTGCTCCTTTATTGTGGATCTGAATCCATGTTCATCCATTGCTCTGTTTCACCTCTGCCCTCCCTGATCACTTCTCTACCATTTTTTAACTTCCCCTGTCCCTAATAATGGATGTATTTGAGTTATGTTTAGTATTTTACTGTTACTACTGTCGATTGTGTCTAAATGAAGTTTCCACCACTGTCCACCCCCCGACCATGTGCTGCTGGCTTCCCAGCTTTATCTTCCCACAGTATCTTTCATAGTCAGGAATTGCTTTTCCTGACCTATAGTCCATTTCTATTCCACTTCTAAGCTTATATTGACCATCAAATTCTGCACCATTTTTACTCTCAGGGAGGAGGCGATGCTGTAATGGTATTGTCACTGGACGAGTAATCCAGAGACCCAGGGCAATATCCTGGGGACACGGATTCAAATCCCGTCATGGCAGATGGTGGAATTCCAATTCCATAACAAAAATCTAGAATTAAAAGTCTAATGATGACCGATGATGATTGTCCTAAAAACCCACCTGGTTCACTAGTGCCCTTTAGGGAAGGAAATCTGCCGTCCTTAGTCTTGCCTACATGTGACTCCAGACCAAGCAGTGGTTGACTCTTAACTGCCCTCTGAATGCTGGCCTGAGTGATGCCCACATGAATTTAGAAAAATCATTCTGCACACCTTGAAATGTTAACTCTGCCTCTCTCCACAGATACCAGCATCTATTGTGATCCCCAGTTACCTGTGGAGAAGATGATGTTTGACCTTCTTGAACCGCTGCAGTCCATGTGGTGAAGATGATCCCACAATGCTGTTAGGTAAGGAGTTACAGGTTATTCACCCAGCGATGATGAAGGAACAGTGATAAATGTCCAAATCAACAGCAACAATTTGTATTTATATGGCACTTTTAATGTAAGACAATGTTCCAAGGCATTTCACAGAAATGTTAAAAGCAAGGTTTGACACTGAGACAAATAAGGAGATATTAGGCCAGGTGACCAAATGTTTGGTCAAAGAGGTAGGTTTTAAGCAGTGTCTTAAAGGAGAAAAATGAAGTAGAGAGGAAGAGAGGTTTGGGGAGAAAATTCCAGAGCTTGGGGCCATGGAAACTGACAGAACGCTCAGCAGGTCAGAACGAAAGGAGCACAAACATCTCAGAGGGTTGTGAGGCTGGATTACGGTGATAGGGAGGGGCCAACATGGAATTTCAAAAAGTGGATGAGAATTTTAAAATGAAGGTGCTTCTTAACCTAGATCCTTTGTAGGTCAGTGAGCACATGGGTGATAGGTGAACAAGACTTGGTGTGAGTAAGCACACAGGCAGCAGAGTTTTGGATGACCTCAAGGTTACAGGGAGGTTGAAAGTGGGAGGCCGGCCAGGATGGTGTGTGACTTGGAGGGGAACTTGGAGGCGATAATGCTCACATACACCTGCTACCCTGGTCCTTCTGGGGGTGGAGGTTGAGGGATTGGAAGATTCTGTCAAAGTTCTGCTTATGTTATAGATATAAACAATCCATCTCCTTTGCCTCCTGCGCTACCTACCTCTTTTTCTCTCTCTCTCTCTCTCTCTCTCACTCTCTCTTTCCATAGAGGCCAGTGTTGATCCAGACTGGGTGGCAGGTTCCACTTCCTGAAGTCCATGAGCGAACCAGTGAGGTTTTTTCAAATATCCAACAGCTTTCATGGTCACTTATCCCTAGTGCCGGCCCCACAAATTACCAGATTCATTCAGCTCAATTTCACAACCTGCCTTTGTGTTTTTGTGGGTTCTCTCTCACTCTCTTTTCTGTTTAAAATCAATTTCACAGGGGATTAGAAGGGGAGGATTTGCAGTCGGCAAACTGAAACCCAAACATCACATCAGGAGCTGACTGCGCCGCCCAATTTATCGTAAACTGAATATCTTTGGATTTTGAACATGAAAGGAAAAAGCACCGTTCACAATGGGGAGAAACCGTACACGTGTTCTGTGTGTGGACGAGGCTTCAGCCGATCACCTGGCCAGGCAGGACATAAATGCAGTCATAGCGAAAAGAAACCGTGGAAATGTTGGGACTGTGGGAAGGGATTCACTTACCCATCTGACCTGGAAACTCATCGACGCAGTCACACTGAGGAGAGACCGTTCACCTGCTCCGAGTGTGGAAGGGATTCGCTCAGTTACACCACCTCCTGACACATCAGCGAATTCACACTGGGGAGAAGCTGTTCAACTGCTGAGTGTTGGAAGGGATTCACTCAGTTACACCACCTCCTGACACATCAGTAAATTCACACTGGGGAGAGGCTATTCAACTGCTCTGAGTGTAGGAAGAGATTCACTCAGTTATCCAGCCTGCTGAGACACCAGCGAATTCACCCTGGGGAGAGGCCATTCACCTGCTCCGAGTGTGGTATGGGATTCATTGATCCATCCATCCTGCTGAAACACCAGCGGGTTCACACTGGGGAGAAAACTTTTAAATGCCCAGACTGCGGGAAGTGCTTCAAAAGTTCCGGGAACCTGATGTCCCATCAACATGTTCACACTGACGAGAGACCATTCAGGTGCTCTCACTGTGAGACTGGGTTCAGATGGTCATCTGACCTTACGGTACACCAGAGAATTCACACTGGGGAGAGACCGTTCACCTGTACGGAGTGTGGGAAGGGATTCACTCGATCATTCAACCTGCTGAGGCACCAACACGTTCACAAGTAACTACAGTGATTGGGATTTGCTGATAATCACATCCAAAACTGAACTATGTTCATTGGGGTCAGTTTCTGTTGATCTTCATAAACCCCAGCCCAGTTATAGGGGGCCATTTGTATTATTGAAGTGCTGTGTGTTAAATACAGTGTATTGAGTCTTTTTAGTACCTTTAACACAAGTTAGTTCCTTTTGAAGGTCTCTGCCTCTCCCCTGTCACCTCCATCCTCACCTCCAACAACAAGTGTGAGGAGCTCATGGAGCTTCTTTGTCACTAAGATTGAGACAATCTGATCAGCTGCCTCTGCTGCTTCCCTCCCTTCCACTAGCCCACCGGGACTAAGATCCATCCTCTCGGGACAGGGGTGAATTGCATAGAATTTGCATCAGGAAGTGAATAAAATAGGTGCATTTCAGGGGAAAATGGATAGCTCTATGAGAAAGAAGGGAATAGATGATTACATTGGTAGATTTAGATGAGAAAAAATGGGAGGAGGCTCGAGTGGAGCGTAAACACCAGCATGGACTGATTGGGCTGAATGGCCTGGTTCTCTGCTGTATATCCCGTGAACTCCTGTGCAATCTAGTCTAAAACCAGGGTATTATCTGTCTGGAAACAGCATGGCATTAAACTGAAAACTAAAATCAAACTTTACCAGGCCATTGTCCTGACCACCCTGCTGTATGGAGCAGAATCCTGGGTCTGCTCTTGGAGCCACATCAAAGCTCTGGAACACTTCCAGCAAAGACACCCGAGGTCCATCCTGAGAATTAGATGGCAGGACAAAAATCACAAATATCGAGGTTCTCCATCACACTGGGTTCAACAGCTTGGAGACCACCCTCCAGAAAATTCAGCTCCGATGGCCAGGCCATGTTTCCCACATGGACAATCACAGAATTCCCAAGCTGATCTTCCATGGGGAACTGTCTCAGGGCAAACAACATCAAGGTGGTCAGCACAACCGATACAAGGACACCCTAAAAAAGAGCCTCACAAACTCCTGCATTGCAGACCGCCTCTCCTCGGAAAACACTGCAGTCAACCGGCCGAGTTCTGGTCTCTACATTATAGGAAGGATGTGATAGCACTGGAGAGGGTGCAGAGGAGATTTACCAAGATACTGCCCAGGCTGGAGGGTCTGAGCTATGAGGAAATATTGGATAGGCTGGGGTTGTATTCCCAAAAGCAGCGAAGGGGACCTGATAGAGGTGTATAAGATTATGAGAGGCATAGTTGGGTGGATAGGAAGGCACTTTTTCCATTAGTAGTGGGGTCAATAACCGGGGGGGGGCATAGATTTAAGGTAAGAGGTAGAAGGCTAAGAGGGGAGTTCAGGAGAATTGTTTTTTCACCCAGAGGGTGGTGGGAGTCTAGAACTCACTACCTGAAAGGGTGGTTGAGTCAGAGACTCTTGTAACATTTTAGAAGTATTTAAATATTCACTTGCATTGCCTTAGCCTGCAGAGCTATGGGACAAGCGCTGGATAATGGGATTAGTGTAGTCAGAACTTTGTGAGCAGCGTGGACACAATGGGCCGAATGGCCTTCTGTGCTCTATGAGTGTATATATGGTGGGAAGCACTGAAGTTTGGTTCAGTGTGTTTCGAGGACCATCTACACCAAACTCAACATCCGAAGTGCCCAGAGGAAGGTCAGAGGTGGCACAGCGGCAGAAGTTAACCCAATCACCACCAACAACAATATGAACGGTCAGTTCTGTGGACGTCCATGTCGAACCCACACCGAACTCTTCAGTCAGGAGAGGACCCACAGGAAATGATTAAATCATTTACAGTTTGGGCACTCGAACAACGAGGAGTCTACCCCAACATTATCCCTGTTCTCTGGATCGGGGAAGTATACCCTGTCTGTATTACTGCGGTGCTGTTAATAAAGTCAGCGTGAGACAATCTGTTGTGAGCTTGATTATCTGGTCTCTGAATCCACAAGATTCATCATTTAGAGTCAACAAGATGAACAAGGAAACACATCACGGCCCAAAACACCAGCTCGATATTCCCAGGAGAAAGTCTGTTATCTGACACCTCGAATGGACAGAACAGAGAAAGATCCCAACTGTAAGAAACCCTCGAATCATTTGTAAATATCTTTCAAATGCTGAAAGATTCCAGCCGCTTAGATTTCCATCACATTGAAGTTAATGGAAGGTGAGAGCACGGTTATTCTAGAACTATAAAAAAAACACTAGTTAGAGCACAGCTAGAGTACTGAATCCAGTTGTAGTCAGCACATTACAGGAAAGATGTGATCACACTGGAGCAGGCGCAGAAGAGATTTACCTAGATGTTGGCAGGACTGGAGAATTTTAACTCTGAGGAAAGGTTGGAGAGGCTGGGGTTGTTTTCTTTGGGACAGGGGAGGAAGAGGGGAGATTTAATTGAGGTGTAAAAATTATGAGGGTCCCAGATAGGAAGGACCCATTTCATTTACAGAGGTCAGAACCAAGAGGATAGAGATTTAAAGTAATTAGTGGAAGGATTAGAGGGGAGTTCAATAATGCTTTTATCCAGAGGGTGGTGGGTCTTGGAACTCACTGACTGAAAGGGTGGTGGAGGCAGAAATACACAGATTTAAGAAGTACTGGGATATACACTGGATGTTCTGTAACCTACAGGATTATGGACCAAGAGCTGGGAAGCGGGATTAGACTGGTTTGCTCATTTTCAGCCAGTACAGACATGATGGGCTGAATTGCCTCCTCTGTGCTACAATTTCTATGATTCTGTGGTGACAAGTGGTCCTCGTGTTTTTATCTGAGACAGGCCTCAGCCCAGTCATTTGCCCCGAGTGTCGATGTGATGATTCAAGCGAAGAGATGCCGGGTATCGGGAGCAGCAGGAACAATAAATAAAACCGAGGTGTCCGTAAATACTGATATAGTTCATTTGTATCTAGTTCCATTTTTATAAATTCTGCTGAATGTTGCCCTCAGCCAGTGTCAGGATATTGGATCAGAGCCACCATGGAAAATGAATTTGACACCGGTGAGATAGACAATGTCAACCGGATCCTCAGTATCTCTGTAACCTCCTCCAGCCCCACAACCCTTCCTGTAAATACAAGGTGTTGTTCTTGGATTACACTCTGAGATAGACAATGTAATTATATTTTAACCTTTATTCTTCAAGTAAAGTATCTCTCTTCAGGCTGTTCTCAAGGTTGTGCAAGATGGAACCAAACAGTGATTTATTTGTACTTCTTGCAGTTTAGTTACTGTATTCACTGCTCACGATGTGATCTGCTCGACATTGGGAAGACCAAACACAGGTTGGGTGATCACTTTATGGAACAACCTCCGTTCAGTCTGTGAGCTTGACCCTGAGCTTCCGGTCACTGGTCAATTTAATTCTCCGCCCCACTCCCACTTATAATCTTCCACACTCAACATCGAGTTCAGCAGTTTCTACACCAACAGAGAGTTCTCAGGATCTGGAACATTCTACCTGAAAAGGTGCTGGAACCTGATTCTATCAGGAATTTTAAAAGGGAGTTGACAGGGATTTGGGATAGAGGAACTTACAGGGTTACAAACAGAAAGTGGGTATTTGGGACAAAACACAACTGCTCTTTCAAAGAGTCAGCACAAGCACAAAGGGTTGAATGGCCTCCTTCTGTGCTCTAAGTTTCAATGATTCTAGGAGTTGGCCATTTAGCCCGTCGAGTCTGTCCCACCATGCAATCAGATCATGGCTGATCTGTGACCCTTTGTCTCCTGTCCCTTGATTTATACCTTGTGTTAGGAAGGATCTATCAATACCAGATTGAAACTGAACATTGATCAAGCATGAACTGCTAATTGAGGAAGAGAATTTCAAACTTCTCCCAACTTTACCTGGAGAAGATTTTCCTAATCTCACTCCTGAAAGTTCTGGCTCTAATTTTTAGACTATGTTGCTCAGTCCTGGATTCCCCAACCAATGGAAATAGTTCCCGTCTATCTACCACACCATTTCCAATTTATATCATGAAAACTTCGAGAAAATCCTCCTCAATCTTCTAAATTCCAGGGAATACAAACCTCACCGTGAGATGATGAATATTGGCAGAATGAATAGGGTACTCAATGGTACAGTCCAAAAGGGTGTGTAGGGACTGGGGGACCTGGGGGTTGATGTGCATACACATTTGAAGGCGAAAGGACATATTGAGAGAGCAGATCGCAAAATATATGAGATCGTGGGCTTCAGAAGCAGATTTAATGTGTATAAACGCAGGGAAAATAAGCTGACCCGTTATAAAGCTCTGGTTAGGTCACAACAGGAGTATTGCATCCAGTTCAGGTCGCCACACTTTAGGAAAGGGGTGAGGGTCCTTGAGAGGATGCGGAGGAGATTTACCAGAATGGTTCCAGGAAAAAGGGAATTCGGTTCCAAAGTGAGATTGGAGAAGCTGAAGTTGTTCTTCTTGGAGTTACAGAGTTGAGAGGAGATTGGATAGAGGTGAACAAGATTGTGACAGGTTCAGATAAGGTGGACAAAGAAAATGTTGTTTCCATCTGGTGATGGTACAAGGATTAGGGGGACACAGATTGAAGGTTATGGGCAATAGATACAGGACAAATGCAGGGAGGAATATTTTACACAACAAGTGGTAATAACCCAGAACTCACTGCCTACGAGGGGGCTGGAAGCAGACATGATAAATGCTTTAAAATTAAATTGGACCAGCATTTAAGAGAAATAAACATGCAGGGGGTTGAAGACACAGTGGGGCAATGAGACAGACTGGACAGCTCTACAGAGAGCTGGCATTGACTCAATGGGCTGAATGGCCTCTTTCTGTGCTGTAATTACTCTGATGCATTTGTTTGACCACTCCTCATAATTTAACCCTTGGAGTCCAGTTGTTATTCAGGTACATCTGCACTGCTCTCCCACTAAGGCCAATATAGTCTATCCTTCCTAAAGTGTGATGCCCGGAACTGAACACAGTATTCCTGTCCTGATGAAAGGTCATGTTGACTCGAAACATTAACTCTGTTTCTCTCCACAGATGCTGCCAGGCCTGCTGAGTTCTTCCAGCATTTTTTATTTTTATTACAGTGGTTCATGTGCAGTCTAACCAGGATTTTGAAAATGTTGGTGCTTTTTCCACAAACAGAACAAAACTTTTTCCTTCCACAATCAAAGTCCGATGATATTCAGGACCTGAGGAATCGAATGACTCTGTCAGATCTTGATGTGAAGTTTGGTTTGAGTTTCCCCGTCTCCAAATCCGTCCCATTGAAAATCCTGTAAAAAGGAGATTATAAAAAATTCATCCCTGTCAGTCCAGGATAGAAATTAAGAGAGAAACATTTCTCTGGGTTGGAGTTTGCTGTGTGTAAATCCTCCCCTTCTAACCCCCTGTAAAAGGAGTTTCCAAACACTGGGTGTAAACTGGGCTCCGGGAGTTTGTAATCCGGGTTTGGAGTCCTACACCGGGTGTTTGTGAATCCTCCCAGTCCACCCTCCGGCTCCATTCCTCTCCTGCACTCGGCCCTTTCTCACCCGCTGGACTTTCAACCCGACCGCCTTGATCCCGATCCCCACCCGCGCTGCGCATGCTCCAATTCATACCCGGCCACGCCACTCATTCACTCCGATTGGTCGGAGGAACAGCCGCTCCCGCTGGTCCTCCAGACCAGCCCCCTGTTCCTATTGGTCTGGAGCTGCCGTCAATCATTGTGAGCTGAAGCATGTGTAGAGCGTGAACATAGACGTGAGGAGAGCTGGAGCGAGCGGATTTAAAATGCGGGATTTACAAAGATCGAGTGCGGACTGTGAGCTGGAAAAAAAACCGGTTAGCATTGATAGGGCTGGCGGGTGAGTTGGGAGGCTTTATGAATTCACGGTCTCTGTCCTAAACCCTCAATAAGGAACCATTCTCCCAAACACAGATTAGGCCATTTCTCCGGAAGTAGGCCCGAGTTAACGGGGCAAGGAGCAGCAGAGAGCACGTGCGGTCACTATCTTTATAGGGGCAAGGAGCAGTAGAGCGCATGTGCGGTCACCATCTTTATAGGGGGCAAGGAGCTGCAGAGCGCATGTGCGGTCACCATCTTTATAGGGAGCGAGGAGCTGCAGAGCGCATGAGCGGTTACCATCTTTATAGGGGGCAAGAAGCAGCAGAGCGCATGTGCGGTCACCATCTTTATAGGGGGCAATGTCCAACAGGCAGCATGCGTGGTCGCTATCTTTACAGTGGCTGCGGGCCCGGATGAATGACCCGCAGGAAGGACAATAAATCAGAGATAGAGTTTGGTGTGAAATCAATGGGTTGTTGTAAAACAGGAGATCAGGGTAAGTCAGAACCAACAACAACTTCTATTAACATCATAAATCACCCCAGTGAGCTTCACAGGAAATCATAAAATAAAGTATAACATTCAGACACAGAAGGAGGTGACCAAAATACTTAAATAGTCGCTTGTTTGTGCAGAATTTGATTATTAACGAAAAAAGAGACAAGCTGTCAAAGCTTTTCCTGTTGCACTCACCAGGACAGACGCAAGAATCCCAAATTTCAAAGGGAACCAAAAGTTATACTGCACGAGAAAAGGGTGCTGATTGGTTGGCCCGTCGGCTCTGATTGGTTGTTGCCATGGACAATACAGCCAGGAGCTGTAATCCACTCTGCTTTTGTTTAATTCCACAAAAGACCCCATGCCTGGACTTGTTCCTTCCGCCTGCAGAAGACAGGTCTAGCAAGTGTAAGTGAGCCACATTACTAGCCTGACTGATAATTTTTGAGATTTGGTATTCTTCCCTCTATCCTGATGAGTACAAGATAAAATGTTTTAACAGAATGTCTTTTTTTATTAATACTCAATTGTCTTAAAGGGGGAAAGTGTGGTAGACAGAGGGAGAGAATCTCAGAGCTTGGGGTCGAGGGAACTGAAGGCACGGACACTAATGGTGGAACATTTAAAACAGGGAATGCTAGAATTAGAGCAGTGCAGATATCATAGAGGGTTGTGGGTCTGCAGGAGCCACAGAGAGGAGGCCATTGGGGGATTTGAAAACAAGGATGAGAATTTTAATATCAAGTTGCTGCTTGAACGGGAGCCAAGGAAGGTCAGGGAATGGGCCTAGCTGTGAGTGAAGACACAGACAGCAGAAATATGGATGTCTTCAAGGTTACAGAGGTTTGAATGTGGGAGTCCAGCCAGGTGTGTGTTGGAATGGTCCAGTCTGGAGGTAAACATGGCAGTGATAAGGGTTTCAGCAGCAGATGAGACACTCCTGAGACAGGAGTGAGGTCGAGTGATATTACGGAGGTGGAAACAGGTGATCTTAGTGATGGCACAGACATGAGGTCAGCAGCTCATTTCGAGATCAAATGTAACACCGAGGTTGTGAACAGACTGGTTTAATCTCACACTGTTCCCAGGGAGAGGGATGGAGTTGGTATCTGGGAAATGGAGATTGGAGCAGGGACTGAAAACAGTGTCTTCAGTCTTCTCAGTATTTAATTGGAGTTAATTAGTCATCAGGAAGAGAAGCAGGAACCAGAATGGGCCATGAGACTGATCCCAGGTTTAACTCAGTTAGAGAGGGAGAGAAGGAAGGAAGGAAACTCTGGGACATTGGGAGAAATCACCTTCATAATCGCTCATTAAATCTCCACACAGTAAGTTTTGGACACAAGGTTAACATCTGCTATTCTGTATGGACGGTCAGGGGGTTTCAGATGAATGTTTTGTCACGAGTAATCACTGAAGTGAATGATCAGACATATTGTCAACTCCAGTTGGAGAAATTTGTTAAAAAGATACAGAAATAATTGTCCAAAACTCTGTCTGGATTTCAGCACAGGGAGGAGGGAAAGTGTGTGGGACGGGGATTTGCAGCTTTCGGGGAACAAAAGAGGAAAAAATGTTCCATAGAAACTAGAATTGTCTGCTGTGAATTTATATCCTGTTCTTAAAGTGATGGCCTTTGTAAACTCCTTTTACAGATAATTATAAGGGGAGGATTTTCAGGCAGGAAACCCAAACCAAACATCACATCAAGATCTGACAGAGTCACTCGATTCATCAGGACCTGAATATTATCACCTTTGAATGTGGACGGAGAAACGTTTGTCTATTCTGTCTGTAGGGAAAGATTTCAAATATCAGTGTGACTGTAAAAGCACCGAGACACACACACACCCGAGTGAGAGTGTCCCACTGCACTGACTGGAAAGAGCTTTAACCAGTTATAAAGCCTGAAATAACATCACACCATTCACAGTGGGGAGAAACTGTACACGTGTTCTCTGTGTGGATGAGACTTCAACTGATCATCAAACTTAGAGAGACACAGGGACACCTCGACCATGGAGAAACCGTGGAAATGTAAGGACTGTGGGAAAGGATTCAATTATCCATCCAAACTGGAAACCCATCGACGCAGTCACACTGGGGAAAGGCCATTCACCTGCTCCGAGTGTGGGAAAGGATTCAAGCAGTTACCCCACCTGCTGACACACCAGCGAGTTCACACTGGAGAGAGACCATTCACCTGCTCCGAGTGTGGGAAGAGATGTACTCAGTTATCCACCCTGCTGACACACCAACGAATTCACACAGAGGAAAGACCATTCACCTGCTCCGAGTGTGGGAAGGGATTCACTCGGTCATCATACCTGCTGACACACCAGCTCGTTCACACTGGAGAGAGACCATTCACCTGCACGGTATGTGGGAAAGGATTCACTGGGTCCCCTGACCTGCTGAAGCACCAGCGAATACACAATGAGGAGAGGCCATTCAGTTGTACTTCCTGTGGAAAGAGATTCAGGACTTCATCGAACCTCAAAGTGCACCAGCGAATTCACACTGGAGAGAGGCCTTTCACCTGCTCCAAGTGTGGGAAGGGATTCATTCAGTCATCCCACCTGCTGAAACACCAGCGAATTCACACTGGAGAAAGACCATTCACCTGCTCTGAGTGTGGGAAGAAATTCACTCTGTTATCCACCCTGCTGAAACACCAGCGAATTCACACAAGGACAGGCCATTCCGCTGCACCTCCTGTGTAGAGATTCAGCCTTCTTTCCACCTCAGTGTACACCAGTGAATTCACATTGGAGAGAGAGCGTTCACCTGCTCCGAGTGTGGAAAGGGATTCACTCATTTATCCAACTTGTTGACACACTAGCGACTTCACACTGGGGAGATGCTGTTCACCTTCTCCGAATGTAGGAAGGGATTCACTTAGTCATCCCACCTGCTCAGACACCAGCGAGTTCACAAGTGACAGCAGGGGTTGGATTCTGCTGTTATTGCTGCTGTTAATCACATCCAGAACTGAACTGTGTTCATTCTGACAGTTTTGGTTTGTTTCTATTGCTGTTCATAATCCCTGTAACTGGGCTGAAGTTTAATATCTTGATGTCTGTTAAATAAATCAGCTTTGTTTCAAACTCTCAGAATGTCGAGTCCTTGATTTCTCCAGGATAAGAGGAGACTGATTGATGTCCTGTTCCTAATGGCTCCATTTTTGGATCTTTTCTCCTCTCTTAACTCTAGATTCTTTCAGTTCTCAGACCTTTGGTTACTCTCATGGATACGTCCCAGCTCCCCACACCTCCCAGAGTGCCTTGGGATCCAGGGAAGTATCAGTGTTAAAACCAGAAAATGCTGCAAATAACCGATACTTTTCCAAGTGCCAATTGATTTTCTCCCAGATTATTGTCTCCAGCCTTTCCCCACAACTGATATGAAGCTGATTGTCCTGGAATTGCTGTGTTTTTGAACAGGGGTGTAACATTTACAATCTGTCAGTCCTTTGTCACCACTACTATATAAGGAGGATTGGAAGATTGTGACCAGAGTCTCCACAAGTTCCATGTGAAGGATGCTGTCTCTGACAGTGCAGCAGTCCCTCAGTGTCACCCTGGAGTGTCAGCCTAGATAATGTGCTCAGGTTTATTAATATTTCCTCTTGTTATTGATGTGGGTCATTAAGAAACAATGGACTCTTATGATGTCATCCAGTCCCAGTGCGATGATGTCATCCAGTCCCAGTGCGATGATGTCATGAAGACTATTCAATACCAGCGGAGCCTTAGTGGTGAAAACAGTTTTGTTCGAGATGGCAGCAAATCCATTACTGATAGATGTGGATTATGAAGCTGAGCAACACGTACAGTATATATCCCGTCTCCTGACACTCTGCCCCCACCTCTCGACACACTGCCCCCATCTCCCGACACTCTGCCCCCATCTCCCGACACTCTGCCCCATCTCCCGACACTCTGCCCCCATCTCCCAACACTCTGCCCCATCTCCCGACACTCTTCCCCATCTCCCGACACTCTGCCCCCATCTCCCGACACTCTGCCCCCATCTCCCGACACTCTGCCCCATCTCCCGACACTCTGCCCCCATCTCCCGAGCAGCCTGTCTCTACCTCTGCTGAACCCTCACAGGATGCACCAAGTTGAAACCAGAGGAAAGGACTGGGTGAGAAATTGTAATTCACCAAGGGTGTGCACATGGGGGTTTGACAAAATATTAAGTTTCCTGTTTTTAAACAATGAAACTTAAAACGCATTGATTGGAACCACTTCCAGCTCTTGTCCATTCTGACATCCCGTGGGCCAGCTCACCCTCTCACTGGGTTCATGCTGAATGTCAATCCAGGCTGGGAGCCATTGGGTGGATGTGCAATGGGTGGGTGAGTGGGTGAAGGAATGTTCAGTTCACAGGGAGGGGGATGGGGGAGGGGGGTTGGTGCTGGTGGTGGGAAGTGTTCATTCTGAAGGAGTCCCACCTGAAACAGTGACCATTAACTTATCACTTTCTAATGGTGATTGACCTGCTGTGTATTTCCCCAGGTTTGTTCTGTTCAGTATTTATATATTTTTTTATCTTTGCTAAAACATATTGTTCTGACACTGAAATACAGATAATTTTAGTTATGTTAATGTCAATCCCCATCGAGTGCACAGGAGGACTCAACTGGTCCAAACTTTTTATGGTATCAATAAACAAAAATCCTACAAGATGTTTATTTGGGGAATTGTTTTTCTCTGAGACCCGGGACAGTCAAACTATGACCCAAAGTTCAGATTTGGGCCTTGAGCCTGGGCTATGGGGCCCACATACATGGAGCACCATTACCGGATGTCCTTCATCCCCGATTTTAATCACTCCACCATTGGTGGCCGGGTCTTCAGCTGCCTGGGCCCTAAGCTCTGGAATTTCCTCCCTGAAACTCTCACCTTTCTCATTCACTTTCCCCCTTTCAGACACTCCTTATAACTGACCTCTTTGACCAAGCTTTTGGCCATCTGGCCTAATATGTCCTGCTCCTGTGACATTCCTTGGGACATTTTATCATGTTAAAAGCTTGATATAAATAGAAGTTGTTGTTGTTCTTCATAGTATCACATTATCGTTACAGTGTAGAAGGAGGCCAATTTGTCCATTGAGTCTGCACTGACTCGCTGAAAGAACATTCCACCTAGTCCCACTCCCCTGCCTTATCCCCGTAACCTTGCACATTCTCTCCTTTCATGTAACAATCCAATTCCCTTTTGAATACCTCGATCGAACCTGCCTCCACCACCCTTTCAGGAAGTTTGTTCCAGAATCTAACCACCCTCTGGGTGATTTTTTTTCCTCACATCCAATTACTTTTTTCAATTATTTTGAATCTGTGCCCTTCAGTTCTTGATGTTCTCTTGAGTGTGAACATTTTCTCACTACCCTGTCCATACCCCTCAGGATCTTGAATACGTCTATTAAATCTCCTCTCAGCCTTCCTTTCTCCAAGGAAAACAGTCCTAACCTCTCTAATCTATCCTCATAGCTACAGTTCTTCATCCCGGGAATCATTCTTGTTAATCTCCTCTGTATTCTCTCCAAAGCCTTCACATCCTTCCTCAAGTATGGTGCCCAGAACTGGACACAGTACTCCAGGTGAAGCCTCACAAGTGTCTTATATAAGTTCAACATGACCTCCTTACTCTTGTACTCAATACCCATATTAATGAAGTCTAGGATACTAAATGCTTTATTAACTGCTCTCTCAACATTCCCTGCCATCCTCAATGACTTAAGTACGTACACACAGAGGTCCCTCTGTTCCTGCACCTCCTTTAGATGCTTTCCCTTTATTTTATGCTATCTCACCATACATTTCCTGCCAAAACAAATCACCTCACATTCCTCTGCATTGAACTTCATCTGCCACTTGTCTGCCCAATCCACCAAAATGTCTATGTCCTTTTGAAGTTCATGACTTTCCCTATCACAGTTGACAACATTTCCAATCTTCGTATCATCTGCAAATTTTGAAATCATGCCCTGCACACCACAGACTAGGTCATTAATATACATCAGGAAGGGCAAGGGTCCCAAAACTGACCCCTGAGCAATTCCACGACAAACCTTCCTCCAATCTGTAAAACAACCATTTGCCACTACTCCCTGGTTCCTGTTTCTCGGTTAGTTTCTTATCCAAGTTCCTACTTTCCCTTTTATTCCATGGCCAAGAATTTTGCTGAAGTGTTTCGTGCGGCACCGTATCAAATGCCTTTTGAAAATCCATATACACCACATTAACGTTTCCCTTATTAACCCTTTCTGCTACCTCCTCAAAACACTGCAGCAAGTTAGTTAAACATGATTTTTCCCTTGATGAATCCATGCTGGTTTTCTTTAATTACCCTGCACTTGTCTAAGTGATGATTGATTTTATCCCGTACTTATTGTTTCCAGAAGTGTCCCTGCCACTGAGGTCAAAATGACTGGCCTGTAGTTGCCAGCTTTATCCTTGCATCCCTTTTTGAACAAGGGTGTAACATTCACAGGTCTCCAGTCCTCTGGCACCTCTTCTGTGTCTGAGGAAGGCTGGAAGATTATCACTCGTGCCTCTGCACTTGTATTGCCTCTGTTCTTGCTGCTCATTGAGACCTGACCACTAACTGAGTGAGTGAGTGTGTATCAATGTAACTCAGATAGACACTGCTTGTTGGAACAGACCTGGGGAGAAGGAAGCTTTGAATTAGCCACTAGACTTTCTGTTCTCCACAATTGGGAATAGGGAATGCTTTCCAAACATTCAAAGCGACGAATCAAGTCATTAAAGAGCATTTGTTTTTAGCTGAATTATTTGGTAGAATTAGAGTGAAGGAATGGGATTGACCCACAGCCTGAGCCACCACTTTAAGGACAGGAAGAGAGAATCTGGAGAGGGGAAAAGAATTAGTAGGTGACTGGGCACTGAATCTGGAACAATGAGCAGAGAGGGGCAGGAGTGTGTGGGACAGAGATTTATAGATTTGGGGGAAATGAAAGGAGAAAGAATATTCCATCGAAACTAGAATTGTCTGTTCTGAATTTCTAACCTGTACTGACAGTGTTGACTTTTGTCAACTGCGTTTACAGGGGATGAGAGGGAGAGGATTTTCAGATGGGGAAACTCAAACCAAAAATCTCGACAAGATCTTATAGAATCACTGAATTCATAAATGACCAGCCTTTGATTATGGAAGGAGAAATGTTTGTCTGTTCTGTCTGTGGGGAATTTTCACATCATTATTTGACTGGAAACTCACCAAGACACATACACCCGAGTCAGAACATATGTCAGGGTCAAACCTGACATCACTTGTGCAAAAAGTCTGGTTTAGTCTCAGACAGTTGCCAGGGAGAGGAATCGAGTTGGTATCTAGGGAATGAAAACAATGGCTTCAGTCTTCCCAATATTTAATTGGAGGAAATTTCTGCACATCCACCAGTGAATATCAGACAAACAATCTGATAATTTAATAAAAGTGGAGAAGTGGAGAGAGGTGGTGGTGAGGTAGAGCTGGGCACTGTCAGTGTACATGTGATAACTGACACTGTGTTTTCAGATGATGTCGCTGTGGGGAGCATGTTGATGAGAAATAAGAGGAGGCCAAGGCTGGATCCTTTGGGGACACCAGAGGTAACTGTGGGAATGGGAAGGGAAGACATTACAAGTGATTCACTGACGATGGTTAGATAGAGAAGAATAGAACCAGGAGAGAACAGCCCCACCCAGCTGGACGACAGTGGAGAGGTGTTAGAGCAGAATGGTGTGGTCAACCCTGTCAAAGGCTGCAGACAGGTGGAGAAGGGATAGTTTCCCTTTGTCCCAGTCACATAGGATGTCATTGGCGCTTTGATCAGTGCTGTTTCAGTACAGTGGCAGGGCAGAAACCTGATTGGAGGGATTCAAACATAGAGTTTTGGGAAAGATGGGCATGGATTTGGGAGGTGTGAACATGTTTGAGGAGTTTGGAGAGGAAAGGGAGGTTGGAGATGGGACAGCAAGTTGTGAGGACAAGGCCAAAGGTTTGTTTATTGACGAGGGCTTGATGATGTCAGATTTGAAGGAGAGAGGGACAGTAACTGAAGAGACATTGACAATCTCAGCGAACATGGGGAAGTTGGGTGACCAGCAGTTTAATGGGAATAGGGTCAATGGAGCAGGAGGTGGGTCTCATGGACAAGATGAGCACTAAGGTGGCATGAGAGGAAATGGGAGCGAAACTAAAGAAAGATGTGGCTTCAGGGCTCAGACAAGGGGGATCTTTAGAGACAGTTTGTCCCGGTGGGCTAGTGGAAGGGAGGGAAGCAGCAGAGGCAGCTGATCGGATTGTCTCAATCTTAGTGACAAAGAAGCTCCATGAGCTCCTCACACTTGTTGTTGTAGGTGAGGATGGAGGAGACGGGGAGAGAGGGAGAGCACTTCAAAAGGAACTAATTTGTATGTTTAACACAGAGCTGATTTATTTGACTTTATTCAGAATATTAACAGCTATAACTGGGTTGGAGTTTATTAACATTAGTAGAAACAGATCCCAATCAACATGGTTCAGTCTAGGATGTGAATAACCGCAAAATCCATTCACTGTTGTCACTTGTGAATTCACTGGTGTCTCAGCAGGTGGGATAACTGAGTAGATCCCTTCCCACACTCGGAGCAGGTGAATGGTCTCTCTCCAGTGTGAACTCGATGGTGTGTCAACAGGTTGGGTAACTGACTGAATTCCTTCCCACACGCGGAGTAGGTGAACGGTCTCTCTCCAGTGTGAACTCGCTGGTGTGTCAACAGGTTGGGTAACTGACTGAATTCCTTCCCACACGCGGAGTAGGTGAACGGTCTCTCTCCGCTGTGAACTCGCTGGTGTACTGTGAGTTGAGATGACCACCTGAACCCAGTCCCGCATTGAGAGCACCTGAATGGTTTCTCGTCACTGTGAACACGTTGATGGGACATCATTTCCCCAGAGCTTTTATAGCACTTCCCGCAGTCTGAGCATTTGAATGGTCTCTCCCCAGTGTAAATTCGCTGGTGTTTCAGCAGGTTAGTTGACTGAGTGAATCCCTCCCCACACACTGAGCAGGTGAACGGTCTCTCCACAGTGTGAAGTCGCTCATGTTTCAGCAAGTTGAATGGCTGAGTGAATCCCTTCCCACACACGGAGCAGGTAAATGGTTTCTCCCCATTGTGAACTCGCTGGTGTGTCAGCAGATGGGATGAACAAGTGAATCCTTTCCCACACATGGAGCAGGTGAATGGTCTCTCTCCGGTGTCACTGTGCCGATGAGTTTCCAGTTCAGACGGGTAATTGAATCCCTTCCCACAGTCCCCGCATTTCCATGGTTTCTCCCCATTCTCACTGCATTTATGTTTTGACAGGCCTGATGATCGGCTGAAGCCTCGTCCACACACAGAACACGTGTATCGTTTCTCCCCACTGTGAACGGTGCTTTTTCCTTCCATGTTCAAAATCCAATGATATTCAGGTTACGATAAATTAGACGACTCTGTCAGATCCTGATGTGATGTTTGGTTTCAGTTTCACTAGGAAAAAGTGACCATGAAGACTGCTGGATCGTCATAAAAACCCAACTGGTTCACTAATGTCCTTCAGTGAAGGGAACCTGCCACCCAGTCTGGGCCTACACAAGACTCTGGTGTCAATAATAAAACAAGTGTTAGGGGCAGCAGGAGACTACATGGCCCTTCGAGCCTGCTCCGTCATTCAATACGATTGTGGCTTCTCTTGGGCTTCAACTGCACTTTCCTGCCCACGCCCCATATCCCTCGACTCCCTGAGAGACCAAAAATCTCCCCATCTCAGCCTGAAATATACTCAACGTTGGAGCATCCACAACCCACTAGGCTAGAGAATTCTACGTGACAAAAGGAGAAAAGGAGAGAGAGAAAGTCAGAGAGGGGAGTGGGAGAGGCAGGGGGTGAGGAAAGGGCTTTTCATAGACGTACAAATAAACCAGAACTTTGACAGAATCTCCCAAACCTGCAACCTCTACCCACGAGAAGGACCAGGGTAGCAGGTGTATGTGAACACCATCACCTCCAAGTTCCCCTCCAAGTCACACACCCTCCTGACTTGTCTGACATCCAGAACTGGATGAACAGAAATTTCCTCCATTTAAATATTGGGAAGATTGAAGCCATTGTCATCAGTCCCCACTACAAACTCCACTCCCTCGACACCGACTACCTCCCTCTCCCCGACAACTGCCTGAGACTGAACCAGACTGTTCACAACCATGGTGAAATATTTCACCCCAAGATGAGATTCCAATCACACATCCACATCATCACCAAGACCGTCTATTTCCACCTCAGTAACATTGCCTGACTCCACCCCTTATTTTCAAATTTCTGCATAGCTGCTCCCTATTGCTGGAATCTCCTCCAGCATCACAACCCTCAGAGATATCTGCGCTCCTCTAATTTGGCCTACTGAGCGTTCCTGATTTCTATTGTTCCACATTCGTGCCCATTCTGTCACTTTCCAAGGCTCCAAGCTCTGGAATTCACTCCCTAAACCTCTCCCATTCTCTACCTCATTTTCCTCCTTTAATTTACTCTGTAAAACCCACTTCTTTGACCAAACGCTTAGTCACCTGCCCTAATATCTCCTCATGTGGCTCAGTGTCAAACCTTGCTTTGTAACATTTTTGTGAAATGCCTTGGAACATTGTCTTACATTAAAAGTGCTTTATAAATAGAAATTGTTGTTGTTCCTTCATCATCACTGGGTGAATAACCTGTAACTCCTTACCTAACAGCATTGTGGGAGCACCTTCACCACACGGACTGCAGCGGTTCAAGAAGGTCAAACATCATCTTCTCCACTGGCAACTGGGGATTGGCAATATTTGCTGGTATCTATGGAGAGGGAAACAGAGTAAACATTTCAGGGTTCGCAGAATGATTTACAGGGAGTAAAAATGCTGCAGAATTTGATGATCAATATAAGCTCAGAAGTGGAATAGAAATGGACTATAGTGCAGGAAAAACAATTCCTGACTATGAAAGATACTGTGGGAAGATAAAGCTGGGAAGCCAGCAGCACATGGTCAGGGGATGGGCAGCGGAGGAAACCTCATTGAGACACAGTCAGCAGAAGTAACAATAAAATGCTAAACATAACTCAAATAGATCCATTATGAGAGACAGAGGAAGTTAGACAACGATAGAGAGGTGATCAGGGAGGGCAGAGGTGAAACGGAGCAATGGATGGACATGGATTCAGATCCTCAGTTAAGGAGCCACACCAGTCCCAGAGACTTGGAACCTCTCACAGAAAACAGAGCACAGCACTAAAAGCTCCAAATTGTAGATGGATGGTGAAAAATACTCACCTCTGAAACAATATCACCATTTTCAAATTTAACCTCTCCTGCTGGAGCCTGCAGCTGGAAAGATAGCATAAGCACCGGAGTCAGAGAAAAATCTCCCAGTTGAGGAAATACCCAGGGAGCGGAGTGATGTCACCGTGTAATTGTTGATGTATGATGATGTCACAATGTAACTGTCGATGTGTGATGATGTCACAAACACAGAACATCTGGGTCTGTGCAAACCAGTGATCACCAAACATTATGAAAGATGTGAGGGGCCTTGAGAGGGGGCAGAGGAGATTTATCAGAATGGGTCGAGGGATGAGGGATTTTAATTGTAAGATTAAATTCAAGAAACTGAGGTTGTTCTCCTCGGAGTAAAGGAGCTTGAGGGGAGATTTGATAGAGGTGTACAGGATTATGAAAGGTAGTTAAATAAAAGCTGTTCCCATTAGCTGATTATGAAAGGATTAAGGGACAGAGATTTAAGATTTTAGGTAAGATCCACAATGTGAGGAAGAGATTTTTTACCCAGTAACTGAAAATGACCTCAATGCTTACATTCAAAGGCTGGTGCTATTCAGGTCCTGGTGAATCAAGAGACTTTCAGATTTTGTCGTGATGTTCGGTTTCAGTTTCTCATCTCCCTCAAGTATCCCTTGAGTTCCTCCTCTTCTAACATCCTGTAAATGGAATTCAAAAAAACAATGAAGGTCAATCAGGATTGAAATTCAGAAAGAACAAACGTTTCTCTTGGTTTGAGTTGACTGTGTGTAAATCCTCCCCTTCTAACCCCCTGTAAAAAGAGTTTCCAAAATCCATCCCTGTCAGTCCAGGATAGAAATGCACAATATTCTCTCCTCCTGCTACCTGGAACAGGGTTACCGCGCATGCGCCCCGCTGCACATTGCCCCCCCTATAAAGATGGCGGCGGGAGAAATCCAGAATTTTTCGGCTCGTTCTCTGCAAACACAAGACCGGTACCTTGTTAGTTGAGGTCTGCGGCCTGCACTATGTCTTTATGAAGCCTCTCTTCCCACTCCGCTGGCTCCATTCCTCCTCACACACCCACTAACTCTGTTAGTTTGCGCCCACTCGACATTCTCTCACCCGCTCTGAGTAGCTTCTGTCACAAACCAGGACTGCGCATGCTTATGGATCCGACCGCAATGCGCATGCACCAGCACTCCCAGCACTGCGCATGCGTATGGCCATGCTGTTGTGAAGATAGGGCATATTCTGTCCCGCAGTGAATGCTGGGTGGCCGCTCCGCCATTGTAAGATCACGTTGTAGAACAGAAACTTCTGTCCTGTAATCAGAATACGATGGGTGCCATAGGGGAAAGACATAAAATTGTTGAATCAATGATACAGCAGCCAAATTGCTCTGGGGTCCACCGCAATTCTCGCCTGGATGCAGAACAAACCCCGACAGTTAGATCTGAACTCAGTGTAGTCTCAGCAGATGGGGTTACCTAGTAACATTTCCCCCGATACATGGAACATTTAAAGCATGTCTTGCCAGCATCTCTGCTCTGATTGTGGATCAAATTTTTTGAACTTTTAAAGTTGGAGTGTTAACGTGTGGGCAAACTGAATAAAGCCCTTTGCACATGTGAAGTATCTGAATGGTCTCCCACCAGCAAGACTGTGTTGCTGTGTCAGTAAATGGGATGAGAGTGAATCCCTTTCCAATTTTAACTAGTGAACAATCTGTTTACAGTGTGAGTTTACCTACATATTTTCAGCTCAGACATGATCTCGAAATCCACTGGTAATGGGTTCCACATTCTTAGCACTACATAAGAAAATGAGGAGGAGTAGGCCATTCGGCCCCTCAAGCCTACTCCGCCATTTAATAAGATTTTGGCTGACCTGTTAGTCACCTGAAATCTGTATCCCACCTATCACTGATAACCTATCACCCCCTTGCTTACCAAGGATATATCGACCACTGCCTTAAAAATATTCAAAGACTTTGCTTCCACAGCCTTTTCAGGAACAGAGTTCCAAAGTTTCACGACCCTCTGAGAGAAGAAAAATCGCCTCATCTCCATTTTAAATGGGTGACCCCTTGTTTTTAAACAGCGATTCCGAGTTCTAGATTATCTCACAAGAGGTAACATCCTCTCCAAATCCGCCCTGTCAAGTTCCCTGAGGATCTTATATGTTTCACTGATCAGGTAAAGTAAAGCAAAAATACTGCAGATGCTGGTTATCTGAAATAAAAACAGAAAATGCTGGAATTCTCAGCAGATCTGGTAGTGACTGTGGAGAGAGAGACATGGTTTTCATTTCAGGTCTGTAACCTTTCATCAGAACTGCACTGCATCTGAAATGTTAATAATGCCTCTCAATCCAAAGATGCTGCCAGATGTAGTAAGGGAACTCAAGAAGGAAATGAAAATCCACTTTGAGGAATGGAATCCAATGCGAATGAAGGGTGAACTGCCCGACTGACCAGAGAAAGTCAAGGCACCTTTCCCTTCTTTAAGACCTGGAACAGTGACTCTAATGTTATCAGTGAAATTGACTGATTTGTGACATTGAAAGGATTCTGGTTACTGCACATCAGGAATTCAAACCTAATATCGGCTTCGGGACAATCAGAATACTTGGTATCAGACAAGACAATGAAAGGCTCGAAGGGAGATGGCACCGGTTGTAGGAGAGCTGGTTCCCGGTGACATGCATGTGTCTGCAGTGGGTGGGATCAGACTGATTCCATGTATCTGGGATGAATGTCCCACCATTTATTTTGGAAGAGTAAAACTGATAGTGCACGATAGTCATCTGGGTAGTGCCAATCTGAAGATTAGACTCACTGACACCCTGGTTGGGATACCTTGTCAGTTAGGTTTGTGTAAGAGTCTGTAGCGCAATTGGTCAGCGTGTTTCCCTGTTAACTGAAAGGTTGGTCATTCAAGACCACCCAGGGGGTGAAGATTTTTACTGTTTTTCCCCCTCATCACCATTCATTGCCACACAGTTCTGGATTGTTATTGGGTTCTTGGGCTACAAGATATCTTCCCCAAACGGTGGCAGGTCTTTTGTTGTCCAGTGAGCTCCCACAAAAACAGCTTCTTTTTAAAATTACGTTTTCTGTCAATTACAATGAGAAAAGATTTGGACCCACTCTGTACCTTCATCTAACCCATCAGAAATTCATGAAATTATTGGAATCAAACGAACCCCTCAATTATTCTCTCTTCCTCAACTCCACAGTGAGTGAGACAGGGAAAAGCAGCAAAGCAGCAATATTCCGGCCCTGCACTCTCCAAGCACTCTCTGCCAGCAGAAAGCAACAACTGCAGCTTCAATCAGCGGGTTACTGCCCATTTCTGGGACGTGAGATACTCCAAACTGGGCCAAACCTCCCAATACACCGAGCACAAGCTCAGGTAAAACACAGGTAGATTCTATCCCGGTCACGAAACCTCCGGGCAGCATTTACAGAATTCTCGAGTGAGTGAGTCACAAATAAAATTCACACCAACTTTCTAAACTTTTCACTGTAAAGTTCCTTTCTTTTATTGAAAATCTGACTGTTGTGAATCTGAAAATGAGCACCATGGGATTTGTGTTACCGAGTGACTTGTTTTCCATTGTTTGTCCGTCAGGTTTGCAATTCAATTTGTGTTGGATATTGAAGCGATTCTGATTTCAAAAAGAGGTCACAAAAAATTTAAATATTAAATCCAGGAGAAAATCCCGAGGAAATTCGATCACAGTATTTGGAAGAAGGTGCAGCTAAGAAGTGGAAGATGTGAATGATGTTATAGGTGATTGAGGGGAATGCATTGCAACTTTGGGGCATTTTGTAGGCCGATTACGTTCCACACTTTAAAATTCCGGTCAAGCTGAGGTATCAGGTAGAAAGCAGGACGTTTAACCATGTGTATTTGGATACACAACAGTTTTTCATGTTCCTGACTGACTTAGTCGGCAGAGCATGAGAATGTTAATACTCTGGGTCATGGGTTCGAGCCCCACACTGGGTGCTGTAATACTTTAAAAATCTGAATAAAAGTGGTACAGACTGGAAACATTGACCTCCGCTTCAGCTGCTGAGTTTTTCCAGCATATCCTGCTTTTGTTTCAGATTTCCATCATTCACAGTAATTTGCTTTTATCTTTTACTTTGAAATCTTGCTGCTTAAATAAAACACCAACCGATCACTGCGGCTCCTGTGAAATTTACAAGGCAGACATTCATCACTGAAAGCAATTGACACATGTCAAATTCAAAGTACTTTCATGTCGCATCTCTTTCTGCTTCTGTCTCGCCCCCAGCTCCCTCTGCCCATCCAGCTCCCAGGTCAATTCGCTGCTTCATGCAGACACAGTCAATTCATGGGAATGGGTAAAAGTCGTGAGTAAAGAGACACCTGGATCTCATCCTCCTGATTCTCCCAGATACTGATTACAGGAATGTGCACAGTGCCCATTATCCACAGTCACTCCCCTCCAAGTTGTTCAGCTTTTTAATTGATTTTCACACTGGATTTCAATGTGAAGAAAGCTGAGCTGAGATAAGCTTATATTGTTCAGCAGATGTACTGCAAGAAGATACAAGACATGCCGATGTTAACAGTGCTCTTAGGACGTGCTGAGCTCCAGTGAAGGATTGGCACCATTACTGTGTCGCTCAATTAGTCTCGTGACAAATCTCGTGCTGGAAATGACAAGAAAACTCGCTGAATTTGTGCCGTGTTTAGATTTCAGAAGAGCCGAATACAAGGTAAGAAAGTACATCTCGCTCGAATGGGTTATAAAATGTCAGAATTGCCCGTGCTGTTGCGCTAAAATTATAGAAAGTTACAGCACAGAAAGAGGCCATTCGGCCGGGCGTGCTGATTTCAAAGAGCAGTAGTGATTGTTTGATCCATCAGGAGTGATATTTGTGCCGGTGCAAACAATAGGCAGCAAAATTCGTACTTTTCCCACCCATATTTTGCCTCACACCAACATTTCTATAGTCAGTGCTTTGCAACTTTACCTCTTCCTCCATTCCCTCACTCCACTTGAACCAAGTGTGATGTTTTCCAGCTCTGAGGCGAAACTTAAATTCTCACTTCTCTGACTCTGGTGGAGCTTTTAAACGGTACCAATCAATGAAAAATCAACACTCATTCTACCAAATTCAATAACTCGACGTTCCCTGACCGGTTATCGAACCAAGGCCGCCGAATCCTGACCACTAGGGAATCTGTAGTAGCAGTTTTCAATTCTGCTTATCTACGTTGCTTTTTGCCAATTGTTTTTTCAGTTCAGGTCTCTTTCACCACAAAACTGCCTGTTTAGGTTAAAGATAAACGACTTCTTCAGCCAATGAAAACAACGGTTGCTGTGAGCTGGAACATGAAATTGACAGTGAAGTGAAATAGTCCCACAAGTTGCTCATGTGTAACTTTCAATTTCCAAAACCCTCCACCCTATTCGCTGTTGGTCCAATGGAAGCGCCGATTCCCAGTCACTGGACATCAGGGAAACTACCAATAAGGCTTGATATTTGGATTATGGAGGCAATTTATGACATTTTCTTTTTCATTCCTGATCTCCTTCACCAGAGACAACTTTCTCCGACTAAATGGTCTGTTTAGTTTGAACACAAATGACTTCTTCACCAATGAGATGAATCATTGCTGTTAGTTGGAACATGAAATCGATACTTTCCTCCTTTAAGACAGTTCTTAAAGCCTCCCCCTTTGACCGAGCTTTTAGTCATCTAACCGAATATGAGGCTTGGTGTCATACTTTGTTATATAATGCTCCTGGGGAACGTCTTATGACGTTTCATTAGGTTAAAGGCGCTTTATAAATATAAACTGTTGTTGTTGTAGTAAAATTGGAGAAAGGTTCAGTCTTCTATCTTTTTACTTTTAAAATCTTGCTGCTTGAAATAAAAAAACACCAACTAATCACTGAGGCTCCTGTGAAACTTACAAGAATGTCATTCATCACTGAAAGCAACTGACACACATCTAATTCAAAACACTTTCATGTCGTACCTCATTCTGCTTCTGTCCCTGTATCGCCTCCAGCTCCCTCTCCCTGTCCAGCCCCCAGGTTAATTAGCTGCTTCATGCAGAGACAGTCAGTTCATGGGAATGGGTAAAACTCGTGGGTAAAGAGACAACTGGATCTCATCTTCCTGGTTCTCCCAGATACTGATTACAGGAATGTGCACAGTGCCGATTATCCACAGTCACTCCCCTCCAAGTTGTTCAGCTTTGGAACTGATTTACGCACTGGGTTTCAATGTGAAGAAAGCTGAGCTGTGATAGGCTTATATTGTTCAGCAGATATACTGCAGGAAGGTACATGACAGGCTGATGATAACAGTGCTCTTTGGATGCGGCGAGCTCCCGGGAAGGATTGGCACCATTAATGTGTCGCTCAATTAGTCTCGTGACAAATCTCGTGCTGGAAATGACAAGAAACCTCGCAGAATTTGCTCCGTGTTTTCGTTTCAAAAGAGACGAATACAAGGTAAGAAAGAATATCTCGCTGGTGTGGGTTATAAAATGGCAGAATAACCCGTGCTGTTGGGAACCATAAAATTTTAGAAAGTTACAGCACAAAGAGGCCATTCGGCCGGGCGCGCTGCTTTCAAAGAGCAGTAGTGATTGGTTGATCCATCAGGAGTGATATTTGTGCCAGTGCAAACAGTAGGCAGCAAAATTCGTACTTGTCCCACCCATATTTTGCCTCACACCAACAATTCTATAGTCAGTGCTCCTCTCCTCTTTCTTCATTGCCTCACTCCAAGTGTGATGTTTTCCAGCTCTTGAGGTGAAACTTGAACTCTCACTCCTCTGATGCTGGTGGAGCTTTTGAACTTTTCCAGTCAATGAGTGATAAACACCCGTTCCGAAAAACTCAACAACTTGACATTCCCTGACCGGGAATCGAACCCGGGCCGCGGCGGTGAAAGCGCCGAATCCTGACCACTAGACCACCAGGGAAGCTGTGCTAAAGTTTTTCGATTTGGCTTAACTACGCTGCTTTTGCCTATTGTTTTTCAGTTCAGATCTCTTTCACCACAAAACTGCCTGTTTCGGTTCAACACAAACGACTTCGTCAGCCAATGAAAACAACGGTTGCTGTGAGCTGGAACATGAAATTGACAGTGAGGTGAAATAGTGCCACAAGCTGCACATGTGTAACTTTCAATTTCCAAAACCCTCCACCCTATTCGCTGTTGGTCCAATGGAAGCGCCGATTCCAGGTCACTGGACATCAGGAAATCTACCAATAAGGCTTCACATTTGGATTATGGAGACAACTTTTGACATTTTTTTTTTCATTCCCGATCTCTTTCACCCGAGACAACTTTCTCCGACCAAATGGTCTGTGTCGGATGAACACAAGAGACTTCTTAACCAATGAGTAGAACCTTTGCTGTTAGCTGGAACATGAAATCGATACTTTCCTCCTTTAAGACAGTTCTTAAAGTCTCCCTCTTTGACTGAGCTTTTAGTCATCTGACCGAAAAGAGGCTCGGTGTCACACTTTGTTATATAATGCTCCTGGGGAACGCCTTGTGACGTTTCATTAGGTTAAAGGCGCTTTATAAATATAATTAGTTGTTGTTGTAGGATAAATATAGAAAGGGCCAATTTCTTGTTTTATCTTTCACGCTGATTCTTTTCTCAGCGAGAATTTAACATGAATTCGCACAACTAATGCGAATCAAGTTTGCGACGTTAAAAACGTTTTCACCCCCTCAGGGAACTGAGCCACATTGACAATCGCAGAGAAACAGACACACAGGGATATACACCGAATGTGACAGAGGCCTAAGGAGAGACACACACCCAGAAAGCAAGAGTGTCACCAACTTGGCTCCATGTTTGTTCCATTTCCGAAAGCAAATTCCCTGAATGCTGACAAATGAATGGAAATCAGAAATTGCGGACGTATTTGGATAGATTTCCTGCTAATTAACTGATAATTAATTTGGTTAAAATCAAAAATGGTGAAAACTTTAGTCAGCAGGATTCCAACCCTTGTGTTCATATTTACAACAAACGTTAATCATCGAACTTTCGCTCACACTGAAATGAAAACGCTTGGATAATGCTCTTGCCATGTTTCAAACCGCAGCTCCATCATATGTGATGCGAATATGACCCCACTCGCCTCTATCAAGCCTGCGCTGTAAAGAGCCCAATGGAGCTGTCTGCAATGTTAAGCGGTGACGTCATGCAGCAGCACTTTGGGTCTTTATGTGTAGGCGAACATTTTGGGTCCAGTAACCAAAATGTCATTAGTTTTAAGTTAATTATTGATAAGGATAGGTCTGGTCCTCGAGTTGAGATTCCAAATTGGAGAAAGGCCAATTTTGTGGAAATGAGAAAGATTCTAGGAAGAGTGGATTGGGATAAGTTGTTTTCTGGCAAGGACGTGTTCAGTAAGTGGAAGGCATTCAAAGGCGAAATTTTGAGAGTGCAGAGTTTGCATGTTCCTGTCAGGGTTAAAGGCAAAGTTAACAGGCATAGGGAACCTTGGGTTTCAAGGGATATTGGCGATCTAGTTAAGAAGAAGAGAGAGGTGTATAGCAGGTATAGGCAACAAGGAGCAAATGAGGTACTTGTAGAGTATAGGAAATGTAAGAATATACTAAAAAAGGAAATCAGGAAGGCAAAAAGAAGACATGAGGTTGCTTTGGCAGATAATGTGAAGGTAAACCCGAAGAGTTTCTACAAGTATATTAAGAGTAAAAGGATATTAAGGGACACAATTGGTCCCCTTGAAGATCAGAGTGGTCATCTATGTGTGGAGCCTCACGAGATGGGGGAGATCTTAAACAGTTTTTTTTTGCATCAGTATTTACTCAGGAAACTGGCATACTTTATAAGGAAGGAAGTAGTAGTGTCATGGAACATATAGAGATTAAAGAGGAGGAGGTGCTTGCTGCCTTACAGCGAATAAAGGTAGATAAATCCCTCGAGCCTGACATGATATTCCCTCGGACCTTGAGGGAGACTAGTGTAGAAATTGCAGGGGCCCTGGCAGAAATATTTAAAATGTCCTTAGCCACGGGTGAGGTGCCGGAGGATTGGAGGGTAGCTCATGTTGTTCCGTTGTTTAAAAAAGGCTCCAAAAGTAAACCAGGTAATTACAGGCCAGTGAGCCTGACGTCAGTTGTAGGTAAATTATTGGAAGGTGTTCTGAGAGATCGGATAAAAAAATATTTGGACAGCCAAGGGCTGATTAAGGATAGTCAGCATGGCTTTGTGCGTGGTAGGTCGTGTTTAACAAACTTTGTAGAGTTTTTTGAGGAGGTTACCAAGAAATTAGATGAAGGAAAGGCTGTGGATGTTGTCTACATGGACTTTAGTAAGGCCTTTGACAAGGTCCCACATGGCAGGTTAATTCAGTAGGTTCAGACGCTTGGTATCCGTGGAGAGGTTGTAAACTGGATTCGAAATTGGCTGTGTGGGAGAAGACAGAGAGTGGTAGTGGATGAATGCTTCTCAGACTGGAGGTCTGTGACTAGTGGTGTGCCTCAGGGATCTGTGCTGGGACCATTGTTGTTTGTTGTCTATATCAGTGATTTGGATGATAATGTGGAAAAATGGATCAGCAAGTTTGCTGATGACAATAAGATTGGAGGCGTTGTGGACAGCGTGAAAGGCTTTCAAAGCTTGCAGAGAGATCTGGACCAACTGGAAAAATGGGCCAGAAAATGGCAGATGGAATTTAATGCGGAGAAGTGTGAAGTGTTGCATTTTGGAAGGACAAACCAAGGTAGGATATACACAGTAAATGGTAGGGCACTGAGGAGTGCGGAGGAACAAAGGGATCTGGGAGTTCAGATACATAATTCCCTGAAAGTGGCGTCACAGGAGGACAGGGTTGTAAAGAAAGCTTTTGGCATACTGGCCTTCATAAATCAAAGTATTGAAGATAGGAGTTGGGATGTTATGGTGAGGTTGTATAAGACATTGGTGAGGCCAACTTTGGAGTATTGTGTGCAGTTCTGGTCGCCTAACTACAGGAAGGATATCAGTAAGTTTGAGAGAGTGCAGAGAAGATTTACTAGGATGTTGCCGGGTCTTAAGGAGTTGATTTACAGGAAAAGATTAAACAGGTTAGGACTTTATTCCTTGGAGAATAGAAGAATGAGGGGAGATTTGATAGAAGTTTACAAAATTATGAGGGGTATAGACAGAATAAATGCGAGTAGGCTCTTTCCACTTAGATTAGGAGAGATAAACACGAGAGGACATGGCTTTAGGGTGAAAGGAGAAAGGTTTAGGGGGAACATTAGGGGGAACTTCTTCACTCAGAGAGTGGTGAGAGTGTGGAACGAGCTACCATCTGACGTGGTAAATGCGGGCTTACTCTTAGGTTTTAAGAATAAATTGGATAGATACATGGATGGGAGAGGTCTGGAGGGTTATGGACAAGGTGCTGGTCAATGGGACCAGCGGAATAATATTTCGGCACAGACTATTAGGGCCAAATGGCCTGTTTTCTGTGCTGTAGTGTTCTATGGTTCCATGGTTCTGTGGAGTTCGGCTGTTCTCATTAGGAATGCTGGAGACAGACTGATCAACAATGTCATCCTCAAATGGCACAGCGCAGTAAGAGGACCTTCCACCCATCGTGTCTATGTCAGTTTTGTACAAAGAGCTTTATAATTAATGACAATTTTCTTCTCTTTCTCCTTAGCCCTGTTTTTTTTCGCTTTCAAGCCATTGCTCAATTCCCGTTTGGAAACTCGGTGTTAAGAAAACCAATATTGAAAGCTTCAGCTGGTTCCTCACCTGAGCAAATACGTCATCCTTGCTCCAGGGAATGACGTCTGCAGTGCTTTACTTTGGTCAGAAGTTCAAGGCAATATAATTTGCAGGTAAACCTCGATTTTTTTTAATTCATTCACATGATGTGGGCTTCGCTGTCTTGGCCAGCATTTATTGTCCATCCCTAATTGCCCTTGGGAAGGTGGTCTGCCTTCTTGAACCACTGCAGTCCATGTTGTGTAGGTACTTACAGTGTGCTGTTAGTAAGGGAGTTCCAGGATTTTGACCCAGTGACAGTGAAGGAACGGCGATATATTTCCAAGCCATGATGGTGAGTGAATTGAAGGGGAACTTCCAGGTGATGATGTTCCTATCTATCTGCTGCCCTTGTCCTTCAAGCTGGTAATGGTCGTGGGTTTGGAAGCTACTGTCGTGGAAGCCTTGGTGAATTCCTGCAGTGCATCTTGTAGATGGTACACACTGCTGCTACTGTGCATCGGTGGTGAAGGGAGTGAATGTGGATGTGGTGCCAGTCAAGTGGACTGCTTTGCCCTGGACGGTGTCCAGCTTCTTCAGTGTTGCGGGGGCTGCACTCATCCAAGCAAGTGGGGAATATTCCATCACACTCCTAACTTGTGCCTTGTAGATGGTAGACAGGCTTTGGGGAGTGAAGAGGTGAGTTACAGTTGCACGATTCCTAACCTCTGACCTGCTCTTGTAGCCACAGTGTTTATATCGCTAGTTCAGTTCAGTTCCTGGTCAATGGGAACCCCCAGGATGTTGATAGTGAGGGATTCAGTGATGGTAATGCCATTGATCATCAAGAGGCGATGGTTGGATTCTCTCGTGTTGGAGATGGTCATTGCCTGACACTTATGGGGTGCGAATGTTATTTGCAACTTGTCAGCCCAAGCCTCGATATTGTCCAGGTCTTGCTGCATTTAGAAATGGATTGCTTCAGTATCTGAGGAAATGGGTATGGTGCTAAACATTGCGCAATCATCAGCTAACTTCGCCACTTCTGACCTTATGATGGATGGAAGTTCATTGCTGAAGATGGTCGGGCCGAGGACACTAACCTAAGGAACTCCTGCAGTGATGTCCTGGAACTAAGATGACTGACCTCCAACAACCACAACCATCTTCCTTCGTGCTAGGTATGACTCCAACAAGCGGAGAGTTTCCCCCTGATTCCCATTGATTCCAGTTGAGTTCAGGCACCTTGATACCACACTCGATCAAATGCTGACTTGATGTCACCTCATCTCGGGAGTTCCGCTCTTTTGGTTGTATTTGAACCAAGGCTGTAATGAGGTCAGGAGCTGAGTGGCCCTTACGGAAACCAAACTGCGCATTAGTGAGCAGGTTATTGCGAAGTCTGTGCCACTTGATAGCACTGTTGATGACCCCTTCCATTACTTTACTGATGATGGAGAGTAGTCGGATGGGGCGGTAATTGGCTGGGTTGGATCATTCTTACTCTTTCTTTCCCAGTTTGGCCGGGAGAACGAGGAGAGACAGTGTAAATTGCAGGGTTCCGGGGAAAAGATCAGGTAATGGCAGTGACAGGACGGGCAGAAAGACCTCTTTCTCCGCTGTAACCATTGCATGATTTCATACAAATAATAGTAGTAGGGGACCAGCTTCTGTAGTCGTAGCCGAGTGGTTAAGGCGATGGATTAGAAATCCATTGGGGTTACCCCGCGCAGGTTCGCATCCTGCCGACTACGTTTCCCATTATTTTGGATTTTATCGGCGCACAAACAGAGCTAATTATCGTTTGAATCGAGGGAAAGCGATCCAAACACACCCGTGTTCTCTTGTTTCCGTTCATTTGTCAGCTTTCTGCAAATCTCCAGTTGGAAATGGAAAACAAAACGGAGCCAATTTGGTGACATGATTTCACTGTGGCATTTGTCTCTCCTTAGGCCTCTGTCACTCTCGGTGTATACCTGTCTGTGTTCCTCTGTGTGGGTCAATGTGGTTCAGTTCCCTGAGGAGGTGAACACATTTTTACGAGCACCAGCTGTATTCACATTAGTGGTGCAAGTTCACATTACAATGTTACAGTGAAAAGTATCAGGATAAAAGAGACAAGAGTAGTTTGTCTCTTTCTATGTATGGACTACAACAACAACTTATATTTATAAAGCTCCTTTTTCCTAATGAAACGTCATAAGGCGTTACCCAGGAACATTATATAACAAAGTGTGACACCGAGACACATATTCGGTCAGGTGACTAAAAGCTCGGTCAAAGGGAGAGGCTTTATGAACTGTCTTAAAGGAGGAAAATATCGATTTCATGTCACAGCGAACAGCAATGATTCTTCTCATTGGCTGAAGAGGACACTTGTTTTCAACCGACATAGACCATTTGGTCAAAGAAACTTGTCTTTGGTGAAGTTTGTAGAAGTAAATTCCACTACACTTTGGCGGCCTATAAACAACTCCCGCCAATGTTTGCTGCCACTTGCTGTTTCTTAGCTCCACCCAAACTGATTCTACATCTTGATGCTTCAATCTAAGATCCTCTCTCACTAATGTACCGATCTCGTTCCTTATAAACAGCGCGACCCCGCCTCGTTTTCCTTTTTGCCCATTCTTCCTAAATGACGAATATCTTTGAATATTCAGATCAACCAATCACACTGTTCTTTGGAAGCAGCACGAAGGGCCAAATGACCTCTTTCCTTGCTGTAACTTTCTGTCATTTGTTGTTTCCTAGCACCACGGTTAAGATTAATTTTCTTATTATCCATGTGATGCTTTGAATTCAAGACAAATTCAGCGAGTTTTCTTTTCATTTCTAGCACAGATTTTGGAACCGGACTCGTTGAGCGACATTTAAATGGTCTCAATCGTTAGATGAAGCTCACCGAGTCCAAACAGACACCGTGAGCATCAGCCTGTTATGTACATTCTTGCTGTACATCTTCTGAGCTATAAGCTGATCACAGCTCCACTTTCCGCACATTGAAAGACATTGTGAAAATAAGCACAATTTCAAATCTTAACAACTCGCATATTTGTGATTTTCTGTGTGTGTCAACGTCGTTCAGTTTCCCATTTTCACTACCCAAACATTATCCATGTTAGTTTTCTGTCTTCATATCAGCAAAAAAAAAAGCAGTTAACAAGACATTTCTCTCTTTATTTTGAGTGGAGACTGTTCAGCAACTAAACTTCTGGATGTTACAAAGCGGAGGATGATTGAAGTTTTCAGATGATCTTATTAAGTAGCTGAGAATGCTCGACGGGCCGTTCTTTTTTATATCCTAATTCAGTGTCAATGATTGTGTCTAATCTGAATGTGCTAGTGAGGCCGAGCGGGCTCAGCCGCTGGTTCAGGTTTCAGTCTCTCTGGTGATTTGGGCTTTACTCCCACCGCTGCCAACCTTTCTGGTGGTTTGTTATTTGAGACGCTTCCAAAAAATTATCCGTGCGGTGAAGGAGCAGCTGATCTGTGCAGTGTTGTATTTCAGTTGGAAGAATGAAGAGAGACAGTGTAAATCCCAGGGTGACTGGGAAAACGTGGGACAATGGCACGGACTGGAAGACCTCCTTTCACTGGAACTCCCTGTATTCATTCTATTATTTTAAACAAACAACATGCAGCCTTTACTCAGTTGTCCTGGCCGAGTGGTTGAGGCGTTTTTCCACGTGGTTCAAATCCTGCCAACTCCCCTTCTTCTCACTCCTGATTGACACAAACTGTCTGCAAAATAAATTATCAGTCAAATGAATAAGAAAACCACCCAAACACCCCCGTGTTTCTGACTTCAGTTCATCTGCAAACATTCACTAGCAGTCTGAAATGGAACAATAATTGGCCAAGTTAGTGACATCCTTGCTTTCTGGGTCTTTGTCTCTCCTTCGGCCTCTGTCACTCTCGTTGTATGTGTCGGTGTGTGTTCCTCTGTGTGTGTCAATGCGGTTCAGTTCCCCGAGGGGATGGACACATATTCACCAACACAACCTTGATTAACATTGGTTGTGCAACTTTATATTAAAATGTCAAAGAGAAAAATATCAGGATGAACGATGCAAGTGGAGTTTGCAATGTGTGGAAAGAGATGCAGCAAAGAAGTGGAAGATGTGAATGATGTTATTGATGATTGAGAGGAAGGCATTACCACCTTGAGGATTTTGTAGGTCGATTACCTTCCACAGTTTGAAATTCAGAACAAGCTGAGGCTCCAGGAGGTAACAACATTGATCTCCCTGAATTTTCACATAGGAAATAACGCGCGTGCATGCCCGGCTAGGTAGTGACAGAGACAGGGCGTGCAGAAGGTCCTCCTTGTCTGCTGTAACCATTCTATGACTTCATATAAATAATACAGGCCTAATGCCAGCAACTGTAGTCGTGGCCGAGTGGTTAAGGCGATGGACTTGAAATCCATTGCAGTTACCCCGCGCAGGTTCAAATCCTGCCGGCTACGTTTTCCATTATTTCTGATTTTAACCATTGTAAATGGGATCGACATTTTCACAACACCTGCAGTAGCAAAGATTGACCATTGGGTGGCAGTGGAACCGTGATTGCTTACATCACATGAAGCAGACGCGGTCTCAGTTATTACTGCATTTGGCACTGTCTCTGTTCATATTAACTTAGATGCCGTTTCTGTTTCTATTACACTAGGACATGTCTCTAATCATATTAGAGAAGGTCATCTCTCAGTTGTTTCTGTAATTGGTTCAATCTCAGTTGTTAATGTACTGGACTATGGCCATAATACAGTTGGCACTATCTCAGTCATGACTGCACTGAAGCAGGTCTCGACCAAAGTTACAATAAGCCATACCCCAGTTGTCACTGCACTATAGCTTGTCTCTGGTTATAGAAAACTAGAACATATTTTTATTTGCATTTCACAAGACTCTGCCTCAGCTATTACTCCAGTAGAACCTGCCACGTGTCTATCAAACTGAACCCTGTCTCAGGTGATGCTGCACCAATACATGCCTCCATTCATATCACACAATTCCCTGTTTCTGTTGTTATTGTCCTAAACCATTACTCTCTTATTGCTGTACTAGTGTATGTCTCTGTTTTTATTAATCTCGTACCTTTGCCGGTATTTAATTCACCAGACACTACGTCAGTTGTTGTGAAAAAGAGCCCTGAATTATGTGAAGCTGCACTAGACCGTGTATCAGTTTTCTTAAACTGGATCCGGTCAGTGTTATCGCTACACCAGGCTGGTTCATATTACACAAGATCCTGTCTCAATTATTACTGCACTCGTCACTGTCCCACTTATGTTTCACTAGGTCGCGGCCCTACTTATAACACACTGAATCATGTCTGCACTTATATTCCTCTAGATCGTATTTCAGAACAATTTACACTAGATTCTGTATCAGCCTGTATCACACTCGAGCTGATCTGTCTTTTTAATTAAAATGGATCCTGTCTTTGCAGAGACTTTGTCTTTGTACCTCTGTCTCTGCTTCTATTCCACTGTCCCTTTCCCTGTTTTTTCTCCACGAGATCAGATCTGTCTCTCTTCCACTGGCGGCAGTCTCTGTTATTACGACTTAAGACTCTTTCTGGGAAGCAATTACCCTGTGCCCTGTGCTTGTAATAACTGCCCTATTTCACTTGATGTTGATCCAGGCCCTGTATCGGTAACTATTGCACGAGACACATCTCCGCTATTACAGCAGTAGGCATTGTCTATGTTAATATAGCACTCGTCACCGCCCCTGTTATTCATGCACTAGGTCACGTCTTTGCTTAAGTAACATTAGATGGCCTCTCTAGTAATGCCTCTGCTTAAATTGCACTAGGCCCTGTCTCAGTAATAACCACACCAGGCTCTGTCTCTGTTGTTACTACACTATTCTATGTCTCTATAAGGTGAACGTTGAGTTAGAAATGGGCCTCTGACTTTGGCCTAAAACTACAGGTTTTGACTGTTTGTTCTGCGCAGTTCCTAATGTTCTGTTTCATTACAGCCAACAGAATTACATATGAGACATCACCTGTTCTGTGTGTCGGTGTGAAAAGAAATCATGCTGCGTCATTCCACAAAGATAAAAGATGTATCTTCACCAGATTGTTTCATTTTATTTTATTTTCTCTTATTCAAACTGTAACCACAGATCGTCAAATAACGTAAATATTCATTGATAGTATATTCTGTTGTGTGCTCTTGTTTAGAAATTCATGTCATACCAAACATTTCTTTGCTAAGGCGGGCACGTTTGTCACCACAATCACTTAATGTCAGTCATATCTGTGTCTGAGACAGCGTCTAACTCACTGAAACGTATTGATTTCTCTCTCTCAGATAAAAAGCAAAATACTGCGGATGCTGGAAATCTGAAACAAAAACAAAAATACCTGGAAAAACCCAGCAGGCCTGACAGCATCTTCGGAGAGGAGCACAGTTGACGTTTCGAGTCCGTGTGACTCTTCTTCAGAACTAAGGAAATGGAGGAATGCAGTGAAAAATAAGCTGGTAGTGGGGGGTGGGGCAGGTTGAGCTGGATAGAGGGGCAGTGATAGGCGGAGGCAAAGAAGAGATGTCATAAAACAAAAGGACAAAGAGATGTTGACGGTGGTGATATTAGCTAAGAAATGTGCTAATAGGTGATATTAAGGGTAGAAATCAGGACGAGCAAGGTAGAGATAGCCCTAGTCGGGGTGGGGTGGGGGGAAGGGATCGAAATAGGCTAAAAGGTAGAGATAAAACAATGGACGGAAATACATTTAAAAATAATGGAAATAGCTGGGAAAAGAAAAAAATATATAAATTGTTGGAAAAAAAGGGAAACCGGAAAGGGGGTGGGGATGGAGGAGAGAGTTCATGACCTAAAGTTTATGAACTCAATATTCAGTCTGGAAGGCTGTAAAGTGCCTAGTCGGAAGATGAGGTGCTGTTCCTCCAGTTTGCGTTGAGCTTCACTGGAACAGTGCAGCAGGACAAGGACGGACATGTGGACATGAGGGTAGAGTGGTGTGTTGAAATGGCAAGCGACAGGGAGGTCTGGGTCATGCTCGCAGACAGACCGAGGTGTTCCACAAAGCAGTCACCCAGTCTGCGTTTGGTCTCTCCAATGTAGAGGAAACCGCATTGGGAGCATCAAATGCAGTAGACTAAATTGAGGGAAGTGCAAGTGAAATGCTGCTTCACTTGAAAGGAGTATTTTGGCCGTTGGACGGTGAGGAGGGGGGAAGTAAAAGGGCAGGTTTTGCAGCTTTTGTGGTTGCATGGGAAGGTGCCATAGGTGGGGGTTGAGGTGTAGGGGGTGATGGAGGAGTGGACCAGGGTGTCACGGAGGGAATGATCCCTGCAGAATTCCGCCGGGGCGGGGGTGAAGGGAAGATGTGTTTCGTGGTGGAATCATGCTGGAGTTGGTGGAAATGGCGGAGGATGATCCTTTGAATGCGGAGGCTGGTGGGGTGATAAGTGAGGACAAGGGGGACCTTATCATGTTTCTGGGAGGGAGAAGAAGGTGTGAGGGTGGATGCGCGGGAGATGGGCCGGATACGGTTGAGGGCCCTGTCAACCACTGTGGGTGGAAAACCTTGATTAAGGAAGAAGGAGGGCATGTAAGAGGAACTGTTTTTGAAAGTGGCATCATCAGAACAGATGCGACGGAGGCGAAGGAACTGAGAGAATGGGATGGAGTCCTTACAGGAAACCAGGTGTGAGGAGCTGTAGTCGAGGTAGCTGTGGGAGTCGGTAGGCTTCTAATGGATATTGGTGGACAGTCTATCACCAGAAATTGAGACAGAGAGGTCAAGGAAGGGAAGGGAAGTGTCAGGAATGAACCATGTGAAAATAATGGAGGGTTGGAAATTGGAAGCAAAATTAATACATTTTTCCCGGTCCAGGCGAGAGCATGAAGCAACACCGAAACATTCATCGATGTACCGGAGAAAGAGTTGTGGGTGGGGGCCGGAGTAGGACTGGAACAAGGAATGTTCCACATACCCCATAAAAAGACAAGCATAGCTGGGGCCCATGCGGGTACCCATAGCCACACCTTTTATTTGGAGGAAGTGAGAGGAGTTTAAGGAGAAATTGTTCAGTGTGAAAACAAGTTCAACCAGACGGAGGAGAGTAGTGGTGGATGGGCATTTTTCGGGCCTCTGTTCGAGGAAGAAGCGGAGAGCCGTCAGAGCATCCCGGTGGGGGATGGAGGTGTAGAGGGATTGACGTCCATGGTGAAGAGGAGGCAGTTGGGGCCAGGGAACTGGAAATTGATGATATGATGTCGGGTGTCAGAGGAATCACGGATGTAGGTGGGAAGGGACTGGACAAGGGGAGAGAGAATGGAGTCAAGATAGCAAGAAATGTGTTCCGTGGGGCAGGAACAGGCTGACACGATCGGTCTGCCGGGACAGCCGTGTTTGTGGATTTTGGGCAGGAGGTATAAGCGGGCCGTCCGAGGTTGGGAGACTATGTGGTTGGAAGCTGTGGAAGGAAGATCTCCAGAGGAGATGAGGTCAGTAACGGTGCTGGAAACAATGGCTTGTTGTTCAGTGGTGGTGTCATGGTCCAGGGTCAGGTAGGAGGAAGTGTCTGCGAGTTGACCTTCAGCCTCTGTGAGGTAGAGATCAGTGCGCCAGACAACAACAGCACCACCCTTGTCAGCAGATTTGATGACAATGTCAGGGTTGAACCTGAGAGAACGGAGTGCAGCAAGTTCAGAGAGAGACAGGTTAGAGTGGGTGAAAGGAATAGAGGAATTGAGATGATAGCTTCCCCGATGGTCTAGTGGTCAGGATTCAGCACTTTATCAGTAGTAGCCTGGGTTCGATTCCCAATCATGGAATGCAGATTTTTTTTTTATCTTGTTAAAATGAGTATTAATTACCTATTGATGGAAACAATTTAACAGCTCCAACAGAATCAGTGGAGTAATAGTTGCAGTTTCACAGCAGAGTTGGAAATGTCATATTTGGACAAGTAGACAACAAAGTCAGAAACGGAGTGAAAGAAGGACAAGAGAAGGGCTGGGTGCAAAGCACTGACCACAGAGATGGTGGCGCCAGGAAAAATATGGGTGGGAGAAGGGAAAGTTTTGCTGCCTACTGTTTGCACTGACATAAATATCACTCCTGATGGATCAACCAATCGCTACTGCTCTTTGACAGCAGCACGCCAGGCCGAATGTCCTCTTTCTGTGCTGCAACTTTCTATAATTTTATGTTTCCCAACAGCACAGGTCATTCTTCCATTTTATAACCCATTCGAGGGAGATGTACTTTCTTATCTTGTATTCGGCTCCTTTGAAACCAAAGCACGGAGCAAATTCAGCGAGTTTTCTTGTCATTTCCAGCATGAGATTTGTCACGAGATTAATTGAACGACACATTAATGGTGTCAATCGTTCACTGGAGCTCACCGCGTCCAAAGAGCACTGTTATCATCTGCCTGTTATGTAACTTCTTGCAGTACATCTGCTGAACTATATTAGCTTATCACAGCTCTGCTTTCTTCACATTGAAATCCAGTGTGAAAATATGAGAATTTTCAAAGCTGAACAACGTAGACAAGACTGGAAGGGAAGTGTGATTGTGGATAATCTGCACTGTGCACATTCCTGCAATCAGTACTTGGGTGAATCAGGAAGATCCTGGTGTCTCTGTACGCTGCTATCTGTAAACCGATCACGTTTTGTTTTACGTTCCCACCAGCTGACTGCGTTTGCATCAAGCAGCTAATTGACCTGGACGGGCAGAAAGAGTTGGAGGCGAATATCTGTTCTGCACAAGTTTCACAGCTAATTCAACAATCCCGCCTTTTCTCCACAGCCATTTATATTTTATTGTCTCTCAGTATTAATGTTGAAGTGAAACACCACACAGACCTGTTTTAACTGTGAGCTGCCACTTTTTCGACCAATCGGGCAATTTTAGCAGCAGTGGAAGTGGTATTTGAAACCAAGCTTCATTTTTACAGCCCATCGCCTTGCCTAGCATTACTACTCAAATAGAACAGAAGCAAAGCAGCAACAATACGTCATAAGGCCCCACAAGCCTCCTCTGTCACTTTATAAGATCATGGCGGATCTCCAGCCTCAACACCAATTTCCCACCCAATCCCGATCGCCCTTCATTCCCTTAGAGTCCAAAAATCAGGAGAATTTTTGGATGTTTTTTCTTCCATTGATCCGAGAGTTCTGTGGACACCTGGTTGAAATCAGCAATAATAAGAAGCACAGTCGGTAAGATTGGAACTTTCCTGGGGAATCTCCAGTGGATTTTAGAAGCATCGTTTTCACCACTGGGACACGATGATTGACCAAGGCCCCAGTGCTTTCCACTCAATCATCAATAACATAATTCACAGCTTCCGCTTCTCCGCTGTACCTCCTTCCAAACATTGGGATCCATTTTCCTCAGGATTTGTTCCTGGATTCAATATTTAGCTGCTTTGTGACCTCATTTTAAAAACAGATTCGCTTCAATATCCAACACAAATTGAATTGCAAACCTGAAGGACAATCAGTGGAAAACAAGTCACCCGGTAACACAAATCCCATGGTGCTCATTTTCAGATTCACAACAATCAGCTTTTCAATAAAATGAAGGAATTTGACAGTAAAACGATTGAGAAAGTTGGTGTGACTTTTATTTGTGACTCACTCACTCGGGTAATCTGTAAATGCTGCTCCCAGGTTTTATGACCGGGATATAATGTACCTGTGTTTTCCTGAGCCTGTGCTCGGTGTATTGGGAGGTTTGGCCCGGGTTGGAGTATCTTGTGTTCCGGGGATGGGCAGTAACCCGCTGATTGAAGCTGCAGTCGCCGCTTTCTGCTGGCAGAGGGTGATTGGAGAGTGCGGGGCCGGAATATTGCTGCTTTTCTGCTTTTCCCTGTCTCACTCACTGTGGAGCTGAGGAAGAAAGAACAATTGATGGGTTTGTTTGAATCCAATAACTTCATAAATTTCCAGTGTGTTGGATATCAGTGCATGGTAGGTCTAAATGTTTTCTCATTATATTTGAAATGAATATTCGAAAAAAAGCCGCTTAGCTGGGAGCTCACTGGATAACATTGGAGCCGGCAACATTTCCGGGGTCTTGACATTCAGCTCAAGTAGCCAATGACAACAGGGAACTGAGTGACAATTAATGCTGAAAAAAAAGGGAAATTTCGTCCCTGGGTGGTCTCGAACCACCAACTTTTCGGTTAACAGCCGAACGCGCTAACCAATTGAGCCACAGAGACCGATGCCACCTCTAACAATGGTGTCATCGAGTTAAAGTTTCAGATTGCTGCTACAGGAATGACAATTGTTCTCTATCAGTTTTACTCTTCCAAAATAAAGGGCGGAACATTCATTGTGGATACATGGAAACAGTCTGATCCCACCCACTGCAGACACACCCATGTCACCGGGAACCAGCTCTCCTACAACCGGTGCCGTCTCCCTTCGAGTCTTTCGCTGTCTTGTCTGTTACCAAGTATTCTGATTGTCCTGAAGCCGATGTTAGGTTTGACTTCCTGATGTGCAGTAACGAGAATCATTTCAATGTCTCAGATCAGTTAATTTCACTGATAACATCAGAGTCAATGTTCCAACGTCTTAAAGAAGGGAAAGGTGCTTTGACTGTCTCTGGTCAGTGGGACAATTCACTCTTCATTCTCCTCTGATTCCGGTTCCCAAAGAATATCTGAAGGTTCACAAAGCTGGAGGCTGAGATTTCTATTTTGGTTCCTTCTCCATTTTCCCACCTGCCAACTGACAATATATTCCAAAATTTATGAAGTTATTAGATTCAAACAAACCCATCAATTGTTCTTTTTTCCTCCACTCCACAGTGAGTGAGACAAGGAAAAGCAGCAAAGCAGCAATATTCCGGCCCCGCACTCTCCAATCACCCGCTGCCAACAGAAAGCGGCGACTGCAGCTTCAATCCTCCGCCTTGCATCATGTCCAGGGATGAGGAAATTCTGTTTTGTGGATATTTTATGGAGACCGTGATTGTCCTCTGTGGAGCAAAGAAGGTTAAACGGAGATTTCTCGGAGCTGCTCAAAATGATGGGGGTGGGGGCAACGGGGACGTGCGGTTTGATAGAGCAGATGGGGAGAAACTGTTTCCACTGACGGGGGTCAGTAACCAGAGGACTAGGATTTAAGATAATTAAAGAAGGACAGACTTGCATTTTAATAGCGCTATTCCAGACCAGTGGATGTCTCAAACCACTTTCCAGCCAATTAAGTAATTTTTGAAATAAAAACAGACAATGTTGGAAAAACTTAGCAGGTTTCTCTCTCAGAAGATGCTGTCAGGCCTGCTGAGTTTTTCCTGTATTTTCTGTTTTCCTTTCCAGATTTCCGCAGTTTTGCTTTAATTGAAGTGCAGTCATTGTTGTAATGTAGGAAACACGGCAGCCAATCACCGCTCAGGAAACAGTCAAAACCAGGCACGTCACAATGAGCAGACCGTGTGTTCTTGGTTGAGGGTTAAACACTGACCAGGTCACGTGGCTGCAACGTGAACCCACAAATTCTGATTATGGCTCTGCCCAGTTTTAAACCGGAGAACGTTTCATGTGTTAGGCAAGCATGAAAATCACTGCACCACAGAAACAGGAAACAGCACAAAGGCTCAATGGGCTTCACTAAAATGTTAAGCGGTGACGTCATGCAGCAGCACTTTGGGTCTTTGTTTTGAAAAAATGGAATTCAGCTGTTCTCATTAGGAATGCTGGAGACAGACTGATCAACAATGTCATCATCAAATGGCACAGCTCTACAAGAGGTCTTTCGGACAATCAATCAATGTCAGTTTTGTTCAACGGGCTTTCTTGTTCATCTCAATTTATTTGTCTCTTTCCATAACCCTGATCTTTTTCTCCCTTTCAAGTCATTGCCAATTCCCTTTTGAAAACTCTGCGTTAAGAAAAAACAATATTGGAAGAGGCGCAGGGCCTTCTGCTGTGTCCATGCACAATGTATGAAAGTTAAGAAAGTTTTCGTAACCCAATGACATGAAGAGTTGGATTCTGAAACCTTTGACAAGTTTTCAAATTTTTTGAAATCGTTGATGTCAAATCAAATTATCAAAAAATATTTACCCTGACCAAACATCTCCTCATTTTTCTCAGTCAATATATACAATCTCATTACCTATTACCAACATTTCATTGAGTAAACACGCAGAGTCACAAAGGAAAAAAGAAACATCATTTGAAACATCGAAATAATGAAACATTGAAAAAACAAGTTAGCAGTGGAGATGATTTCTGTTTGTTACAAAGTGCAGGATGATCTGATTAACTGGCGGAGCTGGTTCAAGTTTCCCAATGACTTCCCCCTTCTCCTTTCCGTCTGTTCATTTCGTTGCAATACCAGTGAAGGAAATTATGACTAGCACTTTGTCACGTGATAGCGTGATTTAGTGGTCTAAGGCGCTGGATTAGGGCTCCAGTTTCTACAGAAACGTAGGTTCGAATCCCACCGTCGCCAAACGTTCAAGTTACCTTCCTTTTAGGATCTGCAGCTGTCCCATTTGAACCAACAGATCGCAACTCACATTAAACCCAGCGGACTGTGCGGTGTTTTACTTTAATCGGGAGAATGAGGAGAGACAATATAAATATGAGTTGCTGTCTGAAAAAGGCGGGGTGTGGAATTGCAGTCGGAGAGTTGCTCTTCCAGAGAGTCGGCATGTGAACAATATGCTGAATGACCGTCTGATGTAGCCGTCTATGATTTTATACAAACTACATTCATGCAAATCTGGGGCTTGGATTCACGACTGAGTTGTTAAGGCGACAGGTTTTGAATCTAATGGGGTCTCCACAGGTGGGCTGGAATCCTGACAACTACTCTTCTTATCATTCCTGAATTTTAGAATGTGCCTGCACAATTAAATGTCGATTAAGTTGAAGAAAAAACATCCAAAGACCCCAAAGTTCTCTAATTTCCATTCGTCTCCAAGCGTTCACAAAAGTTACAGCTAGAAATGGAACAAAAACAGAGCCAGGTTGGTGTCAGGCTTGCTTTCTAGATGTCTGCCTCTCCTTAGAGACAAATCCTTGTCCTCTGTCACTCTCGGTGTATATGCCTGTGTGTGTTCCTGTGTGTGTGCCAATGCGGTTCAGTTCCCCATTTCACCATCCAAACATTATTCACGTTAGCTGTATGGCTTCATATTAAGGTGGTACAGAGAATAAAAAGAGCAGTTTTAAAATATACAAGAGGAGTTTTCTTTCATTTTTTTGAATGAAGACTTTTCAGCTTCTGGGGGTCAGTTTGGTACAAAGTGGAGGATGATCGAAATTGTCACTGAGCAACATTTAAACAGACAGACACAGAGTCCTTATAGTTGAATGGCTAAGGCAATGGACACATCGAGAGAATGAACTTTTAAATACAAATAGTCCAAACTGAAATCACTCGGACATTAAGAACTGTTTCTACTGCTGTCGGGTGTCGGAAGGAACAGGAAAATAAAAGTTGATTCACAAATGTTCCAGGAACAGATAGGATATAATCACCAGGAAAGGCTGAACAGCCTGAAACTCTTTTCTCTAGAAAAGAGAAGGCTGAGAGATGACCTGATAGAAATGGGATGCTTTGTCCCTGTTTCGTCAGGGATTCGAGTTGAAATTTATTCACTCCGCTGCAGATTTACATCTGCTGAATCTGCATCAAGCAAACCATGAAATGCTTAGGGAGATAGAAAGAAAGATTCGACATAGAGATGGATTTCTTAAGATCGAATATTCTCATCTACTACATCAGCAATTTTATCAAACTCTCTCTGCTTTTAGATTACAACAGTGACTACATTTCAAAAAGATTTCATTAGCTCTAAAGGGCCTCCCGTTGTCCTGAGTTGGTGAAAGGCTCTGTTTAAATGTAAGTCTTTATTTCTCTCTTTCTGTCTGTCAATCTAAGTTAAGAATCATGTGGAATGGTGAAGTGTATCTGTTCCTTTCAGTGTCTAATCCACTCTCTGTCTCTACCTGTCCCTCTTTTTCCCTGTATACCTGTCTCGCCCTCTTTTGCTCTCTCAGTCTCTGTCTGTGTCTCTATCTCTGTTCACTTTTGTGCTCTTTGTTCCCTCCATTCACTCGCTGTCTGTGCGCAACCAAGATTCACTGGATTGATTCCTGAGTGACAGTGAACATGCTGAGAGGCTGTTTTCCCCTGTCTGGAGCATCTAGAACTGAGCTCACATTCTCTGGATAATGTGTCAGCCATTTAGGACTGAGGTGAGGAGATATTTCTTCACTCAAAGGCTTGTGAACCTTTGGAATTCTGTAGCCTGGAGCTCTGTGGATCCTCAGTCGATGAGAATATTGAAGGCTGAGATTGATAAATGTTTGGACTTTAAGTGAATGAAGGGCTATCGGGATCGGATGGAAAATTGGTGCTGAGTTTGGGGATCTGACATGAACTTATTAAGTGGTAGCGGAGGCTCGAGGGGGCTTATGGACAATTCCTGTTCCTTTTTCGATGTTTTTAATGTTCTGTTTCAGTGGAAACACCATTAAGGCGACGGAAAACAGCAGGTTGAGAGAGGGAGCCTCGCCGAATGGCCTCAGGCGCTGGATTCAGATTCTATTATTTGTGAAACCGCTGCCAAAGTTATAGGTGCTATAAATGCTCTCCTCTGACGACAAAGTGCCAGCTCAAAGTGAATGCGGGCGTGCATTGGGTTTTATTTTAACAGGGAGAAGGAGGAGAGGCAATACAAATATCAATTGCCTTTGTGAGAATGCACAGAAGTGGAAGTAGTTGAGTTGTTCTACCAGACAGCCAGCACGGAGAAGATGGGCCGAAAGCCCGCCTCTCTGCTGTAGCCATCTGAGATACCAACAACATGAACCTGTCCATAGGGTCAGTTGTCGTGGCCGAGTGGTGAAGGAGATGGAGTTCAAATCCATTGGGGTTTCCCCGCTGCTCATTATACCTCGTTTTAACTCTGTGTCTACAGGGTTAGTTATCGGTTAGATTCAATCAAATCCATCCAAGTACCAAAGCATCCAAGGGGATTTTCCTATTTCCGTTCATTCACGAAAACATTCACAAAACTTGTAGTCGTAGAGGAACAAAAACGGAGCCAGATTGGTGATATGTTTGCTTTCTGGGTGTTTGTCTCTCCTTAGAGACTAACCCTTGTCCTCTGCCACTCTCGGTGTATATGTCTGTATGTGTTCATCAATGTGTGTCAATGTCGTTCAGTTCCCGAGGGGGTGAGCACATTTTTACCATCACAAACTTTATTCACATTAGTTGTGCAGCTTCATATTAAAATGTTACAGAGAAAAATATCAGGATGGAAAATGCAGGAGGAGTTTGCAATGTTTGGAAGGAGGTGCAGCTAAGAAGTGGAAGATTAAGCGAGGAGTTTTCTTCTCACTTGACACGAGATTTGGGGCCAAATCTGGGAGATATTTGTGTCGATGTAAACAGTAAAATCTTCCCTATTACCGCTATATTTTCCCTTACACCATCCTCTCTATTGTCAGCGCTTTGCAGCCGATCACTGCCCTTCTCTCATTCCCTATCTTCACCTCTGTGTTTGTTCCTTTCCGGTTGTGACCGGATGACATTTCCAACTCTGATGCAAAACTCGAGCTTACACTGATTTCGGCAAATGTGATCTGCATTTCTCTCAGGAAATTATCCAATCTCATTTCCACAGTTTGCACGAGGTCAGCAAATTATCATTCCCTGACCGGGAATCGAACCCAGGCCGCGGCGGTGAAAGCGCCGAATCCTGACCACTAGACCACCAGGGAAACTACACTGAATTTTTACAACCTGGTTTATCGATGCCACCTGTGCCTTTTATTTTTATTTCCGACCCCTTTCACCAGAGACATGTTTCAAATGAACAAAAGAACATGAGATAAAGGAGCAGGAGTCGACCATTCGGCCCCTCAAGCCTGCACTGCCATTCAATAAGATGATGGATGATCTGCCCAGGCCTCAACTCCTCTTTTGTGCCAGCTCCTCATAGCCCCCAACTCCCCGATATTTCAAAAATCTATCTACCTCCTCTTTAAATACTTTCAGTGATCTAGCCTCCACAACTCTCTGGGGTTGAGAATTCCAGACATTTACTACCCTCTGAGACAAGAAATTCCTTCGCATCTCAGTTTTAAATAAGTGTCCCCTTATTCTGTAACTATGTTCCCTAGATCGAGTGGAAACGCCTTCTCTACATGAACCTGTCAAGCCTCCTCAGAATCTTGTAGGTTTCAATAAGATCACCCCTCATTCTTCTAAACTCTAATGAATAAAGACTTAACCTGTTTTGCTGTTCTTCATCCCAAAAAGTAGCCTGTTGAATCTATTCTGAACTGCCTCCAATGCCAGTATATCCTTTCTTAAATACGGGGGCCAAAATTGTACACAGTACTCCAGATGCGGCCTCACCAACACCCTGCACAGCTGTAACAAGACTTCCAGATTTTTAAACTCCAACCACGAGCAAAACAGGCCAACATTCCATTTACCTTCTTAATGACTTGCTGCACCTGCATACTAACCTATTGTGTTTAATACACAAGAACACCCAGATCCCTCTGTGCTGCACTTTTTTGGAGTCTCTCTCCATTTAAATAATAGTCTGCCTTTTGATTCTTTCGTCCAAAGCGCATCACCTCACACTTTCCTACATTAAACTCCATCTGCCAAGTTTTTTGCCCACTCACTCAACCAATCTATACCCCCTTGCAGATTCCTTATGTCCTCATCACAAAATGCACTCCCACCTATTTTTGTATCGCCAGAAAATTTGGATACATTACACTCTGCCCCCTCCTCCATGTTATTAATATAGATAGTAAATCATTGAAGCCCTAGGATTGATCCTTGTGGCACTCCACTAGTTAGGTCTTTTCAATATGAAAATTCCAGGCTCTCTGCCTTCTGTGTGTTAAATTGGGCTCTTTACATTGCAGGGTTTGTGTAGGGTAATAGGGATCACGGTCTCTCACACACGGAAAGTTTCCACGCTACATTGCAGGGTTTGTGTAGGGTAATAGGGATCACGGTCTCTCTCACACGAAAAGTTTCCCCGCTACATTGCAGGGTTTGTGTAGGGTAATAAGGATCACGGTCTCTCACACACGGAAAGTTTCCCCGCTACATTGCAGGGTTTGTGTAGGGTAATAGGGATCACGGTCTCTCACACACGGAAAGTTTCCCTGCTACATTGCAGGGTTTGTGTAGGGTAATAGGGATCACGGTCACTCACGCATGGAAAGTTCCCCTCTCGAAAGCGGTAGAAGCATTAACAGAATTAAGTGTGAGGAATGTTCCCGTTTGTTGTTAAATAGTAACCTGATGCATCATCTCAAAGCAAAGTGACATTTATACTTCTCCAGGTTTAGAATGATATTCTGAAAAATGCATGGCTCGGAAAAAAGAGGGAAAGATGGGGGCGGATTTGCTGTAAGGTTGTTCGCACATGTGTGAGGTGTTGACTGAGCTGCTGATGTGCTCTGTCATCTGATGATTCTAATGTTAGATCAATTTCTCTGCCGCATGGCTAAGGTTTTCCGCCGAATTATACTTCCACAAAACAAGGTCCTGCAGTGCAATAAGACAGCACAGTTTGATATTCTGCAAGGAGCTGCATGTTGCTTTCGTAGCCTAGCAGTTATCACATTTCCTTTACACGAGGAAGATTCTCTGGTTGGAAACTCACATTAGAACTGGCAACATTTGTGGAAAACTTTCCTGCCGCCATTGACAACCCGGATCCCTATGACAATGAGTGTTGATGAGGAAAAAAAACATCGGAAATTTCGTCCCTGAGTGGTTCTGAACCCCCAAACTTTCAGTTGGAAGAACACGCTAATCAATTCTGCTGCAGGAACTGATACAACTTCTTGTCTTCCTTGTACAAGCACAGCCAAGTCTCTTTGCACATCAACACACAACTTTCTCACCTTTTGAAACGTGTTCTGATTTGTTGCTTTTTAAAAATTACTTTTACGACCAGAAGAGAGAAGTAAAAAGTGATGGGGTTTATACTGTTCAAGTGGGGCAGGGTGGGGAGGGGGCGGGGAGGGTTGAGCAGGTGAAGCTGGGTAGAAGGTCAGCGAGAGGTGGGAGCTAAGGAGAGACTGACAAACGTATCATGGACACAAGAAAAAGGGAGTGTTAATGGCAGTGGTGAGGGCTGAAGAAGGTGCTGATAGTTGCATAAAAGTACGGAAGCAGAATGTGTGAATAGCAGAACAAGGGTCAGCACTCTGTGAAAGAACAACATGGAACGAGAAACAGATGGCACTTTTGGAGTTGGGGTGGGGTGGGAGGAGAGGGAGGTAGTTGGGAAAAAAGGATTAAAAAGGGGATAAAAAGGGGGATGAAATAATGAATAAATGAATACAAAATAAGTAAATAAAATACATTTTTATAAAGGGATTTTAAAAAGTGTGAAAATGGAAGAGAGAGTTCATGGTCTGAAGTTGTTCAACTCAATGTTAAGTCCAGAAGGCTGCAAAGTGCCTTAGCGGAAGATGAGGTGCTGTTCCTCCAGTTTGCGTTGGGCTTCATTGGAACAATACAGCAGGCCAAGGACAGACATGTGGGCATGAGAGCAGGATGGGGTGTTGAAATGGTAACCAACAGGAAGGCCTGGGTCATGCTTGCGGACGGATTGAAGGTGTTCTGCAAAGTGGTCACCCAGTCTGCGTTTGGTCTCCTCAATGTAATAGTTGCAGATGTACAACTTCCTATTTCCAAAACCCACCAACTTAATCAATGCGGCTCCTCTGAAACTTTCAATGCAAATATTGATCCTTTATAAGGTGCCATTCCCAGAACTATACACAGTCCTCCAGTTGTGACCTAAACAGGGCTTTGTATAGCTGTAGCAAAGCTTTCCCTCTCTTCTATAACAGCCTCTGCAACAGGTTGTACAGCAGAGGAATACGATTGTATATATCGACTGAGAAAATGAGGAAATGCTTGATCGGAATAAATTTCGTTAAAAAATTAAATCCAAATCAACAGTTTAAGTACTTTTTTTGTTCAAAAACTATGTAATAATCATAAGTGCAATTCTTGGTGTCATTGGGTGAAGGAAACGTTGGTAACCCTGCAGAATTTAACAGACTGGGCACGATAGAACCTCCTTCTCATCTTTCAATATCATTTTTATTAAATCAGTATTTTCAAAGTGAAATTGGAGAATGAGTTGAGAGGGGGAAATCGGGGTTATGCAGAGAAGTAAGGAAAATCGGATGAATGAGGAGGCTCTTTGTAAAAAGCTTAGGCATAGAAAGGATGAGTGGGAGGATCTCTTACTGCGCTGTGCCATTTGATGATGACATTGTTGATCAGTCTGTCTCCAGCATTCCTAATGAGAACAGCCGAATTCCATTTCTTCAAAACAAAGACCCAAAGTGCTGCTGCATGACGTCACCGCTTAACATTCCAGCCAGGTGCCTGCGCAGTTCAGAGGAGACAAGGAACATCCCAGATTTATCTGTAACTCAGGAAATTGAAGCGAGGGAAACTCAAGAAAATTACAATCACCAGGGAAGTGATACCGAGTATATTGTTGGAGGTGCGGGTTCACAAACCCTCGGGTCCTGATGGGCTTTATCGTAGCATCTTAAAAGAAGTGACGAGTGAGATATTTGATGTATTCGTTCTAATTTTGCTAATTCCCTATATTTGGGCAAGATTCCATGAGATTGGAAAACAAAAAAATGTAATACGTTGGCTCAAAAAGTGAGAGAAACAGGAAACACGAAACTGCAGGGCAGTCAGTTTAACATCTGTCAGAAGAAAAATGTTTGGTGCTATTTTTAGTGGCGTTATGGCAGGACACATTAAAAAATCCAAGGTAATCAGGCAGAGTCAACATGGTTTTGTTAAAGGAAAATCGTCTTTGACCAATTTGTTAGAGTTCTTTGAACTAGCATATATTATGGATAATGGAGAACTGCTGGATGTGCTGTACTTAGGTTTCCAGAAGGCATTTGATAAAGTGACACATCAAGTGTTTTTTGTGGAAAGTAAAAGTTCATAGTGGAGGGGGTAACAGATTGGAATGGATAGAAGATTGGCTAGCTAACAGGAAGCAGAGATTAAGAAAAATGGCTCACTTTCTGGTTGGCAGGATCAGTGGTATGTCACAGGGATCAGTGCTGGGGCCTCGGCTTTTTACAATGTGTATAAATGAGTTGGATGAATGGCCCAAGGAATGGTTGCTAAATATGCTGACGACAGAAAGATAGTTGGAAAAGTAATTTATGGAGTTGACATAAGGACCTGAAAAGGGACAGAGATAGATTAAGTGAATGGATAAAGATCTGGTAAATGGAATATAATGTGGGCAAATGTGAAATTGTCCATTTTGGCAGGAACAATGAAAAAGCGTATTATCTAAATGGTGAAAGATTGCCGGGCTCTAAGATGTAATGGTTAGCATGCAAACATAGCAAATAATTAGGAAAGCTAATAGAATGGTATTGTCGCTGGACTAATAGTCAAGGGAGCCAGGGTAACACTGCGGGTTCGAAACCCAAACAGCCCTTCTCTTCCTCTTTCATTCCCACACTCTGCCTCTGTGTTTGTCCTCGACTGTGATATTTCCACTGTAATTGGTGAAACGAGTGTGGATTGCTGTAAAAACCCATCTGGTTCACTAATGCCCTTTAGGGAAGGAAATCTTACCTCGTTTGGCCACACGTGACTCCAGGCTCACAGCACTGTGGTTGACTCTAAACATACCCCTGAAATGACCACTCAATTGTAACAAAGACACATAAAAGGAATGAACGGACTACCCAGTATTTGACCAAGGTACTGGAAGCGACAATGGCAATCTCAGCCCTGTCGACCCTGCATAGTACTCCTTACCAACATCTGCCTAACAGACTGGTCAAGCAAACAGCCTGACATTTGGAATCGTACCTTACAGATAATGCCTCAGACACCATCATCTCTGGGTATATCCTGTCCCACCGAGGACAGGCCCAGCAGAGGTGGCGGCACAGTCGGATGGGAATTGCCCTGGGAGTCCTCAATATTGTTTCTGGACCCCATGAAGTCTCCTGGAAACAGGTCAAATGTGGGCAAGGAAAGCCTCGTGTTGATTACCACGTATCATCTTCCCTCGGCTGATGAATCAGTGCTCCTCCATGTTGAACACCACTTGGAGGTGGCAAGGGCGCACAATGTATTCTGGGTGGGAGACTTCAATGTCCATCGCCAAGCATGGCTCGGTAGTGCCACTACTGACCTAGCTGGCTTAGTCCTAAATAACATAGCTGCTAGACTGGGTCTACAGCAAGTGATGTGGGAAAAACATACTTGACCTCATCCTCATCAACCTGCCTGCCTCAGATGCATCTGTCCATAACAGTATTGACAGGGGTGACTGCTGCACAGTCATTACGGAGACAAAGTCCCGTCTTCACATTAACAATGTCCTCCATCGTGTTGTGTGGCACTACCACCATGCTAAATGGGATAGATTTCGAATAGATCTAGACTGGGCATCCATGAGACACTGTGGGCCATCAGTAACAGCAGCATTATACTTGAACATAATCTGTAACCTCATGACCCTGCATATCCCCCATTGTACCATCCCCAGCAAGCCAGGGCATCAACCCTGATTCAGTGAAGAGTGCAGGAGGGCATGTCAGGAGCAGGACCAGGAATACCTAAACATTGGGTGTCAACCTGGTGAAGATACAACAAAGGGCTACTTGCATGCCAAACAGCATAAGCAGAAAATGATGGACAGGGCTAAGTGATCCCACAACCAATGAATCGGATCTAAGCTCTGCAATCCTGTGACATTCAGTCGAGAATGGTGGTGGACAATTAAACGACTCACTGGAGATGGAGGTTCCACAAATGTCCCCAAACTCAATGATGGGGGAGCCCAGTACATCAGTGCAAAAGATAAAGCATTTGCTACAATCTTCAGCCAGAAGTGCCGAGTGGATAGTCCATCTCGGCATCCCCCAGAGGTCCCCAGTATCACAGATGCCAGTCTTCAGCCAATTCGATTCACCCCACATGATATAAAGAAGCGACTGAAGGCACTGGGTACTTCAAAGGCTATGGACCCTGACAATATTCTGGCAATAGTACTGAAAACTTGTTCTCCAGAACTTACCGCGCCCTTAGCCAAGCTGTTCCAGTACAGCTATAACACTGGCATCTATCCGGCTATGTGGAAAATTGCCCAGGTATGTCCTGTACACAAAAAGCAGGACAAATCTAATTCAGCCAATTACCGCCCCATCAGTCTACTTTCTGCCATCAGTAAAGTAATGGAAGGGGTCACTGACAATGCTATCAAGCAGCACTTACTTAGCAATAACCTGCTCACTGATGCCCGGTTTCGGTTCCGTCAGGGCCACTCAGCTCCTGATCTCATTACAGCCTTAGTTCAAACATGGACAAAAGAGCTGAACTCCAGAGGTGAGGTGAGAGTGACTGCCCTTGACATCAATGCAACATTTGGCCGAGTGTGGCATCAAGGAACCCTAGCAATACTGGAGTCAATGGGAATCAGGGGGGAATACTCTCCACTGGTTGGAGTCATGACAGGAAAAAAGGAAGATCGTTGTGCTTGTTCGAGGTCAGTCATCTCAGCTCCAGGACATCACTGCAGGAGTTCCTCAGGGTAGTGTCCTCAGCCCAACTATCTTCAGCAACTCCATCAATGACTTTCCGCCCATCATAAGGTCAGAAGTGGGGATGTTCGCTGATGATTGCACAATGTTTAGCACCATTCGCGACTCCTCAGATACTGAAGCAGTCTATGTCCAAATGCAGCAAGGCCTGGATAGTATCCAGGCTTGGGATGACAAGAGGCAGATAACATTCGTGCCACACAAGTATCAGACAATGACCATCTCCATGAAGAGAGAATCCATTCATCGCCCCTTGATGTTCAAGGCATTACCATCACTGAATCCCCCAGTGTCAATATCCTCGTTGTTACCATTGACCAGAAACTGAACTGGACTAGCCATATAAATACTGTGGCTACAAGAACAGGTCAGGGGCTAGGAATCATGCGATGCGTAACTCATCTCCTGACTCTCCCAAAGCCATCTACAAGGCACAAGTCAGGTGTGTGATGGAATACTCTCCACTTGCCTTGCTGAGTGCAGCACCCACAACACTCAAGGAGCTTGACACCATCCAGGACAAAGCAGCCCAATTGATTGGCACCCCATCCACAAACATTCACACCCTACACCACCGACGCACCGTAGCAGCGTTGTAGATGCACTGCAGGAATTCACCAAGGCTCCTTAGGCAGCACCTTCCAAACCCACGACCGTAACCATCTATAAAGACAGGGGCAGCAGGTAGATGGGAACGCCAACGCCTGGAAGTTCTCCTCCAAGTCACTCACCATCCTGACTTGCAAATATATTGCCATTCCTTCACTGTCGCTGGGTCAAAATCCTGGAACTCCTTTTCTAACAGCACTGTGGTTGTACCTACACTACACGGACTGCAGCGGTTTAAGAAGGCAGTTCACCACTACCTTCTCAAGGACAACTAGGGATGGGCAATAAATGCTGGCCTAGCCAGCGATGCCCACATCCCGAGAATGGATAAAACAAAGAAAAATATCAGCATGAAAGATATAATAAGAGATTGGCCCTTTCTATGTATATCCTACAACAACAACTTATATTTATAAAGCGCCTTTAACCAAATGAAACGTCACAAGGCGTTCCCCAGGAGCATTATATAACAAAGTGTGACACTGAGTCACATATTCAGTAAGATGAATAAAAGCTCGGTCAAAGGGGGAGACTTTAAGAACTGCCTTAAAGTAGGAAAGTATCGACTTCATGTTCCAGCTAACAGAAATGGTGCTTCTCATTAGTGAAGAAGTCACCTGTGTTCAAGTTTAACAAGACATTTAGTCGGAGAAAGTTTTCTCTGGTGAAGAGATCGGGAATGAAAAAAAAGCCAAATGTCCAGTTTATTGGTAGTTTCCCTGATGACAACTGACCAGGAATCGGCGCTTCCATTGGACCAACAGCGAATAGGGTGGAGGGTTTTGGAAATTGAAAGTTACACATGAGCAGCTTGTGGGACTATTTCACCTCACTGTCAATTTCATGTTCCAGCTCACAGATACCGTTATTTTCATTGGCTGAAGAAGTCGTTTGTGTTGAACATAAACAGGCAGTTTTGTGGTTTAAGAGATTTGAGATGGAACAAAAAGATGCAAAAGCAGCATAGATAAGCCAGCTAGAGAAATGATTTGGTCGCTTCCCTAGTGGTCTAGTGGTTAGAATTTAGCGCTGTCACTGCTGCGGCCTGGGTTCGATTCCCGGTCAAAGAATGAAGGTTTGTGGATTTTGAGAAATTGTTTAAGCAAGTATTGATAACTTATTGATTGAAAATATTTAGCAGCTCTGCCAGAAGCAGAAGAGTGAGAGTATCGCCTCGGAGCTGGAAAAATCACACTTGGAACAAGTGGAGAACACAGAGGCGGAGTGAGGGAATGGCTGAAGAGTAGGGCTGGTTGTAAAGCACTGACCAGAGATGTTGGTGCGAGGCAAAATATGGGTGGGAGAAGGACAAATGTTGCTCCCTACTGATTGTACCGTGACAACTATCACTCCTGATCAATCACCCTGCTCTTTGAAAGCAGCACGAATGGCCTCTTTCTTTTCTCTAACTTATTATAATTTTATGTTTCCCAACCGCACGGGTCATTCTGCCATTCATTAACCCACTCGAGCGAGATGTACTTTCTTACCTTGTATTCGGCTCTTAACAAACCAAAACACGGAGAAAATTCAGCGAATTTTCTTGTCATTTCCAGGACCAGGTTTGTCACGAGACTAATTGAACGACACATGAATGGTGCCAATTCTTCACTGGAGCGCACGACGTCCAAAGAGCACTGTTACCATCAGCCTCTTATGTACCTTCTTGCAGTGCATCTGCTGAACAATATAAGCTTATCATAGCTCTGCTTTCTTCACATTGAAAACCAGTGTGAAAATATGAACAATTTCAAAGCTGAACAATGTACTGGAACGTGCTCGTACAACGTACAAACGGACTAGAAGGCGAGTGTGACTGTGGATAATAGGCACTGTGGACATTCCTGTAATCAGAATCTGGGGGGATCAGGAAGATGAGATCCTGGTGTCTCTTTACCCTGCAAGATTGTCCGCAAACTTATCGCCTTGCATCTTATTTTCCCACGAACTGACTCTGTCTGTATCCAGCAGCTAATTGACCTGGGAGCTGGACACGAGACAGGGACAGAAGCAGAAAGAGATGGGACATGAAAGTGCTTTGAATTTGATGTCTGCCAGTTGCTTTCAATGGTGAATGCCTGCCTTGCAGCGATTAGTTGGAGTTTTTTTCCCCTTTTTGAAAGAAGCAAGATTTTAAAAGTCCCACAGCGCCCAGCGTAGGGCTCAAACCAATGACCCTGAGATTAAGAGTCACGTGTTTTACCGACTGAGCTAGCTGGGCAAGTGATCAAGGTCCACTTCAGATCCCAACACACATGGAGACACTTGTTGCTTTCAACCTGATACCTCAGCTTGTTCGAATATCAAAGTGTGTAAGTTAATCACCCTACAAAAGCCCCAAGGTTGCAATGCATTCCTCTCAATCATTAATAACATCATTCACATCTTCCACTTCTTAGCTGCACCTCCTTCCAAACATTGTGATCTATTTTCCTCAGGATTTGTTCCTGGATTTAATATTTATCTGTTTTATGAACTCATTTTGAAATCAGATTATCTTCAACATCCACACAAATTAAATTGCAAACCTGACGGACAAACAATGGAAAACAAGTAACTCAATCACACAAATCCCATGGTGCTCATTTTCAGATCTTCAACAGTCAGATTTTCAAAACAATGAAGGAATTTTACAGTGAAAAGACTTGGAAAGGTGGTGCGATTTTTATTTGTGACTCACTCACTCGGGAATTCTGTAAATGCTGCTCGGAGGTCCAGTGACCAGGATATAATTTACCTGCATTTTCCTGTGCCTGCACTCGGTGTAGTTGGAGGTTTGGCCCGGGTTGGAGTATCTTGCGTCCCAGGGATCGGCAGTAACCCGCTGATTGAAGCTGCAGTCGCCACTTTCTGCTGGCAGCGGGTGATTGAAGAGTGCGGGGCCGGAATATTGCTGCTTTTCCCTGTCTCACTCACGGTGGAGCTGAGGAGCAGGGAATCGTTGATGGGTTTGTCTGAAACCAATAATTTCTTACATTTCTACTGGGTTAGATGAAGGTACATAGTTCGTACAAATCTTTTCTCACTATATTTGACAGAAAAAATAATATTTTTCAAAAAGCTGTTTGTGTGGGAGCTCACTGGACAACAGTAGATCTGGAACCGTTTTGGGGATATTATCTTGTAGCCCACGTACCCAATGACAACCTGGAACTGCGTGACAATGAATGCTGATGGGGGGAAAACAGTAAAGTCTTCACTCCTGGATGGACTTGAATCACCAACCTTTCAGTTAACAAGAAAACACACTGACCAATTGTGCCTCAGAGACTTATACAAGTTCAGTCTACAAAGTATCCTAACCAGGATGTCAATGAGTCAAATCTTCAGATTGCTATTACACAGATAACTATCGCTCTCTATTCGTCTTGCACTTCCAAAATAAAAGTTGGGTCATTCATTGTGTACACATGGAAACAGTCAGATCCCACCCACTGCAGGCCCAACCATATCACCGGGAACCAGCTCTCCTACAACCGATGTCGTCTCCCTTCAAGCCTCTCGCTGTATTGTCTGTTTCCAAGTATTTTAACTGTCCCGAAGCCGATATTAGGTTTGGATTCCTGATGTGCAATAACGAGAATCATTTAAATGTCTCAGATCAGTTAATTTCACAGATAACATCAGAGTCAATTTTCCATCGTCTTAAAGAAGGGAAAGGTGCCTTGACTGTCTCTGGTCAGTCGGACTGTTCACCCTTCATTCTCTGATTCCATTCCGCAAAGCGGATTTTCATTTTCTCTTTGAGTTCCTTGACTACATCTGGCAGCATCTTTGATTTGAGAGGCATAATTTATAGTTCAGATGTAATGAAGTTCCGATGAAAGATTATAGACCTGAAATGAAAACTATGTTTATCTCTCCACAGAGGCTACCAGGTCTGCTGAGAATTCCAGTATTTTCTGTTTTTATTTCAGATGACCAGCATCTGCAATCTGTTGCTTTTCTTTACCTGATTAGTGAAACATATAAGATTCTGAGCGTACCTAGCAGGGCGGATGTTGAGAGGATGTTACCTCTTGTGGGAGAATCTAGAACTAGGGGTCATTGTTTAAAAATAAGCGGTCACCCATTTAAAACAGAGAGGCAAAGTTTTTTTTTTCTCAGAGAGTCATGAGTCTTTGGAACTCTCTTCCTGAAAAGACTATGGAAGCAGAGTCTTTGAATATTTTTAAGGCAGAGATGGATATATTCTTGGTAAGCAAGGGGGGTGATAGGTTATCGGGGGTAGACGGGGTACAGATTTCAGGTTACTGTCAGATCAGCCATGATCTTATTAATTGACGGAGCAGGCTTGAGGGGCCTAATGGTCTACTCCTGCTCGGTGTTCTTATGTAGTGTTAAGGATGTGGAACCCATTACCAGCAGATTTCGAGATCCATGTCTGAGCTGAAAACGTGCAGGTAAGCTCACATAGTAAACAGATTGTTCACCAGGTGGAAATGGAAAGGGATTCGCCCTATCATCCCAATTACTGACACAGCAACACAGTCTCGCTGGTGTTTTGACTGATGCAGTTGGTAAAGCGGAGTTATTTAAAATTCCCAGAAGGAAACCTTAAACATCTATCACAACCTATCATTTTAAGTGTTATGTTTGAGATGCGACCCTAAATTCAGGAATCAGCTCTCGAAGTTTTAAATTAAACAAAATGAAACATTTTATTAATTTACACGGATGAGAATGTATATACACATGGCTACAAATTATTACTCTCAGAACTTTTGAAAAATTCCCAAACTAATCTCCATTAAGGCAACAGCAACCCATAGACTTAACCAGACACCAGGCAAAGAATTTTCACTATACGAATTCAAAATGAGGTTCTTTTCATTTGTTCCTTGTGGAGTCAATTGGAGGCTTGCAGCTGCCTTTTGATCTCACGTTGCCTCTGTTCTGCACACCCAAAATGATTGTCTTGTTATACCTACCATTACTGATTGAATGCAAATTCTCATTTTCCCACCAGCCTCTTTGAACACCCCCTTTTAACAATGAAAGTCCTTTCATAATACCAATTTTATTAAAAAATATAAATATATTGCTTGGTAGCTACTAGGTAGGTGTCCATTTTCACCCTACTTCTTGAATGCTCTATTAAAAAATGCAAATGCACGTTATTCCTCTTACATCTCAAAACTAGCACACATCAAAGCACCCAGGCTAGCTGGCCTTAATCCAAATAACACAAACCCACAGACTAAGCCTCTATTTTAAAAGAAAATTATTTTCCAAAATATTATGTACATTAATAGCTTCATGACACCGGTGGGAGGCCATTCAGATACTTCACGTGAGCAAAGGGCATTATTCAGTTTGCCCACATGTTAACACTCCATCTTTAAAGGTTCAAAGGATTTGATCCACAATCAGAGGATTGCTACTGGCAAAGGACGGTTTAAAAGCCACCAACTCATCCCATCTGCTGAGATTCCGCTGAGTTCAGATCTAACTCCAGGGGTTTGTTCTGCTGGTCATTACACCCAGGAGAGAATTATGGTGGAGCCCAGAGCAATTTGGTCGTTGTATCAATTGATTGAACAATTTTATGCCTTGCCCCAATGGCATTCATCGTATCTGACTACAGGACATAGGCTGATATCCTTCATTTTCGCCCTTCAATGGCGGACTGGCCACCCAGCATTCACTGCGGGACAGAATGTGCCCTATTCTCACGACAGCAGTTCCTGGCACATGCGCATTGTTGTAGGTGCTTGGAGCGTGCGCTTTGCGGTTTGTTTCATGAGCATGCGCACTGCCGGTCTGTGACTGAAGCTGCTCAGTGCGGTTGAGAGAATGTCGAGTGGAGCAAATTAACAGAGTTAGTGGGAGTGTGAGGAGGAATGGAGCCAGCGCAGTGGAAAGAGAAGCTTTATAAAGACACAGTGCAGGTTGAAGACCCCAAGGTACGGGGTTTGCGGTTGCAGAGAACGGGCCGAAAAAGTCTGGATTTCTCCCTTCGTCAGGCCCGGGGTTACGGCCGCCATCTTTATAGGGAGGGGGGGGGTTGTGGGGGCAATGTGCAGAAGGGCGCATGCGCGGTCACTCTGGTCCAGGTGGCAGGAGGAGAAAATGTTGTGCATTTCTATCCTGGACTGACAGGGATGGATTTTGGAAACTCCTTTTACAGGAGGTTTGAAAGGGATGATTTACACACAGCAAACTCAAATCAAGAGAAATGTTTGTCTCTTCTCAATTTATGTCCTGGATTGAGAGTGATGGATTGTTGGTAAACTCCTTTTTCACAGAATTACTGAATCACACTGTGCTGAAGAGGCCCTTCGGCCCATCGAGTCTGCACCGACACATGAGAAACACCTGACCCACCTACCTAATCCCACTTACCAGTAATTGGCCCATAGCCTTGAATGTTATGATGTGCCAACTGCTCTTCCAGGTACCTTTTAAAGGAAGTGAGGCAACCCGCCTCCATCACCCTCCCAGGCAGCTCATTCCAGACCGTCACCACTCTCTGGGTAAAAAGGTTTTCCCTCACACCCCCCCTAAACCTCCTGCCCCTCACTTTGAACTTATGTCCCCTGGTGACTTACCCTTCAACTAAGGGGAACAGCTGCTCCCTATCCACCCTGTCCATGCCCTTCATAATCTTGTACACCTTGATCAGGTCGCCCCTCAGTCTTCTCTGCTCCAACGAAAACAACCCAAGTCTATCTAACCTCTCTTCATAAACTTAAATGTTTCATCCCAGGCAACATCCTGGTATATTAAATGGGAAGGATTTGCAGATTGGAAACAGAAACCAAACATCACATTAAAATCTGACAGAATGACTTGATTCATCGGAACTTGATATTATCGGCCTCTAAGGGTAAGCATTGAGTTCCAGGTCATTGCCACTCGCTGTGTAAAATTTTTTCCTCACATGCTCCCTGTAGATCTTGCCTCAAATCTTAAATCTGTAATCCCTTAAATCTGTAGTCCTGTAATCCTTTTACAATCAGACACTGTGAACAGCTTTTCTTTAACTATGTTATGTAAGCCAATTGTAAACTGGTACACCTCTATCAAATCTTCCCTCAATCTACTTTGTTCCACGGCGAACAACCCCAGTTTCTCCAAACTAACCATACAACTAACATCCCTCATCCCTCGACCCATTCTGGTAAATCTCCTCTGCCCCCTCTTGAGGACCCTCCACATCCTTCATAATGTGTGGTGATCACTGGTTTGCACAGACCTAGATGTTCTGTGTTTGTCTGTGACATCATCACACATCGACAATTACGCTGTGACATCATCACACATCGACAATGACAGGGTGACGTCACCCCACTCCCAATGTATTTCCTCAACTGGGAGATTTTTCTCTGACTCCAGTGCTTCTGATATCATTCTAGCTGCAGGATCCAGCAGGAGAGTTTAATATTGCAAACTCTGAACTTATTTCAGAGCTGCATGTTTTTGACCATTCATCTACAATCGAGACCTTTAATGCTGTGCTCTGTTATCTGTAAGAGGTTTCATGCCTCAGGGGCTGGTGTGACTTCTTTACTGCGGATCTAAATCCATGTTCATCCATTCCTCTGTTTCACCTCTGCCCTCCCTGATCACCTCTCTGCCATTGTCTAACTTCCTCTGTCTCTAATAATGGGTGTATTTTAGCTCCATTTAGGATTTTACTGTTACTTATGCCGACAGTGTCTAAATGAAGTTTCCATCGCTCCCCAACCCTGACCATGTGCTGATGAATTACCAGCTTTACATTCCCATCTTTCATAGTCAGGAATTGCCTTTCCTGCTCTATAGTCCATTTCTCTTCCACTTCTGAGCTTATATTGGCCATCAAATTCTGTGTAATTTTTATTCTCTGTAATTCATTCTGCATGGCCTGAAATATTAGCTCTGTTTCTTTCTCCACAGACACCACCATATATTGCCAATCCCCAGTCGCCTGTGGAGAAGATGATGTTTCACCTTCTTGAATCGCTGCAGTCCGTGTGGTGAAGCTGCTCCCACAATGCTATTAGGTAAGGAGTTGCAGGTTATACACCCAGCGATGATGAAGGAACAGTGATATATGACAGATTATTGTATTTATATCGCACTTTCAATGTAAGACAATATTCCAAGGCATTTCACAGAAATGTTGCAAAACAAGGTTTGGCACTGAGCCACATGAGGAGATATTAGGGCAGGTGACCAAAAGCTTGGTCAAATGGGTCGGTTTTAAGGAGCATCTTAAAAGGGAGAAAGAGAGGTGGAGAAGTTTAGGGAGGAAATTCCAGAGCTTGTGGCCAAGGCAAATGAAAGAATGGTCACCAATGGTGGAGCGATTAAAATCAGGAATTCTCAGGAGGCTGGAATTAGAGGAGCTGAGATACCTCAGAGGGTTGTGAGGCTGGATTGCAGAGATAGGGAGGGTGAGACCCTGGAGGAATTTGAAAATACGGATGAGAAATTTAAAATTTTGCTTCTTATCCTGGAGCCTTTGTAGGTCGGTGAGCACACGGGTGATGGGTGAACAAGACTTGGTGCGAGTAAGCACACGGACAGCAGAGTTTTGGATGACCTCAAGATTACAGGGAGGGTGAATGTGGGAGGCCGGCAGTGAGTGCGTTAGGATAGTTAAGACTAGAGGTAACAAAGGAATGGCTGAGAGTTTCAGCAGCAGATGAGCTGAGACTGGGCTGGAAATAGGTGGTCTTGTGACATCTTATGATGTGGATATGTGGTTGGAAGCTCATCTTGGGGTGAAATATTTCACCATGTTTGTGAACAGTCTGGTTCAGTCTCAGACAGTTGTCAGGAGAGGGATGGAGTCGGTGGATAGGGAGTGGAGTTTGTAGCGGGGACTAGAAGACAATGGCTTCAATCTTCTCAATATTTAAATGGAGGAAATTTCTGTACATCCAGTACTGGATGTCAGACAAGCCAGGATGGTGTGTGACTTGGAGGGGAACTTGGAGGTGATGGTGTTCACATACACCTGTTACCCTGGTCCTTCTAGGTGGTGGAGGTTGAGGGTTTGGGAAGTTTTGTCAAAGTTCTGGTTTAGTTGCAGATCTATAACAACCCTCTCCTCACCCCCTACCTCTCCAACTCCCCTTCTCTCTCTGCCTCTCCCACTCCCCTTCTCTCTCTGCCTCTCCCACTCCCCTTCTCTCTCTGCCTCTCCCACTCCCCTTCTCTCCCTGCCTCTCCCACTCCCCTTCTCTCTGTGCATCTCCAACTCCCCTTCTCTCCCTGCCTCTCCTTCCCTTCTCTCTCTGCCTCTCCCACTCCCCTTCTCTCTCTGCCTCTCCTAATCCCCTTGTCTCTCTTTCTCTCTCTCACATAGAATTCTCCAGCCCAGTGGGTTGTGGATGCTCCATCATTGAATATATTTCAGGCTGAGATGGAGAGATTTTTGGTCTCTCAGGGAGTCGAGGGATATGGGGAGTGGGCGGGAGAGTGGAGTGAAACCCAAATTCAGCCACGATCATGTTGAATGATGGAGCAGGCTCGACAGGATGTCAGGACTTCTCTTGATCCTACTACTTATGCTCCTAAAGAGACCAGAGTCCTGTGAAGGCCCAGACTGGGTGGCAGGTTCCCTTCCCTGAAGGACATTAGTGAACCAGTTGGGTTTTTATGACAATCCAGCAGTTTTCATGGTCACTTTTTCCTCGTGTCGGCCCCACAAATTCCCAGATTCATTCAGCTCAATTTCACAACCTGCCTTTGTGTTTTTGTGGGTTCTCTCTCACTCCCTTTTTTCTGTTTTAAATCAATTTCACAGGGTATTAGAAGGGGAGGATTTGCAGTCGGGAAACTGAAACCAAACATCACATCAGGATCTGACGGAGTCGCCCTATTGAACATGGACGGACAAAGCACCGTTCACAGTGGGGAGACACCGTGGAAATGTGGGGATTGTGGAATGGGATTCAGATTCCCGTCTGAGCTGGAAACTCATCGGCGCACTCACACTGGGGAGAGACCGTTCATCTGCTCCCTATGTGGGAGGGGATTTACTCGATCGTCCAGCCTGCTGAGACACCAGCGAGTTCACACTGGGGAGAAGCCGTTCGCCTGCCCCGAGTGTGGGAGTAGATTTATGCGACCATCAGGGCTGGTACAACACCAGCGAGTTCACACTGGGGAGAGACCGTTCACCTGCCCAGAGTGTGGGCAGGAGTTCACCCGATCATCAGGGCTGCATCAACACCAGCAACTTCACACAGGGGAGAGACCGTTCACCTGCTCCCAGTGTGGGAAGGGATTCACTGAGTCATCCTTCCTGCTCAGACACCAGCAAGTTCACACAGGGGAGAGACCATTCACCTGCTCCCAGTGTGGGAAGGGATTCACTGAGTCATCCTTCCTGCTGAGATACCAGCGAGTTCACACTGGGGAGAGACCGTTCACCTGCTCCGAGTGTGGGATGGGATTCGTTCAATTATCGACTCTGCTGACACACCAGCGAGTTCACACTGACGAGAGACCTACTAATGGAAAAAGTGCCTTCCTATCCACCCAACTATGCCCCTCATAATCTTATACACCTCTATCAGGACCCCTTCGCTGCTCTTGGGAAAACAACCCCAGCCTATCCAATATTTCCTCATAGCTCAGACCCTCCAGCCCGGGCAGTATCCTGGTAAATCTCCTCTACACCCTCTCCAGTGCAATCACATCCTTCCTATAATGTAGTGACCAGAACTCGGCCGGCCGACTGCAGTGTTTTCCGAGGAGAGGCGGTCTGCAATGCAGAAGTTTGTGAGGCTCTTTTTTAGGGTGTCCTTGTATCGGTTGTACTGACCACCTTGATGTTGTTTGCCCTGAGACAGTTCCCCATGGAAGATCAGCTTGGGAATTCTGTGATTGTCCATGTGGGAAACATGGCCTGGCCATCGGAGCTGAATTTTCTGGAGGGTAGTCTCCAAGCTGTTGAACCCAGCGTGATGGAGAACCTCGTTATTTGTGATTTTTGTCCTGCCATCTAATTCTCAGGATGGACCTCGGGTGTCTTTGCTGGAAGTGTTCCAGAGCTTTGATGTGGCTCCAAGAGCAGACCCAGGATTCTGCTCCATACAGCAGGGTGGTCAGGACAATGGCCTGGTAAAGTTTGATTTTAGTTTTCAGTTTAATGCCATGCTGCTTCCAGACAGATAATACCATGGATTTAGACTAGATTGCACAGGAGGTCACGGGATATACAGCAAAGATTCAGGCCATTCAGCCCAATCAGTCCATGCTGGTGTTTACGCTCCACGCGAGCCTCCTCCCATTTTTTCTCAGCTAAATCTACCAATGTAATCATCTATTCCCTTCTTTCTCTTAGAGCTATCCATTTCCCCCTGAAATGCACCTATTTTATTCACTTCCTGATGCAAATTCTATGCAATTCATCCCGTCCCGAGAGGATGGATCTTTGTCCCAGTGGGCGAGTGGAAGGGAGGGAAGCAGCAGAGGCAGCTGATCGGATTGTCTCAATCTTAGTGACAAAGAAGCTCCATGAGATCCTCACACTTGTTGCTGGAGGTGAGGATGGAGGAGACAGGGGAGAGGGTGAGTCCTTCAAAAGAAATAACTTGTGTTAAAGGTACTAAAAAGACTCAATACACTGTATATAACACACAGCACTTCAAAAATACAAATGGCCCCCTATAACTGGGCTGGGGTTTATGAAGATCAACAGAAACCGACCCCAGTGAACATGGTTCAATCCTGGATGTGATTATCAGCAAATCCCAATCACTGTAGTTACTTGTGAACGTGTTGGTGCCTCAGCAGGTTGGATGATCGAGTGAATCCCTTCCCACACTCCGTACAGGTGAACGGTCTCTCCCCAGTGTGAATTTGCTGGTGTACCGTAAGGTCAGATGACCATCTGAACCCAGTCCCACAGTGAGAGCACCTGAACGGTCTCTCGTCAGTGTGAACACGTTGATGGGACATCAGGTTCCCGGAACTTTTGAAGCACTTCCCGCAGTCTGGGCATCTAAAAGTTTTCTCCCCAGTGTGAACCCGCTGGTATTTCAGCAGGATGGATGGATCAATGAATCCCTTACCACACTCGGAGCAGGTGAATGGCCTCTCCCCAGGGTGAATTTGCTGGTGTCTCAGCAGGCTGTATAACTGAGTGAATCTCTTCCCACACTCTGAGAAGGTGAAGGGTCTTTCACCAGTGTGAGTGTGTTGGTGTCTCAGCAGGTTAGATACACTAATGAATCCCTTCTCACACTCGGAGCAGTTGAACGGCCTCTCCCCGTTGTGAACTCACTGGTGTGTCAGGAGGTGGTGTAACTGAGTGAATCCCTTCCCAAACTCGGAGCAGGTGAATGGTCTCTCCCCAGTGTGACTGCGTCGATGAGTTTCCTGGTCAGACGGGTAAGTGATTCCCTTCCCACAGTCCCAACATTTCCACGGTTTCTCATCGCTATAACTGCATTTATGTTCTGACAGGCCAGATGATCGGCTGAAGCCTCGTCCACACACAGAACACGTGTATGGTTTCTCCCCACTGTGAACGGTGCTTTTTCCTTCCATGTTCAAAATCCGAAGATATTCAGTTTACGATAAATTGGGCGACTCCGTCAGATCCTGATGTGATGTTTGGTTTGAGTTTCCCGACTGCAAATCCTCCCCTTCTAATCCCCTGTGAAACTGATTTAAAACAGAAAAAAGGGAGTGAGAGAGAACCCACAAAAACACAAAGGCAGGTTGTGAAATTGCGCTGAATGAATCTGGGAATTTGTGGGGCCGGCACGAGGAAAAAGTGACCATGAAAACTGCTGGATTGTCATAAAAACCCAACTGGTTCACTAATGTCCTTCAGGGAAGGGAACCTGCCACCCGGTCTGGGCCAACACTGGCCTCTATGGAAAGAGAGAGTGAGAGAGAGAGAGAGAGAGAGGTAGGTAGCGCAGGAGGCGAAGGAGATGGATTGTTTATATCTATAACATAAGCAGAACTTTGACGGAATCTTCCAATCCCTCAACCTCCACCCCCAGAAGGACCAGGGTAGCAGGTGTATGTGAGCATCATCGCCTCCAAGTTCCCCTCCAAGTCACACACCATCCTGGCCGGCCTCCCACTTTCAACCTCCCTGTAACCTTGAGCTCATCCAAAACTCTGCTGCCCGTGTGCTTACTCACACCAAGTCTTGTTCACCTATCACCCATGTGCTCACTGACCTACAAAGGATCTAGGATAAGAAGCACCTTCATTTTAAAATTCTCATCCACTTTTTGAAATTCCATGTTGGTCTCGCTCCTCCCTATCACTGTAATCCAGCCTCACAACCCTCTGAGATGTTTGTGCTCCTTTCGTTCAGACCTGCTGAGCATTCTGTCAGTTTCCATGGCCCCAAGCTCTGGAATTTTCTCCCCAAACCTCTCTTCCTCTCTACTTCATTTTTCTCCTTTAAGACACTGCTTAAAACCTACCTCTTTGACCAAACATTTGGTCACCTGGCCTAATATCTCCTTATTTGTCTCAGTGTCAAACCTTGCTTTTAATATTTCTGTGAAATGCCTTGGAACATGGTCTTACATTAAAAGTGCCATATAAATCCAAATTGTTGCTGTTGATTTGGACATATATCACTGTTCCTTCATCATCGCTGGGTGAATAACCTGTAACTCCTTACCTAACAGCATTGTGGGATCATCTTCACCACATGGACTGCAGCGGTTCAAGAAGGTCAAACATCATCTTCTCCACAGGTAACTGGGGATCACAATAGATGCTGGTATCTGTGGAGAGAGACAGAGTTAACGTTTCAAGGTGTGCAGAATGATTTTTCTAAATTCATGTGGGCATCACTCAGGCCAGCATTCAGAGGGCAGTTAAGAGTCAACCACTGCTGTGGTGTGGAGTCACGTGTAGGCAAGACTAAGGACGGCAGATTTCCTTCCCTAAAGGGCATTAGTGAACCAGGTGGGTTTTTAGGACAATCATCATCGGTCATCATTAGACTTTTAATTCTAGATTTTTTAAATGGAATTGGAATTCCACCATCTGCCATGACGGGATTTGAATCCGGGTCCCCAGGGTATTGTCCTGGGTCTCTGGATTACTCGTCCAGTGACAACACCATTACACCATCGCCTCCTCCCAAGGAGTAAAAATGGTGTAGAATTTGATGGTCAATATAAGCTCAGAAGTGGAATAGAAATGGACTATAGGTCAGGAAAAGCAATTCCTGACTATGAAAGATACTGTGGGAAGATAAAGCTGGGAAGCCAGCAGCACATGGTCGGGGGGTGGACAGTGGTGGAAACTTCATTTAGACACAATCGACAGTAGTAACAGTAAAATACTAAACATAACTCAAATACATCCATTATTAGAGACAGGGGAAGTTAAAAAATTACAGAGAAGTGATCAGGGAGGGCAGAGGTGAAACAGAGCAATGGATGAACATGGATTCAGATTCACAATAAAGGAGCAACACCAGCCCCAGAGCCATGGAGCGTCTCACAGATGCAGAGCATAGAACTAAAAGCTCTAAATTGTAGGTGGATGGTGAAAAACAGTCAACTCTGAAACAGTTTCAGTTTTCAACTTTAAACTCTCCTGCTGGATTCTGCAGCTGAAAAGATATCAGAAGCACTGGAGTCAGAGAAAAATCTCCCAGTTGAGGAAATACCCGGGGAGCGGGGTGATGTCACCGTGTAATTGTCGATGTGTGATTATGTCGCAGTGTAATTGTCGATGTGTGATGATATCACAGACACGAATACAGAACATCTGGGTCTGTGCAAACCACTGATCACCACACATTGTGAAGGATGTGAGAGTATAGAGGAGATTAACCAGAATGGTTCGAGAGATGGGTTTTATCTGTAAAATGAGGTTCGAGAAACTGGGGTTGTTCTCCTTGGAGTAAAGGAGATTGAGGGGAGATTTGATAGAGTGTACAGGATTATGAAAGGTAGTTAAATAAAAGCTGTTCCCATTAGCTGATTATGAAAGGATTAAGGGACAGAGTTTTAAGATTTTGGGCAAGATCCACAAGGGGGATGCCAGGAAGAGATTTTTTTACTAAGTGACTGGTAATGACCTGGAACTCAATGCTTACATTCAAAGGCTGACGATATTCAGGTCCTGGTGAAACGAGTGACTTTCAGATTTTGACGTGATGTTTGGTTTTGGTTTCTCATCTCTCTCAAGTTTGCCCTCCTCTTCTAACATCCTGTAAATAGAGTTTACAAAATCCATCAGTCACTCCCGAACAGAAATTCAGAAAGGCCAAACGTTTCTACTGGTAAGAGTTTGCTGTGTGTAAATCCTCCCCTTCTAACCCCCTGGAAAAGGAGTTTCCAAAATCCATCCCTGTCAGTCCAGGATAGAAATGCACAACATTCTCTTCTCCTGCTACCTGGACCAGGATGACCGCGCATGCGCCATGCTGCACTTTGCCCCCTATAAAGATGGCGTCCGTTACCCCGGGCCTGGCGAAGGGAGAAATCCAGACTTTTTCGGCCCGATCTCTGCAAACACAAGAGCGGTACCTTGCTATTTGGCATCTGAGGCCTGCATTGTGTCTTTATGAAGCCACCATGCCCACTCCGCTGGCTCCATTCCTCCTCACACACCCACTAACACTGTTAGTTTGCTCCGCTCGACCTTCTCTTACCTGCTCTGAGCAGCTTCAGTCACAGACTAGCACTGCGCATGCTCATAAAACAGACCGAAATGCGCATGCCCCAGCACACTCCGCAATGCGCACGCGCAGGAATCTGCTGAGGTGAGGATAGGGCACATTCTGTCTTGCAGTGAAACCTGGGTCTCCGCTCCGCCATTGAAAACCCATATTGTAGAACAGAAACCTATGTCCTGTAATCAGAATACGATGGGTGACATAGGGGCAAGACATAAAATTGTTGAATCAATTGATGCAGCGGCCAAATTACTCAGGGTTCCACCACAATTCTCTCCTGGATATAATGATCCTACAGTGACATCTGAACTCAGTGCAGTCCCAGTGAAGCTCAATGCAAACTGGAGGAACAGCACCTCATCTTCCGACTAGGCACTTTACAGCCTTTCGGACTGAATATTGAATTCAACAACTTTAGATCTTGAACTCCCTCCTCCATCCCCACCCCCTTTCCGTTTCTTCCCCCTCCCTTTTGTTTTTTCCAATAATTTACATAGATTTTTCTTTTCCCACCTATTTCCATTATTTTTAAATCTATACCTTTTATGCCCTGTTAGTCTTATTTAACCTCACTCCCACTAGAGCTGTACCTTGTGTGTCCTGCCATCCATTCTTAATTAGCACATTCTTTTAGATAATATCACCACCTTCAACACCTCTTTGTTCTTTTGTCTCTGACATCTTTTGATTATCTGCTCCTATCACTGCTTGCTTGTCCCTACAACCAACCCCCACCGCCACTTCTCTCCCCCCACCCCCCACCTTAAACCAGCTTATATTTCTCCGCTCTCCTAATTTTACTCAGTTCTGTTGAAGGGTCATGAGGACTCGACACATCAACTTTGTTCTTCACCGCCGATGCTGCCAGATCTGCTGAGTTTTTCCAGGTAATTCTGTTTTTGTTTTGGATTTCCAGCATCCGCAGTTTTTTGTTTTTATCTCAGCAGATGGGGTGAGCTCCTGACTTTTCCCCCTATACATGGAACATTTAAACTGTGTCTTGCCAGTATCAATTCTCTGATTGTGGATCAAATCCTTTGAACTTTTAAAGTTGGAGTGTTAACGTATAGGCAAACTGAATAAAGCCCTTTGTACATGAGAAGTATCTGAATGGTCTCCCACCAGCAAAACTGTGTTGCCGTGTCAGTAAATGGGATGAGAGTGAATTCCTTTCCAATTCCAGCTGGTGAACAATCTGTTTACAGTGTGAATTTACCTACACATTTTGAGCTCAGACATGATTTCGAAATCGACTGGTAATGGGTTCCACATTCTTAGCACGACATAAGAAAAAGGAGCAGGAGTAGGCCATTCGGCCCCTCAAGCCTGCTCCGCCATTTAATAAGATCATGGCTGATCTGATAGTCACCTGAAATCTGTACCCCACCTATCTCCGACAACCTGTCACCCCCTTGCTTGCCAAGAATATATCCAACGCTGCCTTAAAAATATTTAAAGACCCTGCTTCCAGAGCCTTTTCAGGAAGAGAGTTCATAAGTTTCACGACCCACTGAGAGAGAAAAAATCGCCTCATCTCCGTTTTAAATGGGTGACCCTTTATTTTTAAACAGCGATCCTGAGTTCTAGATTCTCCCACAAGAGGTAACATCCTCTCCAAACCCGCCCTGTCAAGTACTGCTCAGGGTCTTATATGTTTCACGAATCAGGAAAAGAAAAGCAAAGCAAAGCACATGCTGGTTACCTGAAATAAAAACAGAAAATGCTGGAATTCTCAGCAGACCTTGTAGCGTCTGTGGAGAGAGAGACATCGTTTTCATTTCAGGTCTGTAGCCTTTCATTAGAACTGCACTGCATCTTGAATGTTAATTAAGCCTCTCAATCCAAAGATGCTGCCAGATGTGGTCAGGGAGCTCAAGAAGGAAATGAAAATCCCCTTTGAGGAATGGAATCCAATGCAAATGAAGGGTGAACCAGAGACAGTCAAGGCACCTTTCCCTTCTTTAAGATGCTGGAACATTGTCTCTGATGTTATCAGTGAAATTAACTGATCTAAGACATTGAAAGGATTCTTGTTACTGCACATCAGGAATTCAAACCTAATATCGGCTTCGGGACAATCAGAATACTTGGTAACAGACAAGACAATGAAAGGCTCGAAGGGAAATGGCACCGGTTGTAGGGGAGCTGGTTCCCAGTGACATGGATGTGTCTGTAGTGGGTGGGATCAGACTGTTTCCATGTGTCCATAATGAATGTCTCACCCTTTATTTTAGAAGAGTAAAACTGATAGAGCGCAACAGCAATCTGGGTAGTGGCAATCTGAAGATTATACTCACTGACACCCTGGTTGGGCTACCTTGTCAGTTAGGTTTGTGTAAGTGTCTGTGACGCAATTGTTCAGCGTGTTTGCCTGATAACTGAAAGGTTGGTGATTCAAAACCACCCAGAGGGTGAAGGTTTTTACTGTTTTTCCCCCTCATCACCAATCATTGCCACGCAGTTCCGGGTTGTCATTGGGTACTTGGGCTGCAAGATAACATCCCCCAAACGGTGGCAGGTCTTTTGTTGTCCAGTGAGCTCCCACAAAAACAGCTTCTTTTTAAAATTACGTTTTCTGTCAAATACAATGAGAAAAGATTTGGACCCACTCTGTACCTTCATCTAACCCATTAGAAATCCATGGAATTGTTGGAATCAAACGAACCCATCAATTATTCTCTCTTCCTCAGCTCCACAGTGAGTGAGACAGGGAAAAGCAGAAAAGCAGCAATATTCCGGCCCCGCCCTCTCCAATCACCCGCTGCCAGCAGAAAGCAGCAACTGCAGCTTCAATCAGCGGGTTACTACCCATCCCTGGGACACAAGACACCCAAACCCGGGCCAAACCTCCCAATACACCGAGCACAGGCTCAGGAAAATGCAGGTACAATATATCCCGGTCACTAAACCTCCGAGCAGCATTTACAGAATACCCAAGTGAGTGAGGCACAAATAAAAGTCACACAAACTTTCTAATTCTTTTCACTGTAAAATTCCTTCATTTTATTGAAAAGCTGACTGTTGTGAATCTGAAAATGAGCACCATGGGATTTGTGTTACCGAGTGACTTGTTTTCCATTGTTTGTCCGTCAGGTTTGCAATTCAGGTTGTGTTGGATAATGAAGTGAACCTGATTTCAAAATGAGGGCAGAAAGCAGGTAAATATTAAATGCAGGAGAAAATCCTGAGGAAAATGGATCAGAGTATTTGGAAGGAGGTGCAGATAAGAAGTGGAAGATGTGAATGATGTTATTGATGATTGAGAGGAATGCATGGCAGCCTTGGGGCTTTTGCAGGCCGATTCTGTTCCGCGCTTTAAAATTCCGACCAAGCTGAGGTATCAGGTGGAAAGCAACAGGTTTATCCATGTATGTTGGGATACGAAACAATTTTTCATATGCCCGGCTAGCTCAGTCGGTAGAGCATGAGACTCTTAATCTCAGGGTCGTGGGTTCGAGCCCCACGTTGGGCGCTGTAATATTTTAAAAACCTGATTAAGAGTCGTACGGTCTGGAAACATTTACCCTGTTTCTCCCTCCAGCTGCTGAGTTTTTCCAGCAGTTTCTGTGTTTGTTGCAGATTTCCATCATTCACAGTAATTTGCTTTAATCTTTTTACTTTTAAATCTTGTTGCTTTAAAAAACACCAACTAATCACTGCGGCTCCTGTGAAACTTACAAGGCAGAAATTCACCACTGAAAGCAACCGACACACGTCAAATTCAAAGCACTTTATTGTCGCATCACTTCCTGCTTCTGTCCCTGTCTCGCCCCCAGCTCCCTCTGCCCGTCCAACCCCCAAGTCAATTAGCTGTCGATGCAGACAGTCTGTTCGCGGGAATGGGTAAAACTCGTGGGTAAAGAGACACCTGGATCTCATCATCCTGGTTCTCCCAGATACTGATTACAGGAATGTGCACAGTCCCGATTATCCACAGTCACTCTCTCCTCCCAGTTGTTCAGCTTTGAAATTGATTTTCACACTGGATTTCAATGTGAAGAAAGCAAAGCTGTGATAAGCTCATATTGTTCAGCAGATGTACTGCAAGAAGGTGTATAACAGGCTGATGATAACAGTTCTCTTTGGTCGCGGTGAGCTCCAGTGAAGGATTGGCACCATTAATGTGTTGCTCAATTGGTCTCGTGACAAATCCCGTGCTGGAAATGACAAGAAAACTCGCTGAATTTGCTCCGTGTTTTGGTTTCAGACGAGCCGAATACAAGGTAAGAAAGTACATCTCGCTGGTGCGGGTTAGAAAATGGCAGAATGACCCGTGCTGTTGGTAAACATAAAATTATAGAAAGTTACAGCACAAAGAGGCCATTCGGCGGGGCGTGCTGATTTCAAAGAGCAGTAGTGATTGGTTGATCCATCAGGAGTGATATTTGTGCCAGTGTAAACAGGAGGCAGCAAAATTCGCACTTCTCCCACCCATATTTTGCCTCACACCAACATTTCTATAGTCAGTGCTTTGCAAACAGTCCTTCTCTTCTCCTCTTCCTTCACTACCACTCACGAGTGTGATGTTTTCCAGATCTGAGGCAAAACTTAAACTCTCACTCCTCTGATTCTGGTGGAGTTTTTAAACGTTTCCAATCAATGATTGATCGACACTCGTTTGGACAAACTGACATTCCCTGACCGGGAATCGAACCCGGGTAGCGGCGGTGAGAGCGCCCAATCCTGACCACTAAACCACCTGCGAAGTTACTGCAACACTTTTCGATTCGGCTTATCTATGCTGCTTTTGCCTATTGTTTTTCAGTTCAGATTTCATTCACCACAAAACTGCTTGTTTAGGTTCAAGATAAACGACTTCTTCAGCCAATGAAAACAACGGTTGCTGTGAGCTGGAACATGAAATTGACAGTGAGGTGAAATAGTCCCACAAGCCGCTCATGTGCAACTTTCAATTTCCAAAACCCTCCGCCCTATTCGCTGTTGGTCCAATGGAAGCGCCGATCCCGAGTCACTGGACATCAGGGAAACTACCAGTAAGGCTTGACATTTGGATTATGGAGGCAACTTTTGACTTTTTTTTTATTCCCGATCTCCTTCACCAGAGACAACTTTCTCCGACCAAATGGTCTGTTTAAATTGAACACAAGTGACTTCTTCACCAATGAGAAGAACCATTGCTGTTAGCTGGAACATGAAATCGATACTTTCCTCCTTTAAGACAGTTCTTAAAGCCTCCCCCTTTGACCGAGCATTCAGTCACCTGAACGAATATGAGGCTCGGTGTCACACTTTGTTATATAATGCTCCTGGGGAACGCCTTGTGACGTTTCATTAGGTTAAAGGCGCTTTATATATACAAGTTTTTGTTGTTGTAGGATAAACATAGAAAGGGCCAATCTCCTGTTTTATCTTTCACGCTGATACTTTTCTCACCGATATTTTAACCTGAACTAATGTGAATCAAGTTTGCGACGTTAAAAACGTTTTCACCCCCTCAGGGAACTGAACCACATTGACAATCACAGAGGAACAGACACAGGGGTATACACCGAGAGTGACAGAGGCCTAAGGAGAGACACACACCCAGCAAGCAAGGCTGTCACCAACTTGGCTCAGTGTTTGTTCCATTTCCGAAAGCAAATTCCCTGAATGTTGACAAATGAATGGGAATCAAAAAATACAGATGTATTTGGATGGGTTTCCTTCTAATTAACTGATAATTAATTTGGTTAAAATCACAAATGGTGAAAACTTTACTCAGCAGGATTCCAACCCTCGTGTTCATATTTACAACAAACGTAAACTATCAAACTTTCACTCACACTCAAATAAACAAGCTTGGATAATGCTCTTGCCAGGTTTAACACCGCAGCTCCATCATATGTGAAGTGAATATGAGCCCCACTCGCCTCTATAAACCCTGCGCTGTAAAGATCCCAATATAAATAGTTGTGGGGGAAAGGCGGGTGTGTGGAATTGATTGAGTTGCTCTTCCAGAGAGCCAGCACAGACACGATGGGCAGAATTACTTATTTTGTCGCCATCTCTGATTTGATAAGAACACATTTGAGCTCTGGTGCAGCTGTTACTCATACCTCAATGTTTAAGGTGATGGATTTGAAATGCAGGTTTGAATCCTGCTGACTACAGTTCCCATTATTCCTCATTTTAACCAGGTGCCACCAACCTCATCCCTGCGGCTCCTGTGAAACTGACAAGGCGACAAGCGGCAGAAATTCATCACTGAAAGTAACTGACACACATCAAATTCTGTCTCTTTCATGTCGCATCTTTTAACTTTCTGTTCTCCCTCTCAGATGTTTCCAGGCAGGTCAAATGTCATTTGTCTGGAACTTTACCCTGGTCCTCGTCCACTGATTATGGTCAACTTTCCGTGCATTGTAGTTGGCAATTGGCTCCATAGCTCAGTGGTTAAAGCACTGGTCTCGTAAACCAGGGGTCGCGAGTTCAACTCTTGCTGGAGCCTGTGGTTAAGGTTTAGTTGATGAAACCAAGTTCTGTGGAAAAGTGGGCGATGGGCTGGACAATGAGAGGCTGCAAAGTTAGATGGGTCAGGTGATTGGATGCAAGACAGCAGGAAATGTGGCAAGTCTGAAGTTACACGCTTGGTCTTAAAAATAATCTTTTAAAAAACCAACAAGGCAGCGCATTTTTCAAAAGCTGAGAAAGTTATGTTCTGGTGTTCAAAGAGACTTTTTGTACAAGGAACACAGAAGTTGCATCAGTCTGTGTAGTACCATTGGTCAGTGCATTCGGCTGTTAACTAAAAACTTGGTGGTTCAAAAGCACTCAAAGACGAAGCATTCAATGTTTTCCCTCCCCCCTCCCCCTCCTCCCATCTCATCAAAATTCATTGCCACACACACCCAGGTTGTCAATGCCAGCAAGAAAAAATTCCACAAATGTTGCCAGTTCTGCTGTTCTGCAGTGATTTTCGAATCACGGAATCCTCGGTGTCTAAAGCAAATGTGATAACCACAACACATCAAAAACAAGCGCAGCTCTTTGCAAACGACCGAGAATGTCAAACCGTGCAGTCTTAGTGCACTTCTGAACCTTGCTTTGTGGAAGTATAATTCGGCTGAAAACCTCAGCCATGCGGCAGAGAAATTGATCTAATGTTAGAATCATCAGATAACACACCACATCAGCAGCTCATTCAACACCTCAAACATGTGCGAACTATCTTATTGCAATTCGGCCCCCATCCTTCTCCAATCCTTAAGGACAGTGCATTTTCAGAATATCATTCAAAACCTGGGAAGTATAAATGTCACATGGTTTTGAGATAATACAGTCATTGACGATTTCACAAAAAAACAGCAACGATGCAACTTTACCCCACTCTGTATTTTGATAATGCTACTTCCTGGTTTCAAACAGAGAACCATTCGTGTATGAGGTGACCGTGATCCCCACTGCCTTGCACAAACCCTGCGCTGTAAAGATCCCAATGGAGCTGTCTGGAATGTTAAACGGTGACGTCACGCAGCAGCACTTTGGGTCTTTGTTTTGAAGAAATGGAATTCGGCTGTTCTCATTAGGAATGCTGGAGACAGACTGATCAACAATGTCATCATCAAATGGCACAGCTCAGTAAGAGGACCTTCCACCCATGGTGTCTATGTCCGCATTATTTAAAAAAGAGCTGATGGATTTGTCTCCATTTCCTTCTCTCTTTCTCGAGAGTATTACCTTTGAGGCTCTGCTTCTTAATTTGGTGCCTATCTCTTCATACTTACTATGCAGAATTTCTTTCCTTGTCCTGTCTATGTCATTAGTAACTACATGTACCATCATAGCTGGATCCAACCCCTCCCAATGCAAGTTCCTCTCCATCCCTGAGCAAATGTCCCAAACTCTGGCACCAGGCATGCAACTCAGCCGTCTGGACTCTCGCTCTTCATTGCAGAGAAGAGTGTCAATACCCCTCACCATACGGCCCCTTACTGCCCCTACATTCCTGTTTGCTCCCCACAGTTGAACAGCTCCCTGTACCATGGTGCCATGGCTAGTTTGCTCCTCCACCTTGCATGTTTCCTTTTCACCCAAACAGGTTGTGAGCACCTCTAACCTGTTTGACAATTGCAACGTCTGAAGCTCCTCCACTACTGTCTGCTCGGTCCCATTACCTGCCTCACTCACGGTCACATCCTCCTGTCCCTCACCACTAACCACAATAGATGACTCAATTTTTAAAGGCATGACTGACATTTGGAACGAAGAGCCCAAGTATTTTCCCCCGTCCCTTATGTTGCGCAGTGTCTGCAGTTTGGCTTCCAAATCAATAATCCTGATCCGGAATTCCTCTAGCTGTTTACACTTTCTGCAGACACGTTTGTCCTGGATCACCTTGGTGTCCAAAAGGGCCTACATTCCACCACTGCAATTACACCCGTCCTGCTAATGTTACTTATTTTATTTAGTTAACTTAATTTAATTACTTCATTTATTAACGTAGATAATCCCTATGTATGGTACAATTTACTGTGTTTATTAAATATTTGTACGTTTATTAACGTTTATTAACCACACAGCAATATGTTTCAGGTGTTTATTTTAATTATTTTATTTTATTTTTAAAGTTTTAGTTAATTTATTTATACATCTACCTTACTTCCCACGCCCTAAGCTGGTTATTAACACACTGTGCCTTACACAAAGCACTTACCGGCCAGTCAACTTACAATGACATCATTGTTGTCATTGGCTGAAGAAGCTGTTTGTGTTTTACCTAAACGCGCCCCTTTGTCGGAGAAACTTGTCTCTGGTGAAAATGGTCTGGAATGGAAAAATAGGCCAAAGTAGCCGCTAGGGTTGTTGACAGCTTCACTGATGGTCTCGTGGTCAGGAATTCGGTGGTTTTACTGCTGTGGCCGACTTTCGTTTCCGGTCAGAGAATGACGGTTTTGTGAAATTGTTCGAACGAACGTGATTTAATTATTGATTGAAAACAGAAAACACAGAACAGCTCTACCAGAATCAGTGGAGTGAGAGGAGAAGTTTCACATCAGAGCTGGAAATGTCACATGTGGAACAGGCCGAGGACAAACAGAGAGGTAGAGTGAGAGTGTGAAAGCAGGAGAGAAGGGCTGTGATACGTTGTACAGCACGGATAAAAGAGATATTGGTGCAAGACAAAGTTTGGGAGTTAATGGGACAGATTTTACTGCCCACTGTTGACACTGGCACAGAGATCGCTCCTGATCAACCAATCGCAACTGCTGTTTGAAAGCAACATGCCAGCCGAATTGAAAGTTACACATGAGCAGCTTGTGGGGCTATTTCACCTCACTGTCAATTTCATGTTCCAGCTCACAGCAACCGTTGTTTTCATTGGCTGAAAAAGACACTTGTCTCAAGCTGCCATTTTGTAGAAGAAACTTATCTCTGGTGATAAAGGCCTGAATTGAAAATAAAAGGCAAGGGTATCATGGGTAATCCAGGTTAAAATGCTCGGAAGCAGCTCCCTGGTTGTCCAATCGTTTGGACTCTGCTCTCTCACCACCACAACCAGCGCTAGGTGCCAATTCAGGAAATGAAAAGTTATTGCTCGTGTAAAAACAAACATCAATGACTTCCTGATCGAAAACATCTCTGCCAGAATCTGCAAGGAGTGAGAATTGTAGTTTCGCATCAGAGCTGGAAGTGTCAAGTGTACAATAGGTCAGGAACAAACACGGAGGCAGAAAGAGAAGGACAGTGAGAGGCGGCAAAGCGGTAACGATAAACATGTTGGTTGGTACAAGGCAAAATATGGATGATAATGGGGCGGATTTAACCGTTGATACCGACACAAACATCTCCGAGATCTGGTTCCAAATCCCGTGTTAAATGACAAGGAAACTTCTCACTGAATTTACTCAGTCCCATGACGTCAAAAGAGCTGAACACAAGGGAAGAAGGTGGATTTTGCTGGAATGGGTTGTAAGATGATAGAATGACTGTGAAGGCAGCAGCAGTGGGGATGGAAATGAAACAATTATAGAAAGTTACAGCACATAAAGAGGCCATTCGGCCCAGCGTGCTGCTTTCAAAGAGCGGTTCCAACTGATTGATCAGGAGGGAAATTTGTGCCAGTTTGAACAACAGGAAGATAAATCTGTCCCATTGCGGCTGCGCTGTTTTGTTGGTCCAGGGGCTTGAATGGAACTTGCCACTTTCAAAGTGTCATCATTCATTGTAAATTAGGCCGCACCTACAAACTTGTCTCCCACGCTGAAGGGAAGGGCAGTTTCAGTCATAAACCAGCGGCTGTGATATTAACAAAGCGGGATGGAGAAAGACTCAGTTTGAGCAGTGACACTGCCGGAGGAATGGAGAGCTGGGGATCACCCATTGAAGCAGCAAAGTTTAAAAATCAATGGAGTCCAGCGTGGGGTTTGAACTCACTGCCCTGAAAGCAAGGGTCACAGACTCTACCACCTGAACTAGCTGGGAATGCAAGTGGCAAGTGTCATACGGCAAATAACAAAGATAAAAATGTTGTTTTCCAACTGGAGCCTCAGCTTGTTCTGAATTTCAAAGTCAAGAAGGCAATCGACCTACAAAAACCCCAAAGTTGCAATGCATTCCTCTCAATCATCAATAACATCATTCACATCTTCCATTTCTTAGCTGCACCTCCTTCCAAATAGTGAAATCCATTTTCAGGGCTTTTTTCAGGACTTAATATTCAATATTTTAATATTGGTGCCCTCAGCTTTAAGGTGATTCTCAGTCATTCTGTGAGATGGTGAATAAATATGTTAATCTGCTTCAATAAACCTATTCATTTCTATTACAGACTGTAAGAAATGCTGATATGTCTGCAGAGTGATAGTCAACACTTTCATCTGTCAGGAAGCCATTATATTTTTTTCATAATATTAAGGTGGGGTATTGTAAAGTCAGCATGTGTGTGTGTGTGGTTCTGTGGGTGTGGCTAATTTACTAAAATTAGAGACAGATGGGCTGCAATAGGAGCAGGAATAGACCATTTTCCCCTCGAGCCCTTCATAGTGTTATACAATCAGAGCCAAGGTTACGCCAGAGATAGAGGCCATTTGGCCTGGTTCAAAGCAACATCGGACTTATGAGCAGGAGTAGGTTATTCAGCCCTTCAAGCCTGCTCCCCCATTCAATAACATCTCAGCTGATTTGGTTGAGATCTCAACTCCACTTTCCTGTCCACCCCCATAACACTTGACCCCCTTGTCTATCAAAAATTTAATTCTGCCTTGAGTAAATTCAGTGATCCAGCCTCCACTGCTTTCTGGGGAAAATAATTCCATAGACTAACGGCCCTCAGAGAGAGAGAGAGAGAGAAGAATCCTCACCTCTATCTGAAAAGGGAGATCTCTTACTCTTCTGGAAACTAACTCATCTGGTCCCACTCCCCCGCCTTTTCCCCGGAGATCTGCATTTTCTCTCCAATTCTCTTTTGAAATCCCCGATTGAATCTGCCTCCCCCACACTCTCAGGAAGTGCATTCCAGATCCTAACTACTCGCCGTGTAACAGAGAAACCCCTTTAGAATTGTACGTTTCATTTGAAAACAGGAAATGCTGGAAAATCTTTCCAGGTCTGGCAGCATTTGTGGAGGAAGGAAGAGAGATGACGCTTCTTTGAAGAAGAGTCATATTGGACTCGAAACATTAACTCTGTTTCTCTCTCCATAGATACTGCCAGACTTCCTGAGTTTTTTCAGCTTTTTCTGTTTTTATTTCAGGTTTCCAGCATCTGCAGAACTTTGCTTTGGCACTTTACTTGATGTTGTCTCTCCTCATCCTTCCGACCAAAATCAATCACTTCACACTTCCCAACATTAAATTTCAGCTGCCACTTGTCTGCCCAATTGGATTTGTTGAAGAGTCTGAAAGGAGATTCGGCTCAAACTGGGAATGAAAGAGTGAGAATGAAAGAAAAAGGGAAGTGACGGGTTTTGTAGATCCCAGGGCAAAGAGACTCCAGGATCAGTTCATTGTGACAGTTCACACAGCAACAAGAAAACAACATTCCCTGATGAGGGTCAAACCTGGGCAGCAGGAGCGGGAGCGCCGAATAAGAGCATGTTTAGTGAAAACCTAGGAGACAGTTTCAGCCAATAACAGCATCGAGTGTGTCAGACATGAACATGAAGTGAACAGTGAGGTGAAATATTGCCACAAGCTGCGGATGTACAACTTCCAATTTCCAAAACCCACCAACCTCATCAATGCAGCTCCTCTGAAACTTTCAAGCCAAATATTAATCCTTTATAAGGTGCCGTTCCCAGAATTATACACAGTCCTCCAGGTGTGATCTAACCAGGGCTTTGTATAGCTGTAGCAAACCTTTCCCTCTTTTCTATAGCAGCCTCTGGAACAGGTTGTACAACAAGAGGAATTAGAATCTGTGTATCGACTGAGAAAAATTATGAGATGCTTGATCAGAAAAAAACTGTTTAAAAATTTAATTCAAAAATCAACAGATTAAGTACATTTTTTTTGGTTCAGAAACAGTATAAGAATCCTCAGTCCAATTCCTCATGTCATTGGGTCAAGGAAACTTTGTTAAAACTGCAGAACTTAGCAGACTGGACACTGCAGAAGCTCGTGATTATCTTTCAATATTGCTTTTCTTAACTCAAAGTTTTCAAAAAAGGAATTGTACAATGGCTTGAGACGGGGAAAATCAGGGACCTGCAGAGAGAGAAGGAAACTAGGGCGAATTAGAAAGCTCTTTGTAAAAAAGCTTATGACAATGAAACGGTGGGTGAAGGTCCTCTTACTGCGCTGTGCCATTTGATGATGACATTCTTGATCAGTCTCTCTCCAGCATTCCTAATGAGAACAGCCGAATTCCATTTCTTCAAAACAAAGACCCAAAGTGCTGCTGCATGACGTCACCGTTTAACATCCTAGCCGGGTGCCTTTCAATTCAGAGGATTCAAGTAACATCCCAGAAATAGCTGTAAATTGGTAAATGGAAGGGATGGAGGAACTCAAGATAATTACAATCACCTGGGAAAAGGTTCTGAGAAAATTGCTGGAGCTGCAGGCTGACAATTCCCCACATCCCGATGGACATCATCCTTGGGTCCTTAAAGAAGTGGTTAGTGAGGTAGTTGGTGCGTTGGTTTTAATTTTCCAAGATTCTGTAGATTCAGGGAAGGCTCCATGAGATTGGAAAATAACAAATGTAATTCTTTTATTCAAAAAGGGAGGGAGACAGATATCAGAAAACTATAAGCCAGTTAGTTTAAAATCTGTCATAGGGAAAATGTTAGATGCTAATCTTAATGATGTTATAGCAGGACACTAAGAAAAATTCAAGGTATTCTGGCAGAGTCGACATGGTTTTGTTAAAGACAAATCAGGTGCTGTGTAAAATGGGGAACTTGTGGATGTGCTGTACTTAGATTTCCAGAAGATATTTGATAAGGTGCCACATCAAAGGTTATTTAGGAACGTAAAAGCTCATGGTGCAGGGGATAGCATATTGGCGTGGATAGAAGATTGGTGAGCTAGCAGGAAACAGAATAGGCATAAATGAGTCATTTTCAGGCTGGCAGGATGTGACAAGTGGTGTGCCACAGGGATCAGTGCTGGGACCTCAAGTTTTTACAATTTATATAAATGACTTGTATGAAGGGACCAAGGTATGGTTACTAAATTTGCTGATGACACAAATTTAGGGAGGAAAATAAGTTGCGAAGAGGATATAAAGAGGCTACAAAGGGATACAGATAGGTAAAGTGAGTGGGCAAATATCTGGCAAATGGCAGAGAATGTGGGAAAATGTGAAATTGTCCATTTTGGCAGGAAAAATTAAAAAGAAGCTTCTTATCTAAATGGTGAGAGATTGCAGAGCTCTGAGATGTGGAGGATCTGGGTGTCCTAGAGCAGGAATTGCAAAACGTTTGTGTGCAGGTACAGCAAGTGGTTAGAAAAGCTAATAGAGTGTTATTGTTTATTGTAAGGGGAATCGAATATAAATAGGGAGGTTATACTTCAGTTATACATGTCATTGGTGAGATCACATTGGGAGTACTGTGTACAGTATTGGTCTCCTTATTTAAGGAAGGATGTAAATGCATTAGATACAGTTCAGAGAAGGTTCACTGGACTAATATCTGGAATGATTGGGTTGTTTTATGAGGAAATGTTGGAAAGGTCAGGCTTGTATCTGCTGGAATTTAGAAGAGTAAGAGGTGACTTGATTGAAACATATAAGATCCTGAGGGGTCGTGTCAGGGTGGATGTGGAGAGGATGTTTCCTCTTGTGGGAGAATCTAGAACAAGAGGTCACTGTTTAAAAAGACAGGGCTGCCCATTTAAGGCAGAGATGAGGAGAATTTTTTCTCTCAAATGGTCGTGAATCTTTGGGACTCTTCCCCAAAAGGCAGTGGAAGCAGAGTCACTGAATATTTTAAAGACAGAGGTAGATTGATTCTTGATAATCAAGGGGGTGAAAGATTATCTGAGCTGGCTGAGAATGGGGATTCAAGGTTACAATCAGGTCAACATGATCTTATTGAATGGCGGAGAAGGTTTGAGGGGCCGAGTGGCCTACTCCTGATTTTAATTTGTGTGTAAATTGTGTGAAAGATATTAAAAAGGCTGGGCACAACTTGTCTTTAACAGAAAGCTAATTTACTTCACTTTAATCCACAATATTAACCCCTCTAACTGGGCTGTAGTTCATTAACATCAGCAGAAACAGATCCCAATGAAAATCATTCAGTCCTGGGAGTGAGTAAAATCCAATCAGTGCAGTTACTTGTGAACTCACTGCTGTGTCAGCAGGTAGGATGACTGAGTGAATCCTTTCCCACACTTAGATGAGGTGAATAGTCTCTCCCCAGTGTGGATTCGCTGGTGAACAGTGAGTTGAGATGATTACCTCAGTCCCGCAGTGAGAGCACCTGAACGGTGTCTTGTCGGTGTGAAACAGTTCCCGGGAACCCTTAAAGCACTCCCCACACTCTGGGCAATTAAAATGTCTCTGGTCATTGTGAACTCGCTGGTGTTTCAACAGGGTGGATGACTGAGTGAATCCCTTTCCACACACGGAGCAGGTCTCTCCCTAGTGTGAGTGCGCTGGTGTTTAGTGAGGTCAGAAGAATGTTTGAACCCAGTCTCATAGTGAGAGCACCTTAATGGTCTCTCGTCAGTGTGAACACATTGATGGGACATCAGGTTCCAGGAACTTTTACAGCCCTTCCCACAGTCTGGACATTTAAAAGGTCTCTCGTCAGTGTGAACTCACTGGTGTGTCAGCAGGCTGGATGACTGAGTGAATCCCTTCCCACACTCGGAGCAGGTGAACGGTCTCTCCCCAGTGTGAATTCACTGGTGTTTAGTGAGGTCAGATGATCACCTGAACCCACTCCCGCACTGAGAGCACCTGAATTGCCTCTTCTCTGTGTGAACACGTTGATGGTACATCAGTTCACTGGAACTGTTATAGCACTTCCTGCAGTCTGGACATTTAAAAGGTTTCTCGTTAGTGTGAACTCGTTGGTGTATCAGCTGGTTGGATAACTGAGTGAATCCCTTCCCACAATGGGAGCAGTTGAATGGCCTCTCCCCAGTGTGACTGCGTCGATGAGTTTCCAGCTCTGATGGGTAATAGAATCCCTTCCCACAATCCGCACACTTCCATGATTTCTCTCTGTTGTGACTGCACTTATGTCCTGTCAGGCCAGATGATTGGCTGAAGCCTCGTCCACACACAGGACACGTGTACGGTTTCTCCCCACTGTGAATGGTGCTTTTTCCTTCCATGTTCACGATCTGATGATATTCAGGTTAAGATAAACTGGCCGGCTCCGTCAGGTCCTGAGCTGATGTTTGCTTTGAGTTTCCAAACTGCAAATGCTCGTCTTCTAATCCCCTGTGAAATTTATTAAAAACAGAAAAAAGGGAGTGAGAGAGAACCCACAAAAACACAAAGGCAGGTTGTGAAATTGAGCTGAATGAATCTGGTAATTTGTGGGGCCGGCACTGGGAAAAAGTGACCATGAAAACTGCTGGATTGTCAGAAAAACCCAACTGGTTCACTAATGTCCTTCAGGGGAGGGAACCTGCTATCCAATCTGGGTCTACTCAGGGTTCTATGTGAGCAGGGGGGCTGAGAGAGATGGGAGCAGAAGGAATGAATGACAGGGATTTTATATAGCTATAACTAGAAAGAGTCTCCTAAACCCTCAACCTCCACCACCTAGAAGGACCAGGGTAGCAGGTATATGGGAACAACATCACCTCCAAGTTCCCCTCCAAGTCACACACTGTCCTGACTTGTCTGACATCCAGTACTGGATGAACAGAAATTTCCTCCATTTAAATATTGGGAAAACGGAAGCCATTGTCTTCAGTCCCCACTACAAACTCCACTCCCTAGCTACGGATTCCATCCCTCTCCCTGACAACTGTCTGAGACTGAACCAGACTGTTCACAACCATGGTGAAATATTTCACCCCAAGGTGTGCCTCCAACCACATATCTTTGCCATCAGAAGAGTGGGTTTCCATCTGTGAGGGGACTGAGATCTCACACTATATGTTTTTTTTAGAAAATAGATATACATATCGTCATGGTTTTATTTATAAGATTTTAAAAACTGGACAAAGACCTTTTAAAATGCCTGAAGCTGTCTGTGACCCCTGAACAAAAGATGCTGTCTGGCATTATTGGAGAAATTTAGAACTCGCTATCTCTGAAGTGACATTCATGAACCACTGTGGGCTGCGCAGGCCAAAATCAAAGAGAGCAGTACAAAGGCCATCTGCATTTCATAACCCAGGCTGGCCAACAGGAGTCCAATTGTCTGCTGAGACAAAGGGCCCGGCACCTTACTTTCAATTCTTAATGACTAATACATTTAACAATCTCGGGGACCCAGGCAAGGGATACACATCCCTTGTCGAAGACAATATCAATTGGCGGGAGTCATGGGACATGGACCTCCAGCTTGTGTAACCAGTAATATTGCCTTGTTGCACTGATAAACCTCAGTCTGCCATTTTAACATCTACAAGCAGCAAACAGAAAAGTTGTTCTGCCCAGACTGAATACCTGGCCACATCTACACTGTTTCTGCTGGAACATCTGTGCCTTCACCTACAAGACTGATTCATCTCTGCATAGTTATCTCATCGCGTGAAGTCAACTCCACCAGAAAAGTGAATTATACAGCATCAGCTTTCAACCTGCCGACCTCCATGAAGGAATCCCTCACTGGACTTAGATTCTGGACTCTGCAACCCACATAAAATACCATTTTTCTCTGCAGTCTCTGCCCTGCAAATCTTTCTTTTCCCAATCCCTCATTTACTGTACGAATGCAAAGTAGCTACATTGCGATCACCACCCATTGGGTGTGTGCAAATGAACTAACCCTTTGAGTTTGTCCCATCTTGAGTTTGCTGTGGGGTTCTTAATAGAAATTAGATCACATGTAAACAGAGGGTTGAAGAATACTTATAAAGAGGGAAGCAAATCAAAGACACCTTTCCGTTTACGAGCGGGTGGTGAGAGAAATCTGTGTGGTTTAAATTACCTCACCTCCTGTCCCAAACACATCTAAGTAACGTCCCTCAACTTGGCCCTGTCTCAGCACATGTTTCTCACCCACTCCTTTGTGGCCTCTAAACTTGACTGGCTGGCCTCCCACATTCAACCTTTGATGACTTGGAGTTTATCCAAATCTCTGCTGCCTGTGTCCTCTGCACTGAATCTTATTCAGTCACCCATCATCCTGTCCTCACTGACCTACACAGGCTCCTGGTTAAACAGCAACTCAAATTTAAAATTCACATCCTTCTTTTCAAACCCCTCTGTGACTTTGCTCTCCCCTATTTCCAGTCAAATAGATGTTTGAACATTTTTCGACAGACAAACATACTTTCAGGTTCTGATGAATCGAGTGACTCTGTCAGGTTTTGATCTGATGTTTGGTTTGAGTTTCCCATCTTCAAATCCTGTTCTTCTAATATCCTGCAAAAAAAATCATCCCTGTCATTCCAAGAATAGAAATTGAGAAGAGACAAACATTTCTCTTGGTTTGAGTTTGCTGTGTGTAAATACTCCCTTTCTAACCCCCTGGAAAAGGAGTTTCCAAAATCCATCCCTGTCAGTCCAGGATAGAAATTCACAAAATTCTCTCCTCCTGCTACCTGGACTAGGATGACCGCGCATGCGCCCTGCTGCATTAACTCGGGCGCCCTGCAGCTGTTACCGGGCAGTTCGTTGCTAACACGAGCCCGATAGGCTCTTATTCGGCTTTTAAGGCCTCCACTAGGTGTTCATGAAGCCTCCCCACCCACTTGGACACCTCCATTACCTCCAAAACTCGGCCATTTCCCTCCGATTGCATAGACCATACGACCACCTCCCCGCAGCTGCAGCATCCACACTGCGCATGCACCGTCGGACACTAAACTGCGCACGCGTTATTCCCTATTCGCCTGTGCGTCTGCATAAGGAGCTCATTGAGTGCGAATAGGGCACATTCTGTCTCGCCGCGAATCCTGGGTACGATCACCGCCATTGAAAGAAAATATTATTCAATCGAAAATTATGTTATATGATCTGATTACGATTGGAGTAATAGGGCCAAGATAGAAAATTATGAAATCAATTGATGCAGCAACAAAAGTACACGAACCTTCCAGTAGTTCTGTCCTGGGTGTAATTAACAGCAGAACAAACCTCGACAGTAAGATCTGAACTCACTGGAATCTCAAAAACTGGGGTGAACAAGTGATTTTTTTCCCCCCACATACGAAACATCTAACCTGTGTCTTGCCAGAGTGCACTAATTGTGGATCAAATCCTTTGAACTTTTAAAGCTGGTGTTTTAACAGTTGCGGAGACTGAGTCATTTCACTTCACTTCACTTCACACATGCAAAGTATCTGAATGGTCTCTCTCCATTGTGACTGTGCTGCTGTCTCAGTAAATGGGATGGCTGAGTGAATGCCTTCCCACTTTCAACTCGTCTTCTCACAGTGGGAATTTACCCATGGGTCAACAGCTCACACATGGATCTCAAACCATTCTGGAAAGGAATTCCAGATTCTCAACTCTCTACGTTGAAAGAAAAGCAAAATGCTGCAGATGCTGGAAATCTGAAATTGAAACAGAAAAAGTGCCAGTTCAAAGTGATTGCGGGCGTGTATTGGGTTTCATGTTAACTGGGAGAAGGAGGAGAGGCAATACAAATACTAATTGATTTTGTGAGAATGTACATTAGTGGAAGTAATTGAGTTGTTCTTCCAGAGATCCAGCACAGACACAATGGGCCGAATGCCCTCCTTCTCTGCTGCAGCCATCTATGCTTATATAGCGACAACTTTAACCTATCTATAGGGTCAGTCATTGTGGCCGAGTGCTTAAAGTGATGGAGTCCAAATCCATTTGGGTTTCCACTTCTCATTATTCCTGGTTTTAACTCTGTGTCTAAGGAGTTAATTATCGGTTAGATTCAATCAAATCCATCCAGAAACTCTGGATTTTTCCTATTTCCGTTCATTGATGAAAACATTCACAAAATTTCCAGTCGGAAATGGAACAAAAACGGGGCCAGGTTGGTGTAATGCTTGCTCTCAGGTTGTTTGTCTCTCCTTAGACAAACGTTTGCCCTCTGTCACTCTCGGTGTAAATGCCTGTGTGTGTTTCTGCGTGTGTATCAATGTGCTTCAGTTCCTGAGTGGTTGAACACATTTTTACCATCACAAACTTTATTGACATTAGTTGTGCAGCTTCATATCAAAATGTTACAGAGAAATATCAGGATGACAGATGCAAGAGGAGTTTGCAACGTTTGGAAGGAGGTGCAGCTAAGAAGTGGAAGATTGAGCGAGAAGTTTTCTTTTCATTTAACACGAGATTTGGAACCAGATCTGGGAGATATTTGTGTCGGTGTAAACAGTAAAATCTCCCCGATTACTGCTATATCTTTCCTTTCACCAGCATCTCTATAGTCTGTGATTTGCAGCCTATCACAGCCCTTCTCTCATTCCCTATCTTCATCTCTGTGTTTGTTCTCGACCTTTTGCACGGATGACATTTTCCAACTCTGATGCAAAACTCAAGCTCTCGCTCCACTGATTCTGGCAGAGCTAATAATTTTAATCAGGAAATAATTCGAGCTCATTTTACGAGCTTGCATCATTCCCTGACCGGGAATCGAACCCAGGCCACAGCAGTAAAAGTACCAAATAATGATCACTAGACTGTTAGGGAAACTGCTGACAAGCCTTACAACCTGGCTTATCCATACTACCTGTGCCTTGTATTTTCATTTCCGACCCTTTTCACCAGAGACACGTTTCATAAGAACATAAGAAATAAGAGGAGTCGGCCATTTGGCCCCTCTAGCCTGCCCTGCCATTCAATAAGATAATGGCTGATCTGCTCCAGGCCTCAACTCCTCTTTCGTGCCAGCCCCTCATAGCCCCCAACTTCCCGATATTTTAAAAATCAATCTACCTTCTCTTTAAATACTTTCAGTGATCTAGCCTCCACAACTCTCTGGGGTAGAGAGTTATAGACATTCACTACCCTCTGAAAAAAGAAATTCCTTTGCATCTCAGTTTTAAATGAGTGTCCCCTTATTCTGTAACTATGTTCCCTAATTTGAGATTTCCCCACTAGTGGAAACATCTTCTCAGCATCCACCCTGTCAAGCCCCCTCAGAATCGTGTACGTTTCAATAAAATCACCCCTCATTCTTCTAATTCTAATGAATAAAGGCCTAACCTGTTTCGCCGTTCTTGATAAGTCAACCCCTTCATCCCAGGAATCAACTGATGAATCTCTTTTGAACTGCCTCCAATGCCAGTATATCTTTTCATAATTACGGGGACCAAAACTGTGCATATACTCCAGGTGAGGCCTCACCAACAACTTGTACAGTTGTTACAAGAGTTCCCTATTTTTAAACTCCCACCTCCTAGCAATACAGGCCAAAATTCTATTTGCCTTCTTAATAACTTGCTGCACCTACATGCTAACTTTTTGTGTTTCGTGCACAGGTACACCCAGATTCTGCACTTTTTTGTAGTCTCTCTCCATTTAAATAACAGCCTGCCTTTTGATTTTTCCTACTAAAGTGCAAGACCTCACACGTTCCTACATTAAACTCAATCTGCCAAGTTTTTACCTTCTCACTCAATCTGTCTCTATCCATTTGCAGATTCCTTATGTCCTCATCACAACATGCCCTCCCACCTATTTTTGTATCATCAGCAAATACATTACACTCTGCCCCCTCCTCCAATTCATTAATATAGATAGGAAATTATTGAGGCCCTAGGACTAATCCTTGTGGCACTCCACTAGTTGCATCTTTCCAATCTGAAAAATACTCATTAATCTCGACCCCCTGTCTTCTGTGTGTTAACCAATCCTCAATCCATGCTAATACATTATCCCCAATACCATGCGCTCCTAGCTCGTGCAATAACCTTTTATGTGGCACCTTGTTGAATGCCTTCTGGAAATCCAAATACACTACATCTACCGTTTCCCCTTTATCAAATCTGCTTGTTATATCCTCAAAGAACTCGAGCAAGTTTGTCAAACATGATTTCCCTTTCACAAACCCACGTTCACTCTGTTTTATTGCATTAATCTTTTCTAAACGTCCTGCTATTTCTTCCTTAATAATGGACCTTTTATCCAAACTGAAGGAATTTAGAGATTTAATTGTTTACAAACAAGTTTAGAGTCAGGAAAAAGAGAGGGGTGGGGCGTGGTAGTTGGTGGGGGGAGGAAGAAAGAACAAACGGTCTTGTAATAGGATGGTAGGTTGGAGTGATTAAATGACAAAGAGGATGATGGTGCAAGGCAACATTGGGTGATAAGAGACAATGAAATAAACTAATGGGACAAGTAAAGAAACAAAAGACAGGTCCAGAGGAGGGATAAATGGTAACATCAGAACCTTTAGCAGCACCTACTGTCTGAAAAAAATGGGATTGATGGTTATGATCTGAAATTGTTGAAATAAATGTTGAGTGTGGAAGGTTGTAAAGTGTCTAATCAGAGATGAGCTGCTGTTCCTTGAGCTTCCATTGAGCTTCATTGGAACACTGCAGGAGGTCAAGGTCAGGGTGGGAGTGGGTGGAGAATTAAACTGGTAAATGACCAGGAGCTCAGGATCACACTGAAAGGTGATATTCCACAAAGCAGTTACCCAATGGGATTTACTCTCCTCAGCGTCGAGGAGAGCGCATTGTGAGCAGTGAATACACGACACTGATTTGCAATAAGTACAAAGAAATCACTGTGTCATCTGGAAAGTGTATTTGGGGCCCGAGGATGTGGGGTGGGAGGAGGTGAAAGGGCGGGTGCTGCATCTGCTGGACTTGCGTGGAAATGATTCACAGTGATGTTCATAAGAACACAAGAAATAGGAGCAGGGTAGACCATACCGCCCCTGAGTCTGCTCCATCATTAAATGATCTTCCAGCTCAACTCCACTTTCCCACCCAATTCCCATGTCCATTGATTCCCTTAGTGTCCAAATATTCCTGGATTTCCAACTTGAATATATTCAAGATGGAGAAAACTAGATTCAATTCAAGTTTTAATCTTTAAAATGCACAAACAAGGTGCACATGAATTGCAAATTCACCTCCTCACTGCTTGGTAATCATGTTAACTGAACTTTCCACTGGCCTCGTGCTGAAATCTTGTCATTCCCTGACAGGTATTCTTAATGGTATAAGTGGCGGGTTTAGAATGAAAACCGCCCTCCACTTCACTGCAAGGTTGAGAGACAACTTGCTAGATGATTCATAATGTCACAGAACATTCGACTGGCTCATTTAATCTCATTTTATTTTAGCTAACCGGAGAATGTCTCAAATAGAAGATGGTGAATAATAGCTCGAAACCACAGTCCTCTCTCCCACTGCCGTAGTGATCCTTCCAACATACAGGAAGTTGGGACAATAGTGACTTTGATGCACAGATTAGCTCTGTCTCCATATTATAGGAAGGATCGAGGAGCAATGGAGAAGGTGTAAAAAAGATTTACTGGAATTATGCCAGAATTGGAAAGTTATATCAATCAACAAAGTTTGAACGGGTTGAAAAAGCTTTGACTGGAAATGAGAGTGAGGAATGACCAGACCGAGGCCTTTAAGGTAAACAAATGGTTTGACAGTGTAGACAAGTGGAAGATGATTCCATTTGTGAATGGACGAGAATAAATATAAATTAGTCACTAATAAATCGAATGTGTAAATCAGGAGCAATTTCATTCACCAGAGATAATGCAGAACGTGTTGTAAATGCTCAGCACTTGAGGAGCATCTGTAGATTGAGAAACGGAGTTAAGTTTTCAGGTCTGTGCACTGATGCAATGCAGTTCTGATGGAAAGTCATAGCCCTGAAATGTGAACTATGTTCCTCTCTCTACAGAAACTACCAGATCTGCTGAAAATTCCAGCATTTTCCATTTTCATTTCAGATTTACAGCACCTGCTTTTCGATAACTGTAGATGGTTCAGAATGTAGAAGTTGTTATCAGAAGGGGTTGAGATCCCAGTGTTAGCTCAAAAGTTATGGGTGAAATTACACTGTAAAATGATCGTTTAACGTTTGCTGACAAGATGGAACTTAGATGTTCTGTGTATCGGAAGGAAAATCACTTGCTCACACTGCCTGCTGAGACTCTAGTGAGTTCACATCAAAATGTAAGGGTTTGTTCTTCTGTTATTTATACCCGGGACAGAACTATGGTGGAGGACCTGTGCACTTTGTTTGTCATATCAATTGGCTTAATAATGTTATATCTTGGCCCTGTGACTCCAATCGTCATCGGATCACAAATAATAATTTTTTGTTCAAAAAATACGAGCTTTCAATGGCGGCGGGGGTACCCAGCATTCAAAGGGGAGCAGAATGTGCCCTATCTTCATGACAACAGTTCTGTGCGCGTGCGCATTGTAGAGTATGTTTGGAGCATGCGCATTGCGTCTGTTTCATGAGCATGCGCAGTACTGGTCTGTGACCGAACTGCTCAGAGCGGTTGAGAGAAAATCGAGCGGAGCAGAGTAACAGAGTTAGTGGGTGTGTGAGGAGGAATGGAGCCAGCGGAATGGGCAGGAAAGCTTCATAAAGACACAGTGCAGGCCGCAGACCCCAAATAACAAGGTACCGGTCTTGTGTTAGCAGAGAACGGGCCGAAAAATTCTGGATTTCTCCCTTCGCCAGGCCCAGGGTAACGGCCGCCATCTTTATAGGGGGCAATGTGCAGCAGGGCGCATGCGCGGTCATCCTGGTCCAGGTAGCAGGAGGAGAGAATGTTGTGGATTTCTATCCTGGACTGACAGGGATAGATTTTGGAAACTCTATTTACAGGGGGTTAGAAGGGGAGGATTTACACACAGCAAACTCAAACCAATGCCTCTTCTCAATATCTGTCCTGGGCTGACAGGGTTGGATTTTGGAAACTCCTTTTACAGGGGGTTAGAAGAGGAGGATTTACAGACGGGAAAGTCAGGCCAAGCATCACATTAAGATCTGACAGAGTCACTCGATTCATCATGACCTGGATCCTCCTTTTCTAATGCTCTGTACAAACTGTTTCCCAAACCTGTCACTGTCAGTCCAAGATAGAAATTCAGGACCTGGATATTATTGGTCTCTGAGTGTTAGCATTGAGTTCCAGGTCATATTCTTCCTCGCATCCCTCCATACGTGTTGCCCAAAATCTGAAATCTCTGTCCCATAACCCTTTTACAATCAGTTGATAGGAACTGCTTTTCTTTACCTACCTTATCTAAACCTATCATAATCTTCTACATATCTATTACATCTCTCCTCGCTCTCCTTTGTTCCAAGGAGAACAACCCCAACCTAACCTTGTAACTAAAACCCCTCATCCCCAGACCCATTGTGGTAAATCTCCTCTACACCCTCTCATGGACCCTCCCAGCCTTCATAATGTGTGGTGATCACTGGTTTGCACAGACCCAGATGTTCTGTGTTCGTGTCTGTGACATCATAAGAACATAAGAAGTAGGAACAGTGGTAGACCATTCAGCCCCATGAGCCTGCTCCGCCATTCAGTAAGATCATAGCTGATCTTCTTGTGTTTTGATTTCCACATTTCCATCTAACCCCAATAAACTTTGATTCCCTTGCCTAACAAGAATCTATCTACCTCTGTCTTAAAAATATTCAACGATTGCGCCTCCACCGCCTTCTGAGGCAGAGAGTTCCAAAGTCGTACAACCCTCTGAGAGAAAAAATTTCTCCTTATCTCTGTCCGAAAAGGGCGACCCCCTAATTTTAAAACAGTGCCCCCTAGTTCTGGAATCACCAACAAGGGGAAATATCCTTTTGAAGTCCACCTTGTCAAGGTTGTTCAGGATCTTGTATACTTCAATCAAATCACCGTCACTCTTCTCAACTCCAGTGGAAACAAGCCCAGTCTGTCCAGCCTTTCCTCATAACACAGCCCACTCATTCCAGGTATCAATCTACTTAACCTCATTTGAACCGCCTCAAATGCATTTACATCCCTCCTTAAATATGGAGACCAAAACTGCACACAGTATTCGAGGTGCGGTCTTACCAATGCGCTGCATTACTGAAGTTTAACACCCTTACTTTTATGTTCAATCCCTCTCATAATAAAGGATAGAATTCCATTAGCCTTCTTAATTATTTGCTGCAGCTGTATGCTAACTTTTTGTGACTCATGCAGTAGAACACCTAGATCCCTCTGCAGCTCAGAATTATGCAGCCATTCTCCATTTAAGTAACACTCTGTTTTTATGTTCTTCCTGCCATTTGCCAGATTTTTGTCCACTCACTCAACCTATCTATATCCATCTGCAACCTCCTCATGTCCTCTTCACAACTTACTTTCCTACCTATCTTTGTGTCATCTGCAAATTTAGCAACCATGTCTTCACTCCCCTCATCTAAGCCATTGATGTAAATCATATAAAGTTGAGGCCCCAGTCCAGACCCCAGTGGAGCCCCGCTCGTCACATCCTGCCAATCCAAAAAAGACCCATTTACGCATACTTTATGCCAGCCAGCAAATCTTCTATCCAGGTTCATATGTTACCCACTAGATCATGCGCTTTTATTTTCCATAATAATCATTAATGTGGCACCTTACCATAAGAACATAAGAACTAGGAGCAGGAGTAGGCAATTCAGCCCCTCGAGCCTGCCCTGCCATTCAATACGATCATGGCTGATATCATTTTGGCCTCAACTCCAATTTCAACTCATTACTAATTAAAAATCTGTCTATCTCCTCCTTAAATTTATTCAGCGTCCCGGCATCCACTGCACTCTGAGGTTGTGAATTCCACAGATTCACGATCCTTTGAGAAAAGTAATTCCTCCTCATCTCTGATTTAAATCTACCACCTCAAACTATGGCCTCTTGTTCTAGAATGCCCCAGAAGGGGAAACATCTGCTCCACGTCTACTTTGTCTATCCCCTTTAGCATCTTATATACCTCAATTAGATTTCCTCTCATCCTTCTAAACTGTAGTGAGTATAGGCCTAAACTGCTCAATCTCTCCTCATAAGACACGCCCTGCATCTCTGGAATCAATCTAGTGAACCTCCTCTGAACTGCCTCCAGTGCAACTACATCCTTCCTCAAGTAAGGGGACCAAAACTGTGCACAGTATTCCAGGTGCGGTCTCACCAATGCCTTGTACAAGTTACAACAACACTTCCCTATTTTTATACTCTATTCCTTTAGCAATAAATGCCAACATTCCATTTGCCTTCCTTAATACCTGCTGTACCTGCATACTAGCTTTTAGCGATTCATGCACGAGGACACCCAGATCCCTCTGCACTGAAGCATTCTGAAGTTTCTCTCCATTTAAATATTAAGTCACCTTTTTATTCTTCCGACCAAAATGGATAACCTCACACTTCTCCACGTTAAACTCCACCTGCCAAATTTTGGCCCATTCACCTAACCTGTCCATATCCATTTGTAAATTTCTTATTTCTTCCTTGCAACTTACTTTCCCACCTATTTTGGTATCACCTGCAAATTTAACTATAGTACCTTCTATCCCTGAATCCAAGTCATTAATATAGATTGTAAATAGTTGGGGCCCAAGGATTGAACCCAGTGGAACCCCACTAGTTACAGCTTTCCATCCAGAAAAAGACCCATTTATCCTGACTCTCTACTTTCTGTTGGTTAGCCAATCCTCTATCCAAGCTAATATATTACCCCTAACTCCGTGTGATCTTATCTGGTGTATTAATCTTTTGTGCGGCACCTTATCAAAGGCCTTCTGGAAGTCCAGATATACTACATCTACAGGATCCCCATTATCCACTTTGCTTGTCACATCTTCAAAGCACTCTAGCAAATTAGTCAAACACGATTTACTCTTCATAAAACCATGGTGACTCTGATGGATTGCATTTTGACTTTCCAAATGCCCCATTCCTATTTCCTTAATAATGGATTCCAACAATTTCCCAACGACAGACATGAAATTAACTGGTCTATAATTTCCTACTTTCTGCCCCCACCTCCCCATTTTTGAATAAGGGTGTTATATTAGCATTTTTCCAATCCACTGGGACCTTTCCAGAATTCAGGGAATTTTGGAATATTATAGCCAATGCATCCACTATCTTCGCTGCCACTCCCTTTAAGACCCTGGGATGCAGGCCATCAGGTCCTGGGGTCTTGTCACCCTTTAATCCCAATAGTTTGCTCAGTACTTTTTCTCTAGTGATGGTGATTGTTCTAAGTTCCTCCTTTTCTATATGCTCTTCACTACCTGTTACTATTGGGGTGATACTAGTGTCCTCCACTGTGAAAACTGAGGCAAAATATTGATTAAGCGTCTCTGCCATTTCTGCATTCCCCACTATTAACTCCCCAGTCTCGTCCTCCAAAAGACCAACATTCACTTTAGCTACTCTGTTTCCTTTTATACACAGAAGCTTTTGCTATCAGTTTTTATATTTTGCGCTAATTTTCTTTCATAGTTTACCTTTGCTCTTTTTATTATTTTTTTAGTAACCCTTTGTTGATCTTTAAACATTTTCCAATCTTCCAGCCTGCCACTGACCTTTGCAATTAGATATGCCTTAGTTTTTGCCTTTAAGTTATCTTTAACTTCCTTGCTTAGCCATGGATGCTTTTTCCCTCTCTTAGCATCTTTCTTCCTCATTGGGATATATTTTACTTGGGAGGAATTAAATATATCCTTCAATATCTGCCACTATTCATCAACTATCCTACCTTGTAGTCTTCCTGCCCAGTCCACTAGGGCCAAATCTGCCCTCATGCTTATGTAGTTACCTTTGTTTAACTCCAGAACGCTAGTATGGGTCTCAGGTTTCTCGCTCTCAAACTGAACTTGAAATTCTATCATGCTATGATCACTGTTCCCTAGAGGATCCTTTACTATGAGATCATTAATTAATCCCATCTCATTACACAAAAGCAAATCCAGAATAGCCTGCTCCCTGGTTGGTTCCACAACATATTGCTCCAAGAAACAATCTCTAATACATTCCATGAACTCTCCCTCAAGGCTACCCTTTGCCAATTTGATTAGTCCAGTCGATATGCGTATTAAAATCACTCATGATTATGGCCGTGCCTTTCTTACATGCTCCCAGTATTTCCTGGTTTATACTGTGCCCTACTGCTAAACTACTGTTTGGGGACCTATAGATTACTCCCACCAGGGACTTCTTTCCCTTGCTATTTCTTATTTCTACCCAGACTGACTCTACGTCTTGCTCTCCAGTGCCTATATCATTCCTCACTATAGCACTGATCTCTTCCTTTACTAACAAAGCTACACCACCTCCTTTTCTTTCCTGCCCATCCTTCCGAAACACTGAGTACCCTTGGATATTCAACTCCCAAACTTGTTCTCCCTGTAACCACGTCTCAGTAATCGCCACCAAATCATGACTATTTATCTCTATTTGCGCTGTTAACTCATCAGTCTTATTCTGAATGCTACGTGCATTCAGATACAAAGTCTTTAAGTTTTCCCCATTGTCAATTTTCCCTACTGCTTATATGATTCTTTGGTGCTATATGGCGCTCACACACTCTATCCCTTCCTTTCACTTTTTGATAGCAATCGGCCTCGTCCCTAACCTGCACTCTTACCCTCTGTTTAAACTTTGATTTTTTATATTTCCATGCAACTAATTCCTCCCCCCCACTACTATTTAGTTTAAAGCCCTATCTACAACCCTAGTTATGCAATTCGCCAGGACACTGGTCCCAGCCTGATTCAAGTGGAGCCCATCCGAACGGAATAGCTCCCTCTTTCCCCAGTATTGGTGCCAATGTCCCATGAATTCAAACCCAGTTCTCCCACACCAATCTTTGAGCCACGCATTTACCTGTTTAATCTTATTGACCCTGTGCCAATTAACTCGTGGCTCAGGTAGTGATCCGGAGATTGTTATCTTTTTGGTTCTGCTTTTTAATTTAGCCCCTAGCTGCTCGTATTCCCTCAGCAGAACCTCTTTCCTTGTTCTACCTATATCATTGGTACCTACGTGGACCACGACAACTGCATCTTTCCCCTCCAACTCCAAGTTCCTCTGCAGGCCAGCTGAGATATCCTTAACCCTGGCACCAGGTAGGCAACACAGCCTTCGGGACTCTCGATCCTGGCTACAGAGAACAGTATCTATTCCCCTAACTATTCTGTCCCTGATTACAAATACATTTCACTTTTCTCCCCCCACTTGAATGGCTCCCTGTACCACGGTGCTATGGTCAGTTTGCTCATCCTCCCTACAGTCCCTGCTCTCATCCACACAGGGAGCAAGAATCTCGAACCTGTTGGGTAAGGGCAAGGGCTGAGGCTCCTTCAGTGGTACTTCCTGGATCCCTCTACCTGCCTGACTCATTGTGACACCCTCCTGTCCATGACCACTGGCCGATTGCTCTCTCCTCTAGCTGCTGCTGCTGGCTGCCTGTCCCAGAGTCCTCCCCTTGCTCTCTACTCTAGCTGCTGCTGACTGCCTGTCCCAGAGTCCTCCTCTCACACTCTCCATCAGATGCCTTCTTGAAATCCAAGTGCAGTATGCCTACAGGCTCCCCTTTATCCACTGCGCATGTTATTCCTTCAAAAAACTCCAATAATTTGTTTAAAAATGACTTTCCTTTTACAAAACCATGGTGACTCTTCCTGACTGCCTTGAGCAGTCTAAGTGCTCAGCTATAACCTCTTTAATGATCAATTCTAATAATTCCCCACAACAGAAGTCAAGCTAACTGGCCTATAGTTTCCTGTTTTCTGCCTCCCTCCCTTCTTGAATAGAGGGTTTTTTTGGTACTTTCCAATCTGATGGAACCTTTCCAGAATCTAGCAAATTTTGGAAAATTAACACCGACTACCACATTAGCCGCCTCTGTTAAGACCCCAGGATGTAGTTCACTGGGTCCCAGAGACTTGACATTAGCAGCTCCGTCAATTTGCTCAGTACCATTTCCCCAGTGATTTCAACTTCACCAAGTTCCTTTCTCCTGTCACCTCCTCATTTGCAGCTATTACTGGAATGTTTTTTGTATCCTCTATATTGAACACAGAAACTAAATATTTGTTCATCTCTTCCACCATTTCCTTATCTACTATTAACTCCCCATTGACACTCTCTGGAGGACCAACACTCACTTAACTCACTCTTTTCCTTTTTAGGAACCGAAGAAACTCTTGCTATCCATTTTTAAATTTCATACTCTAATCTCTATCTCCTGATAAACCTTTTAGTCATTCTCTGTTGTTCTTTATATTCTGTCCAATCATCTGTCCTGCCACTCATCTTTGTGGAGTTGTATGCTTTTTTCTTAAGTTTGATGCTTCCCTTATCTTCTTTAGTAAACCACAGATGTTGGGTCCTCCCCTTAGAATTGTTCTTTTTGTAGCAATGTACTTATTCTGAATACTCTGAAGTATCCCCTTAAATGTCTGCCACTGCTTCTCTATTGATCTATTCTCTAGCCTAGTTTCCCAGTTCACTTCAGTGAGCTGAGCTTTCATCCCCACAGAGTTGCCCTTATTTAGGTTTAGGATACTAGTCTTATTTGTATTTGTATCACACCTTTTGTGTAACAGAATGTTCCAAGGTGTTTCACAGGAGTGTTTCAAGAAACATTTGAGAACGAACCACATGAAGAGATATCAGGGCAGATTAACAAATGTGTAGTTGAAAAGGTAAATTTTAAGGATTATTTTAAAGGAGGAAAGTGAGGTGGAGAGGTTTATGGAGGAAATTCCAGAGTTCATGATCTTGGCAGCTGAAGGCGTGGCCACCAAAGGTGGAGGAATTAAAATTGGGAATGCTCAGGAGGTCGGAATTCGAGGAGCGCAGACATCTCATAGGGCTGTGAGGCTGGAGGAGATTACAGAGGTAGGGAGGGAAAGACTATGGAGAGATTTGAAAACAAGGATGAGAATTTTAAAATTTTGGTTCTCCTTATCCCAGGGCCTTTGTAGGTCAGTGAGCACAGGGGTGATGGGTGAACAAGACTTGGTGCGAGTAAGCACATAAGCAGCAGATTTTTGAATGAGCTCAAGATTACAGGGAGGCTGAATGTGGGAGGCCGGCCGGGAGTGCATTAGGATTGTTAAGTCAAGAGGTAACAGGAATGGATGAGAGTTTCAGCAGCAGATGAGCTGAGACTGGGCTGGAGTCGGGCGATGTTACTGAGGTGGAAAGAGGCGGTCTTGGTGATGATGTGGATATGTGGTTGGAAGCTCATCTTGGGGTGAAATATTTCACCATGGTTGTGAACAGTCTGGTTCAGTCTCAGACAGTTGTCAGGGAGAGGGATGGAGTTGATGTGTAGGGAGTGGAGTTTGTAGCGGGAACTGAAGACAATGGCTTCAGTCTTCCCAATATTTAATGAGGAAATTTCTGTTCATCCAGTACTGGATGTCAGACAAGTCAGGACGGTGTGTGACTTGAAAGGGAACTTGGAGGTGATGTTGTTCACATACACCTGCTACCCTGGTCCTTCTGGAGTGAAGAGGTTGAGGGTTCGGAAGATTCTGTCAAAGTTCTGGTTGAGTTTTAGATGATAAAATCCATTTGCTTTACCAAGCGACTCTGCCACCTCTCTCCCTCCCTCTCTCTCTCTGTCTCTCTCCCTCTCTCTCTTTGTCTCTATTTTCTCTCCGAGAGGCCAGAATCTTGTGTACAACCAGACCCGGGGGCAGGTTCCCTTCCCTGAAGGACATGATTGAACCAGTTGGGTTTTTATGACAATCCAGCAGTTTTCATGGTCACTTTTTCCTCGTGCCGGCCCCACAAATTCCCAGATTCATTCAGCTCAATTTCACAACCTGCCTTTGTGTTTTTGTGGGTTCTCTCTCACTCCCTTTTTTCTGTTTTAAATCAATTCCACAGGGGATTAGAATGGGAGGATTTGCAGTCAGGAAACTGAAACCAAACATCACATCAGGATCTGACGGAGTCGCCCAATTTGTCAAAACCTGAATATCATCGGATTTTGAACATGGAAGGAAAAAGCACCGTTCACAGTGGGGAGAAACTGTACACGTGTTCTGTGTGTGGACGAGGCTTCAGTCAATCCTCTGACCCAATGGAACATAAATGCAGTCCCAACGGAGAGAAACCATGGAAATGTGGGGACTGTGGGAAGGGATTCAAATACCCATCTGACCTGGAAAAGCATCAGCGCAGTCACACTGGGGAGAGACCGTTCACCTGCTCCACATGTGGTAATGGATTCACTCAGTCATCCCACCTGCAGAAACACCAGCGAGTTCACACCAATGAAAGACCTTTTAAATGCCCAGACTGTGGGAAGTGCTATAAAAGTTCTGGGGAACTGATGTCCCATCAACGTGTTCACACTGACGAGAGACCGTTCAGGTGCTCGAACTGTGGGACAGGGTTCAGGCGATCATCTCAACTCAATGATCATCAGCGAGTTCACACTGATGAGAGACCTTTCAGGTGCTCTCAGTGTGGGACTGGGTTCAATACATTATCCGGCCTCACTGTACACCTGAGAATTCACACTGGGGAGAGGCCGTTCACTTGCTCCCAGTGTGGGAAGGGGTTCACTCAGTCATCCCACCTGCTGGCGCACCAGCAAGTTCACACAGAGGAGAGACTTTTCAAATGCCCAGACTGCAGGAAATGCTATAAAAGTTCTGGGAACCTGATGCGCCATCAGCATGTTCACACTGATGAGAGATCATTCAAGTGCTTTCTCTGCGGGACTGGGTTCAAGACATCATCTCAGCTCACTGTACACCAGCAAATTCATACTGGGGAGAGGCCGTTCACCTGCTCTGAGTGTGGCAAGGGATTCACTACCTCATCCCACCTGCTGAGACACCAGCGAGTTCACAAGTAACTCTTTCGAGTTACCAACAGATCGCATGTAACTCTTTCGAGTACATTCACAGTTCTTGGTTTCCGGGAGTGGGACATGAACCCACAACCTTCTGATTCAAAGGCGAGGGTGCTATGAACTGAGCCACAGCTGACACCAACTGTAGTGATTGGATTTTGTTGTTAATCACATCCAGACTGAACCGTGTTCTTCGGGGTCTGTTTCTGCTGATGTTCATCGACTCCTAATATTCTGGATGATGTTAAATAAATCAGCTTTTTATTAAACACAGTGTGTGTTGAATCTTTTGAACATCTCTGTTAGTTCCATTTGAAGGGCTCTCCTTCTCCCCTGTCTCCTCCATCCTCACCTCCAGCAACAAGTGTGAGGAGCTCATGGAGCTTCTTTGTCACTAAGATTGAGACAATCCGATCAGCTGCCTCTGCTGCTTCCCTCCCTTCCACAAACCCACTGGGACAAACTGTCTCTAAAGTTCCCCCTTGTCCGAGCCCTGAATCCACATCTTTCTTTAGTTTCTCTCCCATCCCTCCTGATGCCCTCTCAGTGCTCATCTTGTCCATGAGACCCACCTCCTGCTACATCGACCCTATTCCCACCAAACTGCTGATCACCCAACTTCCCCATGTTTGAAGACATGGTTAGCAGTTCTCTCTCTTCAGGTGCTGTTCTTTGCCTCAAATCTGCCATCATCACCCACTCCTCAAAAATAAACCTTTGAACCCACCGTTCTTGCAAACTGCCCCATCTCCAATCTACCTCTCCTTTCTACACTGTTGGAATATGCTGTCATCTCCCAAGTCCTAGGATTCTCAGTGTAAACAGGTAGGGATGTGTTTGGAGACAGGATGTCCCAGTTCTCCACCCTGGGATTCTCAGTGTGAACAGGGTGGGATGTGTTTGGAGACAGGATGTCCCAGTTCCCCACCCTGGGATTCTCAGTGTGAACAGGGTGGGATGTGTTTGGAGACAGGATGTCCCAGTTCTCCACCCTGGGATTCTCAGTGTGAACAGGGTGGGATGTGTTTTGAGACAGGATGTCCCAGTTCTCCACCCTGGGATTCTCAGTGTGAACAGGGTGGGATGTGTTTTGAGACAGGATGTCCCAGTTCTCCACCCTGGGATTCTCAGTGTGAACAGGGTGGGATGTGTTTGGAGACAGGATGTCCCAGTTTTCCACCTTTAAAGGGACAGGGACGGGACCAGCTGGGTTGAATGACGCTGCTTTATGACATCACTGCAGTGCCTAGTAACCATTCTCCCTGAGCCCTGCTCATTATGGGTTGGCTTTAGTTCAGTGCTGTTACAGGGAGGGAAACAGGCAGAGGATTCGAGCCGTGTGGAGCTCAGGATCAATGGGGTGAGATACAGGATCAATTTCTACCTTACTGAGTGAGAAATGTCATTGTCCCGGACACTCCCTGTCTCTCAGTATCTGTATCCGGGGGACAGGCTGATGGGTGAGTGTGTTTATTTTGACAGTAGTTGTTCACCTCAATGATGATGACTTAAACCCACCAGCTTCTCCCCCAGACACAGATCCTGAAAGACAAGGAGTATCTGTAATATTTTGGACCTTGTCCTTGATCCAGTTTTGAACCCCTTTCTCACATCTCCTCTCATCCTGCTTTGTTCGAATGAAAATACCCCCAGTTTCTCCAGTCTCTCCTCATGGGAAAGAAAAGTCAGAACTAAGTTAGGAACACAAACAGGAGATTCACAGCAGGCAGGTCACCATGAGAAAACATTTCATTCCATAGTCAGTTGATATCATCTGGAATACACTGTCTGAAGCTTTGGTGGGAGCAGGTTCAACAGTAACTTCCAGAGGGAATTGGAGAAATGCTTGAAGGAAAACATTGACAGGACCATGGGGAAACAGCAGGGGAGTGGACTATTCAGATCGCTCATCCAAAGAGCTGGCAAAGGCTCAATGGGCCAAATGGCCTCCTTTTGTGCTGTAGCCTCTCATCCGTGGTATCACCTCTGTAAATCTCTTCTGCACCCTCTCAATGACCTTGACGCCATTCCTGCCATAAGATGCCCAGGATTTGACTCAATATTCTAAATGCAGCCTAACCAATATTTTTCCAAATTAATTTTATGAAGGAAAGTGGGGTAACAGGTTCAAACAGCATTTTTATCTCGTCCTTCAACTGTAAAGATTTGTGTATCTGAACCCCTGTAACATGGCTAAACGACATTGAGGTAAAATCAAAAAACTACTGCGGATGCTGGAAATCCAAAACAAAAACAGAATTACCTGGAAAAACTCAGCAGGTCTGGCAGCATCAGCGGAGAAGAAAAGAGTTGACGATTCGAGTCCTCATGACCCTTCAACAGAACTGAAGTATAGTTAGGAGAGAGGTGAAATATGAGCTGGTTTAAAGTTGGGGGGGTGGTGTGGGGGGAGAGAAGTTGGTGGGGGGCGGTGGTTGTAGGGACAAGCAAGCAGTGAAAGGAGCAGATAATCAAAAGATGTCACAGACAAAGGCAGTCATTTATATGAAATATCCTGTACACGCAGAAATGGAATTTCAAGATTTTATTTAGTGAAGAATTATAGAGAGTTGTAAAGAGAATTAAGAGTTAATTATACATGAGTCTAATTTACAATGTAGACTTTACATTATATTAAATTTCCATTGAGCTTAGAGCAAGTATTTAGCTGCTTGAAGTGCTGTCTGCACAATAATGATTGTCCAAACTGTCTGTCTGAAGCCTCCTTCCCCCCGCCCCACTCAACATCTCCTGTAACCCCCAGATTTTCACTCTAAGGTCACACCAAGTCTGAGTCATTAAAATGAGGCCTCACTGGGAAAGGTTTGGGAAATGCTGTATTAATAGACTCAGCACTTTGTGTTTAATACAAAGCTGTTTTATTTGAATTTTATCCACAACATTAACCCTTATATCTATCTGGAGTTTATTAACATCAGCAGAAACATACAGTAACGGACATGGTTCAGTCCTGGATGTGATTAACAGCAAAATCCACTTACTGTCGTTACTCATGAATTCGCTGGTGCATCAGCAGGTTGGGTGACTGAGTGAATCCCTTCCCACACTCGAAGCAGGTGAACTCGCTGGTGTCTGTGCAGTGTGGATGACTGAGTGAATCCCTTCCCACACTTGGAACAGGTGAATGGTCTCTCCCCAGTGTGAACTCGTTGGTGTCTGCGCAGTGTGGCTGACAGACTGAATTTGTTCCCACAGATGGAGCAGGTGAATGATCTCTCCCCAGTGTGAACTTGCTGGTGTCTCTGTCGTGTGGATAACTGAGTGAATCTCTTCCCACACTCAGAGCAGATGAATGGCCTCACCCTAGTGTCAATTCGCTGGTGTCTCAGCAGTGTGGATGACTGAGTGAATCCCTTCCCACACTCGGAGCAGGTGAATGGTCTCTCTCCAGTGTGAGTGTGCTTGTGTATAGTGAGTTGATAAGATTGCCTGAACCCAGCCCCACAGTGAGAGCACCTGAACGGTCTCTCATCAGTGTGAACATGTTGATGCGACATCAGTTCCTGGGAACTTTTATAGCACTTCCCACAGTCTGGGCATTTCAAAGATCTCTCGTCAATGTGAACTCTCTGATGTGTCATTAGGTTCGCTGAACTAATGAATCCCTTCCCACACTTTGAGCAGGTGAATGGTCTCTCCCCAGTGTGAACTCGCTTGTGTGTCAACAGGGTAGATAACTGAGTGAATCCCTTCCTGCACATGGGGCAAGTGAATGGTCTCTCCCCAGTGTGAGTGCGTCGATGAGTTTCCAGCTCTGATGGGGATTTGAATCCCTTCCCACAGTCCTCACATTTCCAAGGTTTCTCCGGGTTGTGACTGCGCTTGTGTCTCGACAGGCCAGATGATTCGCTGAAGCCTCGTCCACACACAGAACACGTGTACAGTTTCTCCCCACTGTGAACGGTGCTTTTTCCTTCCATGTTTAAAATCCAATGATATTCAGGTTACGATAAATTAGCCGACTCCGTCAGATCCTGATGTGATGTTTGGTTTCAGTTTCCTGACTGCAAGTCCTCACCTTCTAATACCCTGTGAAATTGATTTAAAACAGTAAAAATGGAGTGAGAGAGAACCCACAAAAACACAAAGGCAGGTTGTGAAATTGAGCTGAATGAATCTGGGAATTTGTGGGGCCGGCACTAGGAAAAAGTGACCATGAAAACTGCTGGATTGTCATAAAAACCCAACTGGTTCACTAATGTCCCTCAGGGAAGGAAACCTGCAACCCAGTTTGGGCCTGTAGATGACTGTGCCCTCCACAGGAGGAGAGAGAGACAGACAGGGGTTGGCGTTGGGGGTGGGAGGGAGAGGAGAGAGAGACAGACAGGGGTTGGCGTTGGGGTGGGAGGGAGAGGAGAGAGAGACAGACAGGGGTTGGCGTTGGGGGTGGGAGGGAGAGGAGAGAGAGACAGACAGGGGTTGGCGTTGGGGGTGGGAGGGAGAGGAGAGAGAGACAGAGATGAGTGAGACAGCATGAAAAGGAGAGGGATAAAAACAAAAAGTGTTGGAAAATCTCTGCAGATCTGGCAGCATCTGTTGAGAGACAAACAGAGTTAACATTTCGAAACCGTATGACACTTTTTTGGCTTTGGTGAAGTAGAGGGGATTTACATTTCTACAACTCGACCAGACCTTTCATAGAATGTCCCAAACCCTCAACCTCCACCACCTACAAGGACCAAACATCATCACCTCCAAGTTGACTTGTCTGACGTTCAGTACTGGATGAACATTTCCTACATTTAAACACTGGGAAGAGTGAAGCCGTTATCTTCCGTCCCCGCTACAAACTCCACTCTAGATCCACTGGCTCCCTGCAACTGTCTGAGGCTGAGCCAGTCTGTTGAAAAATCAGTGTCATATTTGACCCCGACATGAGCTTCCAACCACATATCCACTTTAGCACCAAGACTGCCTATTTCCACCTCAGTAACATCGCCCGACTCCACCCCAGTCTCAGCTCATCTGCTGCTGAAACTCTCATCCATTCCCTTGTTCCCTCTAGACTTAACTATCCTAACGCACTTGTGGCCGGCCTCCCACATTCAGCCTCCCTGTAATCTTGAAGCCATCCAAAACTCTGCTACCCGTGTGCTTACTCGCACCAAGTCTTGTTCACCCATCACCCCTGTGCTCACTGACCACCAAAGACTCAGGGTTAAGAAACACCAAAATGTTAAATTCCTCTTCCATATTTTCAAATCCCTATCTATGGAATCTCCTCCAGTCTCACACCCCTCTGAGATATCTGCGCTCTTCTAATTCCAGCCTCCTGGGCATTCCTGATTTTAATTGTCCCACCTTCAGTGCCCGCACCTTCAGCTGCCAAGGCCATAAGCTCTGGAATTTCCACCTAAACCTCTCAATACCTTTTTCCTCATTTAGGATACTCCTTAAAACCTTTTGATTAAACATTCGCTCACCTGCGCTCATGTCTTGTTATGTGGCTCAGTGTCGAATGTTTCTTTATAACATTCCTATCAATCATTTTGGAGCTTCCTATTACACAAAATGTGCAATGTAAATACAGAGTGTTGTTGTTGATTTGGACATATATCACTGCCCCTTCATCATCACTGGGTGAATAACCTGTAACTCCTTACCTAACAGCATTGTGGGAGCAGCTTCACCACACGGACTGCAGCGGTTCAAGAAGGTCAAATATCATCTTCTCCACAGGCAACTGGGGATTGGCCATATTTGCTGGTCTTGCTAGTGAAAGGACAGGGGAGGGACTAACTGATTTGCTCTTGCAGAGAGCCAGCATGGGCACAATGGGCTGAATGGCCTCCATCTGTATTGTAATCATTCAGTGATTCAGTGACTGGTTGAGAAAGGACCTACACTGGAGGCCAGGGACCAACTTCTGTAACCAACAGCCACCCTGATACAAACCAGCTCTTAATCGGTCCGTCTGTGTTTCTAGACTCGGTTCTGTGAACAACACCTGCAATAAAATAATAGCAAAATACTGCAGCTGCTGGAAATCAGATATAAAAAGAGCAAATGCTGGAAATACTCAGCAGGTCAGGCAGTATCTGTGGAGTTAACATTTCAGGGTGTGCAGAATGAATTAGGGGGAATAAAAATGGTGCAGAATTTGATGGTCAAAATAAGCTCAGAAGTGGAAGAGAAATGGACTGTAGCACAAGAAAAACTATTCCTGACTGTGAAAGATACTGTGCGAAGATAAAGCTGGGAAGACAGCAGCACATGGTCTGGAGATGGGCAGCAGTGGAAACTTCATTTAGACACGGTCAGCAGGAGTAACAGTAAAATACTAAACATAATTAAAATACACCCAGTATTAGAGACAGAGGAACAGAGGACGTTAGACAATGGCAGAGAGGTGATCAGGGAGGGCAGAGGTGAAAAAGAGCAATGGATGGACATGGATTCAGATCCACAGTAAAGGAGCCACAGAGATGAGAATAGAACTAAAAGCTCTAAAATGTAGATGAATGGTGAAAAATACTCAACTCTGAAACTATCTCACTGTTTTCAATCTGAAAATCTCCCAAAATCACAGGGTGTCCAGGGGAGACTGAGGGGGTCCAGGGTGAGACCGAGGTGGTCCAGGGGGAGAAGGAAGGGGTGCGGGGGGAGACTGAGGGAGTCCAGGGGGAGATGTAGGAGGTCCGGGGGGAGTCTGATGGGGTCCAGGGAGAGACCAAGGGAGTCCGGGGGAGACTAAGGGGGTCCAGGGGGAGACTGAGGGGGTCCGGGAGGGACTGAGGGAGTCCAAGGGGAGAATAAGGGGGACCAGGGTGAGACTGAAGGTGTTCGAGGGGGAGATTGAGGGTGTCCAGGGGGAGACTGAGGGTGTCCAGGGGGGAGACAGAGGGGGTCCAGGGGGAGACTGAGGGTGTTCGAGGGGGAGAATGAGGGTGTCCAGGGGGAGACTGAGGGGGTCCGGGGGGAGAATGAGGTGGTCCAGAGGAAGACTGACGGTGTTCAGGGAGAGACCGAGGGGGTCCAGGGGGAGACAGAGGGGGTCCAGGGGGAGACTGAGGGTGTCCAGGGCGAGACTGAGGGGGTCCATGGGGAGACTGAGGGGGTCCAGGGGGAGACTCAGGGTGTCCAGGGGGAGACTGAGGTGGTCCAGGGGGAGACTGAGGGTGACCAGGGGGAGACTAAGGGTGTCCAGGGGGAGACTAAGGTTGTCCAGGGTAAGACTGAGGTGTCCGAGGGGGAGACCGAGGATGTCCGAGGGAGAGACCGAGGGGGTCCAGAGGGAGACCAAGGGTGTCTGAGGGGGAGACTGAGGGGGTCCAAGGAGAGACTGAGGGGGTCCAGGGGGAGACCAAGGGGGTCCAGGGGAGACCGAGGGTGTCCAGAGGGAGACTGAGGGTGACCAGGGGGAGACCGAGGGGGTCCAGGGGGAGACTGAGGGGTCCCAGGGGGAGACTGAGGGGGTCCAGGGGGAGACTGAAGGGTCCCAGGGGGAGACTGAGGGCGTCCAGGGGGAGACTGAGGGCGTCCCGGGGGAGACTGAGGGGGTCCCAGGGGATATTGAGGGTGTCCGGGGGGAGACCAAGGGTGTCCGGGGGGAGACCGAGGGGGTCTGGGGGGAGACCGAGGGGGTCCGGGGGGAGACCGAGGGGGTCCCGGGGTAGACTGGGGTTATCCAGGGGGAGACCGAGGGGGTCCAGGGGGAGACTGCGGGTGTCCGAGGGGAGACTGAGAGTGTCCAGGGGGAGATGGAGGGGGACGGGGGGAGACTGATGGGGTCCAGGGAGAGACCGAGGGGGTCCGGGGGTGAGACTGAGGGGGTCCGCGGGAGACGGAGGGAGTCCGAGGGTAGGCTAAGGGGGACCAGGAGGAGACTGAGGGGTTCCAGGGGGTGACTGAGGGGGTCCAGGGGGAGACTGAGGGTGTCCGAGGGGAGACTGAGAGTGTCCAGGGGGAGACTGAGGTTGTTCGAGGGGGAGAATGAGGGGGTCCAGGGGGAGATGGAGGGGGATGGGAGGAGACTGATGGGGTAAAGGGAGAGACTGAAGGGGTCCAGGGGGTACCGGAGGGGGTCCGGGCGGAGACTGAGGGGGTCCGCGGAGAGACTGAGGGTGTCCAGGGGGAGACTGAGGGTGTTCGAGGGGGAGAATGAGGTTGTCCGGGGGAGACTGAGGGTGTTCGAGGGGGAGAATGAGGGTTTCCGAGGGAGAGTCTGAGGGGGTCAGTGGGGAGACCGAGGGTGTTAGAGGGTGACCGTGAGCGACCAGGAGGAGAATGAGGGGGTCCAGGGGGAGTCCGAGGGTGTCCACGGGGAGAACCAGGGGATCCGGGGGGAGACCGAGGGGGTCCGGGGGGAGACCGAGGGGGTCCGGGGGGAGACCGAGGGAGTCCGAGGGGAGACCGAGGTGGTCCAGAGGGTGACCGAGGGTGTCCGTGGGGAGACCGAGGGTGTCCGTGGGGAGACCGAGGGGTTCCGTGGGGAGACCGAGGCGGTCCGAGTGGGAGACTTAGTGGATCCGAGGGGAGACTGAGGGGGACCAGCGGGAGACTGAGGGTGTTCGAGGGGGAGAATGAGGGTGTCCAGGGGGAGACTGAGGGTTTCCAAGGGGAGACTGAGAGGGTCCAGGTGGAGACTGAGGGGGTCTATGGGGAGTCTGAGGGTGTCCAGGCTGCGACTGAGGGGGTCCAGGGGGAGACTGAGGCTGTTCGAGGGGGAGAATGAGGGTGTCCAGGGGGAGACTGAGGGTGTCCATTTGGAGACTAAGGGTGTCCAGGGGTTGACTGAAGGTGTCCACGGGAGAACCAGGGGATCCGGGGGGAGACCGAGGGGGTCCGGGGGGAGTCCGAGGGAGTCCGTTGGGTGACCGAGGGGAGACCGAGGGGGTCCATGGGGAGACCAAGGGGGTCCAGGGGGAGACCAAGGGTGTCCACGGGATACTGAGGGGGACCATGGGGAGACGGAGGGGGGTACAGTGGGAAGACAGAGGAGATCCGGAGTGAGACGGAGGGGGTTCGGGGGGAGAATGAGGAAGTCCGGGGGGAGACTGAGTGAGTCTGGGAGGAGACCGAGGGGGTCATTGGGGACACAGAGGGGGTCAGTGGTGAGACCGAAGGGGTCCGGTGGGAGACTCAGGAGATCCGAGGGGAGACTGAGGTGCTCCAGGGGGAGATTGAGGGTGTCCAGGGGAAGACAGAGGGGGTCCAGGAGGAGACCAAGGGTGTCCACGGGATACTGAGGGGGACCATGGGGAGACGGAGGGGGGTACAGTGGGAAGACAGAGGAGATCCGGAGTGAGACGGAGGGGGTTCGGGGGGAGAATGAGGAAGTCCGGGGGGAGACTGAGTGAGTCTGGGAGGAGACCGAGGGGGTCATTGGGGACACAGAGGGGGTCAGTGGTGAGACCGAAGGGGTCCGGTGGGAGACTCAGGAGATCCGAGGGGAGACTGAGGTGCTCCAGGGGGAGATTGAGGGTGTCCAGGGGAAGACAGAGGGGGTCCAGGAGGAGACTGAGGGTGTCCGGGGGGAGACCGAGGGGGTTCGGGAGGAGACTGAGGGGGTCTGGGGAGCGACCCAGGGGGTCCGGGGGGAGACCGAAGGGGTCCGGGGGGAGACCGAAGGGGTCCGGGGGGAGACCGAGGGAGTCCGTGGGGAGACCGAAGGCATCCGTGGGGAGACCGAGGTGGTCCGAGGGGGTCCAGGGGGAGACCGAGGGTGTCCAGGGGGAGACTGAGGGGGTCCATGGGTAGACCGAAGGGGTCCGGGAGGATACTCAGGGGGTCCGAGGAGAGACTGAGGGGGTCCAGGTGGAGGCTGAGGGTGTCCAGGGGAAGACAGAGGGGATCCGGGGTGTGACGGAGGGGAGACTGAGGGTGTCCAGGAGGAGACTGAGAGGGTTCCAGGGAGAGACTGAGGGCGTCCAGTGGGAGTCTGAGGGTATCCAGGGGGAGACCGAGGGGGGTCCAGGCTCAGACTGAGGTGATCCTGGGGGAGACTGAGGGGGACCAGCGGGAGACTGAGGGTGTTCGAGGGGGAGAGTGAGGGGGTCCAGGGGGAGATGTAGGAGGTCCGGGGGGAGTCTGATGGGGTCCAGGGAGAGACCAAGGGAGTCCGGGGGAGAGTAAGGGGGTCCAGGGGGAGACTGAGGGGGCCCAGGAGGGACTGAGGGAGTCCGAGGGGAGAATAAGTGGGACCAGGGTGAGATTGAAGGTGTTCGAGGGGGAGACTGAGTGTGTCCAGGGGGAGACTGAGGGTGTCCAGGGGGGAGACAGAGGGGGTCCAGGGGGAGACTGAGGGTGTTCGAGGGGGAGAATGAGGGTGTCCAGGGGGAGACTGAGGGGGTCCGGGGGGAGAATGAGGTGGTCCAGGGGAAGACTGACGGTGTTCAGGGAGTGACCGAGGGGGTCCGGGGGAGACAGAGGGGGTCCAGGGGGAGATTGAGGGTGTCCAGGGGGAGACTCAGGGTGACCAGGGGGAGACTGAGGGTGACCAGGGGGAGACTGAGGGTGTCCAGGGGGAGACTGAGGGTGACCAGGGGGAGACTGAGGTTGTCCAGGGGGAGACTAAGGGTGTCCAGGGGGAGACGGAGGGTGACCAGGGGGAGACTGAGGGGGTCCATGGGGAGACGGAGGGTGTCCAGGGGGAGACTCAGGGTGTCCAGGGGGAGACTGAGGTGGTCCAAGGGGAGACTGAAGGGTGACCAGGGGGAGACTAAGGGTGTCCAGGTTAAGACTGAGGTGTCCGAGGGGGAGACCGAGGATGTCCGAGGGAGAGACCGAGGGGGTCCAGAGGGAGACCGAGGGTGTCTGAGGGGGAGACTGAGGGAGACCGAGGAGAGACTGAGGGGGTCCAGGGGGAGACCAAGGGGGTCCAGGGGAGACCGAGGGTGTCCAGGGGGAGACCGAGGGGGTCCAGGGGGAGACTGAGGGGTCCCAGGGGGAGACTGAGGGGGTCCAGGGGGAGACCGTGGGGGTCCAGGGGGAGACTGAAGGGTCCCAGGGGGAGACTGAGGTGGTCTGGGGGGAGCCCGAGGGAGTCCGTTGGGTGACCGAGGGGAGACCGAGGGGGTCCATGGGGAGACCAAGGGTGTCCACGGGATACTGAGGGGGACCAGGGGGAGACGGATGGGGGTACAGTGGGAAGACAGAGGGGATCTGGAGTGAGACGGAGGGGGTTCGGGGGGAGACTGAGGAAGTCCGGGGGGAGACTGAGTGAGTCTGGGAGGAGACCGCGGGGGTCAGTGGGGACACAGAGGGGGTCAGTGGGGAGACCGAAGGGGTCCGGTGGGAGACTCAGGGGATCCGGGGGGAGACTAAGGGTGTCCAGGGGAAGACAGAGGGGGTCCAGGGGGAGACTGAGGGTGTTCGAGGGGGAGACTGAGGGGGTCCGGGGAGTGACCCAGGGGGTCCGTGGGGAGACCGAGGTGGTCCGAGGGGGTCCAGGGGGAGACCGAGGGTGTCCAGGGTGAGACCGAGGGGGTCCAGGGGTAGACCGAAGGGGTCCGGGAGGATACTCAGGGGGTCCGAGGGGAGACTGAGGGGGTCCAAGGGGAGACTGAGGGTGTCCAGGGGGAGATGGAGGGGGCCGGGGGGAGACTGATGGGGTCCAGGGAGAGACCGAGGGGGTCCGGGGGTGAGACTGAGGGTGTCCGCGGGAGACGGAGGGAGTCCGAGGGTAGTCTAAGGGGGACCAGGAGGAGACTGAGGGGTTCCAGGGGGTGACTGAGGGGGTCCAGGGGGAGACTGAGGGTGTCCGAGGGGAGACTGAGAGTGTCCAGGGGGAGACTGAGGTTGTTCGAGGGGGAGAATGTGGGGGTCCAGGGGGAGATGGAGGGGGATGGGAGGAGACTGATGGGGTAAAGGGAGAGACTGAAGGGGTCCAGGGGGTACCGGAGGGTGTCCAGGGGGAGACTGAGGGTGTTCGAGGGGGAGAGTGAGGGGGTCCAGGGGGAGACTGAATGGGCCAGGGGGAGACCCAGGGGGTCCGGGGGGAGACCGAGGGAGTCCGAGGCGGTCCGAGGGGGTCCAGGGGGAGACCGAGGCTGTCCAGGGGGAGACAGAAGGGGTCCAGGGGGAGACCGAAGGGGTCCAGGAGGATACTCAGGGGGTCCGAGGGGAGACTGAGGGGGTCCGGGTGGAGGCTGAGGTTGTCCAGGGGAAGACAGAGGGGATCCGGTGTGTGACGGAGGGGAGACTGAGGGTGTCCAGGAGGAGACTCAGGGCGTTCCAGGGAGAGACTGAGGGGGTCCAGTGGGAGACTGAGGGTCTCCAGGGGGAGACTGAAGGGGCCAGGGGGAGACCGTGGGTGTGGGGGGTGGAGACCGAGGGGGTCCGGGCTTAGATTCAGGGGGTCCAGGAGAAGACTGAGGGGGGTCCAGGGAGAGACTGAGGGGGTCCGGGGGAGACCGAAGGGGTCCGGAGTGAGACTCAGGGGGTCCAGGAGAAGACTGATGGGGGTCCAGGGAGAGACTGAGGGGGTCCGGGGGAGACTGAGGGTGTCCAGGGAAAGACTGAGGGTGGTCCATGGGGAGACTGAGTGGGTCCGAGGGGACACTGAGGGGTTCCAGGGGGAGACTGAGGGTGTCCAGGCGGAGACTGAGGGTGTGCGAGTGGGAGAATGATGGGGTCCAGGGGTGACTGAGTTGATCCAGGGGGAGACTGAAGGGGTCCAGGTGGAGACTGAGGGTGTCCAGGGGGAGACTGAGGTGTTCCAGGCAGAGACTGAGGGGGTCCAGGGAGATATAGAGGGGGTCCAGGGGGAGACGGAGGTTGTCCAGGGGAATACACAGGGGGTCTGGGAGGAGACTGAGGGGGGTCCAGGGAGAGACTGAGGGTGTTCAGGGGAAGACTGACGGTGTCCACCTGGAGACTGAGGGGGTCCGGGGGGAAACTGAGCGGGTGCGGGCGGAGACTGCGGGGGGTCCAGGTGGAGACTGAGGGGGTGCGGGGGGAGAACGAGGGTGTCCAGGGGGAGACGGAGGGTGTCCAAGGGGAGACTGAGGGTGTCCGAGGGGAGACTGAGGGCGTCCGTCGGGAGAATGAGGGGGTCCAGGGGGGGAATGAGTGGGTCTATGGGGAGTCTGAGGGTGTCCACGGGGAGAACCAGGGGATCCGTGGGGAGACCGAGGGGGTCCGAGGGGAGACCAAGGGGGTCCAGGGGGAGACGGAGGGTGTCCAGGGGGAGACTGAGGGGGTTCGGGGGGCGACTCAGGGGGTCCGAGGGGAGAATGAGGGGGTCTGGGTGGATGCTGAGGGTGTCCATGGGAAGACAGAGGGGATCCGGGGGTAGATGGAGTGGGTTCGGGGGGAGACTGAGGGGGTCAGTGGGGACACTGAGGGGGTCCGGGGGGAGACTCATGGGATCCGAGGGGAGACTGAGGTGGTCCAGGGGGAGACTGAGGGGGACCAGCGGGAGACTGAGGGTGTTCGGGGGGGAGAATGAGGGGGTCCAGGGGGAGACTAAGGGGGCCAGGGGGAGACTGAGGGTGTCCAGGGGGAGACTGAGGGGGTCTGAGGGGAGACTGAGGGTTTCCAAGGGGAGACTGAGGTGGTCCAGGGGGAAACTGATGGGGTCCAGGTGGAGACTGAGGGGGTCAGAGGGGAGACTGTGGGTGTCCGAGGGGGACTGAGGGGGTCCGGGGGGAGAACGAGGGTGTCCAGGGGGAGACTGAGGGGGTCTATGGGGAGTCTGAGGGCGTCCAGGGGGAGAATGAGGGTGTCCAGGGTGAGACCGAGGGTGTCCAGGGAGAGACCGAGTGTGTCCAGGGGGATACAGAGAGGGTCCGTGGGGAGACTGAGGGTGTCCGAGGGGAGACTGATGGGGTCCAGTGTGATACTGAGGGGGTTCGGAGGGAGACTGAGGGGGTCCGAGGGCAGACGGAGGGGGTCCTGGGGGAGACCAAAGGGGTCCGTGGGGTGACTCAGGGGATCCGAAGGGGGACTGAGCAGGTCCAGGGTGAGACTGAGGGTGTCCACGGGGAGACTGAGGGGTGTCCAGGGGGAGACCGAGTGGGGTCCAGGCGGAGACTGTGGATGTCCAGGGGGATACAGAGGGGGTCCAGGTGTAGACACGGAATGGGTCCGACGGGAGACTGAGAGTGTCCGAGGGGAGACTGAGGGGGACCAGGTGGAAACTGAGGGGGTTCAGGGGGAGACTGAGGGGGGTCCAGGAGGAGATTGAGGGGGTCCGAAGGGAAACTGAGCGGGTGCAGGGGGAGACTGAGGGGGTCCAGGCGGAGACTAAATGCGTCCAGGGGGTCACTGAGGGGTTCCGGGGGGACACTGAGCGGGTCCGGGGGAAGACTGATGGGGTCCAGGTGGAGACTGAGGGGGTCCACGGGGAGAACCAGGGGATCCCTGGGGAGACCGAGGGTGTCCAGGGGGAGACTGAGGGGGTCCAGGTGGAGACTGAGGGGGTCTAGGGGGAGAATGAGGGTGTCCAGGGGGAGACCGAGGGGGTCCAGTGGGAGACTGAGGGGGTCCGAGGTGAGACTGAGGGTGTCCGAGGGGAGACTGAGGGGGTCCGTGGGGAGAACGAGGGGGTCCAGGGGGCGACTGAGTGGGGGGTCCAGGGGGAGACCAAATGCGTCCAGGGGCAGACTGAGGGGGTCCGGGAAAAGACTGAAGGCGTCCAGGATGAGACCAAGCAGGTCTGGGGGGAGAGTGAGGGGGTCCGGGGCGAGACTGAGGCTGTTCGAGGGGGAGACAGAGGGTGTCCATGGGGAGAATGAGGTTGTCCAGGGGGAGACTGAGGGTGTCCAGGGGGAGACTGAGGGTGACTAGGGGGAGACCAAGGGTGTCCGAGGGGGAGACCGAGGGGGTCCGGGGGAGACAGAGGGGGTCCGAGGAGAGACTGAGGGGGTCCAGGGGGAGACTGAGGGGGTCCAGGGGGAGACCGAGGGGGTCCGAGGAGAGACTGAGGGTGTCCAGGGGGAGACCGAGGGTGTTCGAGGTGGAGAATGAGGGGGTCCAGGGGGAGACTGAGGGTGTTCAAGGCGGAGAATGAGGGTGTCCAGGGGAGACTGAAGGGGTCCAGGAGGGGACCGAGGTGGGCCAGGGGGAGAAGGAAGAGGTCCGGGGGGGAGACTGATGGGGTCCTCGGAGAGACCGAGGGGGTCCGGGGGAGACTGAGGGAGTCCGAGGGGACACTAAGGGGGACCAGGGGGAGACTGAGGTTGTCCAGTGGGGTGACCGAGGGGGTCCAGGGGGAGACTGAGGTTGTCCACGGGGAGACTGAGGGCTTCCAGGGATAGACTGAGGGTGACCAGGGGGAGACTAAGGGTTTCCAGAGGGAGACGGAGGGGGTCCAGGGGGAGACTGAGGGTGTCCAGGGGGAGACTGAGAGGGTCCGAGCCGAGTCTGAAGAGGTCCGAGGGGAGATTGAGGGTGTCCAGGGGGGGACTGAGGGTGTCCGAGGGGGAGACCAAGGGTGTCCAGTGGGAGACTGAGGGTGTCCAGGGGGAGATGGAGGGGCTCCGGGGGCAGACTGATGGGGTCCATGGAGAGAATAAGGGGGAACAGGGGGAGACTGATGGGTTCCAGGGTGAGACTGAGGGTGTCCGAGGGGAGACTGAGAGGGTCCAGTGGGAGACTAAGGGGGTCCAGGGGGAGACTGAGGGGGTCCAGGTACAGACAGAGGGGGTCCAGGGGGCGACTGAGGGGGTCCAGAGGGAGACTGAGGGGGTCCAGGGGGAGATTGATTGTGTCCGGGGGGAGACTAAGTGTGTCCGGGGGGAGACTAAGGGGGTCCTGGTGGAGATTGAGGGGGTCCCAGTGGATACTGAGGGTGTCAAGGGGGAGACTGAGGGGGTGAAAGGGGAGACTGAGGTGGTCCAGGGGGAGACTGAGTGTGTCTGGGGGGAGACTGTGGGGGTCCAGGGGGAGACTGAGGTGTTCCGGGGAGAAACTGAGGGTGTCCACTGGGAGACTGAGGGTGTCCAGGGGAGACTGAGGGGGTCCGAGGAGAGACTGAGGGTGTCCAGGTGGAGACCGAGGGGGTCCAGGGGGATACTGAGGGTGTCCAGGCGGAGACTGAGGGTGTTCAAGGGGGAGAATGAGGGTGTCCAGGGGGAGACTGAGGGGATTCAGTGGGTGACTGAGGGTGCCCAGGGGGAGACTGAGGGTGTCCAGGGGGAGACTGAGGGTGTCCAGGGGGAGACTGAGGGGATTCAGTGGGTGACTGAGGGTGCCCAGGGGGAGACTGAGGGTGCCCAGGGGGAGACTGAGGGTGTCCAGGGGGAGACTAAAGGTGTCCAGGGTGAGACTGAGTGTGTCCAGGGGGAGACTAAAGGTGTCCAGGGGAGACTGAGGGTGTCCAGTGGGAGACTGAGGGGGTACAGGGTGGAGATTGAGTGTGTCCGGGGGGAGACTGAGGGGGTCCTGGTGGAGATTGAGGGGGTCCCAGTGGATACTGAGGGCGTCCAGGGGGAGACTGAGGGTGTCAAGGGGGAGACTGAGGGTGTCCGAGGGGAGACCAAGGGGGTCCAAAGGGAGACTGAGGTGGTCCAGGGGGAGACTGAGGGTGTCCAGGGGGAGACTGATGGGGTCCAGGTGGAGACTGAGGGGGTCAGAGGGGAGACTGTGGGTGTCCGAGGGGGACTGAGGGGGTCCGGGGGGAGAACGAGGGTGTCCAGGGGGAGACTGAGGGGGTCTATGGGGAGTCTGAGGGCATCCAGGGGGAGAATGAGGGTGTCCAGGGTGAGACCGAGGGTGTCCAGGGAGAGACCGAGTGTGTCCAGGGGGATACAGAGAGGGTCCAGGGGGAGACTGAATGGGTCCGTGGGGAGACTGAGGGTGTCCGAGGGGAGACTGATGGGGTCCAGTGTGATACTGAGGGGGTTCGGGGGGAGACTGAGGGGGTCCGAGGAGAGACTGAGGGTGTCCAAGTGGAGACCGAGGGGGTCCAGGGGGAGACTGAGGTTGTCCAGGCGGAGACTGAGGGTGTACGAGGGGGAGAATGAGGGGGTCCATAGGGAGACTGAAGGGGCCCGTGGGGAGACTGAGGGTGTCCAGTGGGTGACTGAGGGTGCCCAGGGGAAGACTGAGGGTGTCCAGGGGTAGACTAAAGGTGTCCAGGGTGAGACTGAGGGTGTCCAGGGGGAGACTAAAGGTGTCCAGGGGGAGACTGAGGGTGTCCAGGGGGAGACTGAGGGGGTCCAGGGGGAGACTGAGGGTGTCAAGGGGGAGACTGAGGGTGTCCGAGGGGAGACCAAGGGGGTCCAAAGGGAGACTGAGGTGGTCCAGTGGGAGACTGAGTGTGTCTGGGGGGAGACTGAGGGTGTCCAGTGGGAGATTGAGGGGGACCAGGGGGAGACTGAGGGGGTCCAGTGGGAGACTGAGGGTGTCCAGGGCGATACTGAGGGTGTTCGAGTGGGAGAATGAGGGGTCCATAGGGAGACTGAAGGGGCCCGCGGGGAGACTGAGGGTGTCCAGGGGGAGACAGAGGGGGTCCAGGGGGAGACGGAGGGGGTGCGGGGTGAGACTGAGGAGGTCCAAGGGGAGACAGAGGGTCACCAGGGGGAGACTAATGGTGTCCAGGGGGAGACTGACGGTGTCCAGGGGAAGACTGAAAGTGTTCGAGGGGGAGAACGAGGGGGTCCATGGGGAGACTATGTGGTCCGTGGGGTGACTGAGGGGGTGCCGGGGCAGATGGATGGTGTCCGGGGGGATACAGAGGGGGTCCAGGGGGAGACTGAGTGGGTCCGAGGGGAGACTGAGAGTGTCCGAGGGGAGCCTGAGGGGGTCCAGGTGGAAACTGAGGGGGTCCAGGGGGAGACTGAGGGGGGTCCAGGAGGAGATTGAGGGGGTCCGAAGGGAAACTGAGCGGGTGCAGGGGGAGACTGAGGGGGGTCCAGGCGGAGACTAAATGCGTCCAGGGGGTCACTGAGGGGTTCCAAGGGGACACTGAGTGGGTCCGGGTGAAGACTGGTGGGGTCCAGGTGGAGACTGAGGGGGTCCACGGGGAGAACCAGGGGATCCCTGGGGAGACCGAGGGTGTCCAGGGGGAGACTGAGGGGGTCCAGGTGGAGACTGAGGGTGTCCAGGGGGAGACTGAGGGTGTCCAGGGGGAGACCGAGGGGGTCCAGGGGGAGACTGGGGGGGTCCGAGGTGAGACTGAGGGTGTCTGAGGGGAGACTGAGGGGGTCCGTGGGGAGAACGAGGGGGTCCAGGGGGCGACTGAGTGGGGGGTCCAGGGGGAGACCAAATGCGTCCAGGGGCAGACTGAGGGGGTCCGGGAGAAGACTGAGGGCGTCCAGGTTGAGACCGAGCGGGTCTGGGGGGAGAGTGAGGGGGTCCGGGGGGAGACTGAGGCTGTTCGAGGCGGAGACAGAGGGTGTCCATGGGGAGAATGAGGTTGTCCAGGGGGAGACTGAGGGTGTCCAGGGGGAGACTTAGGGTGACTAGGGGGAGACCAAGGGTGTCCGAGGAGAGACTGAGGGGGTCCGAGGAGAGACTGAGGGGGTCCAGGGGGAGACTGAGAGGGTCCGAGGAGAGACTGAGTGGGTCCAGGGGGAGACCGAGGAGGTCCAGGGGGAGACTGAGGGGGTTCGAGGAGAGACTGAGGGTGTCCAGGGGGAGACCGAGGGTGTTCGAGGTGGAGAATGAGGGTGTCCAGGGGGAGACCGAGGGTGTTCGAAGGGGAGAATGGGATTGCCCGGGGGAGACTGAGGGTGTTCAAGGCGGAGAATGAGGGTGTCCAGGGGAGACTGAAGGGGTCCAGGAGGGGACCGAGGTGGGCCAGGGGGAGAAGGAAGGGGTCCGGGGGGGAGACTGAAGGGGTCCAGGGGGAGATGGTGGGGCTCCGAGGGGAGACTGATGGGGTCCTCGGAGAGACCGAGGGGGTCCGGGAGAGACTGAGGGAGTCCGAGGGGACACTAAGGGGGACCGGGGGAGACTGAGGGGTTCCAGGGTGAGACTGAAGGGGTCCAGGGGGAAACTGAGGGGGTCCAGGGGAGACTGATGTTGTCCAGTGCGGTGACCGAGGGGGTCCAGGGGGAGACTGAGGTTGTCCACGGGGAGACTGAGGGCTTCCAGGGATAGACTGAGGGTGACCAGGGGGAGACTGAGGGTGTCCAGAGGGAGACTGATGGGGGTCCAGGGTGAGACTGAGGGTGTCCAGGGGGAGACTGAGGGGGTTCGAGGAGAGACTGAGGGTGTCCAGGGAGAGACCGAGGGTGTTCGAGGTGGAGAATGAGGGTGTCCAGGGGGAGACCGAGGGTGTTCGAAGGGGAGAATGGGATTGCCCGGGGGAGACTGAGGGTGTTCGAGGCGGAGAATGAGGGTGTCCAGGGGAGACTGAAGGGGTCCAGGAGGGGACCGAGGTGGGCCAGGGGGAGAAGGAAGGTGTCCGGGGGGGAGACTGAAGGGGTCCAGGGGGAGATGGTGGGGCTCCGAGGGGAGACTGATGGTGTCCTCGGAGAGACCGAGGGGGTCCGGGAGAGACTGAGGGAGTCCGAGGGGACACTAAGGGGGACCAGGGGGAGACTGAGGGGTTCCAGGGTGAGACTGAAGGGGTCCAGGGGGAAACTGAGGGGGTCCAGGGGAGACTGATGTTGTCCAGTGCGGTGACCGAGGGGGTCCAGGGGGAGACTGAGGTTGTCCACGGGGAGACTAAGGGTGTCCAGGGGGAGACTGAGAGGGTCCGAGCGGAGTCTGAGGAGGTCCGAGGGGAGATTGAGGGTGTCCGGGGGGGACTGAGGGTGTCCGAGGGGGAGACCGAGGGTGTCCAGTGGGAGACTGAGGGTGTCCAGGGGGAGATGGAGGGGCTCCGGGGGCAGACTGATGGGGACCACGGAAAGAATAAGGGGGAACAGGGGGAGACTGATGGGTTTCAGGGGGAGACTGAGGGGGTCCAGGGTGGGACTGAGGGGGTCCAGGTACAGACCGAGGGGATCCAGGGGGAGACTGAGGAGATCCAGGGGGAGACTGAGGGGATCCAGTGGGTGACTGAGGGTGCCCAGGGGGAGAATGATGGTGTCCAGGGGGAGACTAAAGGTGTCCACGGTTAGACTGAGGGTGTCCAGGGGGAGACTGAAGGGGTCCAGGGGGAGACTGAGGGGGTCCAGGGGGAGACTGAGGTGTTCCGGGGAGAAACTGAGGGTGTCCAGTGGGAGACTGAGGGTGTCCAGGGGGAGACTGAGGGGGTCCGAGGAGAGACTGAGGGTATCCAGGTGGCGACCGAGGGGGTCCAGGGGGAGACTGAGCGTGTCCAGGCGGAGACTGAGGGTGTTCGAGGGGGTGAATGAGGGGGACCATAGGGAGACTGAAGGGGCCCGCGGGGAGACTGAGGGTGTCCAGGGGGAGACCGAGGGTGTCCAGGGGGCGTCCTAGGGGGTTCAGGGGGAGACTGAGGGGGTCCAGGGGGAGACCGAGGGGGTCCAGGGGGAGACTGAGGGTGTCCAGGGGGAGACTGAGGGTGTCCAGGGTGAGACTGAGGGTGTCCAGGGGGAGACTGTGGTGTGTCCAGGGGGAGACTGAGGGTGTCCAGGGGGAGACTGAGTGTGTCCAGGGGGAGACTGACGGTGTCCAGGGGGAGACTGAGGGGGTCCGATCAGAGTCTGAGCAGGTCTGAGGGGAGACTGAGGGTGTCCAGGGGGGGACTTAGGGTGTCCGAGGGGGAGACCGAGGTTGCCCTGTGCGAGACTAAGGGTGTCCACGGGGGGACTGAGGAGTTCCAGGGAGAGACTGAGGGTGACCAGCGGGAGATTGAGGGTGTCCAGGGGGAGGCTGAGTATGTCCAGGGGGAGACCGAGGGTGTTCGAGGGGGAGAATGAGGTTGTTCAGGGGAAGACTGAGCGTGTTCGAGGAGAATGAGGCGGTGCAGGGGTAGACTGAAGACTTCCGGGGGGAGACCGAGGGGCTCCGGGGGGAGACTGAAGGGGTCCGAGGGGAGACTAAGGGGGACCAGGGGGAGACTGAGCCTGTTCGAGGGAGAGACTGAGGGTGTCCATGGGGAGACTGAGGGTGTTCGAGGGGGAGAATGAGGGTGTCCATGGGGAGACTTAGGGTGTCCAGGGGTAGAAAAGGGTGTCCAGGGGGGAGTCAGAGGGGGTCCATTGGAAGACTGAGGGTGTCCAGGGGGACACTGAGGGTGACCAGGGGGAGACTAATGGAGTCCGAGGGGAGATTAAGGGGGACCAGGGGGAGACTGAGGGTGTTCGAGGGGGAGAATAAGGGTGTCTATAGGGAGGCTGAGGGTGTCCAGGGTGAGACGGAGGGTCTCAGCAGGTCGGGCAGCATCGGTGGAGAAGAAAAGAGTTGACGTTTCAAGTCCACATGACCCTTCAACAGAACTGAGTGTAGTTAGGAGAGGGGTGAAATATAAGCTGGTTTAAGGTGGGGGTCGGGGGGAGAGAAGTTGAGGGTGGGGTGGTTGTAGGGACAAGCAAGCAGTGATAGGAGCAGATAATCAAAAGATGTCACAGACAAAAGGATCAAAGAGGTGTTGAAGGTGGTGATATTATCTAAGAAAAGTGCTAATTAAGAATGGATGGCAGGACACTCAAGATACAGCGCTAGTGGGGGTGGGGTGGAAAGACTGACAAGGTATTAGTTGTAGATTTAAAAATAATGGAAATAGGTGGGAAAAGAAAAATGTATATAAATTATTGAAAAAAACAAAAGGGAGGGGGAAGAAACGGGGTTGGGATGGCGGGGGGGAGTTTAAGATCTAGAGTTGTTGAATTCAATATTCAGCCCGGAAGGCTGTAAAGTGCCTAGTCAGAAGATGAGGTGCTGTTCCTCCAGCTTGCGTTGGGCTTCACTGGAACAATGCAGCAAGCCAAGGACAGACATGTGGGCAAGAGAGCAGAGTGGAGTGTTAAAATGGCAAGCGACAGGGAGGTTTGGGTCTTTCTTACGGACAGACCGCAGGTGTTCTGCAAAGCGGTCGCCCAGTTTGCGTTTGGTCTCTCCAATGTAGAGGAGACCGCGTTGGGAGCAACGACTACAGTAGACTAAGTTAGGGGAAATGCAAGTGAAATGCTGCTTCACTTGAAAGGAGTGTTTGGGCCCTTGGACAGTGAGGAGAGAGGAAGTGAAGGGGCAGGTGTTGCGTGGGCATGGGGAGGTGCCATAGGTGGGGGTTGAGGAGTAGGGGGTGATGGAGGAGTGGACCAGGGTGCCCCGGAGGGAACGATCCCTACGGAATGCCACCAGTGGGGTGAAGGGAAGATGTGTTTGGTGGTGGCATCATTCTGGAGTTGGTGGAAATTGCAGAGGATCATCCTTTGAATGCGGAGGCTGGTGGGGTGATAAGTGAGGACAAGGGGGACCCTATCATGTTTCTGGGAGGGAGGAGAAGGCGTGAGGGCGGATGCGCGGGAGATGGGCCGGACACGGTTGAGGGCCCTGTCAATGACCGTGGGTGGAAAACCTCGGTTAAGGAAGAAGGAGGACATGTCAGAGGAACCGTTTTTGAAGGTAGCATCATCAGAACAGATGCGACGGAGGCAAAGGAACTGAGAGAATGGGATGGAGTCCTTACAGGAAGCGGGGTGTGAGGAGCTGTAGTCGAGGTAGCTGTGGGAGTCGGTAGGCTTGTAATGGATATTGGTGGACAGTCTATCATCAGAAATTGAGACAGAGAGGTCAAGGAAGGGAAGGGAAGTGTCAGAGATGGACCATGTGAAAATGATGGAGGGGTGGAGATTGGAAGCAAAATTAATATATTTTTCCAAGTCCAGACGAGAGCATGAAGCCGCACCGAAGTAATCATCGATGTACCGGAGAAAGAGTTGTGAGAGGGGGCCGGAATAGGACTGGAACAAGGAATGTTCCACATACCCCATAAAGAGACAGGCATAGCTGGGGCCCATGCGGGTACCCATAGCCACACCTTTTATTTGGAGGAAGTGAGAGGAGTTAAAGGAGAAATTATTCAGTGTGAGAACAAGTTCAGCCAGACGGAGGAGAGTAGTGGTGGATGGGGATTGTTCGGACCTCTGTTCAAGGAAGAAGCTAAGGGCCCTCAGACCATCCTGGTGGGGGATGGAGGTGTAGAGGGATTGGATGTCCATGGTGAAGAGGAAGCGGTTGGGGCCAGGGAACTGGAAATTGTTGATGTGACGTAAGGAGTCAGAGGAATCACGGATGTAGGTGGGAAGGGACTAGACAAGGGGAGAGAGGAGTCAAGATAACGAGAACTGAGTTCCGTGGGGCAGGAACAGGCTGACACAATCGGTCTGCCGGGACAGTTCTGTTTGTGGATTTTGGGTAGGAGGTAGAAGCGGGCCGTCCGAGGTTGGGCGACTATCAGGTTGGAAGCTGTGGGAGGAAGATCTCCAGAGGAGATGAGGTCAGTGACAGTCCTGGAAACAATGGCTTGATGTTCAGTGGTGGGGTCATGGTCCAGGGAGAGGTAGGAGGAAGTGTCTGCGAGTTGACGCTCAGCCTCCGCGAGATAGAGGTCAGTGCGCCAGACAACAACAGCACCACCCTCGTCAGCGGGTTTGATGACAATGTTGGGGTTGGACCTGAGAGAATGGAGTGCAGTATGTTCAGAGAGAGACAGATTAGAACGGGTGAGAGAATGGGTGAGAATAAATAAAAGTTGGTCACCAGGAAATCCAATGTCTAATTCAGAAGCAACGTCTTTAACCAGAGATAAAAGCAGAAAATGATGGAAATACTCAGAAAATCTGGGAATTTCTGTAAATTGAGAACCAGAATTATATTTTCAGATCTGTGCACTGATTCAGTACAGTTCCGCTGACAAGTCACAGACCTGAAATGAAAACTATGGCTGTCCACAGACGCTACCAGACCTGTTTAGAATTCGAAAATGTTCTGTTTTTATTTCAGATTTACAGCATCGCTTTCCTTTTTTCTTCAGAAGAGAATGTAGAGCCCATTGCCAGAAGCATTAGAGGTGCAAGTCTGTGCTGGACACGCCTAGGTAAAGTCACACTGTGAAAACATCATTCAGCAGCTCATTATGGAAAAAGGTTTACTCGATCATCTGATTAGTTGACACAGCAGCAGTCACATCTGATGGAGAAAATTCAGAGATTTCATGCATGGGAAGGCATTTACTCAGTTTGGCCACCAGTGAACAATCCAGCTATAAAAGTTCAAAGGATTTGCTCCGCAATAGGCGCATTCTTACTGACAAGACGGAGTTTAAATGTTTGGTGTATGGAAGGAGAAATCACTTCTTCACCTCACCTGCGAAGAATCCAGTGAATTCACATCTAACTGTAGGGGTTTGTTTTGTTGTTAATTACACCCAGGACAGAAGTATGATAGAGGCCGATGCAATTTATTGTATCAATTAATTGTATAATTTAAATCTTGACCATAAATCTGCAATTACCATCGGATCATAAAAATATATTGGATAATTAATTATATCCTCCCACCCAGCATTCAATGCGGTACAGAATATGCCATATCCGGAGCGCCATGGATTTACGCATGCGCACTGAGGAGTCTGATTGGCACCTGCGCATTGCGGGCTCTTGGCTGAGCGTGCGCAGTGCTGTCCTGTGACTGGAGCCGCAGAAAGTGGGTGAGAAAATGGCGACTGGAGCAGAATAACAGAGTTAGTGGGAAGGCGGGAGGAATGGAGCCTGCGGAGTGGGCAGGGAGGTTTTATAAACACTTGGTGCAGGCCGCAGAGCCTTAATAAGAAACTACAGGCCCCGCGTTTCCAGCGAACAGACCGGAAATGGCAGGGCCTCTCCCTCTGCTGGGCCCGGGGGCGCGGCTGTGCAGCAGGGCGCATGCGCGGTCATCCTGGTCCAGGTTGCAGGAGGAGAGAATGTTGTGAATATCCTGGACTGACAGGGATGGATTTTGGAAACTCCTTTTACAGGGGGTTAGAAGGGGAGGATTTATACACAGCAAACTCAAATCAAGAGAAATATTTCTCAATTTCTGTCCTGGAGTGACAGTGATTGATTGTTTTGTAATCTTTTCATAGGATATCACTTGGGAATGATTTGCAGACGGGAAACTCAAACCAAACATAAGATCAAGATCTGACAGACTCACTCGATTCATCAACCTTTGAGAGTAAGTAATGAGTTTCAGGTCATTATCACTCATTGTGTAAAATTTTTGCTCACACCCCTCCTGTAAATCTTGCTTCATAACTTAAATCTGTGTCCCATAACCCTTTTATGATCAGATAATGTGAACAGCTTTTCTTTAACTACCTCATGTAAACCAATCATAAACTTGTATACCTCTATCAAATTTCCCCTCAATCTACTTTGCTCCAAGGAGAACAACACCAGTTTTTCCAATCTAAAATCCTTCACCCGTTGAACCACTCTGGTAAGTCTCCTCTTAAGGACCCTCACATCCTTCATAATGTGTGGTGATCAGTGGTTTACACAAACCCAGATGTTCTGTGTCCCTGTCTGTGATGTCATCACACATCGACAATTACACTGTGACATCAGCACACATCGATAATTACACTGTGACATCAGCACACACCGACAATTGCGCGGTGACATCACCCCGCTCCCAGGGTATTTCCTCAACTGGGAGATTTTTCTCTGACTTCAGTGCTTCTGATATCTTTCCAGCTCCAGTCTCCGGCAGGAGTTTCCAAAGCTGAAAAGAGTTAAATTGTTTCACAGGTGAGTAGTTTTGACAATTCATCTACAATTTGGAGCTTTTAGTCCTCAGTTATCTGTGTGAGGTCCGACAGCTCTGCGGCTGGTGTGACTCCTTTACTGTGGATCTGATTCTGTGTCCATCCATTGCTCTGTTTCACCTCTGCCCTCCCTGATCACCTCTCTGCTGTTTTCTAACTTTGTCTCAAATAGTGGGTGTATTTTAGCTCTGTTTAGGATTTTATGGTTACTTCTGCCAACTGCTGCCCTGACCATGTGCTGCTGGCTTACCAGCTATAGCTTCCCACCATGTCTTTCATAGTCAGGAGTTGTTTTTCCTGTGTTATAGTCCATCTCACTTCTACCCCTGAGATTATATTGATGATCAGATTCTGCATCATTTTTATTCCCTGTAGTTCATTCCGCACCCCTGAAATGTTAACTCTGTTTCTCTCTCCACAGATACTGCCTGACCTGCTGTGTATTTCCAGCATTTTCTCTTTTTATTTCAGATTTCCAGCAGCTGCAGTATTTTGCTATTATTTTATCACATCCAGGACTGAACCTTGTTCATTGTAGTCTGTTTCTGCTGACGTTAATAAACTCTAGCCCAGTTATTGGGGCTAATATTCTGGATAAGAACAAATAAAATATATTTGTTTTAAATATGGCATATTGAGTCTTGTTAATATCTCTAATACAAGTTAGTTTCTCTGGAAGGGCACTCCCTCTCTCCTCCATCCTCACCTCTAACAACAAGCGTAAGGAGCTCATGGAGCTTCTTTGTCACTAAGATTGAGACAATCCGATCAGCTGCCTCTGCTGCTTCCCTCCCTTCCACTAGCCCACCAGGACAAACTGTCTCTTTAATGTTCCACCTTGTCCAAGCCGTGAACCCACATCTTTCATTAGCTTCTCTCCTATCTCCCTTCCTGCCCTCTCAGTGGTCACCTTGTCCATGAGACACACCTCCTGCTCCATCGACCCTATTCCCACTAAACTGCTGATTACCCAACTTCCCCATGTTCACTGATATTGTTCACAGTTCTCTCTCTTCTGGTACTATCCCTCTCTCCTTCAAATCATCACCCTTTCCTCAAAAAACAATTCCTTAACTCTCCTGTCAGTGCAAAGTATTGACCCATCTTCAAACCCCAGTTCCTCTCTGAACTCCTGAAAAGTGTTCACACCTCCCAAATCCGTCTCCATCCTTCCCAGAACTCCCTGCTTGAATCCATCCAATCAGGTTTCTGCCCCTGCCACTGTACTGAAACAGCTCTGATCAAAGCCACTAATGACATCCTATGTGACTGTGACAAAGGGAAACTATCCCTTCTCGATCTGTCTGCAGCCCTTGAGAGGATTGACCACACCATTCTGCACCAACACCTCTCCACTGTCGTCCAGCTGGGTGGGGCTTCTCTCTCCTGGTTCCATTCTTCTCTATCTAATCATAGTCAGAGAATCACTTGGAATGTCTTCCCTTCCCACTCCCACAGTTACCTCTGGTGTCCCCACAGGATCCAGCCTTGGCCTCCATTTATTTCTCAGCAATATTCTCCCCACAGCGACATCATCTGAAAACACAGTGTCAGTTATCACATGGACACTGACAGTGCCCAGCTCTACCTCACCAACACCTCTCTCGACTTCTCCACTTTTGTTAAATTATCAGACTGTTTGTGGATGTGCAGAAATTTTCTCCAATTAAATTTTGGGAAGATTGAAACCATTGTTTTCATTCCTGAGCTACCAACTCCATTCTTTATCCTATTTCTATCAGGTCATCTCTCAGCCTTCTCTTTTCTCGAGAAAAGAGCTTCAGGCTGTTTAGCCTTTCCTGGCGATTATAATGTATCTGTTTTTGGAACATTTGTGAATGAACTTTTATGTCGCTGGCCCTTGCGACGCCTGACAGCAGTTTCCAGTCTGTATGACCCTTCTTCAGAGGGCGTCTCTATTGGACAGAGTGGTTTCTGGGCCGCAGAGAATTGTGGGATTTTGAAAATGGGAGAAGAAAGCACCATTCACAGTGTTCTGCATGTGGATGAGGTTTCAGCCGATCATCTGGCCTGGTCAAAACATAAATGCAGTCACAACTGAAAGCAGTTGTGCAAATGTTGACACTGGGAAGGGATTCATTTACCCATCGAAATTGGAAACTCATCGGAGCGTTCACACTTGGGAGAGGCCATTGACCTGCTTAAAGTATCAGAAGCGATTCACTCCGTTATCCCTCCTGCAGACACACCAGCGAGTTCTCACTGGGGAGAGGCCATTCATCTGTGCCGTGTGGAAAGAGATTCATTAATTTATCCAACCTGATTGCACATCAAAGAGAGCTTTTAAATTTCAAGACTGTGGGAAGTGCTTTACAAGTTCTCAGGAACTGATACACCAGCAATGTATTCATACTGATGAGAGACCGTTCAGATGCCTTCTTTATGGGACTGGGTTCAGGCAATCATCCCACCTCTCTCTACACAAGCGCTCTCACACTGGGGAGAGGCTGTACACCTGCACCGAGTGTGGGAAGATATGCATTCATTCATCCCACCTGCCGAGACATCAACGAGTTCACAGTGAACTACAGTGATTGGATTTTGCTGTTAATAATGTACAAGAATGAACTATACCCATTGGGGTCTGTTTCAGCTGATGTTAATAAACTCCAGCCCAGTTATAAGGTTAATATTCTGGACAAAGATCAAATAAATCAACATTCTGTCAAACACAGAGGATGTTGAATTTTTAAAAACATCTCTAACACAAGTTAGTCCTTGTTTTCGACTCTCCCTCTCCCCTGTCTACTGCATCAACACCTCCAACAAGTGTGAGGAGCTCATGGAGCTTCTTTGTCACTCAGATTGAGACAATCCGATCAGCTGCCTCTGCTGCTTCTCTCCCTCCCACGAGTACACCCTTGACCCCGACATCCTTGCAATTCTCATCCAATCTCCGACCACTCTTCCGTCTCCAAAATCATGCTTAACTCCCAAATCCATGTACAATGGTCCTGGAACTTAGGGGTAAAATGACATTGTGAAAGGATTGTTCACCGGCTGATTTGTGACGTTCTTACTGACAAGACGGCGCTTAAATGTTCTGTGTATGAGAAGAAACAATAATTGTTCACACCGCCTACTGAGACTCCAGTGAGTTCACATCTAAATGTAGGGGATTTTACTGCAGTTATTTACACCCAGGACAGTTTTATGGCAGAGGACCCATGCACTTTGTTTGTCATACCAATTGACTGAATAATTTTATATATTGGTCTTGGGCTTCGTTCGTCATCGGATCACAAAACATAATTTTCTATTCAAAAAAACGACCTCTCAATGGCAGCCTGATTACCCAGCCTTCAACAGGGGCCAGAATGTGCCCTATCCTCACAACAGCAGCTCCCTACACATGCGTATTAGGGTGTGTGCTTGGAGCATGCGCAGTGCGGCCCATTTCATGAGCTTGCGCAGTACTGGTCTGTGACGGAAGTTGCTCAGTGCGGGTGAGAGAATGTCGAGTGGAGCAAACTAACAGAGTTAGTGGGTGTGTGAGGAGGAATGGAGCCAGCGGAGTGGACAGGGAGGCTTCATAAAGACACAGTGCAGGCCTCAGACCCAAAATAACAAGGTACCGGTCTTGTGTTTGCAGAGAACGGGCCGAAAAATTCTGGATTTCTCCCTTCGCCAGGCCCGGGGTAACGGCCGCCATCTTTATAGGGGGCAATGTGCAGCAGGGCGCATGCGCGGTCATCCTGGTCCAGCGAGCAAGAGGAGAGAATGTTGTGCATTTCTATCCTGGACCGACAGGGATGGATTTTGGAAACTCCTTTTACAGGGGGTTAGAAGGGGAACATTTACAGACGGTTGAGATCTGACAGAGTCACTCAATTCATCAGGACCTGGATCATCCTTTTTTAATGCTCTGTACGAACCGTTTCCCAAACCTGCCATACTCAGTCCAGGATAGAAATTCAGGACCTGGATTCTATCGGCCTCTGACTGTATGCATTGAGTTCCAGGTCATTACCACTCATTGTGCAAACATTTCTTTCTCACATACCTCCTGTACATTTTACCCAAAATCTTAAATCTGCGACCCATAATCCTTTCACGACCTGCTACTGTGAACAGCTTTTCTTTACCTACTTTACGTAAACCTTTCATAATTTTGTGCACCTTTTGTTAAATCTTCCCTCCATCTACTTTGCTCCAAGGAGAATAATCCCAGTTTCTCCAATCTAACCTTGCAACTAAAATCCCTCATCCCTCGACCCATTCTGGTAAATCTCCTCTGCCCCCTCTCAAGGACCCTCCCATCCTTCATAATGTGTGGTGATCACTGGTTTGCACAGACCCAGATGTTCTGTGTTCGTGTGTGTGACATCATCACACATCGACAATTACACAGTGACATCATCACACATCGACAATTACACGGTGACATCACCCCGCTCCCCGGGTATTTCCTCAACTGGGAGATTTTTCTCTGACTCCAGTGCTTCTGATATCTTTCTAGCTGCAGGCTCCTGCAGGAGAGTTTAAAGTTGAAAACTGAAATTGTTTCAGAGTTGAGTGTTTTTGACCATTCATCTACATTTTGGAGCTTTTAGTTCTCTCCTCTGTTATTTTTTAGAGGTTCCATCGCTCTGGGGCTAGTGTGGCTCCTTTACTGTGGATCTGAATCCATGTCCATCTTTTGCTCTGTTTCACCTCTGCCCTCCCTGATCACCTCTCTGCCTTTGTCTAACTTCCTCTGTCTCTAATACTGGATGCACTTTAGCTGTGTTTGGCACTTAACTGTTACTTCTGCTGATTGTGTCCAAACAAGGTTTCCACATCTACCCATCCCCTGACCAGCTGTCTTACCAGCTTTGTCTTCCCACAGTATCTTTCACAGTCAGGAATTTTTTTTCCTGTGCTATAGTCCATTTCTCTTCCACTTCTGAGCTTATATTGACCATCAAATTCTGCACCATTTTTATTCCCCCTAAATCATTCTGCACACCCTGAAATGTTAGCTCCACAGATATTGCCTGACCTGCTGAGTATTTCCAGCATTTTCTCTTTTCATTTCAGATTTCCAGCAGCTGCAGTATTTTGCTATTGTTTTATTGCAGGCGTTGCTCGCAGAACCGAGTCTAGAAACACAGACAGACCAATTAAGAGCCGGTTTGTATCAGGGTGGGTGTTGGTTACAGAAGTTGGTCCCTGGCCTCCAGTGTAGGTCCTTTCTCAACCAGTCACTGAATCACTGAATGATTACAATACAGACGGAGGCCATTCAGCTCATTGTGCCCATGCTGGCTCTCTGCAAGAGCACATTAGCCAGTCCCACTCCCCTGCCCTTTCACTAACCAGACCAGCAAATATTGCCGATCCCCAGTTGCCTGTGGAGAAGATGATGTTTGACCTTCTTGAACCGCTGCAGTCCGTGTGTTGAAGGTGCTCCCACAATGCTGTTAGGTAAGGAGTTACAGGTTATTCACCCAGTGGTGATGAAGGAACAGTGCTATATGTCCAAATCAACAACAACAATTTGTGTTTAAATGGTGCCTTTAACTTAATAAAACTTTCCAAGGCATTTCAAAGAACAGCATGCGTTTAAAAAAAAGCATTAGAGATTAGGATTGTACAATCAAAGCTCTCTGCTGTTGACTGAGTTCGGAATTGGCTGATTGATGGACACTGTAACCAGGTCAGTCTGCGTTTCCTCACGGTGAGTCTGCAGTGGTGACCTGAGCCTGAGGAGGAGGAGAGATTAACCCTATGAAGACAGAATAAAACAGCACAACTGCGCTTGCACAACGGCAGCAAACACAGCCTTTAAAATAAGGATGAAAATTTTATAATTTAGGTTCTCCTTAACCCGGAGCGTTTGTAGGTCAGTGAGCTCAGGGGTGATGGGTTAACAAGACTTGGTGCGAGTAAGCACATGGGCAGCAGAGTTTTGGATGACCTCAAGATTACAGGGAGGTTGAATATGGGAGGTTGGCTGGAAGTGTGTTAGGATAGTTCAGTCCAGAGGTAACAGAGGAATGGATGAGAGTTTCAGCAGCAGATGAGCTGAGACTGGGGTGGAGTCGGGCGATGTTACTGAGGTGGAAATACGCGGTCTTGGTGATGAGGTGGATATGTGGTTGGAAGCTCATCTTGGGGTGAAATATTTCACCATGGTTGTGAACAGTCTGGTTCAGTCTCAGACAGTTGTCAGGGAGAGGGATGGAGTCGGTGGCTCGGGAGTGGAGTTTGTAACGGGGGCTGAAGACATTGGCTTCATTCTTCTCAATATTTAAATAGCGGAAATTTCTGTTCATCCAGTACTGGATGTCAGACAAGTCAGGACGGTGTGTGACTTGAAGGGGAAGTTGGAGGTGATGGTGTTCACATACACCGGCTACCCTGGCCCGTCTAGTGGGTGGAGGTTGAGGGCTGGGGAGATTCCTTCAGAGTTCTCCTGCATCTCTCACTTCTCTCTCGCTTTTTCTCCCTCCTCCCCTAGAAGCCCGAATCTTGTGTAGGCCCAGACTGGGTGGCAGGTTCCCTTCCCTGAAGGATATTAGTGAACCAGTTGGGTTTTTAAGACAATCCAGCAGTTTTCATGGTCACTTTTTCCTAGTGCCGACCCCACAAATTCCCAGATTCATTCAGCTCAATTTCACAACCTGCCTTTGTGTTTTTGTGGGTTCTCTCTCACTCCCTTTTTTCTGTTTTAAATCAACTTCACAGGGTAATAGAAGGAGAAGATTTGCTGTTGGGAAACTCACACCAAGACCTGAGAGAGTCACTTGATTCATCAGGACCTGAATATTATCGGCCTTTGAACATGGAAGCAGAAAGCGCTGCTCATGCTGGGGAGAAACCGTGTAAGTGCGGGGACTGTGGGAAGGGATTCAATTACCCGTCTGACCTGGAAACTCATCGACACACTCACACTGGGAAGAAGCCATTCACCTGCCCTGAGTGTGGGAAGGGATTTACTCAGTCATCCACTCTGCTGACACACCAGCGAGTTCACACTGGGGAGAGACCATTCACCTGCTCTGAGTGTGGGAAGGGATTTATTAGTTCAACCAACCTGCTGACACACCAGAGAGTTCACACCGGGGAGAGACCATGCACCTGCTCTGAGCGTGGGATGGGATTCATTATTTCAACCAACCTGCTGACACACCAGCGAGATCACACTGGGGAGAGACCATACACTTGCTCTGAGTGTAGGAAGGGATTCACTAGGTCATCCCATCTACTGAGACATCAGCTGGTTCACTCAGACCAGAGACAGTTTACATGCTCAGTCTGCGGGAAGTGCTATAAAAGCTACCAGGACCTGATCTTGCATCAACGTGTTCACACTGACGAGAGACCGTTCAGGTGCTCTCACTGTGAGACTGGGTTCAGGCGATCATCTGACTTCAATGTACATCAGCGCAGTCACACCGGGGAGAGGCCTTTCACCTGTTCCGTGTGTGGGAAGGGATTCACTCAGTCATCCAACCTGCTGAGACACCAGCGAATTCACACTGGAGAAGGGGCTGCTCACTTGCCCTGACTGTAGGAAGGGATTCATTAATTCAACCTGCCCACTGAAATACCATCGAGTTCACACTGGGGAGAGACCAGTCAGCTGGTCTGTGTGTGGAAAGCGATTCACTCAGTCATTTGTGCTGCTGAGACACCAGCGAGTTGACAAGTAACAGCAAAATCAATCACTGTAGTTAATCACATCCTGGATGGAACCATGTTCATTGGGTTCTGTTTCTGCTGATGTTAATAATCTCCAGCCCCATTATAAAGGCTAATATTGTTGATACTTATCAATTAAATCAACTTGGTGTGAAATATAAGGTGTGTTGAATCTTTTTAATATCTCCAATACTCTGCTTCTCCCCTGTCACCTCCAACAACAAGTGTGAGGAGCTCATGGAGCTTCTTTGTCACTAAGATTGAGACAATCCGATCAGCTGCCTCTGCTGCTTCCCTCCCTTCCACTCTCCCACTAGGCCAAACTGTCTGTAAGGTTCCTTCTTGTCTGAGCCCTGAATTTACATCTTTCTCCAGTTTCTCTCCCATCTCCCCTCATGTCCTCTCAGTGCTCATCTTGTCCATGAGGCCCTCCTTCTGTGACATCATCCAAAAGCACCATGTTAGTTTTCACATGTACACAGACAACACCCAGCTCTACCTCACCACCATCCCTCTCCATTCCTCCACTGTTACTAAATTATCAAACTGCTTATCCCACACCCAGTACTGGATGAGCAGAAATTTCCTCCAATTAAAAATTGGGAAGACCAAAGCCATTGTCTTCAGTCACCACTACAAATTCCGTTCCCCAACTACCGATTCCATCCCTCTCCCTGGGAACTGACTGAGACTGAACCACGCTGTTCACAATCTTGGTCTTTTATTTGACCCCAAGATGAGTTTCTGACCACATATCCACACCATCACTAACACCAGATATTTCAATCTCCATAACGTCGCCTGTCTCCACCTGACCCCCAGCTCATCTGCTGCTCAAACCCTCATGTCCGTGTTACCTTTAGACTTGACAATCCCAATACATTCCTAGCCGGCCTCTCACATTTACCCCGTCCCCACACAGAAACATGAGATCATCCAAAACTCTGCTGTCCGTGAGCTTTATCAGGCCAAGTCCCCTTCACCCTTCACCCCTGTAGTCATTGACCTAAATTGGCCCCTGTTCAAGCAATGCCTCAATTTTAAAATTCGTAACCTTGTTAACAAATCCCTGCATGGTCACGTCCCTCCCAATCTCTAACTCCCAGTCGCACAACCCTCTGAGATACCTGTGCTATCTCATTCCGTACTCTTTAGCATCCCTGATTTTAATTACTCCACCATTGGTGGCCGTTCCGAGGCGCAAAGTTCCGGAATTTCCTCCCAAAACCCGTCCTGCTCTCTCTCCTGATTAAAGAGGCTTGTTAATATCTGCCTCTCCAATCAAGGTTCTGTCTATTTACCCTAATATCGACCCATGTGACTCGATGTCAAATGTTTCTTTATGAAAGTCCTGTGAAGGACCTTGGCACGTTTTGTTACATTAAAGGTATTATATGAATACAAGTTGTTGCTGTTTCATGACAGCCAGTTTGTGCACAGTAAGATTCCACAAACAGCAATCAGACTGATTAATCCAGTTTTTTTGGTGCTGTTAGTTAAAGCACGAATGTTGGTCCCACTGCACCAGGAGATCTCCCCTGTGGACAGGATGTGGAGTTGTTGAGCTCTCCTGAGCTGAGAGTGGAGCTGATTGAGCTGTCGGGCCTGCAGTGTACCTTGAAGAACCGCTGTCTGGGATCTTTCCTCTTAATTCACTGACTCCCAGCTGAAGTTGTTGCTGCAGTTAAATAGTTAACTTTGAATATCAATCCTAATTTAACCTTTGGTGCAAAATCTGCAACTTTAAATCAGCTGTAAAAGAGAAAGCAAATTCATGCTAATGCATTTGGGGAGGGCAAACAAAGCTGGAGAATACACAGTAAACAGGAGAACATTGGGAGGGGTAGAAAAAGTGAGAGACCTCGGAGTCCATGTCCACTGGTCCCTAAAGGTGGCAGGACAGGTGGATCAGGTGGTAAAGAAAACATATATTTATCAGAACTCACCATACACCAGCACACTCACATCGGGGAGAGGCCATTCACCTGTACGGAGTGTGGGAAGGGATTCACTCAGTTATCCAGCCTGCTGAGACATGAACAAACTCACACTGAGGGGAACAAAAACAGAATTACCTGGAAAAACTCAGCAGGTCTGGCAGCATCGGTGGAGAAGAAATCAGAGAGGTGCCTTTCTCCTAACTATACTCAGTTCTGCCGAAGGGTCATGAAGACTCGAAACGTTAACCGATTTCTTCTCCACCGATGCTGCCAGACCTGCTGAGTTTTTCCAGGTAATTCTGTTTTTGTTTTGGATTTCCAGCATCCGCAGTAGCTTTTAGCTTTTTGTTTTTTTCACACTGAGGGGAGGCCATTCAGCTGCTCCGAGTGTGGGAAAAGATTCACCCCTTCAAACAACCTTGTGAGACACCAGCAGGTTCAGACTGGAGAGAAGTTGTTCAGCTGCTCCGAGTGTGGCAAGAGATTTACTCAGTCATCCCACCTACAGACACATCAACAAATTCACACTGCCGAGTGGCCTTTTAAATGCCCAGACTGTGAGAAGTGCTTTGAAATTCCAGTGAACTGATGTCCCATCAACGTGTTCACACTGACGAGAGACCGTTCAGGTGCTCTCACTGTGGGACTGGGTTCAGGTGGTCATCTCAACTCACTGGACACCAATGAATTCACTCTGGAGAGAGGCCGTTCAGCTTTTCCGAGTGTGGGAAGGGATTCACTCAGTCGCTAACCTGCTGAGACACCAGTGAGTTCACAATTAACAAGTGATTGGATTTTGCTGTGAATCACATCCAGGTCTGAACCATGTTCATTGGGGTCTGTTTCTGCTGATGGTAATAAACTCCAGCCCAGTTATAGGGGTTTATATTCTGGATAACAATCAGATTTGCGTTAAACACATGATTTATTGAGTCTTTTTTAATATTGCTAACACAAAATAGTTCCTTTTGAACATAGGAACATGTCTCAGGACATTGGGACAGCAATGAACAAACTCAGGGTAATATTGGATACAGAGTCAAAACAACGTGATATTCTTTCTCCATGTGACCTGTCTCAGAATTCTCTCATCAAACAGACCATCAACATGAGAGGAATTGACATTTTAAGTCATTCCAAGAGGAAATTAGAGGCTGTAATTATCCAGGAAGTTGTTCTGAAATTTACACTACCTCCCACTGTCACCAAAGCTGGCAATAGACAGCTCATTGTTCTAATTGTGTTGTAGCCTCTGTCCCAGATGTTGTTCAATATAGATTTAATGTTCAGAGAAAGGGGTGAGATTGGATGGTCAAAACTGCTCACAGGCTATGGAGGGTGATGTTGACTTGAATGTGCCAAAAACAGTGTTCTTCATAGGCACCAATACTTTATCCCCAGTATTGGTCACTTTGGTCGGTGTTGTCCACCTGATAGGACAGGATGTGTCCTCATGTGACTGTTTGTATGAATGCGGGTGTGTCCCTGAGTGTGGAAGTGTGTGTAAATGTGTGTGGGTGTGGAGAAGATGTCTGAGTGTGTGAGACAGAGAGAGAATGTGTGTGTGGGTCTCTGTGTGTGGTTGTCTGTGCTGCTTCTCATTAGCTATAACACAAACCTTCCTCTCCAAGCAGACAACATGGCTCCTGAGAATCCCATCCAGTGATGTGAATGGTACGATTCGGAGATCCTACATCCAGGGTGAAACCACAGGCTGACTGTGTGCTGTGTAAAACCTGACACCTGCACAACCAGGCCCAACTTCTCCTGGAGCAACATGAAGTGTCTGCTGCTTTCCAGATCCATTCCTTTCCCCTCACCATTATCCTCAAATAGTTCACAAAATCCTTGTGTCCATCATCCTCCAACACGCCTATGGTTTCCACTTTAAATATTTCCATCAGTCTTTTTCACAGAGAGCAATGGGATTGCTGCTATCACAGGAATCAGTTCTGAAATACTGTCCCTCTGATCATTAGGCTCCCTGGAGTAATACACTGATCCCGATCTTCCCACCTAACACAAATCCATAGACCCATTTGAGTTCCAGATTTTAATGTGATCGTTTAATGTAGAAAACATATATCATTTAACCCATTTAAACTTGATTCAGCACACCCCCTCCACACACACTACAAGAGGTTGTCTTTGAGATCAGTTGTTCCTTTGTAATCTGGGTTGTTCTGAATGATAACAATATGAACCTTCTTCCTAACCTGTCCTAACCCTTGAAAGGTGGGAATGCGCCATTAACAAATATATGCTTCAAGTTAATAATTCTGCTTTGTCTGACTGACATGGTTAATTTACAGAAGGATTAGGGTATGGTCGAATGGACATATGTCCAATGGGGACATAAGGGGACTTCTTGCTAATGTCGGGATAACAAAGTTAGACATTATTTTTACATTGATTTTTTTAACAATTTGCTGATTTTTGATGGAAAGGGAGACAGTGAGAAGGAGCTAGAAAGTCGAGAAGGTCAGAGGAAGTGCACTTGTGGTGTGGGGTGGGAGGGGTATAACAGAGGAACCAGGTATGGGTGCAGACCATTTCTACATAGGCATGAACGTACAGGATCGAAATTATAAACAAGGGCACACGGTTCATTCTGTAATCATGATCAATGCTGTAATGTCCACAAAATACTCCAAGCGTACGGGAGAAACTTGTATCGATGAGATGTCTTTGGAGCTCTCCTGTATCCCCATATTTGTCGTTAATGTTGCTTTTCCATCTCACAGCTGACTCATGTTGAGTGTTTTAGATTCTCCACAACACCCTTCTGTCGGTTCATTCACTGAAACCACGGACTCTCCTTGTTGTAACGGTGACATTCCCTGTCTGCCCGGTTATTTCTTGAAGTCAGTCAGCCCTTGAATTGTTTGTACATTGTTTCATCATGTCCCACCCAGCTGGCCACCAGTGCAGAGGCATTGGAGGAGGACGGTTTGGTCCACGTTGTTAGAGGCTGTGGACAGGCTGAGAAGGACAACGAGGGAGTTTTCCTTTGTCACATTCACATGGGGTGTCATTGGTGACTTTGGGAAGAGCTATTTCGATACCGTGACAGGGACAGTGATCTTATTGGAGGGATTTAAACATGGAGTTCTGGGAAATGTAGACATGGATTTGGGAGGTGATCAGGACTTTGGAGAGCAAAAGGAGGTGGGAGCTGGAGCGGGAGTTTAATAGGATCGTGGGGTCAAGTGTTGGTTTTATTGAGGACAGGTGATGATGGCAGATTTGAAGGAGAGATGGGCAGTACCAGGAGAGAGAGAACCGTTAATACCAGTGAACATGGGGAAAATGGGTGATCAGCAGTTTAGCGGGAACAGGGTCGATGGAGCAGGAGGTGGGTCTCATGGACAAAGTGAGCTCTGAGAGGGCAGGAAGGGGAGATGGGAGAGAAACTGGAGAAAGATGTGGGTTCAGAACTCGGACATGGGGGATCTTTAGAGAAAGTTTGTCCCGATGGGCTAGTGGAAGGGAAGAAAGCAGCAGAGGCAGCTGATCGGATTGTCTCAATCTTAGTGGCAAAGAAGCTCCATGAGCTCCTCATACTTGTTGCTGAAGGTGAGGATGGAGGAGACAGGGGAGAGGGAGAGCCCTTCGAAAGGAACTAATGTCTTAGGGATAGTAAAAAGATTCAACATCATCTATTTAATTGAAAGCTTAATGATTTTATTTTTATCCAGAATATTAACACCTATAACTGGGCTGGAGTTTACTAACAACAGCAGAAATAGACCCCAGTGAAACATGGTTCAGTTGCAAAACTCAATCACTGTAGTTACTCGTGAACCTCCTGGTGTCTCAGCAGGTTGGATGACTGAGTGAATCCTTTCCCACACTCGGAGCAGGTGAACGGTCTCTCCACAGTGTGAACTCGCTGGTGTTTCAGGAGGTTGGATGACTGAGTAAATCCCATCCCACACACGGAGCAGGTGAAAGGCCTCTCCCCAGTGTGAACTCGCTGGTGTGAAATAAGATTAGCTGATCGCCTGAATCCAGTCCCACAGTGAGAGCACCTGAACGGTCTCTCGTCAGTGTGAACACGTTGATGGGACACCAGGTCCCCGGAACTTTTATAGCACTTCCCGCAGTCTGGACATCGAAAAGGTCTCTCCTCACTGTGAACTCGCTGGTGAGTCAACAGATGGGATGAATCAGTGAATCCCTTCCCACATTCTGAACAGGTGAAATGCCTCTCTCCAGTGTGACCATGCTGGTGTCTCAGCAGGTTGGATGACTGAGTGAATCCCTTCCCACACTTGGAACAGATAAATGGCTTCTCCCCAGTGTGAATTCGTTGGTGCATAGTCAGATGAGATGATCACCTGAACCCAGTCCCACAGTAAGAGCAGCTGAACGGTCTCGCGTCAGTGTGAACACGTTGATGGGTCATCAGTTCCCAGGAACTTTTGTAGCACTTCCAACAGTCCAAGCATTTAAAAGGTCTTTCGTCAGTGTGAACTCGCTGGTGTTTCAGTAGGTAGGATGAACGAGTGAATCCCTTCCCACACTCGGAGCAGATGAACGATCTCTCTGCTGTTTGACTGCACCGATGTCTTTCCATGTAATTGAATCCCTTCCCACAGTCCCCACATTTCCACGGTTTCTCCCTGTTGGGACTGCATTTATGTCCTGCCACATTAGATGATTAGCTGAAGCCTTGTCCACAAACACAACACGTGTACAGTTTCTCCCCACTTTGAACAGTGCTTTTTCCTTCCATGTTCAAAATCCGATGATATTCAGGCTACGATAAACTGTGCAATCCATCAGATCCTGATGTGATGTTTGGTTTCAGTTTCTTGACTGCAAATCCTCTCCTCCTAATATCCTGTGGAATTGATTTAAAACAGAAAGAGGGAGTGAGAGAGAACCCACAAAAACACAAAGGCAGGTTGTGAAACTGAGCTGAATGGATCTGGGAATTTGTGGGGCCGGCACTAGGAAAAAGTGACCATGAAAGATGCTGGATTGTCACAAAAACTCAACTGGTTCACTAAGGTCCACCAGAGAAAGGACCTTCTACACAGTCTGTGCCCATAAATTTCAAACTTGTGCCTGAACACTAAGGTCTAGGTCATAGGAGCAGGAGTCCTAACACTGACTCCTGGGGAAATCCACTTTCAACCTTCCTCCATTCTGAAAAATCATTACTCTCTGTTTCCAGTCACGCAGTTAATTTTGTACCCATGTTGCTGCTGCCCATTTTGTTCTGTGAGCTATAACTTTGCTCACAAGTCTGTTATGTGGCACTTTACCTAATGCCATTTGGAAGACCATGTACACCACATTAACAGCATTACCCTCATCAACCACACTGTTAAATCTTGAAAAACCTTAAGCAAGTTAGTTTAACATGATTTTCCCTTAACAAACTTGTGCTGGCTTTCCTGAATTAGCCCACATTTGCTTAAGTGACTATTAATTTTGCCCAGAATTATCACTCGCAAGGCTAAACTGACTGGTCTGGTAGTTGCTGGGCTTATCATTACACCCTTTTTGAACAAAGGTGTATGATTTGCAATTCTCCTGTTCTCTGTCACCACTCATGGGTCTGAAGAAGATTGGAATAATATGGTCAGTGCCTCCACAATTTCCACTCTGAATTCCCTCAGTATCCTTGGATACATCTCATCCAATCCTGGTGCCTTGTCAACTTTATCAGACAGCCTATATAATACCTTCTCCTTATCAATATTAAACACCACAAGTGTTTGAACTACTTCCTCTTTAACCATGACCTGTGCAGCATCATCTTTGGTAAAGACAGATGCCAAATATTCATTTATACCTCATCCATACCCCTTGTCCCAATGGGTAAATCACCTTTTTTTATTCCCTAATCAGCCCCTGTCTCCTTTTCCCACCCTGTTACTAGGTATAAGACGGAGAAAGCGTTTTGATTTCCTTCCATGTTAGCTGCCAGTCTCTTCTCATACTCTCTCTTTGCTTCTCTTACTTGCTTTTTCCAATTTCTCTCTGAATATCCTTTCTTTATCCTGTCTCTCGGTTCTATTAGCCACTTGATATCTCTGTTAGCAGACTTATTCATCTTCATCTTAATCTCTTCTCTTATTTAGTGAGCTGTGGATATGTTAGCCATACCTTCCTCATTTATAAGAATATGTCATTACTATGTCTGATCTATTTCCTCTTTAAGGCAGCCCATTCCTCAATTACAGTTTCTCCTGCCGACCTTTGATTCCACTTTACTGGGTCAGATCCATTCTCACCCTATTGAAGTTGGCTTTCCCCAGTTAATTATTCTTTCTCCTACAAGTAACCTTTGCCCACAGACAGACAGGCCAACTGTTTACCTTCCAGATTTAAAGGCCGATGATATTCAGGTCCTCATGAATCGAGTGACTCTGCCAGATCTGAATTGATGTTTGATTTGAGTTTCCCATCTATCAACCCTTAACTTCTAAGATCCAGTATCAGAAAATTTCAAAAACACTAACCGTCAGAACAAGATAGAAATTAAGAGAGAAACATTTCTCTGGGATGGAGTTTTCTGTGTGTAAATCCTCCCCTTCTAACCCCCTGTAAAAGGAGTTTCCAAACACTGGGTGTAAACTGGGCTCCGGGAGTTTGTAATCCGGGTTTGGAGTCCTACACCGGGTGTTTGTGAACCCTCCCAGTCCACCCTCCGGCTCCATTCCTCTCCTGCACTCGGCCCTTTCTCACCCGCTGGACTTTCAATTCCACCGCTTTCGTCCCGGTCCTCCGCACTCATTGCGCATGCTCCACTCCCAACAGGCTCCGTCCCTCATTCATTCCGATTGGCTGGAGGACCAACTGCTCCCGCTCCGTCCTCCAGCTCCGCCCCTTTTTTCTATTGGTCCGGAGCTGCCGCCAATCATTTGGAGCCGGAGCATGCGCAATCCGTGGAGGCAGACGGGAAGAGAGCTCGAACGAGCGGATTTAAAATCCGGGTTTGACAAAGACCGAATGCGGATCCAGGGCCGAAAATAAACCTGTGAACAGAGATAGGGCCGGCGGGTTAGTTTGGAAACTTCATAAACTTACGGTACCGGCCCCAAACCCTCAATAAAAAGCCACCGGTCTCGGGTTTGCTCGGCGCTGCGGGAGGAACGCCCGAGTTAACGGCCGCCATCTTTATAGGGTAATGTCGGGACGGGCGCATGCGCTGCCGCCATCTTTATAGGGGCAAAGTCGGGACAGGCGCATGCGCGGCCGCCATCCTCACGGGGACAATGAACAACAGCCCGAGGGAGACATTCATAAAATGTGTGTTCACCAGGAGTTTTAGATCAGCAGCAATAGAATTATAAACCCACAGTCACTCAGCAGTACAGAATTTAAACATTGCTGAAAAAGGGAGACATATTGCTGATATTTCATGTTGCACTCCTCCGGACAGATGCAAAAGAACCAAATTTCTCAGCGAACAACAATTTATGCTGCACAAGGAAAGGGTGTTGACTGGCTGGCCAGTCAGCTCTGATTGGTCAAGGCATTACCATGGAGAATGCACCAAAGAGCTATCATCCTCCATGCTTTTGTTTAATTCAACAAACGGCCCCATCCCTGGACATGCACCTTCTGTCTGCAGTGGACAGTTCCCTGTGTATGAATATCTGTAGCTTCTAGCAAGCAAAAGTGAACCACATTTTGAGCCCGACTGACAATCTTTGAAATTCAGTGTCCTTGCGTCTGTCCTGATGAGCACAAGATAAAAGTTTTGACAGAATGTCTTTTTTTTAAGCAATACTCAAGTGTCTTAAAAGGGGGAAATGTGGCAGACAGAGGGAGAGGTGTACATAAGAACTAGGAGCAGAAGTAGGCAATTCAGCCCCTCGAGCCTGCCCTGCCATTCAATACAATCATGGCTGATCTCATTTCGGCCTCAAATCCAATTTCCCACCCTCTCCCCATAACCTTTCAATCCATTACTAATTAAAAATCTGTCTATCTCCTCAAATTTATTCAGCATCCCGACATCTACTGCACTGTTTAGGGAGAGAATTTCAGAGTTTGTGAACGAGGGAACTTCAGGCATGGTCATTAATGCTGGAGCGATTAAAATAGGGAATGTTCAAGGCCAGAATTCGAGCAGTGCAGATATCTCAGAGGGTTGTGGGGCTGGAGGAGATTACAGAGAAAGGGAGGGGTATGGCCATGGAGGGATTTGAAAACAAGGATGAGAATTTTAAAATCAAGTTGTTGCTTGACTGGGAGCCAAAGCAGGTCAGGAAGCAGAGGGGTGATAGTGAAACAGGACTTGCTACGAGTGAAGACATGGACAGCAGATCTTTGGATGGCTTCATGTTTACGGAGCGTAGAATGTGGGAGACCAGCCAGGAATGTGTTGGGATAGTCGTTCAGGTCTGGAGGTAACAATGGCAGGGGTGAGGGTTTCAGCAGCAGAAGCATTGAGACACAGTGAGGTCGAGTGGAAACAGGCCGTCTTAGTGATGGCACAGATATGAGGTCAGAAGCTCATCTCGAGATCAAATGTAACACCGAGGTTGTGAACAGACTGGCTTAATCTCAGACTGTTCCCAGAGAGAGAGATGGAGTTTGTACCTGGGAAATGGAGATTGAAGCAGGGATTTAAAACAGTGTCTTCAGTCTTCTCAGTATTTAACTGGAGTTAATTAGTCATCAGGAAGAGAAGCAGTAACCAGAATGGGCCATGAGACTGATCCCATGGTTTAACTTAGAGGGAGAGAAGGAAGGAAGGAAACCCTGGGAGGTTTGGAGAAACCACCTTCACAGTCACTCATTAAATCTCCACACAATAAGGTTTGGACACAAGGTTAACATCTGCTATTCTGTGTGGTCGGTCAGGGGGTTTCAGATTAATGTTTTGTCATGAGTACTGGAGTGAATCATCAAACATTTTGTTATCTTCAGTTGGACAAATTTGTTAAAAACATACAGGAAGAATTATCCAAAACTCTGTTTGGCTTCAGCACAGGGAGGAGGGAGAATGTGTGGGACAGGGATTTGCAGCCTTGGGAGAAGAAGACAGGAAATAATGTTCCATAGAAATGAGAATTGTCTGCTCTGAATTTCTATCCTGTTCTTACAGTGATGACTTTTGTAAACTCCTTTTACAGGGTATCAGAAGGGGAGGATTTACAGAGGGGGAACTCAAACCAAACAGCACATCAAGATCTGACAGAGTCACTCGATTCATCAGGACCTGAATATCATCAGTCTTTGAATGTGGAAGGAGAAATGTTTGTCTATTCTGTCTGTGGGAAAAGATTTCAAACATCAGTGTGTCTGGAAAAGCACTGAGACACACACACACCCGAGTGAACTGACAGTGGAAAGAGCTTTAACCAGTTACACAGCCTGAAATAGCATCACACCATTCACAGTGGGGGTGACTGTACACATGTTCTCTGTTTGGACAAGGATTCAATTGATCATCAAACCTGAAGAGACACATGGACACCCGTACCATGGAGAAACCGTGGAAATGTGAGGACTGTGGGAAAGGATTCAATTACCCATCCCAGCTGGAAATCCATCGACGCAGTCACACCGGGTAGAGGCCGTTCACCTGCTCCGAGTGTGGGAAGGGATTCACTCTGTCAGCCAACCTGCGAACACACCAGCGAATTCACACTGAGGAGAGACCATTCACTTGCTCTGAATGTGGGAAGGGATTCACTCAGTCATCTGAGCTGCTGAGATACCAGCGAGTTCACAATGGGAAGAAGCTATTCACCTGCTCTGAGTGTGGGAAGGGATTCACTTACTCAACCAACCTGCGAGCACACCAGCGAATTCACAATGGGGAGAGACCGTTCGTCTGCTCTGAGTGTTGGAAGGCATTCACTCAGTCATCTGACCTGCTTAGACACCGGTGGGTTCACAGTGGGGAGAGGCCGTTAACCTGCTCTGAGCGTGGGAAGAGATTCACTCAGTCATCTGACCTGCTGATACACCAGCAAGTTCACAGTGGGGAGAGACCGTTCACCTGCTCCGAGTGTGGGAAGGGTTTCACTCAGTCATGCCACCTGCAGAGGGACCAGCGAATTCATGCTGGAGATACACCGTTCACTTGCTCCGAGTGTGGGAACGGATTCACTCAGCCATCCCACATGCGAACACACCAGCGGTTTCACAATGGGAAGAGACCATTCACCTGCTACGAGTGTGGGAAGGGATTCACTCAGTCATCCCACCTGCGAATACACCAGCGGTTTCACACTGGAGAGAGACCATTCACCTGTACCGAGTGTGGGAAGGGATTCACTCAGCCATCTGGCCTGCTGAGACACCAACGATTTCATACTGGGGAAAGACCATTCACCTGCTTCATGTGTGGGAAGGGATTCACTCAGTCATCCCACTTGTGAATACACCAGCGAATTCACACTGGAGAGAGACCATAAGAACATATGGAATAGGAACGGGAGCAGACCATTTGGCCTCTCAAGTTTGCTGTGTCATTCAATAAGATCATGGCTGATCTTCTTGTGTTTGAATTTCCACATTGCCATCTAACCTCGATAACCTTTGATTCCCTTGCCTAACAAGAATCTATCTACCTCTGTCTTAAACATATTCAATGATCGCGCCTCCACCGCCATCTGAGGCAGAGAGTTTCCATTCGCACATCCCTCTGAGAAAAAAAAATTATCCTCATCTCTGTCCTAAAAGGGCGACCCCCTAATTTTGAAACGGTGCCCCCTAGTTCTAGACTCACCCACAAGAGGAAATATCCTTTCAACGTCCACCTTGTCAAGGCCATTCAGGATCTTGTATACTTCAATCAAATCACCCCTCACTCTTCTAAACTCCAGTCTGTCCAACCTTTCCTCATAAGACAGCCCGCTCATTCCAGATATCAATCTAGTGAACATCCTTTGAACCGCCTCCAATGCATTTATATCCTTCCTTAAATAAGGAGACCAAAACTGCACGCAGTATTCAAGGTGCAGTCCTGTATAACTGAAGCATAACATCCTTACTTTTATGTTCAACCCCTCTCCTAACAAAGGATAGCATTCCATTAGCCTTATTAATTACTTGCTGTACCTGCATACAAACTTTTTGTGACTCATTTACTAGAACACCTAGCTCCCTCTGCACTACAGAATTATGCAGCCATTCTCCATTTAAGCAATACTCTGCTTTTTTGTTCTTACTGCCAAAGTGACCAACTTCACATTTTCCCACATTTCACTCCATTTGCCAGATCTTTGGCCACTCATTCAACCTATCTACATCCATCTGCAACCTCCTCATGTCCTCTTCGCAACATACTTTCCTTGCTATCTTTGTGCCATCTGCCAATTTAGCGACCATGTCTTCACTCCCCTCAAATAAAACATTGATGTAAATCACAAAAAGCTGAGGCCCCAATACAGACCCCTGTGGGTCTCCATTCGTCACATCCTGCCAATCAGAAAAAGACCCATTTACACATACTCCCTGCTTTCTGCCAGCCAGCCAATCTCCTATCCATGCTAATAAGTTACCCCCTACACCATGCGCTTTTATTTTCTGTAATAATCTTTGATGTGGCACCTTATCAAATGCCTTCTGGAAATCCAAGTCCAGTATGTCTACAGGCTCCCCTTTATCCATTGCGCATGTTACTCCTTCAAAATAACTCCAATCAATTGGTTAAACAGGATTTTCCTTTCACAAAACCATGCTGACTCTTCCCAATTGCCTTGAGCTCTTCTAAGTGCCCAGCTATAACCTCCTTAATGATTGATTCTGATAACTTCCCCACGACAGACGTCAAGCTAACTGGCCTATAGTTTCCTGTTTTCTGCCTCCCTCCCTTCTTGAATAGAGGGGTTATATTTGCTGCTTTCCAATCTGACGGAACCTTTCCAGAATCGAGCGAATTTTGGAAAATTAACACCAGCGCACCGACTACCGCATTAGCCGCCTCTTTTAAGACCCTAGGATGTAGTTCATTGGATCCCAGAGACTTGACATCGGCAGCTCCTTCAATTTGCTCAGTACCATTTCCCCAGTGATTTCAATTTCACCAAGTTCCTTTCTCCTGTCACCTTCTGATTTGCAGCTATTACTGGAATGTTTTTTGTATCCTCTATATTGAACACAGAAGCAAAATATTATTAATTTCTTCTACCATTTCCTTATCTACTATTAACTTCCCACTGTCACCCTCTAGAGGACCAACACTCACTTTGCTCACTCTTTTCCTTTTTAAGCACCTGTAGAAACACTTGCTCTCCATTTTTACATTTCTAGCAAACTTCCTCTCACACTCTAATTTCTTTCTCCTGATTAACCTTTTAGCCATTTTTGACTGTTCTTTATATTCTGTCTAATCATCTGTCCTGCTGCTCATCTTTGTGGATTTGTATGCTTTTTCCTTAAGCTGATGCTTTCTTTAACTTCTTTAGTTAACCACAGATGGTGGGTCCTCCCCTTATGATTTTTCTTTATGGTTGGGATGTACTCATTCTGAATACTTTGAAATATTCCCTTAAATGTCTGCCACTGCTTCTCTATTCATCTATCCTCTAGCCTAGTTTCCCAGTTCACTTCAGCTAGCTCAGCTTTCATCCCCACATAGTTGCCCTTATTTAAGTTTAAGATATTAGTCTTTGACCCACTCTTCTCCCTTTCAAACTGGATGTAAAATTCAACCATATTGTGCTCGCTGCTACCTAGTAGTGCCCTTACTCTGAGGTCATTAATTAATCCTGTTACATTACACAATACCACGTCAAATATAACCTGCTCTCTGATTGGCTCCTGAACATGCTGTTCTAAGAAACTATCTCAAAAGCATTCCAAGAACTCCTCATCCAGGCTATTACTGCCAATCTGATTTTTCCAGTTAACGTGTAGATTAAAATCACCCATGATTATTGCCGTCCCTTTATCACAAGCACACAATATTTTCTCTTGAATACTTTGTCCTACACTATGGCTGCTGTTAGGGGCCCATCAACCACTCCCACTAATGACTATTTTTCCCCTACTATTCCTCATCTGCACCCAAACCGACTCTACATCCTGATCTCCTGATCCAAGGTCATCTCTAACTATTGCACCAATGCCCTCTTTGATTAACAATGCAACCCCGCCACCTTTACCTAGCTTCCTATTCTCCTTGAATGTCATGTACCCCTCAATATTAAGGACCCAATCTTAGTTGTCCTGCAGCCACGTCTCCATAATTACTAACAGCTCATATTTATTTACTTCTGTGTGAGTCGTCAATTCATTTACTTTGTTTTGAATGCTATGTGCATTCAGATAGAGAGCCTTCAGTCTTGTCTTTTTGTTACCGTTGTAACATTTAGTCTTGACTGTTGATTTATTCTCAGGTTTCTTTCTCTCAGTCCTTTCCTGCCATTCTCTGACCTTGTTTCTCATATTACTATTTTGCTCTCCTTTCTTGACTCTACACCTTGAATTGATACCTCTACCCAAGCTTGATCCCTCACTGCTCTTGTTTAGTTTAAAGCCCTCTCTACTTCCCTAGCTATGCGATTTGTGAGGACACTCATCCCAGCACGGTTCAGGTGTAAACCGTCCCAACGGTACAGCCCCCACTGTCCCCAGCTCTGATACCAGTGCCCCACAAACCGGAACCCACTTCTCCCACACCAATCTTTGAGCCACACATTGGTCTCTCCAGTCTTATTTGCCCGATGCCAATTTGCACGTGGCTCAGGTAATAATCCAGAGATTATTACCTTTGAGTTTCAGCTACATAATTTGCTACCTAGCTCCTTACACTGACTTTACAGAACCTCTTTCCTAGTTCTACCCATGTCATTGGTACGTATATGGACCACGACAACTTGATTCTCCCCCTCCCATTGCAAGTCCCTCTCCAGCCCTGAGCAGATGTCCGGAACCCTGGCACTGGGCAGGCAACACAGCCGTCTGGACTCTCACTTTTTGCTGCAGAAAACAGTGTCAATGCTCTCACTATACTATCCCTTACTACCACTACATTCCGTTTTGCTCCCACTGCGTGAATGGCTTCCTGTACCACAGTGTCATGGCCAGCCAGCTCATCCACCTTGCACATTTCACTTTCATCCACACAGGTTGTGAGCATCTCAAACCTGTTTGACACTTGCAAAGCCTGAGACTCCTCCACTACTGCCTGCTCAGTCCCATTACCTGCCTCACTGACAGTCACATCCTCCTGTCCCTCACTGCTGATCAAACAGATGACCCTCTTCTAAGAGGTGTGACTGTCTTCCGGAACAAAGTATCCAGGTATTTCTCCCCGTCCATTATGTTGTTGCGTGTCTGCATTTCGGTTTCCAGATCAATAATCCTGATCCGGAATTCCTCAAGCTGCTTACACTTCCTGCAGACGTGTTTGTCATGGATCGCCTTGGCATCCAAAAGCTCCCACATCTCACAGCTGCAACATAACCCCTGTCCCACCATTCTAACTTATGTTATTTAGTTAATTTACTTTAATTACTTTCTTCCTATGTATGCTACAATTTACTGTGTTTACTGAATGCTAGTATCACTGACAACTAAAGATTATATGCTTCTTAACTACAAGGGATGTGTATTAGATGTTTATTTAAGTAACTCTATTTTATTGCTTGTTTAAAATCTTTGTTGTTTTATTTGAATTTTAAAGTTTTCAAATTTTGGTTTATTAGTGTAAAGTTATTTTTATTTATAGATCTACCTGAACTTGCCTGTCCTAAGCTGGTTTCTCACACACTGTCCCTTAGACTGAGCACTTACCGACCAATCAACGTACCTGCTTCCTGTGACATCACAGTTGCCTCTTTCCCCCCCTCTCCTGCTGCCTCACAGCAGCTGCAACAGTGAAACAGCCCGTTCCTCACTCAAATCCCCCGTCTGTATTTATAGGCGTTCCTCACTCAAATCCCCCGTCTGTGTTTATAGACGTTCCTCACTCAAACCCCCTGTCTGTATTTATAGACGTCCCTCACTCAAATCCCCCGTCTGTGTTTATAGACGTTCCTCACTCAAATCCCGGCTCTATATTTATAGACGCTCCTCACTCAAATCCCCCATCTGTATTTATAGGCGTTCCTCACTCAAATCCCCCATCTGTGTTTATAGACGTTCCTCACTCAAACCCCCCTTCTGTATTTATAGACGCTCCTCACTCAAATCCCCCGTCTATGTTTACAGACGTTCCTCACTCAAATACCCGGTCTGTATTTATAGACACTCCTCACTTAAATCCCCGGTCTGTATTTATAGACGCTCCTCTCTCAAATCCTCGGTCTGTATTTATAGACGCTCCTCACTCAAATCCCCGCTCTGTATTTATAGACGCTCCTCACTCAAATCCCCGGTCTGTATTTATAGACACTCCTCACTCAAATCCTCACTCTGTATTTATAGACGTTCCTCACTCAAATCCCCGGTCTGTATTTATAGACACTCATCACTCAAATCCCCGGTCTGTATTTATAGATGCTCCTCACTCAAATTCTCGGTCTGTATTTATAGACACTCCTCACTCAAATCCTCACTCTGTATTTATAGAGGCTCCTCACTCAAATCCCCACTCTGAATTTATAGACGCTCCTCACTCATATCCTCGGTCTGTATTTATAGACGCTCCTCACTCAAATCCCCGGTCTGTATTTATAGATGCTCCTCACTCAAATCCTCGGTCTGTATTTATAGATGTTCCTCACTCTAATCCTCGGTCTGTATTTATAGACACTCTTCACTCAAATCCTCGGTCTGTATTTATAGCCACTCCTCACTCAAATCCTCGGTCTGTATTTATAGACATTCCTCACTCAAATCCTCGGTCTGTATTTATAGGTGCTCCTCAGCTCCCCACTGTCTCCTGCAGGTCCGCTCCACTCTGACTCCCAGCAAGGTAGGCCTCACTCGAATCCCCGACCTGTATTTATAAGCACTTCTCATCTCCTGAGTATCTCCCACAGGTCCGCTCCACTCCAACTCCCAGCAAGGTGGAGGGATGGAGCCAGTGACTATGGAGTGGAGTTTGTAGCGAGGACTGAAGACAATGGCTTTCGTCTTCTCAATATTTAAATGGAGGAAATTTCTGTTAACCCAGTTCTCCCAGGATCCTTGGGTGCATCTCATTTGGCTCAGGTGATTTCACAACTTTAAAGTAAAAGCAAAATACTGCGGATGTTGGAATTCTGAAACAAAAGCAGAAAATGCTGGAAAAACTCAGTAGGTCTAACAGCATCTGTGGAGAGAGAACAAAACAGTGAGTCACACGGACTCGAAACATTAATTGTTTTTTTTCATTCCACAGATGATGTCAGATCTGCTGAGTTTTTCCATCAGGGACGGAGGAGTGGGCGGGGCTGGATGACCGAATGGGAGCAGCTGCTCCTCCAGCCAATCAGAGTGAATGAGGGGCGGGGCTGATCTCGGTTCTCCCTCATTGGCTGGAACTCTGCATCATTCTGAAAGCTGATTTGTCTCAAACTCCAGGAGAAAACTGGACCTTTCTGTTTGTGACTTTAAACAGATGAAACCCTGTGGGTGTGGAGCAGACATTTCAACATTTGTTACTGAAATGTGGGAACATGATAAAACAACGTACAAACAATTCAAGGGCTCACTTCAAGGAATGACTAGCCAGGCAGGGAAAGTCACCATTAGAACAAGTAGAATCCCTGGTTTCAATAAATGAACGGGCAGAAGGGTTAGGACAGGTTAGGGAGAAGGTTAATCCTGTCATCATTCAGAACATCACATGGAAGCCCAGGCCTGGGAGAGGGGGATCCACCGCAGACATAGGAACAGGGGAACGAAAACAAAAAATGCCGGAAAAACACAGCAGGTCTGAAAGCATCTGCGGAGAGAGAGACAGAGATAATGTTTCGAGTCCGTATAACCCTTCTTCAGATCTAAAAGGAGGTAGAGATGTGGTGAAATATGTACTGATTAAGGAGAGTGAATTTGCCCAATCTCTCTTCATAAGACAGTCCCACCATCCCCGGAACAAACCTATGAACTTTCATTGCATTCCCTCTATGGCAATAATATCCTTCTGAGGCAAGGTGACCAAAACTGCACACACTACTCCAGGTGCGGTCTAAACAAGATTCTAAACAATTGAAGCAAGACTTTACTACTCCTGTACTCAAATCCTCTTGTGGCAAAAGCTAACATTCCACGAGCCTTCCGAATAGCTTGCTGCATCTGCATGTTAGCCTTCAGCGACTTATGGACAAGGACACCCAGGTCCCTTTGTACATCTACACTTTCTCATCTCTTATTATTTAGGAAATACTCTGAACGTCTGTTCCTTCTGCCATTTTTCCACAATATATTCCATCTGCCATGTTCTTGCCCACTCACTAAGTCAAATCCTCCCATAGCTGCTTTACATCTACCTCACAACACATTCCCACCTCGCTTTGTATCATCTGCGAACTTGGAAGGATTACATTTGGTCCCCACATCCAAATTGTTAATATATATTGTGATCAACTGGGACCCAAGTACTGATCTTTGTGGTACCCCACTAATCACAGCTTACCAACACGAGAATTACCCGTTTATTCCTACTCTCTGTTTTCTGCCTGTTCACCAATCCTTAATCCATGTCAGTGTATTGCCTCCTATCCCATGTGGGTTTATTTTGCTAATTAATATGTCAGGTCCCAGTGACTTATCAACGTTCAATCCCATTCTTACTGATATTAATTTCCTTCAACTCCTTATTCTCCCTACTCCCTTGGATCTCCAAACCTGGGAGATTTCTTGTATCTTCCCCAGTGAAGGCAGACTCAGAATTATCATTTAGCTTCACTGCCATTTCTCTAATCCCCGACTCTGCATGCAATGGACCCACATTTGCCTAAAGCAGCTTTTAGAGTCTGTTTTTATCTTTTCTCTAGATTGCATTCATATGCTATTCTCCCTTTCTTTACCAGTTTCCTGGTCTTCTTTTGCTGTATTTTAAAAGCCTCCCAATCCTCAGGTTTACTACCACTTCTGGCAACTTCATAAGCTTATCTTTAAATCTTATACCATCCTTAACTTCCTTTGTCAGCCACGGTTGACTGACTTTTTGGGGGTTCTGCACCTTGAAGGAAGGTGTATGTGCTGTAAGCTATGTAATAATTCTTTGAAGACTATCCATTGCCTCTGTACATTTTAACGTATTTTCACATTCTATCTCAGCCAATTTCTCCCTCACGCCTTCATAATTTCCTTTATTCAACTTTAACACCCTTGCTTCAGAGTGAACTACCTCATTTTCAAACATAGTATAAAATACTATAATATTGTGTTCACTCGCCCCTCAATGTTCTTTTACAAGAAGATTATTAATTAGTCCTTTTTCATTACATAATGCTAGATCTAAAATAGCCTGTCCTCGAGTTGGCTCCTCAACATACTGCTCTAGAAAACCATTCCCAACATACTCCAGAAATTCATCTTCCACTGCATCAGTGCTCAATTGGTTTACCCAGTGTACACGTAGATTGAAGTCATCCATGATCAATGTATAGCCTATGCTACATGCTTCTATCATCTCTTGATTAATACATTACTATTACCATTACTATTTGGTAGGCTATGAACAACTCCAACCAATGTCTGCTACCTTTTGCTAATTCTTAGCTCCACCCAAACAGATTCCACACATTGTTCTTCCAAACTGAGATCCCCTTTACTAATGCACTGATCTCATCCCTTATTATCAGCACAACTCCACCTCTTTGTCTGTCTTTACTAAACTTCCAGTATCCATGAATATTCAGTTTGCAGTTTTTGTCACCATGCAGCCATGTTTCCATAATGGCAATAATATCTTACCCCTATATCTTACTATTTGTGCCTTTTGATCATCGATTGTGAATGCTGTGCGCATTCAGGGAGAGCACCTTTAATTTTGTCCTTTTAACATAATTCTGCATTCAAAGCAGACTCCATGCTCTGCTTTGTTTCTCCTGCCTTGTAGCCTCACTACTACTTCCTGTTACCCATTTTACTTCCTTCTCATTTTACACTTAAAGGAGGATGAGTAGAATAAATTAACAGTAACTTCACTTTGCTACACTTCTCCTAACTTTACCTTACTTTAGTTTACTTTATGACTATATTTCACTTTGACTTGATTTAATGTTACTTCCCTATTGCTGGTGTTCCTTACTGAAATCCAGGCAGCTACCTCTTTATAAATGTTATGGTTTTGTTTCTAGTTTTAATATATTTAAACACACTCCCGAACAGCAACTTCTCACCAACCAAGTTTTCCTGCGATGTCGCTCTTGGGTTTATTTTCAAACTCAGCCCACTGCCCGAGTAGAGGTGCTCCTCACAGGTCTGGCTGTCTCCTCTCCCAGAAGGTGAGACACGTCGGGAAGGAACAGAAGGGAAAGTTTACCTGTGTCACAGCCACATAGGATCTCACTTGTGACTGATAAGAACTGTTATCGAACTGAGGCAGGGCAGAAACCTGATTGGAGGGATTCAAACAGGGAGTTCTCTGAAAAATGGACACGGATTTGGCAGATTACAAAACGTTTCAGGATTTTTGAATAGAAAGTGAGGCTGGAGATGGGGCAGCAGCATGCAAAGATGGAAGAGTGAAGGGCTTGTTTTTATTTAAGGACGTTGTAACGATGGAAGGTTTAAAGGAGAGAGGCACAGTATCTGAAAAGAGAGAACCATTGACAATGACGGCAAACATGGGGAAGTTGGATGGTCAGTAGTTTAGTGGGAATAGGGTCGATGGAGCAGGTGGTGCACACAGAGTGCATGAGAGGAGATGGGAGAGAAACTGGAAAAAGATGTGTTCACGGCTCAGACGTTGGGGGAAATTTAGAGACAGTTTGTCCTGGTGGGTTAGTGGAAGGGAGGGAAGCAGCAGAGGCAGCTGATCGGATTGTCTCAATCTTAGTGACAAAGAAGCTCCATGAGCTCCTCATAATTGTCGTTGGGGCTGAGGATGGAGGAGACAGGGCAAGGGAGAGCCCTTCAAAAGGAACTAACTTGTGCTAGAGATATCAAAACGACTCAACACACTGTTTATCGCAAAGCTGATTTATTCCAATTTTATACAGAATCTGTAACTGGGCTGGAGTTTATTAACCTCAGCAGAAACACACTCTTATGAATATGCTTCAGACAAGAATATCATTGGGAACTAAATCCAACCACAGCAGTTACTTGTGAACCCGCTGGTGTCTCAGCATATTGGATAATTGTATGAATACCTTCCCACACTCTGAGCAGGTAAATGGCCTCTCCCCAGTGTGAACTCTCTGGTGTCTCAGTAGATGGAATGACCGAGTGAATCCCTTCCCACATTTGGAGCAGGTGAACGGTCTCTCCCCAGTGTGAACTCGCTGATGAAATGAAAGATGGAATGACCGAGTGAATCCCTTCCCACACTTGGAGCAGGTGAATGGTCTTTCCCCAGTGTGAACTCGTTGGTGTTCCAGGAGGTTGGATGGATCAGCAAATCCCTTTCCACATGTGGAGCAGGTAAATGGTCTCTCTCCAGTGTGAACTCTCTGGTGTCTCAGCAGGCTGGATGAATCAGTGAATCCCTTCCCACAATCAGAACAGGTAAATGGTCTTTCCCCAGTATGAACTCGTTGGTGTCTCAGCAGGGTGCATGAATCAGTGAATCCCTTCCCACAATCAGAACAGGTAAATGGTCTCTCCCCAGTGTGAACTCGTTGGTGTCTCAGCAGGGTGCATGAATCAGTGAATCCCTTCCCACAATCAGAACAGGTAAATGGTCTCTCCCCAGTGTGAACTCGCTGGTGTTTCAGTCGGTTGGATGAATCAGCAAATCCCTTTTTACACACAGTGCAGGAAAATGGTCTTTCCCCAGTGTGAACTCGCTTATGTTTCATTAGGGAGGATGAATCAGCAAATCCCTTCTTACACACAGAACAGGTAAACAGTCTCTCCCTAGTGTGAACTTGCTGGTGTCTCAGCAGGTGGAATGACTGAGTGAATCCCTTCCCACACTCGGAGCAGGTGAACGGCCTCTCCCTAGCGTGAACTCGCTGGTGTTTCAGTCGGTTGGATGAATCAGAAAATCCCTTTCCACACACTGAACATATGAATGGCCTCTCTCCAGTGCTTGTACACTGATGGATTTCCAGCTGGGATGGGTCATTGAATCCCTTCCCACAGTCCCCACATTTCCATGGATTCTCTCCATTGTGACTGTGTTTCAACAGGTCAGATGATCGGCTGAAGCCTCGCCCACGCACAGAACATGTGTGCGGTTTCTCCCCACTGTGAACAGGGCTCTTAATCACCATATTCAAAATCCGATGGTATTTGGGTTACGATCAATTGGACAACACCGTCAGATCCTGATGTGATATCGGGTTTGTGATTCTGGACTGAAAACCCTGTGAAAATGGGACAAAACAAACAAAGGTGAGTGAGAGAGAACTCACAAAAACACAAAGGCTGGGTGTGAAATTGAGCTCAATGTGTGGGACTGGCATTAGGAAAAAGTGACCATGAAATTTCCTGGATTATCATAAAAACCCAACTGGTTCACTAATGTCCTTCAGGGAAGGGAACCTACCTTCCAGTCTGGGCCTACACAACTCTACCAGAACTTTGACAGCATTTCCCAATCCCTTATCCTCCAACCTCCATCAGGACCAGGGTAGCAGATGAATGTGAACACCATCACCTCCAAGTCACACTCCGCCCTGATTTGTCTGACATCCATTACTGGATGGACAGAAACTTCCTCCATTTAAATTTTGGGAAGACTGAAGCCATTGTTTTCATTCCCTGTTACAAACTCCACTCCCCAACTTTCAATGCCTTTCTGACAACTCTGAGGCCGAACCAGACTGTTCACAATCTTGGTGTCATATTTCACCCCAAGCTGAGCTTCTGACTACATACCACTAAGGCCGTCCATTTCCACATCAGTCATTTTGCCGAATTTCATTCCTGCCTCAGCTCAGCTGCTGCTGAAACGCATCCATTCCTTTGCTACCTCTAAACTGGAATCATCCTAGCCTGCCACAGAAACAGTGGAGTCATTTAAAACTCCACTTCCCATGTCTTTACTCGCACTTTGTCTCGTTCATCCAACGCCCCTGTTCTCATTGAGCTACATAGGCTCCTCGTTAAGCAGCGCCTCAATGTTCAAATTCTCATCCTTGTTTTGAAATCCCTCAGTGACTACGCTCCTCACTATCTCTATCATATCCTCCAATCTACATCCCTCCCAGATATCTGGACTCATTTCATTCAGGCCGATTGAGCATCCCTGATTTTAATTGACTCACCGTTGGTGACCGTGTCTTCAGCTGCTCAGGCTATAAGCTCTAGAATTCCCTATTTAGTCCTCTCTTTCTCATCCTTTAAGACTCTCCTTAAAACTTGCCTCTTTGACCAAGCTGTTGATCATGTGCCTCAATACCTCCTCATGTGCTTCAGTGTTAAATATTCCGGTATAATATTCCTGTGAAATACTTTGGAACATTCTATTCTAATCAGTGTGCTACATAAATGCAACTTGTTGTTGTTGATTTGGACATTTATCATCGCTGAGTGAAAATCCTGTAACTCCTTACCAAACAGCATTGTTGGAACACCTTCACCACAGTGACTGCAGCGATTCAGGAAGAAGGCCCACCAACACCTGACCAACACACAACTGGGGATTGACAATATCTGCTGCTCTTGTTAGTGACACCCAAATACCAAGAATCGAATTAACAAAAAATCTCGGAAAAAAGGGCACCGTAGAAATACTTGTTACTAAAGCAACACTCTTAAATTGAATGGACATTTGTCACTCTGTTCTCCCCCAGGATCTACCTCCTTTAACAGCCTCACACTGGAAATTGCTGGGCCAGACTGGGTTGCAAAGTGCTCGGGGTTAACCCCAGCAGCTTCTCCTCCAATTCCACTCCAGCTCAAAATTGATGCAACAAAAAAGACCCCCATTCAACACCCAACCTTAATCAAACCGGCTCCTAATTGGTCTGTCTGTGTTTCCAGACTCGGCTGCATGAAACAATAAAATGAAAGCAAAGCTCTGCAAGACTGGAACTGAAGTTAAGACATAAAATATTTTAAATATCCAGCAGGTCAGGCAGCATGAACAGATTAAGAAACAGAAATAGGGGCTCAGGTCGCTGACCTGCCTTCAGGCTGCACGATAACTCTCGGCGATGGCCGCCGAGTAATGGCGGGCAATGTTCCCACAATGCTAAGCGCCCCAGAAACCGCTCTATCTAAAAGTTGTTAATTTCCTGTTGGAAGGTCGGTTGCCGCAATCGGCAGGTGGCAACTATGGCGCCGGGAGAGTCAAGGAGGTGAAGAACTGCAGCAAAATACAGGAGGACGATCACCCGCCTTTATTACAGAACAATAAGCCGCGCATCTGCGCTTGCGCACCCACACCAGGGCCGGGACTAACAACTGTCCCGCATCCAGAATCACCGGGACCTGCAGCCTGGAACTGGGAGTGGGAGAAGCGGGAAGAATGAGGAGAAACAATATAATCCAACACTCACAACAACCTCCAATCCACCTCCATCCCCGGGATAGTGAGACAGAGTTTAGAAATACTCACCAACACGACTCCTGTCAAACTTCCACGAGGAAAGGGGGAGCAGTGACTGTGACTGCACTGATATAGCCCCAGACCTGTCACTCAAACCCCTCAACTCCGCCCAGTTCACAGCTCAGCCTACCAGCTTGCAGCTTCCTGCACCTTGACCCCGCCCGGCCCAGGTGTGGGACAGTCCAAGGTGAGTCCTTCGTGTTACCAGGACAGTGGGGGAGGGGTGACCTCCTGCCCTGTGCTGTGTCCCAAATGGTTCCATCCTCCCCTCCCCCGGGCCCACTAAACACTGCATGCAGACGGCTGATGGACCTTGGGAATCCTCACTGACCTGCACAGGGACATGATGCTGCTCCCCACCCCCGATACACTCTGTAAACAAGCTGCTTTTCTTTTTTTTTCTGCTGTCCCTTCGCGTAAACACCTTGTTTCATACAAGTTTTGTTTAAGAATTGTTCAATCTTGTTTAATTGCAGGGCTAGGGGGCAAAGGCAGGGACGTGGCATTAGGTAAATTGTCCCTTCAGGGGCCTAATACAGACACGACCGGCTGAACGGCCTCCTTCTTTTGCTACAACCATTCTATGATTCTCTGACTTGTCTCTATCCTGCTGCTCCATTCAAAGTGAATCCCACCTTCTGCTTTTGTCCCTGGATCCCTGTTTAACCAAGTATTTATCTCTGCCCTCATTTGTTCCTTATTTCTTTGAGTCCTAGTTTTCCTTTTTTATTTCTCATTTTCTTCACATTACATTCAGACTGTTGTTATCGTGCCATTCACATCTAATCTAGAAGCAGCTTTTGTGTTTTTAATAGTCCCATTACCACTCCCTTTGACCTTGCATTATGAAGCCTTTTGTCAGTTAATCTCTCTCGCCCTGCAGCCTTTCATAGACCTTCCCTTCTGTTCCTCTTCCACCTTTCAATGGCTCACAGACCTGAAACGTTAATTCTGTTTCTCTCTCTACAGATTCTTCCAGACCTGCTGAGTGTTTCCAGTTTTTAATCTTTTCATTTCATGTTTTAAGCATTGCAGTAATTTTCGCTTCTCCATTCCAAGCACTCTACCTGACATTATTAATAATTCAATTCAGTTATTCATAAATTAATTTATCTGTACTTTATGTCTTGAAAACTGATTATTTATTGAGCTATTTATCAGTTATCAGTGTCTTTAAATGTTACAATTTCACAACTCCTCACGTTTTCCCCACACTTCCTGGCACTAATATTAAATCCTTAGTAATCTTAAATGGAAGGGTCAGCCCAGCATCGACAGACCAGTCAGTTTAACCTCTGTGTGGGAAAGCATTTAGAAGCGGCAATTCAGGTCAAAATTAAGCCACTTGTACAATTTGTTCAGGACAGTCGTGTTGAACTAAATTTCTTGAGTTTTTGATAAGGCAACAGAGAATGTTGATGAGGGTAACACGGTTGATGTGCACATGAACTGCTAAACGGAATTTGATACAGTGCCAAGTAACAGGCATGTCAGCAGAGTTAAAATCCATCGGGCAGAGGCAGCATTGGCTGTGTGACAGGCAACAACATGCATGGTAAACGGTTGCTTTTTCAAATTGAGGAAAAGTATACAGTGGGATCACAAGGGGTCGGTGGTCAGAACACTGATTTCTTGATATATATTAATGATCTAGACTTGTGTGTGCAGGGCTGCATTTCAAAATTTGCAAACGACACCAAATTTTCAAGTTGTGTTTACAGTGGGGAGGATGGTGATTAACCTCAAGTGGACATAGACAAGATGGTGGAATAGGCAGACAGGTGGCAGATAAAATGTAATTCAGAGTGTTGTGAAGTTATTCATTTCGGTAGGAAAAACAAGGAGAGGCAAAATAAAATAAAGGATACAAGTGTAAAAAGGTGCAGGAGCAGCGTAATCTGGGGCTTTATGTGCACATTGAAGATGGCAGGGCAGGCTGAGAAAGCAGTGAATAAAGCATGTGGAATCCTGGGCTTTATGAATACGGGAATAAAGTACAAAATCAACCAAGTTAGAATAAACCTGAATAAAACACTGCTTTGGACCCAACTGCAGCATTGTGTCCAATTCTGAGCTTTAGGAAGAATGTGAGAGTGTGGAGGAAAGATTCACGAGAGATCGGAACTTCAATTAGGTGAGGTGAAGTTGGTTTGTTATCCTTGGAAGGGGAACCGTTTTCTTGCATCTTTTCTGGACCCTCTGTCTTCACTTCCTTCCGAAATTGTAGCCATTCAGTGGCGGTGGTGTTAAAAACTTTCTTTCATGGAATGTGGGCAGGGCCAGCATTTGTTGCCCTTGAAGCAAGTCCTTGCCACACCATTTCAGAGGGTATTTAACAGTAGCCACATTTCAATGTGGATCTGGAGTCACATGTCAGACCAGGTAAGGACGGCAGATTTCCTTCCCAAAAGGGCATTAGTGAACCAGGTGGGTTTTAATGACAATCGACAATAGCTGAATTGTCGCCCTTATTGAGACTCGCTTACAATTCCAGATTTAATAATTGATTTTAAATTCCACCAGCTGCTGTGGTGGGACTTGAACCCCTGTCCCCAGAGCATCAAGCTGGTTTTCTGGATTATTAGTCCAGTGACATTCCCACTGTGGTACCATCTCCCCCAATATATATTTTTATTTATTTGTAGCCAACAGTTTAGTATTTGTCAGTATTTTGTTCCATGTGGTTTCTATTCTGCGTTTCAGACAGTTTCAAGTGCGGCCTTCTTGTGGATGTAACAGTGAGTGAGTCCATGGGCCATTTACATATTCAGGGTGAGAGGTGCTGATCCTCAACCTCTGGCGATACTTCAACCTCACAATCCTAATCTCTGGCTGCCCAGTGTAAAGTGGGGTGGGGGGCGGGCGGGTTGGGGGGAGGGGGGGGGTGGTGGTGCGGGCATGGTTAAATCAGAGAATCTTCTCCTGTAATGGTTCATGGGCCTATTTAACACAGGGATTTCTAGATCCAGGATGGGTCTGGTCACATTGGCTGCCGACCTCTCTTCCATGGTCTTGTCTGTGTCCGGGTGTCCCTGGTGAGGGAACATGCGGTGTCCACCGGTACGCTTGATACCTCCCACAACCGGTGGGCACCTCAGGGTACAGAGTGTCTCATAGACATTGGAAACAACTTTCTGGCTTACTTAGGAAGGTTCCCTTTGCTTTTGTTGGGACTTTATTGCTGATTTGAACTTCTTTCAGTTTGATTGGACCACATGTTTGGGTGAAGAATGTACCAAAGAAACTCGAATTTTCTGTTTTGAATTTCTATCCTGTATTTACGATGAAGATTTTTGTAAACTCCTTTACAGGGTACAAGAGAGAGATGATTTGCAGATAGGAAACTCAAACCAAATATCACATCAAGATCTGACAGTGTCACTCGATTCACCAGGAAACATAGAAAATAGGAGCAGGAGCAGGCCATTCGGCCCTTCAAGCCTGCTCCACCACTCATTATGATCATGACGGATCATCCAACTCAATAGCCTCCTCCCGCCTTCTCCCCATATCCTTTGATTCCTTTCGCTCCAAGAGCTATTTGTAACTCCTTCTTGAAAACATTCAAGGTTTTGGCC